>NC_137794.1:88945006-89545006 GCF_963383645.1 Muscardinus avellanarius
TATAGGAAGTTTTCTAGGATAGGCCCAAAGAGTACCCTCAAATAGTCAGCCAAATGGCAGAATCAGTTGGGAAGATCTCTATCATTCGCTTTCCATCTCGGTGTTCAGCTGAGATGGTTACGAGATGCTCATTATCCCTTTTTCCCAAGACAAGAATGAACCTGACCCAACACCTGGACATGGGACTTAGATTATACGTCTTACCTTCTGGTATTTCTGGACAAAGCACCACCTTCACAGGCTACATTTTCTAAGTTTATATAAAATAAACAAGCATTTCTTCAATGCCATTTATGAGTCATTAGTTAAGTTTAAATTTGTGTTTTGGTGTGATATGCCTGAAAGGTGGCCTCTTTTGTTCAGTGTTTAAGAATCAGTCGGCATGTTTAGATGGGATGAAATGCGATTTATTTCTTTGCTCCTCAGCATTAACTTACTAGGGCTCCTAGTCAGTTAACAGAAAATAGCAACCATGAACCTAAGGCTTTTCATCTTGATACTTTCTATAACATGGTTCCTAGAAAATCACTTTTGCCAACTTTGGGGAGGAAATGATGCGTTCACCGCATCGCTTCTCGGAGTTTAACCTCTTGTGAACTCTGCTCTGCTTCTGGGACCTAGAATTCCTAACACATCACTGTTGTTCGAAACGTATTTGCTGAATTGTAATTGTGCTTTTATGCATGAATTCTTCCTAGAGACTTTGAAAGAGTTCCTTACTTCCATAAATGTTGGGATTTTGATGGATCCTTTTTTATTTCCACTAGACATAAATAAAAACAATTCTGACTGCTCAGTACTAAATGTTTGTACACTCAATATTTAACCTAAAAGTTATGAGGCAAAATCATTTTTTACGTGTTGGTAGAATTTTGGAGAACACAGGATTGCTTTTCATACAGCTATTTCTATAGTACAGTAAACTTTGCCTTTTATCTTTGAACTGTACACTTACATGCTCCCATGTGTGCGTACATGCACGTACAAACACACACACACAATCTGCTAGGGAGTAAAATGGCATATTGTACAGACCTGGTCATATACAGAGCTATCTGAAATATGTCTGACTTTCTCCTTGTGAGAATCTTCCCCAAATATTAGCTGTCTCTATATTTCTTACCCATACTATACTGTTCCATTTAAACATGCCTCTAGGTAGTTTGGTCTAATCTATTTATATGTAGCACAGTAATGTGATAGATATAGTCGAAGGGTTTTTCTAAAAAAATTTTATCCCTAGCAGTAAGACTTCAGGTCTGTGAGTGAGCTCCATCTACCTGTCTCTAGCTCCGTAGCTGAAGCATGATACTCAAGAGCACACAAAGAGAAGAACCAGAGCCACCATCCCAGCACGAGCCCGCAGCTGACTAGGGAATTGGCAGCAACATGGATGGAACGCCGGGGGAATCTGTCACAAGTCTGTTGATTATATAGAAAGTTACATAGCTCATGGGATTTCTTCTGTATGATAGAGGTGTGGGGATACATGGCCTAAGGTTCTTGTATACTCACAAATTCTAGCTGGGCTTGGTGGCACTTGCCTATAATCCCAGTACTTGGAAAGCTGGGACAGGAGGATCACAGGTTTGGGGCTAGCCTCTGCAACTTAGTGAGACTCTCAACAACCTATTGAGACTCAGCTTTAAAACAAATTAGTAAAGCCGGGCGTGGTGGCACTCACTTGTAATCCCAGCATTTGGGAGGCTGAGACCAGAGGATCAGGGTTCGTGGACAGCCTCAGCTACTTAGTGAGGCCCTGCACAACTCAGTGAGATCCATTTTCAAAATAAAGAATAAAACACAGGACAGGGAGTGTAGCTCGGATGTCAAATGCCCCTGGGTTCCATCCCCAGACCTGCAAAAAAAAAAAAAAAAAAAGAGTAAAAAGGGGGGTTGAAGGAGTTGCCTAGAGTAGAACATCCCTGGATTTAATCCCTGTTAGCAAACAACAACAAAAACAAACAAAGAAAAATTATTTAATTCTATGTCCCTATTTCTTCTTTCACATAGTGGAAGAAATTATTAAAAAATAAATGTATTAAAAATGTTGCCATTTTATAAAACCCTTTTCCTTATTTATTTTTTTTATTTATTTATTTATTTATTTATTTATTTATTTATTTATTTATGGTGCTGGGAATTGAACCCAGAGGCATTCTACCTCCAAGCTACACCTCCAGCCAGCCCCATTTTTTATTCTTTATTTTGAAACAGGGTTTCACTAAGTTGCAAAGGGCCTCACTAAATAGCTGAGGCTGGCTGTGAACCCAGAGTCTCCTGTCTCAGCCTCCTGAATGCTGGGATTACATGCATGCACCACCATGCCCAGCCCCACTTTATTTTTTAAATAAACCCTTTTTAGTTCTTCTGTCAAGATTATTTTTAGATTCAATAAAACTAAAACTTCAATTTCTATATTTTAAGAAAAACTTAGTTTTAGAAGCCCAAATCGGAAGCTTCTAAGATTCTTTAGTTTTCTTTTCTTTTTCTTATTTCTTCTGAAATCATTTTTACATAGTATACATATTCTATAGCCTTTATTGTTTGAGATTAATATGTGTAATTGCTTAGCATGGTCAGCTTATTAACTGGAAAAATGGCACCATCATTCACTATAATCAATAAAATAAATATCATTTTGGGGAAACAATGTTCCCAAAGCAATCAACAATGGGGCATTTGTCCACTTTAAAACTTTGGTACAATGAAATTGGCTCATACCACACCACTCTGGGCCAATCATAGTCTTTTCCCTGAGCTGACGGAGCTGTCAGGCGATTTGGTGAAAGCACCAAACACCTCAGAGACTCAGCTCCAATCCCCAGCATGTTGACACTTCTTATAAAAACAAAATGGACCAAGGCAGAAATGCCTCTTTGAACAAGAATCAATTTGAAGTTAACTCTACATAATTACAAGCCAATCCATCTTTCACAGCCTCCTTTTAAATACTGAATAAACAATTGGTGGGTTCTCTTATGATTTACAGTCTAAAAACAAGCAGTAACTTTGCTTTCTATAATCCTATCAGTCAGGGTTCTCCAGGGTAATAGAACTAATAGGCTGTGTGTGTGTGTGTGTGTGTGTGTGTGTGTGTGTGTGTGTGTGTGTAGGGAGAGGGAGAGGGAGAGAGGGAGGAGAGGGAGAGAGGGAGGAGAGGGAGAGAGAATGTATATATGTTTAGTTGAAGGAACTGGCTCATGCAGTTATTGAGATAGGCAAGTCAAAATCTGCCCGACAAATTTCCAGCTGGGAACCCTGGGAAGGGGTCACTTTGCATCTTCTCTCAGTCTGGAAACAGAATTCCCTTTTCCTTAAAAGACTTCAGTCTTTTTCTTTTAAGACCTTTAACCTACTGAACAAAGCCCACACATGCTATGGAGGGTACTACCTTTACAGAGACAGCTGGTGGCTGGCCAAATATCTGGACACCATGCCCTAGCCAAGCTGATGCATGATATTAATCATCAAAATACCCCATTAAATATTATTTTGTTCCTTTAATGAAGAAACTAACATGCCCAGCATACCTCAGAGTGGCATAGAATCTATAAATACTTTAAGAAATTGAGTGAAATTTTTCTTCTTCATAAACTCCACTACATTTTGTTCTAGTGAACTTTATAAACATTTTTTTGCAGTACTGGGGATTTAACCCAGGGGCATTCTACCTCTGGGCTACACCCCCAGCCCTATTTTTGATTCTTCATTTTGAAACAGGATCTCACTAAGTTGTGGAGGGCCTCTCTAAGTAGTTGAGACTGACTGTGAACCTGCAATCCTCTTTTCTCAGCCTCCCAAGTACTGGGACTCCAAGCATGCACCACCATGCCCGGCCCTTATAAACAAGTGTAAGTCCGAACTTTTTTCATTAACTTCAAAATAAGAATTATGAATGGGTACATGTCTTCTAGAGTACTTTTTATACTGAAAAATACTGGTTTACTTATGTCCAACATGGCGGAATTCCTAGGAGCACTCTTTCATCTGTAATTCTTGACTGACAGTGTTCAAAGGCAGAAAGAAAGAAGGGGTTTCACATCTGTGCTTTGCTTGATGTTAACACAACTAATTTTAAATGCAAGCAATTGAATGCATTGATAGAAAGTGACCCAGGGTTCCATGGAAACAGAGCAAAAGTATAGCTAGCTTATATAGGTGTGTAAAGGTGTGAGAGGGAAGCCCAGGGACCTATGTGACATGACTGAGCTGAGGCACCACAGCATGGTGAGTACTAGAGATGGCTCATAAGTTAAGTGAGCTGGACTTAGATTACTGCTCTGCTTCTCACCAATTGTGTCAGCTGGAGAAAGTTAATCTACTTTTCTAGTACTCTGTATCCTTCAATACCAAAACAGAGTTTCCAAAGTTTTATACAAGGGTTAACTATGACAATATGTGCAAAACACCTTGCACAAACATAGTGGCACATGATGATGGTGGAAGATTACATTATTAGGTAGAAAGTGAGGAAGATACTAAAATGATCATGTAGTAGGAGCATTGATTTGTTCCTGCTCTTTCAATGTGGTTGCGTAGAAGTGTGAAAAGGCATAGTCCAAAATGCTAAATGAAGAAGAAAAATGAAGAATAAAAATTAAGAGAAAATGATTTTTTTTTGGCAGTATTGGGGATGGAGTCTGGGGCATTCTGCCTGTAAGCAACACCTCAGCCCTATTTTTTATTTTTTATTTTGAAACAGGTTCTTACTGAGTTGCAAAAGGCCTCAGTCATTAGCTGAGGCTGTGTGTGAACCGCCATCCTCCAGTCTCAGCCTCCCAAATGCTGGGATTGCAAGCATGCGCCACCAAGCCTGCCAAGAAAATGATTTTCTCAAAGTTAACATTTTTATTTTAATTTATTAGGTGTTTAAAATGTATACAAGAGGGAAGATGGCAACCGAGAGCAGCAGTGCGTACAAATCCTACTAACACTCGGTCTCCATTGGCCCCAAAACAGAGCACTACAAAGCCAGATAATACTTTTAGGCAGTGGAATAATAATAATAATAATAAAAACCCGCCCACTGCATGTCGGCAGGTGCCACCAGCGGCTCGGTCTTCTCCCCAGCACCACAAGCCAGAGACAAGGATTTAAAGGGATGAAACAGCAGACCCACAGATTGCAAGTCAGCTTGTGCGAGGACCTGCTACAACTCCCAAGGAGCTAACCATGCCATCCAGAGACCCAGAGTGGAGCTCAGCACCAGAATAGAAATCCACCACTCTTGTGATACGCTGATGTGACGCCATCAACCCAGCAGAGCCCAGCCCACCACGCCCCCCAGAGTCCCAGCCCAGAGAGCACCTACAGCAAAAGTAAAGGGGAATCCAAAAGGGATTGTCCAGTGCTTTGCCTCTAAGGACTCACACAGCCACAATAAACTCCCTGGGTCTGAGACCTTGTGGTTCAACCGAGTGAAAGAGGAGTGGTGACAGAGACTACCACATATTCTAGAGACTCAGAACTGTACTCAATAACACTGTAAGCAAGGTCATGGCCCCCACGGAAAACCACTCACACGGGTACCCCTAGGGTCTTCGCAGCTCCAATAAACACCCCAGGTCTGAGACTTCCTGATACAACCCAGAGAAAGTGGGAGAGGGGGGTGCTGTTGGACTTAACAGGAGCTCTGACAGACTTAGGCTTTGATCAGCAGAAAATGTGGGGAGGCAAATTGTAGGTAGACCCAACACTAGAGAAAATACTCAAAGAGATTAACTACAATGAAGAAACAAGAAATATACGCCATAACCAGATAAACAAGAATTTCTGTCCAATAGACAACTAAGAAAAGAAGAACAAACAGTATCTCAACATGTCAGGAATTAAAAATCATCTCTCAATAATCACACTGACTGTAAATGGCCTCAACTCCCCAATAAAAAGACATAGAGTTGCTGCTTGCAAGAAACACACCTTACAAGTAAAGATAGCAACAAACTCAAGGTAAAGGGCTGGAGCACGGTAATCCATGCCAATGGAACCTGAAGACAAGCAAGAGTTGTAACTATGATATCAGATAAGTTAGACTTGAAGCCCAAGCTTATTAGAAGAGACAAAGATGGTCACTTTTTACTGGTAAAAGGATCAATCCAGCATGGGGAAATAATAATAATCAACATATACACCCCAAACATAAGTGCAGCTACTTTCATAAAACAAACTCCTTGTGATATCAAGTCACATATAAATCCTGACACAATAATAATGGGAGGCTTCAACACACCTCTCACAGCATTAGATCAATCTTCTAGATAAAAGGTCAGTAAAGACACCTCGGACCTAAAATATACCATTAATCAAATGGACCTGTTGTTGGACACATATAGATTATTCCACCACACTACAGCAGAGTTCACATTTACTCAGCAGCTCAGGGAACCTTCTCCAAAATAGATCACACACTGGGCCACAAAGTGAGCACTAGCAAGTTAAAAAAATGTGACATACTTCCCTGTGTCTTTTCAGACCATAATGGAATGAAGCTAGAAATCAACTATAAGAAGACTCAGAGAAACCACATAAGCATGTGGAGAATGAACACCATACTTCTAAATTAAGAATGGGTCATAGAAGAAGTAAGGGGTGAAATCAAGAAATTTCTGAAAATAAACAAAAATAGAGATACAACATATCAAAACCTCTGGGACACATTGAAGGCAGTATTAGAGGGAAATTCATAGCACTGAGTGCTTACATAAGAAAAACAAAATCATCAATAAATAACTTAATGATATACCTCAAAGCCCTTGAAAAACAGGAACACTCTAACCCCGCAGCCAGTAGAAAACAGGAAATTGTTAAAAATCAGAGTGGAAATAGCCAGGCGTGGTGGTGCATGCTAGTAATCCCAGCATTCCGGAGGCTGAGACCTGGAGGATCGTGGTTTGCGGACAGCCTCAGCTACTTCGTGAGGCCCTCTGCAACTCAGTGAGACCCGGTTTCAAAATAAAGAATAAAAAATAAGGCAGGGGGTGTAGCTCAGAAGTCAAATGCCCCTGAGTTCCATCCCCAGAGCTGAAAAAAAAAAAAAACAGAGTAGAAATAAAACCAAAGCTGGTTCCTTGAAAAAAATTAATAAGATGGATAAACCACTAGCCAATATAACTAAAAAAAGAGAGACTCAACCCAAATTTTGAAGATAAGAGATGAAAAAGGAGATATCACAACTGACAGTACAGAAATCCAGAGGATTATCATAAATTACTTTGAAAAACTATATTCCAACAAAATGGAAAATCTGGAGGAAATTGACAACTTCCTCCATAAATACAACCTTCCTAAACTAAATCAAGAAGACATAGAAAATTTAAACCAACCAATAGCAATCAAAGAGATTGAAACAGCAATAAAGGTATTACCATCTAAGAAAAGCCCAGGACTAGTTGGCTTCCCAAGTGAATTTTATAAAACCTTTATAGAAGAGCTAATCCCGATACTCCTCAATCTATTTCATGAAATAGAGAGAAATGTAACTCTCCCAAATATATTCTATGAAGCCAACATCACATTAATACCAAAACAAAATAAAAACAATTCAAGGAAGGAAAACTACAGGCCAATATCATTGATGAACTTGGGTGCAAAACTGCTAAACAAAATACTAGCAGCACGTATTCCAATCCACATCAATAAAATCATACACCATGACCTGGTAGGGTTTTATCCCAGGGATGCAAGGCTAGTTCAACATACTAAAGTCAATCCATGTAATTCATCATATAAACAGAAGCAAGGACAAAAATCACATGATCATTTCAATAGATGCTGAAAAAGCCTTTGATAAAATCCAACATCCATTCATGCTAAAAGTACTGCATAGAATCAGAATAGAAGGAATATACTCCAACATCATAAAGGCAATATACAATAAACCCACAGCCAACATCATATTAAGTGGGGAAAAACTTCGAGAATTCCCCCTAAAAACAGGAACAAGACAAGGATGTCCATAATCACCACTTCTCTTCAATATAGTACTTGATACCCTTGCCAGAGCAATAAGGCAAGAAAAGGAAATCAGAGGAGTACAAATAGGAAAAGAACTCAAACTTTCACTATTTGCAGATGACATGATATTATACCTAGAAGACCCAAAAAACTCAACCAAAAGACTTATAGAACTTATCGGCAAACCAGCAAAGTGTCTGGATACAAAAACAATCTTAAAAAACCAGAAACTTTTCTGTACACCAACCATAAATGCACTGAAAAAGAAATTCAGAAAACACTTCCATTCAGGATTTCCCATAAAAAAATACTTAGTAATAAACTTAATCAAGGAGGTAAAAAACCTCTACAAAGAAAATTATAAAACATTGAAAAAAGAAATCGAAGAAGATCTTAGAAGATGGAAAGACCTTCCATGTTCATGGATAGGCAGAATAAATATCATCAAGATGGCCATACTTCCAAAAGTGATCTACATATTCAATGCAATACCCATTAAATTACCAAGATCGTTCCTCACAGACATAGAAAAATTAGTCCTTAAATTCATTTGGAACAACAAAAAACCTAGAATAGCCAAAGTAGTTCTCAGCAACAAAACCATCCAGGAGGAATCACAATACCTGACTTTAAACTATACTACAAAGCCATTGTAATAAAAATAGCATTGTATTGGCACAAAAACAGATCCATAGACCAGTGGAGCAGATTAGAAGACTCAGAAACGAATCCACACACTCACAACCAATTGATATTTGACAAAGGGGCCAAAAACATACATTGGAAGAAAGATAGTCTGTTCAACAAATGGTGTTGGCAAAACTGGTTATCCATATGCAGAAAAAATGGAATTAAATGCCACTTTATCACCCTGCACAAGAGTCAATTCAAGATGGATCAAAGACTTGGAAATTAGACCAGAGAACTTGAGGCTCCTTGAAGAAAGCATAGGTCCAACACTGCAACGCATAGGCACAGATAAAAACTTTCTCAACAAAACACCAAAGGCACAAGAAACTAAAAGACAAATCAATACGTAGGACTGCATGAAACTGAAGAGCTTCTGTTCAGCAAAGGAAACTGCCAAGATCCTCTACCGAGATCCAAAAGAATGGGAAGAGATTTTTGCCACCTATTCCTCAGATAGAGGTCTAATATCTAGAATATATGGAGAGCTCAAGAAAGTCAACACCAAAAAAATAATAATAATTCAGTCAAAAAAATGGGCAAGTGAACTTAATAGACACTTCACAAAAGAAGAAATTCAAATGGCCAATAAATGCATGAAAAAATGTTCAACATCATTGCCAATCAGAGGGATGCAAATTAAAACCACACTGAGATTTCACCTAACTCCAACTAGAATGGCAATCATTCAAAACACAAACAACTACAAATGCTGGTGAGGATGTGGAGAAGTGGGAACCCTAAAACATTGTTGGTGGGATTACAAATTAGTACAACCACTATGGAAAATAGTATGCAGGATCCTCAGAAGAATGGGAACAAATTTACCATTTGACTCAGCAATACCACTTCTGGGTATCTATCTAAAAGAAAGCAAAGCAAACTACCAAACTAATGCATGTGTATCTATGTTCAAAGCTGCACAATTCACCATAGCCAAACTATGGAACCAGCCAAGATGTCCATCAACAGATGAATGGATTACAAAACTGTGGGAAATGTACACAATGGAATTTTACTCAGCCCTAAAAAATACACAATTACATCATTTTCAGGGAAATTGATGCAACTGGAGGACATTATGCTAAGCAAGATTAGTCACAAAATGTAAGAAATAGGATGCTTTCCCTAATATGTGAAAGCTAAGGTGAAATGGGATGTAGTAGGAACCCCAGGTGAAAAAGGAGATCCTATAGAGGAGCAAAAAGGCAACATAACTGAGGGGGTGGGAGAGGGGAAAAATGCTCTCTAAAGCACATGGTGTTCTTAAACAAACATATCAATATCAACCACAAAACCAAGCATGGGGAAAGAGGATTAGGGAGGGAAAGGAGTGGGGGTTGGGGAGACTGGATGATGTGTGCATGTATATCTACATAAGGTTTTTTTTATCCCATTATGATGTATGAATACTATGCACCAATTAAAAAAATGTATACAAGAAGGGCCACAGAATTCACAATTGCCAAAGTATGGAACCAGCCAAGATGTCCATCAACAGATGCATGGATTACAAAATTATGGAATATATATACAATGAAATTTTACTGAGCCATAAAAAAGAACAAAATTACATTTGTGGGGAAATGGATGGAACTGGAGAACATATTCATAAATATATAAAAGTCAGTCAGTAAACCAAACATGAGAATAGGGGGGGAGAGAATGGGGTGGGAATTTGGTAAGGGCTAAATAAGTGATGTGTGCATATATGCCTCTACCATCTTGTACTCCATTAAGATGTATGACTACAATGCATTCATAAATTATTTTAAAAAGGAATAATAAAAAAGTAAAATAAAAATGTATACCAGGAAGGATATTTTGTATGTGACTGTTGTGTGAAGATGTAACTTTAGGCAAAATGTGGTTGTTTTCAACAATGTATTCCAGGAGACCTACATGTCCCAGTAAGTGTATCACTTATAGAAAGTCACCTTGGAAGTAGCGCTGACATTCCAGAGATGCTACTGGTACCCAAAATGTGTTTGTGTTATCAGTGTTTGATTGAGTTGTATTGTGATGTTATAATGTCTTTCATGTTTCTTCAGTGTCAGGAAATTATTTGCTTTTTCAATGTAATTCTAATCTTAGGAGCTATGAAACCAGTCAGAAACAAATACAAATAATATGGACTATATGTGAGTAAGATGGCTTTCATTTTCTGGTAATTATGAGTGATTAAGACTTTGGGGTATAACTAAAAATGAAGCAATGAGGTAGTTTTCAAGAAAGTTAAAAATATTGTATGATATAATAGCATCATTGGAATGTGTGTTCAATGCCAGGTTGGAATTCATTGTTTCATTTAAAAATATCAGTTCTAACTCTAGGCGTGGTGGCACACGCTTGTAATTCCTGTGCTTGGGAGACTGAGACAGGAGGATCGCACAGGTTCAAAACCACTCTCAGCTACTTAGTGAGGCTCTCAGCAACTTGGTGAGACCCTCTTTCCAAATAAATTATAAAAATAGGTCTGGAAGTATAGTCTGGAGGTAGAAAGCCTCTGGGTTCCACCCCCAGTAACACACACACACACACACAAAAAAAAAAAATTCCATTAATTCCTACCAAAACAAACATCCTTTTGTTCTCAATGTAATTATACAATTTAAATAAAATTAGTGATAGCAAAATGCTGTTGGCCATACCAGAACTCTAAATAAAATGAAAAGAAAATAATTCTACCTATGCATGTGCTTTCCTTTTCCTCACAGAAATTCACACTCTGTCCACACTGAAATGGCACAACATAGCGGGCATGGTGGTGCACGCCTGTAATCCCAGCACTTGGGAGGCTGAGACAGGAGAATCACAGGTTCATGGCCAGCCTCAGCAACGTAGTGAGGCCCTCCACAACTTAGTGAGATGCTGTTTGAAAATAAATAAAATCAGGCTGGAGATGTAGCTGGAAGATAGAATGTCCCTGGGTTCCATCCCTAGGACTACAATAAATAAATAAATAAATGAACAAATAACATTAGGATGAACTTTTTTTTTTTTTGGTGGCACTGGGGTTCCTAGAAACCCTTCTGCCTCCAGGCTACACTCCCAGACCTATTTTATACTTTTTATTTGGAAACAGGGTCTCTTAAGCCAGCGCGGCTGGCTTCGAACCTGCACAATCCTCCTGTCTCCGCCTCCCAAGCGTGGGGATTACAAGCGTGCGCCACCACGCCCAGCATCGACTAACTATTCTTATTTGCAAAGAACATGGCAGCCTTCTGCCTAAGTCTCACATCCTGCAGACCTGGTTACTGGGGCACCAGTTCTGGCCCAGAAGTCCAAAGACACCATCTAGCCCTGGCTCAGCACCTCTCAGAGTTATCAGGAGTAAGATGCTTAACTAACTCCTCTGTGCTTCGGTTTACCCATTTCTGAACTTGGCTAACAGTATAGACCCTGATTTATTTTGAAGGCTATGGTGCAAATAAAATGCAACTGTATAGTTTAAAACTCTAAAAAGTGTAAAATACCAAACATGTACTAGGTATTGTGATATATGTTCTTTATATAGTTTATGGGAGGGAGGAGTTCCAAGTAGTGAATGCATATCACAAACCCTTTTGTTTTTAAAATAAAGCAGATAAGTTGAATTCCAATGTTTTCAATTTCTTTTTTTATTTTTTTGTCATTACATGTATAAAAAGTTTCCTGTCTTAACTATAAGGAAATAAGCTCAGGTTATGACCATACTTGTTTTGAATCTAGGAAAATTTAGAGTTCACACAATGAAAATCTATAGGCTGAAATAAGGATCACTAATTACTTATGGCACTGTTGACAGAAAGACTGTAATGCTCTAAAGCCTATATATTCAAGGATTGCTATCTATTTTGCTCACAAATAGGAATTTTTCCCACAATGCATGATCATCAAAGAGCAGTTAAATTGATGGTTAGCATATTTGCCAATGATAAACATTTTTCTCGGCTTAATATGTAGAGTATCATAATATTTGTTTCTATTTCTGTTGAGGAAACATGGTCATAATAATTGCATTCAATAAGACTGAAATTTAATTCCACTTATGGTGATCTTTTTCAAAATAGTCATGATTAGGATTTGCAAAAGTTACCAAAATAGCAAATTTTATAAATTGATAATTTGCTTTTAAATATCAAAGTACAGAATTAGATTTTGTTTAATTGTGCTTACCTGTACTGAATTATAACAAATATAATAATTATTAGCATGTTTAATCTATTTATTCTTTCAGAATAGCATATTTTGAAGAATATCTAACACTTTGCCAGCTAATGCACCATAACTCATTAATACAAAATTTTGTGTAACCTGATTTTCTGTATTTGCATTTTAAGGCAATAAAACTTTATTGAGTAATAACTAAGACTATGAAATTTCACTAAATATTCTCATTATTAATGTAACTCAAATTTTGGATAAAATAAAAGCAGTGAATTCTAAAATTATCCCAGGTGCTATAACATTCATTGTACATGCAGAACAAGGGACCTACAGACTTCTGCAAGCCCAAAGACAAGAAAATTTGCTTTACAAACTTTGTGCTCTATTCCTTTATTCAACTAGAACCATTAGTATGGTAGCAAAACAAAGACCTTTTTTTCTGTCTGGTGATTTAATTGCATTTTTAATGTTTTGGAACCATATGGCACAATTTCCCTTTAAATTAAGATAAATTAGCAAATATATGAAAAATTTTCTTTTCATGCTTTTTTCTCCAGAGCACAATATTTCATAGCAAATGAGTTCCTATAATTGTAAAAAGTATAAAATTATCTTTAAAACAGTAAAAAAAAGATTTTGTACACAAAATGGAATTTTTCTGAACCCATTAAAAAATAGCATTACCTTTTCCTCAGAACTAATAAGCAAATAAAAGTAGCTGAGGCTAAATTACTGGATGAAAAATCTATAATCTTTAAGGATTTGAAGTCAGATAATTTTCTAAAAGCAACAAGGATAAGCATATCTAAATGTTCTTTCCAGAAGAGAAGAATGAAAGTAAAGTTAAATATATGATGTGTCAATTCAAGGATGAATGTGTATTTTAGAAAATAATATTCAAGTCAGTAGTTTTCATTATTTTTAAAAAGTCACTTCCATAAGTTAAATGTATTCACATCTTCTTGTTTGTTTATTAAATGCTAAGAGACTTCACTTTAACATCACCACAAATATTTAGCCAAGAATGCCAGCTGTTGATTATAGGCCTGTGATGGAAATTTGGCATATTTCCAATCAGATGCCTCTACTGTATCCAAAACAGAGCAGTTAAAATACTGTGCTTTTCTGCTGAAGGATCTTGAATCCCAAAAGAGCGTATTTGAGATAATGCAACTTAGGTATTGATGTGAAACCATTAGACCAGGTGTTAACCCCAAACTGAAAGCCAAGGATGGCCTCTCATGATATGAAACCATTAAAGAGCAGAGAGGACCGCAGTGGTACACATGCAAACTTGTGTTCTTACAATGAGAATAAGGATGGAAGTTGACATTTTTGAGTGCTTGCTCCTTCTGGACTAGGTGATTTACATAGACCAGCTGATTCAATCCTATGAAGCAGAAACTATTATCATCATTTTACAGCTGAAAAACACTGTGGCATGTCAGATGCCACCATATTATTTGTCCACGGTCCCAAAGGCAGATTGGCTCGGAACCTATGCTGTAAATCACTGTGCCACGGAGTACTCTTTCTCACACATATTTGGATGGAGGTAATGGAGTCTCCAATCAGACCACATTAGACATCTGTTTCTCAGGGAAGGGCCCTCCAGCATGAAGTCAGAAAGTGGATGGCAGCACTTTGATCACACCAAGCCTATTGTATATTGCCTAAACATCATTGTGTTTAGTGTTGGCATCTGTCATAGAATTACAGTTAACTCTATGGAAATGTATTTGTTTTCAGTAATAAAGCTCCCAAACTCCAAAGTTGATTCCAAAATGTGCTTGTTTTTAAAAAGACACATAAGACTTAAGTATTTAGGGACATATGTCTGCAAATTATTTTTTTAAAAGTCAGAAAAATCATACACATTATCAAAAGCAAATCTGGTGAAATAATAATTTAAGGAATCTGAATGAAACTAGAAGACAATTCTTTGTACTACTTTTATACTTTTTATTAAGACAAATTATTGATAATTTTTAACTTACAAAAGGAATTGAAAATGACTTGGAAGTTCAGACTATCAAAAAGCAACAAGAAAACAGCTACTAAATGTATAAATATACTTGGATCAGCATATCCAAGGTAAAACCCCATTCATTTTTATATATTTGCAAAACACTATTTAACACCTCTTTCTGAAACCCAGAGGAAGATGCATCTTCTCCAAAATCTAGACCCGAAGGGAAATAAACACATTGATTAGGTATTCTTTCAATCTAAGGCTTGTAGCTCAGTTCTGGCTTTCTCTCCGTGGATTCTTTTTCTTTCTAAGTCATCTCTTTTCCACTGGACTGAGTTGCCTTTGAAACTTTCCACAAGATAAATAAATCAGAATGCAATAGAATAGCCCAATATCCACAGGAGAGATGCAATAAATTCACATTTTGCATTGAGGCTGTGAGCAGTCTTCAACACATTAGGGTGAGTGAGTGGATAGTCAAAATTACCCTATAGCAACCTTTAAATATCTCAAGAAGTAGGGGATCATTATTCCCTCCAGTGAGTAGGGGAATTGTCTAGTAATTCTTTTGCAGAGTAAATTTTGACAGCCTTAGAGCTGAAAAAAGTAAAAATTTGCATCCAAATATCTTGAGCCTTTGAATGAATCTGCTTCTAAGATAACCAGCAAAACCTGAGCAGCACGTGGTGTGCGGAGCTGAGGGCAGTGGGAAGAAAACTTCAGTGATTCTGCTTGCTGAGGAATCTGTTCCATTTGGTTTCATGTTAAGCCCCTGAAAACACAATATGCATAGATATGTGTTGTCAGGATTAACAAGAATAGAGAAAATAAATTTTGCTACTAGACATGATGAAGGAACTCTATCATGGTAGGCCTCCTGCCAAAATTAACAACTTTTAGACTTTGAATAAAAGGCAGCCATGACTGTGATCCCTGAAAGAAAAAAAAGTGACAGGGGCCCTGTAATTGTACCAGCTTTCTGCCTGGCATCACTTTCTAGACAGTGGCTCAGGAAGAAGGCCAAACACAGCACAGCAGAACTCTTGAGCTGAAACCAAGATTCCAAGATTTGGATTGGTGTCACTGAGAGGACCGGCATTGGTATGACTGGGTCTGGAGGGAAGTCAGTTAAGCAGAGAAGCTCCAGCAATCTGCAGAGGCCCCCTTGAACGCTTGGCTGAATCCTAGGACGTGTATATACAGGTCAACACTGCCTGAGGCAGCACAGTGTACAGCTACTAGAAAAAGGGGAAGAATAGAAAAAACTGAGACTTGACCCCCTGAGCTAGACACAGCAGGAAAACATGGTGCACCGTCTGGGTGGATCAATTCAAGCTCAGAAACTGTGGAGGTGTGAAAAGAATGCATCTACATAGCAAAAATGTCTACAGGAGTCGAGTCATATTTTGACATGCACCTGGGTCTCTGGAGGTCTGTCGTGGAAGGATGGAGCTGACCCAAAGTTCACATTCCCAGGCAGCAGCTAGAAACGTGCGTAAGTCCTGCTCACTTAATGCCTGCTGACTCTGTTTGGAAAGCTCTTTCAGTGTTGCTTCCATCACAATTTTTTCCTTTTCTTTATACACCTGCTAAAGTGAAAGGACTTTTTTAAACACTGCAAATACCATAGAAACTCCACAAAAACCATAATGTAGAGGTAAGGACAATCTAGTCCTAGAGAAAACCTTACTGTTTACTTACCCTAACAGTCTGGAAAGAATCAACTTCATCTGTGAGTTAATTAACTGCCTAATTGAAGGAAACACAACAGTCTATCAAGGATGATCATAAAATTCTATCAACAGTGAAATCTATAATGGCCAGTGTAAAATAAAAAGTTACTAGACAGGCAAATAAAGGAGCCTAGAGAATTTCACCCCAAATCATGATACCTGGTATGCTGATTATTTTAAATGATAAGTCCTTCAAAGTCAGCAGATATTGACCCTACTGAAGAGGGAAATAATTGCCTTTGATCCATTCCTTGAAGTTTCATTAGCTGAACTCATATCATAGGAAGAAAGATTGAGGAATGTCACAATACTGGGACAGACTTTTGACACAAGTTATTGTATGTCTCTGGGGCCATTCATTCTTGTAGAGACAATAATTATTGTCTATCCTCTTGTTCTATTCATTCACTTAATAATCTACGACCTCTCAAAACTTGCCTAAATCCCCCCACTCCATCTTCCTTAGAAAGGAGGGCAGATAAGCATGTCAGCCACATTGGACTACTGAGCATTACCTTTTTTGCTGCCCCAGTGCACATGAAAGAAATTTGTTTACTTTTCTGTCTATTGAAATTTATTCTAGAGAAACTTTGGAGGGGCATAGGAAGCTTTTCCCTATTTCCACAAATGTGACCCATAACCAGAATAACAATAAAATTAGACCCAAATATGGCACTCATGATAAATTAGTACTTTCATTTTATTATTAATAGACATAAATTAATATGTCTTTAAAAGATCTATTATAATAATATTTAAAGACTTAAAGAAAAAAATAAAAAAGAAAAATAGAAAACCTCTATAGATGATCAGAAACTATAAAAAGGAACTACTAGAGAAAAATATATAATATTAAATTTTGAAATTCACCAAATGAGCCTATCAGCAGATTAAATACTGCAGATGAAACTATCAGTAAACTTGAAGCTAGAACAATAGAGATTATTCAAACTGAAGCAAAGAAAGAAAAAAATAAGAACAGCTAAAAAATATTAATGGGATCCCTATGATTTATGGTACATTTTTAAGCAGATCCCAGAAACTCAACAAAGCCGAAGCAGAATAAATATTGACACCATTGCAGGGTATATTATTTAGGATTTAATCAGGTAAGAACTACTGCAAGTGATATGCTCTAAGGGATTTATTTTGGGGATTTGGTTCTTGACAATTGTGAAAGCAGGTTAGTCAGTTGAGGCTACTTACTGCCTGTGTGCTAGCATTAGACCTGAAGTCAGCAAGAAAATGTACACAGTAGGTGAGGAGATCAAGACTAGACCTTGAAGGAGCCTGTGGGGGAAAATTGAAATCTTTGAGGAAAAACTAGAACTCACCTGAACAAATAGCAACCTTTATTTGTCTCCCTCTCTCCCATTTGGTAATATTCATACATCGTAAGTTAAGGTGGCACCCTTCCCCATAAAGCTGTACATGACCTGGCCTTGGATTTAAATGACCTAAAAGAATCTTCTTTGTGCCCAGGTATTTCTCTGCTATTCAAACTAGGTGAGTCAGCCAATCAGTAAAGATAAGTGTGAACCACAACAGTGCCTGGATCCAGGTCAATCAGGGCTAAAACTAATCAGGCCCTCCACCTTCTCAGTCTTATACGAATTTGTGTCAAGGCCATAGTATACTGGAATGATACAGTGAAATGGAATACTGAAAAACATTCTAAGTTAGCTAAATTGACACAGAAAAGTTACTACAGTCAATTCCTTTATAACTTGGCACTCATATTTAACATCTAAATAACAGCATAGTAAAATCAGTTTTCTGTATTGCAGTATCCAGTATAAGTGTCCAGAACACAACTAAAAATATGCTAAAATCTTCCCAAAAGAGGATGTGAAATCTCTTTATTCAACATTAGTTAATGTTTATTTTTCCTTTAGATAAATCTCACTCTCTGCTAAACTGTAACTTAAATATTAAAATATAAAGTGATTTACTGTGCTTCTTGTTAAGATGATGGAAGAATAAAAAGTTGGCAGGTTAAATACATGAATAAAATCAATAGAAACAAGGAAAAATACTCATATAATACAGTGTTCATTTCTGAAACTGTCCATGTAATTTCAGGTAATATTTGTTGCCGGAGCCAGCCAGCAAGAGTAGGGGATCTGAAGTGAGGTGTGAGGATGAAGAGTTTTTAACCCTAAGTGGGGAGCCACCAGCCTACTATCTCTACTGGTGGACCCCTGTTCGTGGGTCAATATTTCCTACGGGTCGACGACTATGCCTGGGTCAGTATTCTCTATCGTGCGAACGCTCCTGGCCAACGCAGCTTCTGGGTCAATCTCATCTTTATTGCGCCAACGCCGACTTTGTTTTTCCAGAGGTATTTATACACAGCTACAGGTCAATCAACATTCTCGTGCTACCACCACCAGAATACAATAAAGACCAATACAAAACACACATTACAGATAGGTCAATCAGTACCCTCGTGTCATCACCACCTGATCTTCTCTCAGACCTTTTTGAACTTTCCATAACCCCAAACCTTGTTGACTCTGGGCGAAGGACAGTCCGCTGAGGCAGACACTAATCTAGGGGAAAGCCTTAATGGCTCCCCACAATTTGTAACTTCATTATTCCAATAATCACTCACACTCTTTGCTTTGTTTTCTTTTCTTTTCCTTCTTCCTTCTCTCCCGCTCCCTTCTGTGTGTGTACCTAGGACTGACCCCAGAGGCATTCTACCTTGAATCTATACCTCCATTCATTTTATTTTTTGTTTTTGAAACAGGGTCTTTCTAGGTTGCTGAAAGGTTTTGCTACATTGCCGAGGCTGGTCTTGAACCTGCGATTTTCCTGTCCCAGCTTCCCAAGTACTGGGACTATGTACAAGTGCAGGCATGGTGTGTGCCACCATGCCTGATTTCTATTTTCTTTCAATGAAGCCCTTTGACTGGTCATAATTCTTTGCCTAGTGGGAAAAAAAACACATTTTTATTCCTGCAGGATATGGATAAACAATTAGCAGTTTTACTATGGTGTTTTGTTGTTGCTGCTGTTGACCTTTATTACAGGCATGGAAGTACTAAAATGTGTCCCTACACAGATCATGAATTAGAAAATACTCCTCCTTAGCCTAATAGTGCAGTAGAAACTTTTCCTTTTGATAGTCAGAATTGAATACTCCAGTCAGTATAAAACCTCCCCACTCTGCCCATGACATTTCCCAGTGGCCACATGAACAACTTCCTGTTGAATAAAACCATTACTATGTGCCTTGGTGAAAGCATTTCTCTTTTGAAAACCTCTAGACAAGACATCTGCTCAAGGTTGCAGAGGTGAGAAGGAATAATTTTGTTAGCCATGAATTCGAGATAAACAATGAGCTGAGCCTCTCATTCCCATTCTACTTCTTGATTACCAGATCTATCTAATGACAGAAAAGGCATCATAAATTGGACACTAATTTAGAGCATGTATTCTATCTCAAATGTGACATATTCTAGACCTATAAAGTTTTGCCATCCATCTGGCACCATGATTTCATTTTCAAAAGGCTATTCTATCAGGCCAGCTGCTTTAGGGTGATGAGAACATAATTATACAAGTGAATTTTATGCACCAGAGCCATTACTCCCTCTTATTGCCTATAGAATGAGTTCCTTGGTCAGAAGCAATGCTATGTAGAATACCATGGTGGTGAATAAGTTGTTTTGTAAATCCACAGCAGGTAATTTTGGCAGAAGAATTGTAGGCAAGCAAATATATTTGCAGTATAAGTTCCTAATACAGTGAAAACAAAATAGCCCCTTCCTACTAGGTAGCTGGCTGATCCTGCTGGTAATGATGTCATGTTGGTGCTCGGTATTGATTTCTGGTAGCAGATTGGGCACTCAGCAGCAGCAGCAGTTTTCAGATCAGCATACATAACCATTCCTTGGTCCCTACATGGCCTCCTTTCCTGCTGCCTGTGGCCATTTATTTATGAGCCCATTGGACTAAAACAGGGGTAGCTAGCTGCAGAAACAGGTCTGCTCATACCCACAGAGTGTCTCATCATGTCCGCCTCTTCTGCTAATGTGACTCTTTGGGGAACATTGATGTGGGACACAAACATTTTCACGATCTATGCCCCAAACCTATCCCTTCTCCAACTATGCTCCTTTTAACTGCTAATGGTTCCGCCAAACTCTTAGTTGTACATCGCCCTAGAACTGACTGGAATCTGACCAGAAACAAAAATTTCTCCAAGGATCAGAACAGGCTAAAGGCCTTTTTATGTGTGTCTGATTTTAATAGACAGTCTACTAAAAATTTTAGCCAGTGCTATCAGACCAGAAAAAAAATGCCATGATTTGTGGGAAGAAAGAAGTAAAGTATCTTTATTCAAAGATAATGTGATTGTGTATAGAGTAAAACTGAATCATCTGAATCATCTTAATAAAATACTACTGGTGTGTGCAAGAATATGAATAAACCTTAAAAAGTATGCTGAGTGAAAAAAGCAAAACACACAAACACACAAAAAACAACCCGTCAGGTGTGGTGGTGCACGCATTTGGGAGACTGAGACAGGATGATCACAGTTTATGGACAGCCTCAGCTACTACTTAGTGAGGCCCTTTGCAACTCAGTGAGACCATGTTTCAAAATAAATAATAAGAAATAGGGCTGAGTGTGTAGCTCAAAGGTAGAATGCCCAAGTACCACAAAAAAAAAAATACACAAAAAAGCACATATTGTGTGATTCTGCTAATCTATGGTGAAACATTTCAAAATAGTAGCCATTTTTGAGTGAAAAGCATAGAGATTGAGAAGTGGCACAAGAGAACATGTTGGGTTTCTGGATATGTGCTATATATCAATAGGGATGCGTTTCAAGGGTATATGTGATTGTCTAAACTCATACTTAATGGATAGATGCTTTGCTTAAATGTTGTCATTTTATTGTATATACCTGGACTTCTGCTCAAAATCTCTAAAACTTCTATAGGTACCCATAATGTCTCCTGAACATTTTTGCTATTCTCCCCAAAACAGTGAATGAAGCAAGTCTTAAAGCGACAAGCAAAAAGGTCAGTGTTTTAGAAAATGAGATGAATCGATGAAACTAATATATTAAAAGGACAAAATTAAAAAAGAGGACAAAGAATTAAAAACTAAAAAAAAATCAGGAGAAAACACATAAGCTTTCTGAAAACCACCAAGATGTCTGTCCAATTTCTCTTATTACAAAATGCCGGAGAAAAGCGGGGCTTAAGAGGCAGCTAACAACCAATCTCCATTACCACAAAATCAGCGCCTTTCATAGCCAGAAAACACCATCACCAGAGAAACAAAAAAATCACCAGGCTCCAGAGAGAAAGCGGACTGAGAACAGAGCTCAGAGCCACAGAGGAGATACACCGGCCTCACGCCCGAGGACACGGCAGCAGCGCCATACTGCCGGCGGCAGAGGCAAATTCACCAGACGGCTACAGCAAGCCAAGGTGAGCCACTGCGGAACAGCCAGGTGGGATTTCTCTCCACAGGTAAAATCTAAAGCTCCCAGTGGCTGAGTTCAGCACACGCCGCAGGGATTCAGAGTGGAAATCAAAACCAAGAAGAAATACGCCAGCCTCACGACCGAGGGCGTACCACCGGCGGCAGCAGCAGCAAATTCACCGAATCCAGTACAGCTACATCTGCGTACTCAAGAACAGCGAGTCAAATTGCGGGCCACAAAGGAGAAATCCCAGTACTGTACTCCCTGGGACTTGACCCAGTGAGGGAGGGGCGGTGGCAGAGATATCACACCATAGGAGAACGTGCAACCTGGCACCCCCCACAGTCTAAAGCAGCCTCTATCGACTCTCTGGGTCGGAGACTCTGTGATACAACCCAGTAAAGGAGTAGTGGGGTCTGAGATACTACTGACTTGAGATCCAGAACACCTTAAGGGAAGTCATAGTGACCCAAGGGAAGAACCCAGAAAAGGCACAAACTTCCGAAATCATGGGAAAGAGTAATAATACTGAAGCAATGAATGCCCATAACCCCACAACATCAGAACCCGATAAAACAGAAAATCAGAGATTTCTAGAAGATCAAGTCAGGAAAATAACTGTAGAAATAATAGAGGTGCTTCGAAAAGAACTCAGAGAGAGCCAAAAAGAGATAAAGGATGTAATTAATGAAGTAAAGGACTCAATTCAAAGCACAAACAACCGATTAGACCACATGGAGAACAGAATCTCGCTCTTAGAAGATGATCATTCCAAAAATGAACGCATAGTTTCTAATCTAGAAAAAAATATCTGACAGCAGGAATCTGACATTGAAGAAATATGGGCCCATTTCAAGAGAGCTAACCTAAGAATAATTGGAATAGAGGAGGGAAAAGAAAGTGAAACCAAAGGGATCAACAATCTCTTCAAGGAAGTAATAGCAGAAAATTTTCCAAACATAGAGCAAGAGGTTGATACACAGGTCAAGGAAACTTATAGAACTCCCTTTAGACAGGATTGGAGAAGAGGATCCTCACGCCACATAATTGTCAAAATGACCAATGTGGAAGCCAAGCAGAGAATCTTAAAGGCAACAAAAACAAAGGGCCAAGTGACATTCAGAGGCAAGCCAATTAGAATCACTCCAGACTTCCCAAACCAAGTCATGAGAGCCAGAAGGGCTTGGAGTAACATATTCCAAACTCTGAAAGAAAACAACTTCCAGCCAAAAATTTCCTACCCAGCAAAACTTTCTATCAAATTAGATGGAGAAATAAGAAGCTTCCATGACAAACAGAAACTGAAGGAATTTATGTCTTCAAAACCAGCACTAGAGAAAATACTCAAAGAGATTAACTACAAAGAAGAAATAGGTAACACACACCAGAACCAGAGAAACAAGAGTTTCCATCCAACAGTCAACTAAGATTGGTTATCTGTGGAGATTCATTACTTATGTTAGTCTTTTACCTATCTCTAAATGGTATTGTTTGCCTTTATTGTTGTTAATTTTTAGGATTTCTAGTTGGAATATTAATATACCTTCAGATATAGCATTTGGAAATATTTTATCCCATTCTATTAGTAACTGTTAACTCTGTTTACATTGTCTTTGGATATACAATTTTTTTTTTATTTTTTAGGGAGTTTGTATACTCTTCTGTTGCCTGTGCCATTAAAATCATATCCAAGAAATCACTGCCAATTTCAGTGTTGTGAGGTTTTATGACCCAGATTTTCTCCTAAAAGTTTATAGTCTTAAGATTTATATTTAGGTCTTTTATCTATTTTGAGTTAATATTTGTATATGGGATTAGGTAAGGGTCCAACTTTATTCTTTTCCATGTAATTATTATGTTTCAACAATATTTAGTTAAAATATTATTATTTCTACCACCAAATGTTCGTGGAAACCTTGTCAAAAATAACTTGACAATATAGGGAAGAATTTAGCTCTAGGCTTTTATTTAACTCCAATGGTTTATATATCTGCCTTTAGAATAGTACTACACTGTTTCAATTATTGTAGCTTTATATGGTTTGAAATCAGAAAATATATATCTTCTAGCTTTGTTCTATTTCAAGATCATTTTGGGTATCTAGAGTCCATATTCCATATTAGGATAGAGTTTTTTTCTGAAAAATAAATATATAAATATATGATAGTTTCACCTAAAAAATAGAAAAAAATATTCTTTGATAAGAAAGAAAGTAAAAAGAAATATTGAAATGTTATCTTTAAGTCATCAAAAGCTTGGTATCAGACAAATGAAACTGTTATGTGAGATTATCATTTTTAATTTTGGATAAATTGCTATAATACTAGATGTCAACCACTAAGCCAAGCATGGGAGAGAGGGATGGGGAGAGAATGGGGTGGGAATCGGGTGGGGGCTGACTGGGCGATGTGTGCATGTATGTCTACAAAAGTTTTTATCCCGCTATGATGTATGAATACAGTGCACAAATAAAAAAAATAAATAAATAAATTTAAAAAAATAAATAAATAAAAAATGCCTGTAAATAGCTCCATTAAAAATTATTAAAAAACATACAACTCTCAACCACACCAACAAATGTAAGCCTCTAAGATATATTCACATGTTCTTATTCCTTTCATACAGAGAATTTTGTCAATAACCCAGATCTTTCTAGAAAAAGCCAAGGTCAATAATAATCTAGTAAACAAGCTGTATAAATTACGGCCTTTGTGACCTCTTAATAAATTCTAGTAAGGCATAATTTTTGATGGTTTTATAACCTCATGTGGGTAAACTTTTTCTTTTCTTTTATATAGAGTTCAAAAATTCCTCATTCATATATTTAAATTTGTTTGGAATATATCTATACTTACAGCTAGTCCTTACAGCAACATAGAGTGCACCTTTACGGAATTCCTCCTTGCAAGCTTCTTTGGGATCTGGTATTTGTTACTTACAAATAATTAGGTTGAATTTACTAGGTGGAAGATTTCCGTTGGGAAATCAAGAAATCATTTTCCAAGGTCTCCAGATTTTATTTTTTTTTCACTTTCTGAATCATAAATGACTCTGAAGTGTGGTCTTTTTCTATTTCTCCTACGACTTCATCTGGTAGTACTGCCTTAATTTATAACTTTACTGAACCATTGATAATCATCCTTTTCCCCTTCCATTCGTTCATTAATCTAATACTCACTGAAGGCTATTTGTTAAAGGTTCTAGAGACACAACTGTGAAAAATATGATGTAGCGCTGTTCCAATGGAGCTAAGACCCTCTTGTCTTGTGACCATGATATAAATAATGATTTAATTATAAATATGGCAAGGCTATGCATGGGAATATATCTTAATAGCAATTAATTTGGTTGGGAGATAGGATTGCCATTTAATCAATATCTATTCTAGAACCAGGAATTAGTTTGAAATTTGTAGGTATACTCATTCTAGGCATTGCTATATTTTAATAATATTGACTTCAGTTCCTGCTCATGTTGAGCAAACACTATATTAACACAATATCTTTTGCCTAATATGGAAATGCTACAGTTTTTATTGTCTAGTTATATACATTTACAATTTGATTTTAAAGTGTTACCTATCATTTAAAATATTCTATCAACTTAAATCCTGAAACACAGGATTTTGTGACCTCATGAAAATCATGCTTATTCATTTTTTGGAGGAAAAAAGTGAAAAAATAACTTCTTTCATGGAGTTATTTCATACTGGAGATTGATTAACTCTGAGTTTTATGACAATCAAATAATTTGTTTCCTTATCAAATAAATAATTACTACTGCAAATTTCATTTGATATCTTTTAGCCACAAAGCAAATGATAGTGCAAATGCTTACTTCTGAGGACCTAGCAAAATAATTATATTGTTGAGCTGTATAACTATGTAGCAAATATTGTTTAACTATAAATAATTAAATAATTGTCAGAAAGCAAGATTCTATTTTGTAAACTGCCCAGAACTCATGAATTTTTTTTCACTTTCAATTTCTTAGCGATTTCAACAGGTCTGCAAATGACAATAAGTGCTGCACCCTGCTCAGAAGTTTAAAACTATCACAAATTTTGAGTGTCATTACTGTGATATACCTAAATCAAGAGTTTTAAGTGGCTTTTAGTGAGATTTCAGGTGTCGTATGCATTTTATTGTGGAATCACACAGAAAAAGCCCTGCAACTTAAAGCAATCACAGTTTTCAAATACCTCAATTATAGAAATTATTTTGGAAAATGCAAGATTGAATTATTTTCATTTTTCATTTCCAATTTGAAAATAGCTTAGCTGAACTTTTTCCAGAAAATGACTGAGTTATCATCTTAGTCTTCTTGGGCTGCCATCAAAATACCATAAATTGAGTGGTTTAAACTGCAGAAATGTTCTTCACAGTTCTAGAGACTGGAAGCCCATGGTCAAGGTGCTGGTGCCAGGAGGGTTGCTCTGTGAGGTGGGGCTGGGGTAAGGAGTGTGCAGGAACAAGTCTCTCTGATGTCTGATGTCTCTTCTTATAAGGGCATTAGTCTGTTGGATCAGAATTCTTCCCTTATGAACTCATTCAACCTCAGTTACTATTTTTTTTAGCAGCCCCATCTTCAAATACACACACATTGTGGGTAAGGCCACCGGCATATGAATTTGAAGAAGACATATACATTTCACCCTGAACAGTCATGAAAATGCTAGTAGACTTTAACTCCAAAATCAATCATTCATCGTTTTATTTAGCAAGAAAACACAAATCTCTGATTCTCAAAGCTGATTCACATCAGCAAAGTAGGCCATTGGGTCCAATAAAAATAAATAGAATGAGATGGTGATGTAGCTCAGTGATAAGTCACTTGCTAAGCAGGGCCCTGGGTTCAATTCCAGCATCAAAACCAAGTACATAAATAAATACATAAATAAATATATAAATAAATACATAAATAAATAATAAAAGGATTTAAGCAACCTATCAATAGAAACTTGCTAACAGTAATCACAAAAAATATTTTGGCACCTTTTGTGCAATATCCGATATGTCAGGACTGTTAGGAAAGGAGTTAGAATTTCATGGTAGCAATCAGCCATATTAGTATGAAATACACACTCTCTATGCTGCGGGAAGACCAAAAAAGTAGTATTGTCACTGCGTAAAAAAATCAGTATTGCCAAAATGAAGTTGTGAGTTGAAGCAATTTTATAGATGCATCAAAAGAACACTGGTGGCATGGCGGTGCACACCTATAATCCCAGCTACCTACTCAGGAGGGTAAGTAGGAGGATCATAAGTTCAAGGCCAGTGTGAGCAACTTAAATCCTGTCTCAAAATAATATAAAAAGTTCTGGAGGTATAGCTCAGTGGTAGTGCAACAGTGTGTTCAAATTCCAGCACTACACAGGAAAAAAAGTAGTGAAGTAACAGTGTGAATTAACTCCATAACTCTTTCAGCCTATACTTTAGCTATCAAGTCTCAGCATAGCTACTATGGGATAGAGTGTGCAGGAGAGGCAAGCTTCTCAAAGTGTGAGAACTCAGCCTAGCCTGGGGGGCGCACACCTGTAATCCCAGTACTTGAAAGGCTAAGAGAGGAGGATCACAGGCTCAAAGATAGCCTCAGCAATGTAGAAAGACTCTCGGCAACCTAGCAAAACTCTATTTCAAAACAAAAAATTAAAAGGGGTAGCGAGAGTGTAGATCAGAGGTAAAAATGCCCCTGGCTTTAGTCCCCAGGACCACAAAAAAAAAAAAAAGAAAAAAAGAAAAAGTGAGAACTCAGATGTCCAAACACAGAAGACATAAACAAGCCTGAAAAAATGCTGCCCTTGGAGAAATTAAAACTACAAAGAGCTGCCTTCCAAAGTTCAAATGTCTGTGTTGGACTAAGCACCTCATTCTCGAGAAAATGATAACTTCTTAGAATGGATACCAAAAAATAGCAACTGAGTTCGGCTCCCTGCCTACTTTTAAGTGCAAAAGGACTGATGTTTTCCAAACGAGAGGCTAATTGTCATTATATCCCAAGAAGAAATGAAGAACTCTTTGGTTCTGATTAAACGCTTTGCCCATTTACGCATGCGCACCATCTGTATATAGCCCTGTCCTGTGAGAGCGTCACACAGAGTTTATAACACTCCTGGGACAGGAAGAACAAGAAAAGATAAAAGGAAATCCAAGGATTATAGAGCCTGACATGAAGAACATCAGTCAGGGTCACATTTAGTAAGATTTAACAGCGCACCTTGGCACAAGACCAAATTAGTGAGGTGAATAATTCAGGTGTCCAAAGGACATAAATCATGAGAATAAAGTGGTCAAAGTCCAGTCTAAAAAAAATGTGACATTTGTTCACTGATGAAATATTTTCTAATAGATAAAAGGTTTTGAGGGTTTTTACTGACCTGGATTTCCAGTCTGATAAAACTTAAGTGCCAGAGTTAGAGTAGATATTTTTTTTTGGTCTATTATTTTTTAAGCAGAACTTCAGTTAAACATATCTAAAAGAATGAAAGCTGTAGGAAAGTCATTAGAAATTTAATCCAGTATTCAAATGGCTGTTCTTGATATAAAAATAATGTTCTAAACTGTAGTTATTAGCCAAATTATAAGTTATAAGAATGCCATTATATATAGAAAATTATCTCATCTTTCCAGACAAAAGTGTCATAAAAATGAATGAATCCAATAAAGTACGGGCTTAAAAAATTTACTGGTACTGCTAGCCTGCCATTTAACATAATTTATGTAATATTTTATGATAGGTAGCCTGAACATAGGAATGTTGCAAAGTTTACAGGAAAGTCCATAGGAAAGATGAAAGTCATAAAGCAAGGCAGATGTATTGCAGCCACCTAGATCATGCCTGTCACATAATAGTCTACCCTATAAAGATTTGTTGATGCATCAGCTGCTTTGGCTTCAAGGCCATAATGGTACAGCATAAATTTTTTATGAGGTGCTTTCTAAATATCTTGCATTTATCTTCTAAATGTAGCTTTTGGCTATATTCTGGGACTGGCTCTCTCTTTTATTGTGTTACAACTAACAGACACACTGAGTTATTAGCTTAGCTGTGCTTTTCATTCGACATGTTCTCTTAAATCTTTATGAGGGATAACATGGGAACTATATTTTTAACATCCAAGTCCGCCTCCAAGTTCATCCTCTATTAAAAGAGGATGGAGAAAGAGAAATAGGAAAGTTCATAAAGTATGCCTTCGTCCCAGAGGCAGAACCTACATTCAAAATCTTGCTGAGGATGAAAGACCAAAACTGTAGTGAGAGATAAGATAAATAAAGTTTATACAGATCTATATGAAGAAATCTGCAAGACTAAGATCTCTAGAAATAGACTTCTGTTAGGGTCCTTCTACTTAATGTAAATGAATCTCAGTTTATTTATAAAATTAGGAGATTGGTGAGTATAAAAATTCTAGAAGTAGAAGCCCCTAAATGTAACTTATTATTCCAAAGAAATTTTGTTGACTATAAATATTGATAAATATCATCCAAGATATATAGTGGAGTCTTGGCAGATGATTGTCTAAACACTACTTCCAAATCCAGTTCATGTGCAAACTGCATTGGAGCTAAGAAAAGCTGGGAACTATTGAGGTCTTGGACTTTTAAGAATCATGGAGTGCTGTTTTCCTACAGGTCAGAGAACCTTACTAGGTCTTGGCCAAGGGACTTATGAAATATTCTCATTGCTAATATCCTAAATCCCTTTTTTTGTCAGCCAACCATCTTCTCTCTTCCTCAAGTCAGAACACTTGAAATCTCCATCTAGAGGATTACTTAAACATGGAATTTAGGTTAGTTGCTCACTGTAAATTTAGCGAGGATCCTTAATGCACAGATGGCTCAGGCCTCATATCTGTAAGTCCACATTTCTACTAAGAAAAAGATACATGTAATGTTTGTGCCATCATTTAGGAAATCTGAACTTTTAGTTAAAATTGGTTGCTGGCAGAGCTGGAGTTCATGCAGGAAGCCTGATCCTGAGTCCTCATTTTTATTCCCAAACCAGAGCTTCTCCTTCTTACTCGAGTATATTACAGGGGTAGGGCCCAGGGCAATGGAGCTGGAGAGGTACGCTGAAGTTGGATTGCACAGCATCTTGAAATAAAACCCAGGGGATTATAATCTTACTAACTAGGTTGTGGGAAATAAGAGATTAAGCAAAGTGGTTTTATAGTAAAATCAATCTTATGACATAATGTGGGGTTAAATAGAGAAAGATATTAAGAGATAGTCTAGAAGGGCATTATGCTAATCTAGCTCTAATAGGATGGAATTCGTAACTGAAAGAAAATAATGGATGGGATCTAGAAAGTATTGCATGACTTGGTGACTGATTTGAACAGGGCGGGAAAGTGATGAGAATAGATAATGAGAACACACACACAGAATTACATACATGATCACACACAATTACACATATGATCACACACAATCACACACAATTACACATACGATCACACAATCACATACACAATCACACACAATCACACATACACAATCACACAATTACACCCACAACTAAGGGGTTATAGATATCAGATTATTTAACTTAAACCTAAATTCTTTATTCTCCAATTTAAAGCTCCTCTCTTATGCATTCTCTGACTTAACATTGATGAATATATTCTTACTCACCATTTACACTTTAGACTAAATGATTTTATTTTTCTCCTTCCTCCATTTCCTCAATAAATGTATATGTTTCTACTTATTTCTAGTCAGAGTTGGGAGGCTGTTACTCTCTACTATATCTCTGTACATGAAAGCACAAAAAGGGATATTGGAGATTTAAAATAAAATAGTAATAGTTATTCTTTGTTATGCTCTTATGATGTGCCAACCTCTGCGCTGAGCTCATTAATTATCTGTTGATGCTCACAAAAGCCCTACAAGATAGTACAATTATTATTTCCACTTTGCATGAGATGAGGTTGAGCCTTAGAGAAGTATATGGAGGTTCTATAGCCTGAAAGAAATTAAGAATGTGTCACCCCCAAGTATGCCATTTGGCATAAAAATTATCTTGATTTGAAGGCAAGCAAGAAAAAGCAGACACAGGAAGAACTCCCTGTCCTTCCCCAGTATTCCTAAAAGTGGGGCATAAATTACCCTTGTCTTTCCCATACCAAGAAGAGAACAACATTTATCATTAGAGATAGAGACAGTTCCTACCTGAGTTTTTATAACCAAACCTTTCTAAGTGACCTTTACCTACAACTTTCTTACAATATGCCACCCTCAGAACCCCAAACTCCCTTTACTTTGTCCAATGATTTCTCTACAATTTATCTCTTTTTGTTAAAATGGTATCAGTCCACAAGTTTAATCACTTCTTTGAATTTTTTAGTTCTTTTTCTATGAAGTCCTGTGCATGTAAAAATATAAAATTTGAATGCTTTTCTTCTGTGATTTATCTCTTTTAGTTTAATTCAAAGGCCCCAGTTATCAAATATAAGAGGGTATAGGAAACATTTTTCCTCCCCTACAAACCTCAAGTGGCAGGACCAGTACTATGTTCCCTGCTATCTCCTCCAGAACCCATATTCTTACCATCATTAATAATGGTATTAAAATAAATTATAAAATCATTCTTTAAAATTTTCTAATTGGAAAGAGAAATGAAGACATTTTTGACATCTTTCATGTATAATAACTTATTTATTGCTAAAAGTTGTTCAAGTAAGAATGTTACTGTTATTATTTGTTATGTTATCCAAAGACAATCTCATTAATGCACTACAACATGAATGTAACATTTCCTATAAAAGATAATTTGGTATCAGTTAGAAATTCTTTAACTTTACCTAATAATTTTTAGTATTTATATAAACATAAAATATACAAAGTCAGTTTTAAGGTAGAAACTCTTGGACATAATTTCAGTGAATTGTGGCAAACCCCATAAAAATATCTGACTATATAATTAATTTATTTATAAAAAAGAGAGAATAAGCTTTTTGAAAAGGCTATGTCAATCCAAAATAAGAGTGCCAAGAGGTCAATAATTTAAAGACCCTTTCTCCACAGTATGGTGATTGATATGCTTGCTTCTGGTTAATGATTTTCCTATTGTCATCTATCAACTCCCCGTTTGAAAGTCCCACAGAAGGAAATTGTTGAAAGAGTAGGTATCTCACTTAATTTCTTCTAAAATGCTTTTCCTAGTTTCAAATGTATTTTTCAAGTATGGAAAACAAGGTTGCTTTTACTTTGGGATAATAACAAACACAGATTGATGAGAATCCTAAGTAGTGCTTGCTTAGTAGTGGAGAAATCGGAAAGTGCAATGCTTATGCAAATAAATGTTCTTCAGAGGCAAGAAAGAGTGATTGGCCCTGAAACTACATCTGGGAAAAGCTGGTGCCGGTAAATGGAGAAGCAGAGACTAGAAGATCCAGAAAGGGAATTAAGGCTGAAATAACCAACCAAGATGACAGGGCACAGCTGTAATGGTGTTCAGAGAGAGGAGCTATTATTCAAAAGCAGGTGGAGTGGGGGAGGCTAAATCTCAACCCACAAAATAAAGTGAAGATGAAAATATATTTTAATTTTTTAGTAAATTACCTTTTAATATCAATTAATGATTTCTCATTCTACCCAAACAGAAGCATAATCAGTTATCTGGGCCAAAATAACATTCCAGATGCTTTTATCTAGACATCTTGCAGGAGTGGCAAGCTAATTGCAAACTTCACTCACTGGGCACTTATATTTTACTTACTACCTTATTGGTGATTTGACCCTCCTTTTTACTAATGCTTGGTCATTTGTGAGCTCTCTTTTATAAGTGATATTTGAGTAAGCAAAACATGTTAGAAGAAATGTTTGATTTCTTTGCAAGGCAGAGCCTATGGACTTTTTTTCTTTTTTTTTTCTTTTTGCTGGTTCTCATTGCACTTCCAGGGGAACAAACAGTGCAATTTTTGTCCCTTCTGTTTTTAGAGCAGCAGCTGTAAAAGTAATGAATGGCTGAAGAAACTCCAGTTTGTCCTACACAAGGCCGTTCTGCATTCAGCCTGGGCCCCAGCCCTAGGCTGTTGCTCCTGTATCTCTATGTGCTAGGAGACCTCAATTGCATCCTGGTGAGTAGTCACCAAACACTTCCTCTACCAAAATGGATTCTTCTCAGCACCTAATTCATTTTGACATTTATACTGACATCAGTAGAGAAAATAACTTGTGTCAATAGGTGTTTCCATACTATTTCCAATGATGATTTTGGTACATATACTTTTTTTTTTTAATCTCTGGAAGTTGGTGGCTTTAGATTTCCTGTGTGTAATTAGGAAAGTGAGAGTTGTCACAAATTTTTCATGAAAGAATGAGTGTCTTATCCTTATTATTTTCTCTCTTCTTTTTCAGTCTGCACTTTGTACTTTCTATCTCTTGACCTTCCTTCCAAATGCACTTGTACAAAAAACATCCCTGTGGTCAGATCATTTCAGGTAAAATAGGAAAGCTTTTTTGTGGGTGTATCGGTTAGGATGGACACAAGCATCTGGAATGTTATTTTGGCCCAGATAACTGATTATGCTTCTGTTTGGGTAGAATGAGAAATCATTAATTGATATTAAAAGGTAATTTACTAAAAGTTAAAATATATTTTCATCTTCACTTTATTTTGTGGGTTGAGATTTAGCCTTTCCTACTCCACCCTGCTTTTGAATAGCTCCTCTCTCTGAACACCATTACAGCTGTGCCCTGTCATCTTGGTTGGTTATTTCAGCCTTAATTCCCTTTCTGGATCTTCTAGTCTCTGCTTCTCCATTTACCAGCACCAGCTATTCCCAGATGTAGTTTCAGGGCCAATCACTCTTTCTTGCCTCTGAAGAACATTTATTTGCATAAGCATTGCAGTTTCTAATTTCTCCACTACTAAGCAAGCACTACTTAGGATTCTCATCAATCTGTGTTTGTTATTATCCCAAAGTAGTAGCAACCGAGGTAGAACTGTAACCAAATAGGCTGCCTCCAGGCCTGCCAAGACTCCTGCCCCTGTGATCTAGAGTAAACTGCTTGCTCTGGAGATCCTCTCGGCTTGCTGATCTAGAGCATCTGGGGAATATGGATAGTAAATGAACTTGGTAAACCATAACATTCTGTACAAACTTCAGCAATGATGGTATCGAATCTAACAGAACAGGACTCTCCAGAAACACGGGAGAAAGTGAGATGGGTCCTGGGCCCCTTTGCTCCATCTCGTTGATTCATTTACTAACGCTGAGGCAGAGATTTTGTATGGCATATTTCTTTGTGTATCAAATGAACCCATATTTACCAAACATAAACTGGAAGATGAGCTTTCTGCACTCTCTCTCCTACCTGCCCTGGAGCCCAGCCAGCCACATTTCCATGTGAGGTTACTGACCTACATACACTCAGACTCTGCAGTCAGTCTCCTTCCAAATGCTCAGGAAAGTAGTGTTGGGTTTTTAGGGCTATTGCCCCACCCTTGGGAGAATGCTCAGGATTGGTGAACAGCCCCCAGGCAGCTGAACTATAAAGTGCAGAGTCCCTGTGCACCCAAGCAGCAGCAGAGTAAGAACGTAGCATTTATTCCATAGTATGTATAGGATAATACTGGTAAAAAAATTATGACTATTCCAGAGACCTAAAGCCTGAAATTATTTTGCCCATGGCAAATAAAATATTAAGTGTTGCAAATAGCAATTGAGATATGTCATTTTATGTTTCATTTTTGTTTTGTTTTGTGGTACTGGGGATTAAATCCAGCTACACTCTCAGCCCACTTGATTTTTTATTTGGGAATGGTCTTTCCAAATGCTGAGAGCCTCATGAAGTTGCTAAGGCTGTGATCCTCCTGTTTTAGCCTCCCAAATACTGGGATTATAGGCATGTGCCACCACGCCCAGCTATGGTGATCTCTTTTAAGTTTAATTTTTTCCCTTTCTATCCAAGATTTGAGGATGGGAAGAGTTAAAAAGTTCTCTAAAAACTGCGAAAATGCATTCACTATATTGATTAATAACAGGATTAATTTCACAGGCAATATTTTGAGTTTTGTAATGCCTCTAACCAGAACCTCTCAAACTCTGGGTTCAGGACTCTTTTTCAATTCATAAATTATTTAGGCTTCTGTTTATGTGAATAATAACAATATATACTTATTATAATGAAAGCTAAATCTGGAACATTTTAAAAATGTTTATTCATAGTTGGGCATGGTGGTGCATACCTATAATCCCAGTACTTGGAAGACTGAAACAGGAGGATCACAGGTTTGATCTCAGCAACTTAGTGAGGTTCTGTTTCAAAACATATAGGAGTAGGAGTATAGCTCAGAGGGACAATGCTCATGAGTTCAATTCCCAGTAAACACATACACATAAAATGTTTTAAAAATTTTTTATTCATTAATTCATTCAAAAGTAACACAAATAAGCCCACTACCTCTCAACAGCAGAGCAATGATATCATCCTATGTCATACAGCTATTGAGCAACTCACTGTGTACTTATGAAGGAATAATTACTTTGAGAAATGGCCTTGGATGAATTTGGATACTGGCAAATTCAAAATCTGTCGGGTAGATGAACAGGCTGAAAACCAAGGAAAAACTAATCCTGCACTTCAAGTCCAAAGGTCATTGCTGGCTGAATTCCCTCTTGATCTAGGCAGTTCAGTCTTATTTCCATTCAGGCCTTCAACTGATTGGAAGAAGCTTGCCCACATTACGTAGGGTGATCTGCCTTACTTAGATTCCACTGATTTAAATGTCAGTGTCTCAAAAAGACACCTCCACAGAAACATCCAGAGAAGCGGTTGGTCACATGTCTGGACATCATGACTCAGCCAGGGTGATAAATAAAATTAACCATGTAAAATGCTCCTCACCATGTGTAGAATATACAAACTCTACAGAGTCAGTTACTATGAAGTGCTGCTATTTGTTCAAATATATTGCTTCTAGATATTGGTGGATGAAAATCGAGTAACACATATAGCAAAATATATATTCTCACTTTTATATATATGTATATATCTCATGTTTATATAAAAGAGGTAAAGAAAAGTAATAAAGGTTAGCTTGATCTTTCATACTTAAAATATTTTATATTTTGTATCAATACATATCAGACAAATCAATGAAAAATTATGTAGCCTGGGAACATTAATATAATGATCTGTTATGATAAAAATAACAAATCAATGTACAGGTTAAGTCAACTACTTAAAAACAGTGGTGTTTAAAAATTTTGTAATTATTTGTTTTAAATAATCACTTTATATCATCACCTTGTTCCAACTACAAAATAAATTTAAAAATTAATAGTAAAATGCTTAAACAGGCACATAATGTAATTTATAGGTTTATGTTTAGCTTATTTGCGGGCTTATTTTGGCTTAGAAATCGCTTGTGATCTTATAAAATAAAAGATCTATTTATTATACTAAATTTACCAATTTGAGAAAGGATAGCCCTTTAAAGACACAATGGTGAGTATATTTAACAGATGAGTATACAAACTGGTAATAATCTAAGACTCCACTGGGGGAAAAGTGGCAAAGCTATCATAGTTAAGTCCCTTCCTTAGAGTTACAGCAATGAGAAAAGTACAGGTTCCTTATTGTAATGGAAATCTGTGCAGGATCTCTGGGAATATGGCGTGAGAGAAAAACTTACTCACTAAATAGCACAGTCACTTCGATTCCACAACTTCCTGAACTGGGAGAGTGGGTTGGCTTCAAATACGATGTGAAAATTATTTCATGTAAGAAATCTTGGTACTGGAGGTGTAGCTCAGGGTTAGAGCCATTGCCTAGCGAGTGTGAGACTCCAGGCTTAATTCAGAGTACCACACAAGAAAAAGAAAAGAAAAGAAAAGAAAAGAAAAGAAAAGAAGGAAGGAAGGAGAAAAAGGAAGGAAGGAGAGTAGGAAGGGAGGGAAGGAAGGAAGGAAGGAAGGAAGGAAGGAAGGAAGGAAGGAAGAAAGAAAGAAAGAAAGAAAGAAAGAAAGAAAGAAAGAAAGAGGAGAAAGTCTCTTTGTTTACCCTTGAAAACAGCTGGGCTTGATTGAATTTCTGGAAAAACTTGATTACGTTGTTTTATAGGCTGAAGGAGCTGACTTATGATGGTACGTTTCAGAGCAGATCTGTAACACCAACAAGTAAAAAGCAGATGTTTTCTCGACTCCCTATTGTTTTAACTGATATGCTACGCCTCATTTAAATTGTCTGAGCCCTCATCCTGGCTTCTCCTGCTGGTCTTGTGATCTTAGCAACTCTGGTCCTTTCAGGCCCCAAGTCTCCATGCCTGAAGAGAACCCACCATCTGTGCCAGGCCTCTCACAGGCCCCACACATCAGGTCTTAGGACTGTGTATAACAATTGCCTTGAAGAACTAATGGCTACTTTTTAAATGGTGTTTGCAGACGGAACCAAATTTCTGATGCTCCATTCCCCAGACCAGTTCCACAGGAGACATTGATCAGGTTGTATCTGATCATCCCAGACCAGAATGAAAGACCAGAAATGATTATGGGGCTCAGCGTAGGCTGAAAAGCAAAAGAGCCAAACCCTATTCCAGCTACATCAGGATTTTCTGTGTGGTCTAGTAGGAAGACTGGGCCGGGAGTCAGAAAGTCAGAGCTCTGCACCTGCTCTTGAGTGCTGGCGGCAGGGCCAGCTCTGCCAGACTCCAAGTGGAGCTTGTCCACCTACAGCCTCAGAGCTCCTTAAAGCAGCAAGATTCTTGGATCTTTTGGGTTGAATCTCTACCACTGTGAGCTATAATAATTAGCTTCATCTCTCTGAATCACAATGTTCTTCCTTACAAACTGGAAAAACTACCTGCATCATGCCACTTAAGTAAAGATTAAACAGAATAATATGTGTAGCACTGTACTGCGTACGTATGGTGTGTGCTTGGCATACAATAACTTCAATATATGAACTTCCCTTCCCTTTGGGGTGTATCTCACCATCTTGTTTACTAACAAGTCCATTTTAAATTAATTTTCAAAAAGAAAAAGATCACAGAAATTCAACTTCTGTATTATTGGCCAATGAGGCATAATAAATATTCCTTCCCAAGCATATTGGCATCTTAATAAGAAAAAATGAGAAAATATGCTAATGATCTGACTTGTAGCAGCAAGGAGAAGCCAATAGGAACTGTGTTTGGAGATTCTGGAGAAGACTCAGGAATTCTTGTTTTATGGCAACTTTGTTGTTGTTTGGGTTTTTTTATTTTTGTGTTTTTGGGGTGTGTGTGTGTGTGTGTGTGTGTGTGTGTGTGTTGCTGGGGATTGAGTCGAGGGGCATTCTACGTCTGAATTACACCCCCAGTTCTTTCTTATTTTTTATTTTGCAACAAGTCTTCACTAAGTTGCTGAAAGCCTCTCTCAAGTCTGCAATCCTCCTGACTCAGCCTCCTAAATCCTGGGATTACAAGCATGTGCTATGATGCCTGGCTTTGTATTACTCTTTTGATGTAAGCCTTCTAAAACTGAAATTGCCACTGTTTTTAAACAGGTCATGATTCATGTGGTTTAGCTTTACAGAGACCTTTTTAGAAGAAAATTTTTCACCTGTATGTGGTGAAAGGAGTAGAACTCAGTTCATCTACCCTGAACATTTAAGGAGTAAAGAGAGAAAGGAAAACGGGGAATATGAAATCAAACCTTCCAGTAACTCCTACATGTATCTAGGATGGGTAAGAATAAAACAAAATGACTGGCATACATAAATACCTTTGCATGAAATGATTTAAAATATTGATGTATGGTATTTTGATCCATCATTTGTTTATTTGACTTTTCTCAAAGGCACATTCCAAATACCCTTACTCATCATCATTATCCTATACTTACTGTAAATTCCCAAAGAAAGTCACACATCATCCTGTCAAACTCTTGCTCTACCATGTCAGTATTTCCCTAGGATTTCACTGTTTAAAGTTTCAGGACTTTATTTGCGGTCAACTCTATTGTGCGCGGTAATGGATGACAGCAACAATGCACAGGGCCTGAAAGCTATAAAGACTAGCAATTCTGTGGTCAGTAAAAGGAAATTATATAACAATCGCTGCCAATGGGCTGTTAAGGGAAAAGTCTTCACATTTCCCCAACTCAACCCCTGCCCCTGTCACTCGCCACTAATAGCGGGTTTTGCAAATAGGTTGGGGGTAAGTGGACCCTGGAGTCCAATTCTTTGTACTCCAAAACCATGCCCAGCCCTTTCACTAGGTCATTTCAACTCAGTGGTGGGCAAGTTTGGGTGCATTTAACTCCTATACAGCTTCATTCTGTTCTCTCAGAAACTATGCATGTCTGGTAGTATCAGTCCAGGTACTTTTGTTATTACTTTATTTACAGAAAACATCTTTTAAAGGAGTAGTTTCACCTAGGATTCAGGTCATCTTGAACATTTCCCTCTTGTGGATTCTGATGGTGGAAGTTTGTCTTTGCTTTTTTTTGTTTGTTTGTTTTTGATTTTGGGGTTTTTTTTGGTTTTGGGGGGATTTTTTTTCTCTTTTGAGTATTATTTAAGAAAAATAGCAATGATTACTATTTCCATATCCCTTTGAGCTTTTCCCTTGACATCTGCTTTTCTTTCACAAGTAATTGGCTTTCAAGTCAAATCTCTGTTAATCTTCACCGTGCAAAGGAGCCTTTCCCGTGGGGAGGGAGGCCCCGTCCACCAGCCCAGCCTGGCCTCCAGCTCGCCCTGACCTCGTGTCTGGCTTGCGTTGCCCATGATTATGGCTCCTGCTGGCAGCTTAGTGGCCCATGGGACCATGGGGCAGAGAGCAGAAAAGGAATTTTGAATTACAGGGGGAAATGATGCTTTAAAAAGGCAATGGTTTACTGGTGTCTATTTTTTTCACTCAAAGATATTTTCATGCAGTTTGTCCTTTTCAATCAAGTACAGTTGGTTGCACTTCTTAAGGAATTTTATTTAATTACATAGTATGTTTTAGTAAAATAATCCAAAAAGATGCTATTGAAAAAGATCATAGATGTACAGCTTTCTTCACAGAACACATGACAGAATATTGATTCCATAATGTACATGACATACATTCACAAGAATATCAAAGTCAATCAGTAAGCCAAACATGAGAAGGGGGAGAGGGAGGGGATGGGGAGGGAATTGGGGAAGGGCTGAATGAGTGATGTACCTCTACCATCTGATACCCCATTAAGATGTGTGACTACAATGCACCAATAAATAACTTTAAAAATTTGTTAAATGTAAAAAGAATGATATATATTTTATTATGTTAAAATGTGTCACATATATTTTCTGCACTTTTCATTCATATTAATTGGTCATTTAAATTCATTTGTTGTGGTCCTCCGGGCAGTGACTCTCTTGATACATGTGACTTGGTACTTGAAAGACTAACATACCTTTTTAAGAGTTCATGATGATTAAATAATCACACCAAATTTTATCACCACTCGGGTTTTTTTAATCTCTAATAATTTAATTTACTTGGCACTAAAAGTAATTATTGGACTTCATACTTCTAGTAATTTAAAAAATCCCCTTGAAGCAGAAATTCATTTATCTTCCTTAAAGGTAAATATTTCTTACATTCCCTCTCAAGTAGGACATTTTATCAGTAATTATTCATTTTTTTGTACATTTCTTACCCTACCAGACTTGGTCCAGTTAGAATCACACACCTGAATGAACCCCCAGATGCTGGTAGCTGGAAATTGTTCAGAAATAGAGACATATGATTAAGCAATTACAGTAGGCTCTGGCTTCCAGAAAGCACATGCCAGCACTGGTTGCACAGGTATACTGGGGGTACACGTTTTGTCAAGTCTCGCTTGCCTTTACCCAGACATCTAGATAGCATCTCTTAAAATAGATGATATGTGTCAGGCATGGTGGTGCACACTTGTAATCCCCGCGCTTGGGAGGCGGAGACAGGAGGATCACACAGGTTCGAAGCCAGACTCGCTGGCTTAAGAGACCCTGTTTCCAAATAAAATATAAAATAGGTCTGGGAGTGTAGCCCAGAGGTAGAAGGGTTCCATTCCCAGTACCACCAAAAAAAAAAAAATAGAGAATATGTACTTTTCTTACCCCAAATGTGTGTGAATATAATACAAGTATATATGTATGTATAAATATATGTATATATAAATAAATACATAATAAATACTAATATAATTGTTAATTATATATTTATATATAGTACATATACATGTATATATATATATGAATTCTTATATATATTCTCTTATATATAATTATTTTATATACATAAAGGGATTCTTTTATATACTTTTGCTTTGTAGCATTTTGGTGGAAATAGAGACTAAACAATAAATAAGGAATCATAATTGCTAATTATAATATATCACAAAATGTGTGATTTTGTAATATAATTCATAGTTGGGCTTCTATTGACTTTGAATCTTGTGTCTCTCCTATTGCCTTGCCTCTTGGGATTCATATTGACTATTTTCTTTTCATATTATCTCTTTTGTTGTTTCTGAGGCTTTCAAACTGTTTCTCCATATGTGGTTTTTGCCAAGACTTCTGGGTCTGATTCTCGTATTGTGCTTGTTGCAAATGCTCCGAGTCCTCACTCCTCAACCGCAGCCAAAAGAATCAGAGTCTCCAGAAGGAGGAACTTGAGAAAAAGGGTCTCTCCCTTTCCCAGGTGGTTCTTATGCATGTGCATGTTAGAAAACCACTGAAGAAAAAAAGGCCTATTAGCATCACCTACAGCACAGTTATTCTTCTAATTAAGTTTTTGGATTCATTTTCCTCTGACTCTCCTTTTTTGTGTGTCAATTCCTCCATTTTCAAGATGATATATGAATATGTGCAAACCCTATTGCTCTGTCCTGCCCAGCAAATCTATAGTCAGCCTTAGACATTGCCAATATAGAAAATCCTCTAAAGAACTATCCAACCACCATGAATCCTGGCAACCCTTAGTCATTTAACAGTCCTAGAGAAGGTCTTGGTATCACATCATAAGTAGGTCACCCTTTAGCATCACAACTGTCAACACTGTGTTATAAGGTGCAATGGAACTTAGTGGAAAAAACAAAAACAGACAAGCAAGCAGAGGCAATTTCATACTTGAGTTCCTCCTTTTTCTGTCTGCTTCTCAAAGCTCCAGGTCTTGAACGTGCTCTCGGGTCTGTCCTTTGCCGCCTTCCCTGGAGTCTCCTGACACCCCTTCAGCTGCAGTTCTCCTTCCCAAGTCAGTCCTTCTAGAACATCGTACATTCTTGAATAAATTCCCATTGTTATCATTCTCATTGTTATTTTTATGTGGAGGAAACAGGACAGTGTCTTGCAGATGTGATCTATAATCTCAATTTATTTATCACCATTAATATTTTTCAAAACTACACTGAAATAACATCTTGAGTAACAGTGTATTTCAGAGATATTGCCCAAAGCCTATTTCATTGATTAACCAACATGCTGGTAGACACCTGAAGGCAATTTTGGACCTTACTTCATTTTAAAGTGTATGCCATGGTTATTAAGTATCAACTCAAGTAATTACTAAGATTGTCATTGATGCAATGCTCTTTCTACTGGCATAACTTCAACTCAGAGGACTCCGTATTCATGTATTCACGTATAATAAGACTATAAAATATAGCATCTTTTAAAAAATTGGGTATTTGATAAATTTGACACCCGGTGTCAGATTGTGTATTTTAGCCAGGCATGGTGGCATATGCCTATAATCCCAGTACTTGGGAGACTGAAACAGGCTTGGAGGCTTGAGGCCAGGCTCAGCAACTTAGCAAGATCCTATTTCAAAATGAAACAATAAATAAAATAGGTTGGGTGTATAGCTTGGAGGTAGCCTGCCCCTGAGGTTCAATCGTGTACCAAAAATCAATGTGTCTTTTACTATTAAATTTTTCTGTGGATGCAGGGCAATTTATGTCTACCCACCCTATGACTTTTTTCTCCCAGCCTGACCCACCTACATGCTTGGCTTCCTCATACAGGTCTCAGCACAGCCAATTTCCCCCCGCCCCCTCTCTTTTTTTTTTTTTTTTTTTTTTTTTTTTGCAGGTCTGGGGATGGAACCCAGGGGCATTCGACCTCCAAGCTACACTCCTTGCCCTATTTTTTTTTATTATTTATTTTTAAACCGGGTCTCACTGAGTTTCTAAGAGCCCCACTAAGTAGCTGAGGCTGTCTGCGAACCGCGATCCTCCAGTCTCAGCCTCCCAAATGCTGGGATTACAAGCGTACACCACCATGCCCGGCTCAATTTCTCTTTTGAGAAACTTTCTTCAACCTCCAAAATCTGGGATTGGCAGAAATCCCATGGCTTTCTGCTCATCACTCAAAATCCTAATCCTGTTGTCTGCCTCCCCTGGTCGCCTGTAAGTCTGAACTATTTTGTATTGGAGCTCCAGTCCCAAATCAAGATAGACCGACCAGTAAATGAATGCAACCCACAGATGCAAAAGCAAGCTGCAGATGCTTTCAGCACATTCACGGCATTTCGGATCCTCTTCACTTTACTCTGCTAAGGTGAAGTGGCCACTTGTTCCCCGTTCCATGTGGCTCCTGCCCTTTGGTGGTGGCTCCTGTTCTCAGCTATCACTCGGTTCTTTTCATTTCTCTGCTGTCATCTTTGGAGCTCTGAGGGCCTCTGACTCAGGCTCAGCACTCTGGATAGTTGCGCTCAGCAGTCTTAGGAGGATCCCCTGACCTTGTTCCTGCCTCTTAACACAAACTCCAAGGGCCCTTTAGGAGAGGAGCAAACACCGTATGTCCTTGTGATGTTTTCAGTCTGGTATTCTAACCTCTTTGACATCATGAAAACACATTTTTTCTTTGATTCATTTTATCTAAATGTCTTGGGCAGTTCCATAAATGGATTTGTTGATAATAACTATGAACATGTTTTCTTTTAAACTATCTCTCTGGTGAGCATTTGGTGGCTTTAGAGAGAGTTTTTGCAAATTAGCAGGGGGTGTTAAAACCTGAAGGTTAAACGAGTGAGATTGACTCTGAATGACCTTACTGAGGCAAACAATGTTGTTATGAAAGGTCTTACGTTTTTAAAAGGCCTTCTATTTGATAAGGCCACAAGAAGGCTTCCATCACCCAGGCCCTGCTTTTGGAAGTACATGGGTTTCTACTTACACATTGTTAAACCCAATTTAATACAGTTTTTAGCTTTCCCAGAGGCATACACCTATCTCTCAGGCTTGTTTCTTACTGAACTGACCAGTAAGCTTGTTTGGTATCTGGTCAGACCAAAAATGGGCTTTGATGGGGACCTCTTTCGGCCATGGTATTTCACAGTGTTTGCTCAAAAGGTCTTTAGTGACTTTGTTGGCATCAAGGTGATCTACCAGTGGGCAGACCTAAGACCCCGAGCGGACGTCGGGACAGAAGATCTGGAAGAACACAATGAGTCCTTGACCTGGAAGCCTGGGTAGAAGAATTCAGAGTGGCTGGCATGCTACTTCTGCCAGGGGCCAAGGGGTCTGGTCCTACTACAATGATCAAGTCCTCCGACACTCATCTATAAGCAAAGTACAGAGCTGTGTGTGTGTGTGTGTGTGTGTGTGTGTGTGTGTTTTCGTAAAATTAGAACTTTCATGTATGTTTAATCTTTGACCAGGACATATGGCTCCTTCCTAAGCTCGACCTAGACAAGAGGCTCAAAATCTGGCAGTCATTGACCTTCTACTCTCCAATGGCCACAAATGCTTCCTTGAATTTGACAAAAAATTCCAGGCAGTGACCAGCAAAGCATCTTCCTATCCCTCCCATTAACTACTTTAAGGCTAGTTTTATGCAGTTGACTTACAATTTCCAAATCCAGGCAGCGGGAGGAGAAACCTGTAGCTGAAGCCCTGGACACCACTGAATGGGAACAAAAATGTGGACCAGGGCTTTGTCTGTCTCAAACTTGAAGAGGTACCCAAGAGACAACTTGGTTGGTGATGACGCTATTGCGCGGGGTGGGGTTTGTCTTGTATTGGCTGAAACATTTTTTTCTCAGTGAGATAATAGACCCATGACTTAAGAATGGGAAATTTTAGCACCGGGCATGGTGGCACACGCTTGTAATGCCCGCGCTTGGGAGGTGGAGACAGGAGGATCGTGCAGGTTCGAAGCCAGCCTCTCTGGTTTAAGAGACCCTGTTTCCAAGGAAAAAATTTAAAAAATGGGTCTGGGAGGGTAGCCCGGAGGTAGAAGGGTTTCCAGGAACCCCAGTAACACCTAAAAAAAAAGGGAAATTTCTTGTGTGACCTGGCAAGTGGGGCAGCATCCTCAGCATATAACTCTGAAGACATCATTGATGCAGATGTGCCCTGCACTGTTTGGGGAGAAGGAAAGACCAGTCTCAGTAATGAATAAATCCGACAGACTTTGAAGGTTTGAAAGGCTCTAGAAGGCAATGTTGCTGAGGACAAGAAAAAGCAAATTGAAGAGCTTGACTCAGACTTCTGTTTCAATTTTTATTATTATTTATTTATTTACTGTTGGTACTGGGGATTGAAATCAGGGGCATTCTGCCTCTGAACTACACTCCCAGCCCTTTTTGTAAATTTTGTTTTCTTTTGAAACAGGGTCTTGCTAAGTTGCTGAGACTGGCCTTTAACCTGTGATCCTCGCGTCTCAGCCTTTCAAGTGCAGCATCACACCTGATTCCTGCTTCTCCCATGACAAGAACTGACACGTTGGCAGAGTGTATAGTCCCGTGGCTAATGTGGCCTTCCTGAGGAATGCTTCGGCTTTGTGTGAATGCTCCTTCCCTTCTAGTCTGTTATTTGCAGGTGTACAGATCAGCGAATGACCTTACTATCTGGGTTTCCAGTTGAGGCAGTGAAGGCAAGAATGTAAATTTGTGGAGAGGAGAAAGGAAGAGCAATCAACAGTTACCATGTCCATGCGAGTTCGCAGGCGCGGGCCCACGGAACGCCAAGGGACGTGCTGAGTGCAGCTGTCTGTCTTGCACACACCAGTTAGTCTCAGGAGGAAAACAGGAAGTCCACGGGAGGGTGTGTAGGCAGGCTGAGTAGCCAGGTCAGCTAAGAAGAGGTATTTAAGGGAGGACTCTTGCTTTATCCACAGTGTTGGCCAGAAATAGATGCTGAAAGGTCATTTCCAAATGTAATGAACCCAGAGTAGCTTTTGTGTGTGGATGGATTCAGTGGAGACACTGGGGAGGTTTGCGCAAGGGAGGGGAGGTTGTCATCGAGAGCTGATGAAAAAATGGTGTTTGCTATGGTGAGTATAGATTTTAGAAAAGAGTCCTACCTCTTCCAGAGTGATGGCAGTGATCTTAGAGAAGTTGTGCTTGTGAAGCAGACCACAGCAAGAGCTGAAGCAAACACCTGCCAGGAGTCTGAAATCTTATGAAGAAAGTGCATAGTGTGTGCGTGCGTGTGTGTGTGTGTGTGTGTGTGTGTGTGTGTGTGTTATACAGTGTATTTTATAAGGAAAGTATGATGTGTATGTGCTCCTCTAAATGTTCTTATTTATGCAAATAAAGTTTGTAGACTTTTGTTTTCTCGAACTGTAGGGGTATACTTGACTATGTAAAATTTAAAAATAGGCATGTTTCCAGGCGTGGTGGCGCACAATTGTAATCCCCGCGCTTGGGAGGCGGAGACAGGAGGATCGCGCAGGTTCGAAGCCAGCCATGCTGGCTTAAGAGACCCTGTTTCCAAATAAATAAAAAATATAAAAATAGGTCTGGGAGTGTAGCCCGGAGGTAGAAGGGCTTCCAGGAACCCCAGTATCACCAAAAAATTAAAAAATTAAAATAGGCATGTTGGTGTGTGTGCAGCTTTCAAACTTTCAAATATATTCTCTAGGTATTCTTTCACACACACACACACACACACACACACACACACACACTAGCAGGATTGTTGTTTTGTAAAACTTGATGGGTTTTGCTTCTTGGAAGTCGGGTGTTACCAGTTTGTTCATTTTCCTTCTGGGAAATGCATCCACCTGCCAAAGATGAAAATACTGCCAATGCCTCTCCTGCACTGCTGAAAGGTCCAGGCAGAGAACTCTATTTTATAGCAGACAGAAGGTTAGGACCCGCGTTTAAATGCTTCCTTGGACGTTCAGATGAAAACTTAGAACACATTCATGGACCACATTGTTCTAATTAAAATATATTAGCATTAATGCCAAATATGACTGTGGGTATCCACACAAATGACTCATCAAAAGAATGTGTGGTTTCCCCATAATTGTTGTTTTTGTCACTATTTTAATTTTAAATGGATAAGCAAAAATATATGTGAAGATAAAATGAGTTTTTCTACCTTCAGTATCCAGATCTAGAACTTTTTCTAGAAATGATGTATAGGACTCTGTCTTTAACTCACTTTCTTCTCCCCTCCACAACACACTTTTCTTCTTCTTCTTCTTTTTTTTTTTTTTTTTTTGGTGGTACTGGAGGTGGAACTCAGGAGCTTTTCTACCTCTGGACTATATTCCCAGACCTATTTTATATTTTATTTGGAAACAGGGTCTCACTAAGTTGCTGAGAGCCTCACTAAGTAGCTGAAGCTGGCTTCGAACCTTTGCGTTCATCCTGTCTCAGCATCCCAAGCGCTGGGACTACAACTGTGCTGGGATCACCATGCCTGGCCACACTTTTCTTCCGAATGCTACCTGTGGTCACCCTGGGAATGACCATGTCAAAGGACCCTGATCCTCCTTTGGCCCCAAGCTTGACACCTAGGCTTTTATTTTTTTGTTTTTATTTGAGGACCAAACAAAGTATAAGGAATACCCTTTCCCATATCAGAAGCTGTGGAATATAAATTTTACTGAAAGGTGTCAGTAGCCATAGTTTCTGTTATGTATAGAAAGCTGCTCTAAAATAAGAGCCCTAAATTGATACACCAAGAATAGACAGGACACAGAAGGAAAGTCTCATCAATAGTCAAACTTTTTGGGTTACATAAGTCAATAAATGTCTTAAGTAGGTATCATTAGCTTTTTGGTCCTTTAAACCAAGAGGCCTATTCAGAGGATTTGCAAAGCCTAGGTATGGGTATGCAATGGAATGTGCAACAAATTATTTCAAAAAGCAATAATTATGACTATTTTTTTGTGGTGCTGGGAATTGAACCTTGGAGCATTCGACCTCTGAGCTACACCCTCAGCCCTATTTTTTATTCCTTATTTTGTAACAGGGTCTCACAAAGTTGCAGAGGGCCTCACTAAGTAGCTGAGGCTGGCCGAGAATCTGCGATCCTCCTGTCTCAGCCTCCCAGGTACTAGGATTACAAGCGTGTGCCACCACGCCCAGTTTAGGGTTTTCTTTTGAGAGTAGTTTCAGGCTTATAAAAATATTACAAAAATTACTAAAAGAGTTCTCATGGACTCTTTGCCCACCTTCCACAAATGTTATGATTTTATATGAGGAAACATAAAACAAACAACCACAATAAAAACACGAGAGTTTCAATACCAAGTCCACAAATAATTTCCCTATAAATGACTAGGATCTCAATTTGTATTTGTAAACATTGAAATCATCTCCTCCTGAAGTCTTTCCTTTGGTCCTACTTTTTCCAGAACACCTAACTCGTCCTTATCCCCTGATTGTGTCAAATTGTCCTTTCCCATAGTACATGAACATAGCCAACCTCATTTCTTTTAAAAAGATAAAAGTTGAAGATAAGACAACAGCATAAAATTTCTCAATATTTTAGCAAACAAAGTTTCTGGAATGAAGGATTTTCTTCCACCATGCCCATAATAAGAATTTCTGAGAGATTGATCATAAATTTCTCAGAAGAAAATAAATGATCATTTTAAATGGATCTTTTAAAGAAAACATTCTTTGTTATTTCATAACATAAATGAATTTGTTTTCAAAATTTGAAGCCAATAAATTTTAAAAATTACAGCTATATCATAAGTAGATGCCGGCTGTTTCCTGTCTCCCCAGCTTGAATGTAAACTCCTGTAAGGCAGGAACTGCAGTAGTCCATTATTAACCCAGCACCCCCACAGTGACGGTACAGAAAAATATGTTGATCAACTTCAATATGATAGAGATTTCCTCATAAGCATCTCATGTTTCAACAAGTGATCCAGAAGCAGAGTACATATCCTCTAAGATATGTGCATTAAAAAATGGCATTTTCAGTGCAATGGGTCATTTTGAACGCTCAGAAGTAAGGCCTAATGGTTAGAGAAATTAACAAGTCTTTCTATCAGAGCCTAAAGGAGCATTCAGCAATCCCAGCCAGCTCCTGGTAACTTCCTCCCTCCAGTGCCCGGGGTCTCTTCTCTGAGCTCTCTCGGTAGTTTTGTCTTCATATCTGTCTACAAAGTTGAATGTGAGTAATCCAGCTCCCTGTCAGGCTACACTGAAGGCAAGCCAACAGTCATCTTTTGCTTTTTTGAAAATCTTTTTAAACACTCATTACTGAGGAGGAATAAAAGGGATGCTGCAGAAATGCAAACACGGTGAAATGATAAGGCCTAAGAAATCTCACACAGTAGACAGTACACGATCAAGGTCTAAGTCCTTTGCTTTCCTAGTGTGCTGTGGCGAAGGAGCTGCCTGCCCTTTGCCGAGCGACCCAGCCTGCACTGCGCTGTGCTGGGTTTGATTTCACTTGGGCTTCACAGGGTATCAGGGCACCTTCTCGGAGGGTCCTATCCTTGGTGGACAGAGGATTAGGCAGTAATCGCACGTAGTAATGGCTCAATTAACACCTGTTGAATTAGTAAATGAATGACTCGCTTGGCTAATTTTTTACTGATCTGACTGATGGGTGGAAGCCATAAAAACATTGCAAAAGTAATGGGGTTTGGCGGGGAGGGCAGCTGGGGGCAGGGCGCGAGTGCTCTGGGGAGGCCACAGAGGAGGAGAGGCGCAGGCCAATCATTTACACTGCAAACGCAGAACATTCTCTGTGGAGTCTGACTTTCCCACATGGTAATTATGTGTCATAGTGTGTACATACTCTATAGCTTATTTCTCCAAACATATTTGTGGGTACATTTTTGCCAGTGTTATTTTCATAAGACATGTGCCACATAAATGACCAGGAGCAGCCAGAAGTAAAAACCCACCAAAGTCCTGTTTCGTGTTTATCAGACTCTCTTTTGCTAATGTATGCAAGTCTTAAGAAAAGTGAACTCATACTTTCCCACCTAGAATAGAATTATACTTTTTTTTTTTCAGCTAGCCTACACGCAATCTGCCTCGCTTCTCTGGTGTTAGAAGCCAGCAGAACTGTTCTGTTTTGTGTGTGCGCCGTTACCACTTTCTTGGCGCACGGTGAGCATATTTTTGACTGTCTTTGCTGACATGAACTGTGGAGCCCGGTTGAGAAAACCCTCTGAGTAAAAACAAACAAAAATTCACCAGAACAAATTTGGGCTGGGGGAACTTGGGAGCCCTGCTAGAGCTGTGAAACCATAGGAACCCGAGGATTCAGGATGCTCCTTTTATGTTCATTAGACTTTCTGGGAACACTCCTCCTCAGGAAGGGTTTTGTGTTCATGGAAAAAAAAAAAAATGTGTTCTATGCTTCATGGCACAAAGGAGCACACAAAGACTGGAGGTTGGAAAAACATTTTTAGTGAGAGCTGTGATCCAATTACAAAAATCTAAAAATTACATTTCCACAGCTCCATCAGAAATGCAAAAAAAAATTCTTGTCCCTATTTATTTTATGACATTAAGAAATTATTTCAAACAATTGCTATTTCTTTCTTTTTTTTTTTTTTTTGCAGTATTGGGGATGGAACCCAGGCACATTCTACCTTCGAGCTATACTCCCAAGCCTATTTTTTATTCTTTATTTTGAAACAGAGTCTCACTGAGTTACAAAGGGCCTCACTAAGTAACGAAGGCTGTCATTGAACTGCGATCCTCCTGTCTTAGCCTCCCAAATGCTGGAATTACAAACTTGTGCCACCACGCCCAGCTGGCAATTGCCATTTCTATTTACTTCCAGGGAAAAAATATATTCTATAACCTTCAGACATATATCTGTGCATAGGTACATCAGACCACCATTTCCATGGGAATATTCTGTTGTACAAAAGCTTACCTGAAAAACTGGATCTTACCTTTTCAGATTAGCTGCATGTGGATGCTTGAGAGGTGAAGCTTCAGAGACAAAAGAGAAAAGAAGAGAATTTCGGCAGTCAGGTTACGTGAAGATCAGATTTCCCCAGACTTAAGAAGTATCAGCAGGACTGGGCCAAAATGTCCTTTGATAAGCAAGTGCAGCCTTGGGTACAGACTTTTGATCCCAAAGGGACCTGTTAGAACAAGCCCATCATTTCTGCTGCTGCTGTACCACAGGACCTAGCTGCTCTAGCTTGCCTTTCTCTGCTTTGGTAGATAATAACTACAACATAATAGGTGAGAGTAGAAATTTGCAACAAGTCAAGACTGGGTTTGGGACCTGCTCTGACAACTGTGAGCCGGCTGTGTGATTTGTGTAAGTTTCTTAACCTCTCTGCACCTCTGATTTCTGCTTCGCCAAATAGGCATGGTGATACTCCACAGAGTGGAATGAACTTCGAGAGCACTTAGCTTAGACCATGGCTCAAGAAGGGATTCAGTTCCTACTTACTACTGTCTCCCACAGCACATCAAGGCTATTTCTTATTAATCAAAGTGAACCGTCTGGCATCGTAGGTTAGAAATCCCTCTGTAACTGGTTGGCACACATTTCGAATTCTCTTAAAATTGGTGCACTCATCATAGAGTTAGAAAGACACTCACTACTAATCTTCCAGGCTTAACACATTTCATAAGGACATGATGTTTAGAGTGTCAATTCAAAGAGAGAGAGAGAGCCAGGCGTGGTGGCACATGTTTGTAATCCCAGCATTCAGGAGGCTGAGACCAGAGGATCACCATTCACAGACAGCCTCAGCTACTTAGTGAGGCCCTCTGCAACTCAGTGAGACTCTGTTTCAAAATCAAGAATAAAAAACAGGTTAGAGGGTGTAGCTCGGAGGTCCGATGCCCTTGGGTTCCATCCCCAGACCTGCAAAAAAAAAAAAAAAAAAAAAAAAAAAATCCAAGAGAGAGAGAAAGAGTGAGCGAGAGAACTAATTTTTATTTATATTGCTTTATTTTAGAAAAGGAGAATATCTGAGTAGTGATACGAACACACACACACACACGCACACACACAAGCATTTTTTAAAACACCTTATAAGAAATGAATTGTGGAAAGGGAAAAATGTGCAAAATATATTGTTTTCAAAGGCTTTTATTTTTTTATTATTTATTTATTTATTATTTATGGTGGTGGTGGTATTGGGGTTCCTGGAAGCCCTTTCTACCTCCGGGCTACACTCCCAGACCTATTTTATATTTTTTATTTATTTGGAAACAGGGTCTCTTAAGCCAGCGCAGCTGGCTGCGAACCTGTGCCATCCTCCTGTCTCCACCTTCCAAGCGTGGGGATTACAAACATGCGCCAACACGCCCGGCTTTCGAAGACTTTTAAATCAAACCCAAAGCCACATACTTGTGTGTGCGTGTGCATGTGTGTGTATGCATGTTTGCCACTGGGTGACCGCCAGGCCTTGTACTTTTTTTTCTCCCTGAGCACACCCCAGTACCTGCAGTTCTAGGAGTAAGACTCACAGAGCTCTCACTTGTTGAACTCCTTCTATCACTCAAACAGGATCTTCTGTTCTTAAAACAAAGTTAAGTAAATAACAGATCAAATATGTTGTGAACTAAAAGCCATCCTAAGTCAATGGAAATTCAAGAGGAACATAAGCCTATAGGCTCCCACCTTTCTTGGCTGTTTCTGCCCAATTACAAACATACTAATGTGACCTGATTGTGACTGGCATCCTCTCAAGCTGCTGCTGCATGACTACTCTCCTCTAAAGCCTGGAATATTCAAGGAGTCCTCCCTCCAAGTATCCATGTTCTCCACTCCCTTGCACAGCTCAGCCTCTCCAAATTCCTGATGTGCGTGTGTGTGTGTGTGTGTGTGTGTGTGTGTGTGCGCGTGTGCATGCGCACGTGCATGCCTGTGTGTGTTGCTGAGTTCAAACCCAGGGCCTTGCACATTCTGGGCAAACACTCTACCACTATGCGACCCCCCTCCCCTGCCACTGCCATTCTCTGGTCATATGAAGATCACTGTGGACTTAGGGAAAGCTTCCTATTATAGCCCCTGTAGGGTTCTACTGTCTTCCAGCCTGACATACAAGGTATATTCCTTTCCACCTCTGCCAGTGTCCATACACGGCCAACCTGAAATTTCAGAGGGGGGAGCAGGTGAGCAGTGCTAAAAAAAAAATGGGACTAGAACAGGCATGATGGGAGAAGCAAATGCCACACTTGATCATTTTTAATCAAAGCTTGTGATCATTCTTGGAAAATCCATTTGCATTTTGAACAATCTGAATCACAAATCATCTGAGTTTCTTAAGCCTACGATGGTTCTATTAATTTAATTTCCATGCGTAGATACATTCATTTGCTTTATAGTAACACTTAAGTTTTCATTAGGAAAAATTAGAGGAAGAGCTTCTCTGTCTTCAGTTGGCTTCCTAATTACACTAATTTTATTTGATTGATATATTAGGCTCTGGGGGAAAGGAAAAAAAGGGAAAGAAAGGCCACAATACGATCCTTTATTCTCAGTGCCAGACAGCACAGGAAATCCTCAATTAAATTGTACCACTGCCCTCAGCACTCTATAAACCACATGCATTACGTTTAATATCTTTAGATTCATTTATAATAATGGTTATATGTTACATGGTGAAGTTGACTCATTCCTTTTAGACTTTTTTTTTTATTATGCAGGATAATGCATGCATCTTGTGAAATATCGAAAGTTCAGATGAGCAGATCTTGAAAAGGTAAAATCAGAAAAACATTCCCGTGACAGTTCACTCAGTTCAGGGAGTGAGAGAAAGACCTGCACACTCACAGTTGTGCATTTCACAATGTGCCGAGAATTTTTCTTGACAGGACTGAGAAAGGATAGATTTTCCTAACCTGGAGAGGAGCACAAATGCAGCAATACACCATTTAGACAAGAGCAAAAGCCTGCGCATGGCCATGGTGTCGCTATAGACTTTTCTCCTCTGAGGCAAGGTCTGACTTAGAACAATGTCCTCTTTGTGTGGGCCCTTTCAGGAAGGGTTGGCTGGACCCTGGCAATTAGGAGTTTGGCACAGAGCCTTCTAAGCTGGTGGCCCATTGAGGGGCTGGCACTGGATTTCCTCTACCTCTGTCCCACAGCCTGGGCTGGGACACCACCCAGGTGCACAGCCTAGGAAGAGGGGCCCTCCTTCCCCATGATCTGTGTCTAAGCAGCCATGCCCTAGAGACCTGGATGGGTCACAAGTGTGGGGATTATAATGTGCTTTATAGTAGCATCTGAGAATTGCCATCCCACCTTCTGGAACTGCTAAGATTCCTGGGAAGGGATGGACTCCCACCCAATCTGGATCCTCTCTTCTCTACCATGAATGGTGTCCAGAACTGTAGGATCTACACATGTCCTCTTGCTGTCCTTATGTTGGCAACACCTGCATTTTAGAAGGGACACATTTGAACCATAGCATCACTCAACATCACTCAGGTCCATAGGATATCAGGTCCAAGCTGGCCCTGTGCAACACTGTATATCCCTGGGGTGAGTAGTCCAGTTCTGGGCTGCTTCTCACCCCGTGTCTGGCTTGCAAGCAGCATCAATGCAGCCTCAGGTCTATCCCCGTCAAGGTAGAGAGAGGGGGAGTGTGGAGAGACTCAGGAAAGAAAAGAGTAAAGAGAGCAGTCTCCAGACCAAGTCCCTCCAGAATGCCATGTATTTGGATAATTCTTTTTTTTATTTTTTATTGGTGCATTGTAATCATACATCACATTGGAATACAAGACTTGAGAGGATATACAAGCACACATCATCCATTTAGCTCTCATCCAGTCCCCATCCCATTCCCTCCTCCTCCCTCGATCCCATGCTTGTTTGGTGATTAACTTTGATACATATGTTTATGTACCTCCTGCATTTTAAAGAGGCTCCATCCTCCCCTATTCCATACCCTCTGATTGGTCACCTTAATTGCTTCGCTATAGGGCCCTTTCTATAGCTCGACCACTTCCTGTTGCCCCTTTCCTCCTAGTTATTGCTGATTAGGGGAAGCATCTGGTTTTAATTTTCTGCGATATTTCTCTGTGCATGCCACGTTGTAAATACCAATCCCTCTCTTGATGGTGCCAGTTGTGGCCTGGCTACCCGGTGGACTGATCCAGACCTCGCTGGCTCAAGCAGTGGCCTTGCCTCATGGGAGGCCCCAGTTCTGGTCTCGCTGGCCCCGACACTGGCCTAACCCCTCAGCTGGCTCCAATTCCAGCCTCAGAGGCCCCAGCACCGGCCTTCCTCACGGCAGGCTCTGATGTTAGCCAATGGCCCCGGCATTGGCCTAACCCCTCGGCAGGCTCCGATCCAGGCCTCGGAGGCCTCAGTAGTGGCCTTGCTTCATGGAAGGCTCTGATGCCGGCCGCTAGCCCTGGCACAGGCCTAACCCCTCGGCAGGCTCTGATCCCGGCCTCCGAGACCCCGGCACCAGCCTTGTCTCGTGGCAGGCTCTGATCCCGGCCTCGCTGGCCCCAGCACCGGTCTAACCCCTCGGCAGGCTCTGATCCCGGCCTCGGAGGCCTCAATAGCGGCCGCCTCACAGAAGGTTCCAATGCCAGCCTCACTGGCCCCAGCAGCGGCCTAAACCCTCGGCAGGCTCTGATCCCGGCCTCGGAGGCCCCAGCACCGGCCTTGCCTCACGGCAGGCTCCGATCCCGGCCACGCTGGCCCTGGCACCGGCCTGACCCCTCGGCAGACTCTGATCCCGGCCACGGAGGCCCCAGCACCGGCCTTGCCTCCCGGCAGGCTCCGATCCCAGCCTTACTGGCCCCAGCACCAGCCTAACCCCTCGGCAGGTTCTGATCCCAGCCTGGATAATTCTTTTATATCTCAAAATGATAGATTCATTTTGGAAAACTAAAGTCCCCGACAGCCTACTGCCTTCCTTATATTGTCAAAACATGCTCAGAGACTATGTTCTAAGAAATCATCTTGAATCTGTGAATTGTCACACTTCCATGGCTAGTCTATGACAGAACTGTAACAAAAAGCTAAAAGGGCACCATTACTCAAAATTCAATAATCCTGACTGCCTCTGGTTGGATTCTAAGTAAATATGAAAGAACCTGGTAAACATCTGCATTCAAGTATTTCACATGATTGGGAGATAGTTTTAAACATCTGCTAAACTTTTTTAGAAAAAAAAACTTTCAAAAAGTTAATTAACTTTAATGCCACTTTTTAATTTTTATCTTTATAAGTGGAACATATTGAAAATGGTATACATTTAGACTGTGCTGGGTGCCCTCTCCCCCAACCCCATTTCCCTTTCCCCCTCCCAACAATGAGTGTCCAGGTTGACCATGCTATATTCATACTTTTACACATATTTGGGTGTAGCTTCTCCATTAATCAACCTCAGGCTTCTTCCTCTCCTATCCTTTCATTCTATTAATGCCATTTTTAGCTTCAAAAATTATATGGTTACAAAATTATCCCAACAAGCATTGTTATATTTGTTAAAATATTATTTTAGCACTAACCCTAATTCATGTTGATGTGAGAAAATTATCATTAGTTTCAGGTTGGATGGTTTTTGATGATTTCAAAAGATATTTGAAGTTCTTTAATCATCTTCACAGCTTCTCTCATACTCAGAAGGTTGCATTATTCTAATTTGTTTGTGCTGCTGCAACTAAATACCTGAAGCTGGATCATCTATAAAGACAGAAGTTTACTTCCTTACTGTTCTGGAGGCTGAAAAGTCCAAGCACAAGACACCAGCAGCTTTGATCCTCTGGTGATGGCTGCTCTCTTCTTCCAGGACGGCTCCTTGCTGCATCCTCCAGGGAGAACACATGTCTCCTAGGCAAAAGGCAGAAAAGCAAGCTCCCCAAGGCTAGCAAAGCCACTTTTATAACGAGCCTTAATCCATTCATGAAGGAGAGGCCTCATGCCTCATCATCTTTATAATGCCTCTCCTAATGCCCTCACATGGGCAAGGCCAGAATTTTGGAGGGCACATGTTCAAACCATAGCCTTGATCTATATTGTTAGACCACTCACATCATCTAAACTTCCCATGGGAAACGGTGGTAGAAACTTATATTTCTTGTGCCTTTTTGTATTCCAAGTGCACCTTGTATACAGTGAGCACTCAGTAAATAATCAAAAGTTGGGGGGCACTTATGATGCCAAGGGTTTTAACGAGTCTTATACCTGACTTCTTGGAGATTGAACCTTTCTGCTTTGCTTTTGTGTTTAAAGAGGACAGAAAGGAAAAGCTAGGCTGTGTGGAGTAGCACTTGAGCTTAATACGAGCTTTGACTCAGGTGATTTGTGTACAGGTTAAAGTCTTTGTGGACTCTGTCTGCTTCTCTATAAAAGGAGAGAGTGATTGGACTGGCACACAGTTATTGTGAGGATCGACTGTGCTCACAAAGGAGAGCATCAGCACAGGACGCGTTCTAAGTACACAGTGAATACCATTCTCTCCCTTCGACCTTCCCATGGTCCAGCGAACCTGACATCTGCGGGTATAACAAAAGAATCATAATAAGCATCAAGGCAGTATGCTCCTTCCCTGTAAGTCTGTATGTGCATATAAAATAAAATATATGTGTAAACATTTCCAGAGTACCTAAACCTGCCAAACACGATATGAAGCAATGGTGTTTACAAAGAAATATAAGACATGCTACTCCTTGGAGCAGGAACTGAATAAATTTCAGTTATAGAAGGTAAAGATAGCCAGAGCAAAGAGTTGGGGGTGGAGCACACTCCTGTAATCCCAGTACTTGGAAGGCTGAGACAGGAGGATTGCAAGCTTGGGGTTGGCCTCAGCAACTTATCATGGCCCTCTACAACTTAGTGAGATCTTATTTCAAAATAGAAAAATAAAAAGTGCTGGGATTGTAGCTGGGAGGTAGAATAGCCCCTGAGTTCAATCTCCAGTACCACACATCTACATACCAGAGGAGGAATACAGTAAATTATGCTGTTTATAGGGCACCAAAATTGTATCACCTATTTAAAGGAGTTAAACAAATTTAAGTTATCCTTTGGCTTAAGAATGTACTTTGAAGTGTTCATTGAAGTGAATATATTTTTCTGTTTATTTCAGTCACTTTTCCTGAGGGTTTCTTTGAATTGTTCTTGTCTGAGTTGACAGACATTTCCCAGGATATAATTAGTTGATATTATCCAATGCATACACTCTTACTTTTCAACAACTGTTCCCATCATTGGGGTAACATCATATTCTTTTACACTAACTGGCAGTGTTAACATTGAAGCCAATGTAGTAATGGCTTCCTTAATTTTTTTTTTCAATATACTTTGGCTACCTTTTAAAAAGTCTTTTCCCAGCTTTAAATTTTGGATCAGAAAGAAAGCCCACATCTCTCTTAGGCCTACCCAATACTGACCTTCTACTGAACAAGTTTGTGGCTAACTTGGAAGAAAAGGGAGAGAGGTGGAGATGCTCATTAGATTTACTTCACAATGTCAAAGAGGATGGTACAAGCGATATTCCCTGAAACTCCTTTTTGCTCCATCTACTATCTGGACAATGTGGGAGGGAGCTTGCTTCTGACAGCTGTCTGCATGGTGAAATTTTTAGCCACTCTCAGCTGGAGTTACCTGTCACTGTTGGTAGCATGATTTTGTAATAGGGAGATAGCTTCCTTTTAATGAGGAAAAAATCCTTTATATCAAACTTAGCATACATTTTAGTGAGAGAAAAGAAGAAAGCCTGCTAAGGGAGAGGCTATAATTGGTGCTGGACTCTGTCCTTGGCCCTAATACTATCTAGACTGATCTGTAAAGAGTACTGAGACCCTAATAGGCTCCCGTAGAGTCATTAGACTCTGGAAAGCCATTAGAGCCCTGTCAAGAAGCCTCGGCTGACTTCACCCTGGGGGCTGGCGGGTCTGAGGAGCAGTAGCTTTTGCACTGTGTGCAAGGTCAAAACCAGCAGGAGCCCCAAAGGCCTGCAAGGACCCCTGCCACCTGCCATCTTCAGCTTTAGCTCCTTAGGTACCCTCACTCCCGCCCTCCGTTTCTTGACACATGGTCCTCCTATTTGATTCATCGCCCAATGGTCTGAGATCTCCTTTCTCTCTTAATTTTATAGCAAGCAAACAGTCAAGATGAAAATATATCAGAAATTAACCTTAGCAAGCCAGATGCTTTTAGAGGAAGTTTAGGCACTGAAATAAAACACACAACCAACAAATGAATAAATAAAGCAGTAAGCAGGATGATTCTCAGTGATTTAAGTCATCATGAATCTTTTCATTTCATGGATAAAATTTTGAGAGGTTTCATCTGCAAAGCAGGCTGCATGCTGCCATCATTGTTTCACATCCTACTCAGACTTCTCTTTGCATCATGCAACTATATCATATCTTTTTAAACTACAGTTAACACATGTGTTCTGTTGTTGTTGTTGTTGTTGTTGTTTTAATACAAAAGTAACAATCCACCAGACCTTTAAACAGCACAATGTGGAGAACGGGGATATATTAAGTTAATAAATCTCGAATAAAAAATAAAAATTTTTTACAAATGTGTTTATCTGTTAAGCTTTATTGTTTCAGTTGAGATTTCTTTTTATAGGTAAAATTGCTCTAGGAATCCCTCTGCACCCTCTCCATTACTATTCTCACTGAACCTCAGGTTTCTGAGTTCTTCCAGGTAGGATCCCTAGCTAGAATTTGTCAAAAATAGGTTTCAGTTTTTACCTTCCATTTCCTGCGGCAGCTTCTGTTTCCACAGTCTGGTGTTCACTGAGAAGTCAACAAGACACACATATAATAGCTTGTGATCCTAACGCTGAGGTTTTCTCTTGCCCCCAGTGCACTAGCGTTCTTGCGATAGATACATAGCCTGGGATGGAAAATGTAAGAGAAAAAAAAGGAGGGGTCATGAAAAGAAGGATCAGACCTTCTTTGTGAAAAGATTGAGAAAAATTCCCCCCCCCACACACACACACATACACCACAGAGTTTTTTTTCACTCTAACGCCATTCACAGAAATTTGGTATCCATGGAGACCAGTGTAGTACACGCTGAGGTTACATATTGTCTGCAGATACAAAAGGCTATCTATCCAATCTGATGCAACATTAAGGATTAACAGAGGGAACGGGTTTGAAAAAAGTATTGAATAATTGAGTACCTATCATGTGCAGGGAACTATGGTTTATACAAAGAAAGACATGAAATATACAGCAAATGATGATGACTGTGGGATCACCTATTTCCACGTAGGAATCCTGCCAACCTTTAGCATTCTGGTTTTCCTTAAAGCTATAATATTACTTAGAAAAAAATAGGAGAGAATATTCTTGTCGTGAATTTACATTTTATCCCCTGCTTTGGTAAAAAGCCAAAACTTGGTCAAAGAGAAGATGGAATTTTCCTGGGACTTTTATTTATATAAAATTGAGTGATAAACAAGAAAGCAAGGATTCCCAGAAACTGAATAAGTAGATCTTAACAACCTTGCAGGCTGGTGACCAGAAATGAGGTGACACTGGCAAGAAAGAGAAAGGACTGAGAGAAGCAAATGTGTGACAGCATGTTGATTAATCAGGGATGTGCGAGCTGCCATCGCAAAAAGAAGAGTGTGTTCAGAGGAAGAGAGAAAAGAACAATCTGGAAACAAGAACCCATTCAAGGAAGTTGACTGACGTAGGCTGTGACCAGGAACGGGAAGTTCATGGTAATTTCTGTGAGAGTCAGGGGAGACGCGCCCCCTGAAATGATAGGATGCATTATTCTGCCCTTCTGCCTGAACTCAGGGGAACATTCTAGAAGCCAGCTAAAACAAACCGTGCTTTCTGAGCTACCAGTGGAACTGGGGGAGAGAGTTCTGACATAGCCTTGGGGATTCAACCTCAGTGTTTAGAAAATTGTGAAAAATGAAAGAATTAAAAGCTTAGTATTGCTGAGATTCAATTCAGGGTCTAAATATATCACTTTATAGCTTCTTAAAGAAAGTAGACAGTAACTGACTGGCCCAGCTACTTAATCACTGGCCGGTCCAAGTGTGTGATGTGAGGTGCATCCCTTTAATGGCCAGCAAGCATGGAGGCGGAGGTAACAATGGTACAGACCGAGGATCTTGTAGCACGGAGAATGTGGGGCTGTTTTGTATCATGGCAACAGACAGACATGAGGGATAATAGGGGTAAAACTGACAACTCCAGAGAAAAATGCATCCATATTTCAATCTTCTGCTGAAACGAGTTCCTAATCATTCTTTAATATGAAAATCAAGAACATTTTCTGGTTGACAAAGGTCCAACTGGATAAATAAGATGAAAGTGTCATACTAGGCACATCTTAAGTGCCTTTAACAGAAAGATTCTGTGGTATACATGTTAGAGTTTTAGGCATTCTAAGTGAACCTCATAATATTAATAATTGGTCGTCTTCCCAGACACAAAGCTATAAGATGCAGGGACTGTTTTGTTTCTTGAATAATTAGTTAAAGCCATTTCATGACTTTGAGATGAGAGAACTTTTATGAACACACTGCTCCTTCTAAGGCCAAAAACTCAGGGAAATTTGGTATATAAGTATCTGCTTTGCTTAGGAGTACTTGTTTCTCATTTTTATTGTCAACCCTCACCCTATACCAGTTCTGTGTATTTCCAAAATCCCTAAAAGAAATACCAAGGTGGAGATGCCTGCTGCTATAAACTCTCACTGAATCAAAATTCCTTATATTTCTTCTTTAATGCTAGATGGAATATCTGCCCTACTGACCCTGCCCACCAAATCTTTGTCCTTCTGCAAAGCAAAAGTGTTATTTCTCAAGTGCTCAATAAAGTGTGTAATTTCTTGCATCTGGGTTCACACAATCTGGACTCTCAGCACAGTTACACTGCTAGATTACTGAGTTTGCTGTTGTAAAGCCTCCTCTTGGCCTTTTCCAAGTGCACATAACTTCTCTCCACACCAGTCTCATTTGCTCATCAGTTCAGTTACTAGCTATGTATTGATGGCATACTAAAGCCAGGTACATAGCTGTTAGATCTGACCCAGTGGCCTCCTAAAGCTTACTTCCTAATGATGGTCTATTATTGAATACTTAAAGAAGTTACATCTATGCTTTCTGAAAATATTGGTAACAAATTTTCCTACTCACTAGAAGACTCCTAAAAAATAACATGGGAGAAACTTCTGGAAGATGGCAACGGAGGAAAGCGGCACTTACAAGTCCCGCTAACAATCGAACTCTATTACCACAAAACCAGCGCCTTTCAGAGCCAGAAAACACCACCAGCAAAGAAATAAAAACTGTAAATACAAGGGACAGAGAAAAAGAGGGCTGGAAAAACAAGACACCAGAAAGAAACCAGCCTGAAGTGCCGTGGCCACCACGGCGTGGAGCAGCCGGAGCTGTGGCATGTAGTGGCCAAAGAAGCCGGAGTGGCCAAAGCCGCGGCGCAGAGTGGCGCGGCCTACATCTTCCCTAGCAGCACCGGGCTCCAGAGAGGAGGGAGACTCAGAACAGAGCTCAAATCCAGAGAGGAGGTATGCCGGCCTCGCGGCCTAGGACGCAGCAGCAGCGCCTTACTGCTGGCGGCAGCGGCGAGTTCACTGGATGGCTCTAGACTAAGGCACTCAACCAGCCACCAGGCGCCAGAGAGGAGGGGTGGACGACGAGTCGAGGTGAGCCGCTGCTGAACAGCCAAGAGGCAGTCAGCAGTTTTTTCGGCGCAAGGAGCGTCTAAAGCTCTCAAGGGCCGGGATCAGCACACCCCGCAGAGACTCAGAAGAGCTCAAAACCAGAGAAGAACTATGCCAACCTCATGGCCGAGGACACGACAGCAGCGCCTTACTGCCGGCAGCAGCGGCGAGTTCACCGGACGGCTGAAGACCAACATACTCAACCAGCCACCAGGCTCCAGAGAGGAGGGGTGGACAGCGAGCCAAGGTGAGCAGGTGCTGAACAGCCGGGCCGCAGTCAGCAGTTTTGTCAGCGCAGGGAACATCTAAAGCTCCCAAGGGCCAGGCACAGCACACCTGGCAGGAACTCAGAACGGAGCTCAAAACCAGAGAAGAAATATGCCGCATCACAGCCGAGGGCATGGCAGGGTGCCATATTGCCAGTGGCGGCAGCAGCGAATCCACCGAGTTCACTACAGCTCCATCAGTGCACTCAACAACCATGAGTCAAATTGCGGCACCTAGGGGAGATATCCCAGTACTGCACTCCCAGGGACTTGCACAGATAGTCTCCCTGGGTCGGAGATTTTAGCAGTGCAACCCAGTGGGGGAGTGGCAGTGACAGAGATATCACACCATAGTCACAACTCCCCGCTGGAGAATGCCCAATTTGACACCCCCCACAGTCTAAGCAGCCTCAATTGATTTCTTGGGTCTGAGACTTTGTGATACAACCCAGTAAAGGAGTAGTGGTGACTGATATACCACAGACTCAAGATCCAGAGCATCTTAAGTGAACTCGTAGTGACCCAGTGAAGAACCCAGAGAAGGCACAAACTTCCAAAATCATGGGAAAGAGAAATAACAATGGAGCAGTGAATGCCCACAACCCCACAACATCAGAATCTGATAACACAGAAATCCAAAGATCTCTAGAAGATCAAATCAGGAAAATAACTTTAGAAATAATAGAGGACTTTCGAAAAGAATTCAGAGAGTCAAAAAGAGATAAAGGATGCAATCATTGAAATAAAGGCCTCAATTCAAAGTATAAACAACAGATTAGACCGCATGGAGAATAGAATCTCATTTCTTGAAGACAATCATTCCAAAAATAAACGCATAGTTTCTAATTTAGAAAAAAAAATCCGACAGCAGGAATCTGACATTGAAGAAATATGGGCACATTTTAAGAGAGCTAACCTAAGAATAATTGGAATAGAGGAGGGAAAAGAAGGTGAAACCAAAGGGATCCATAATCTCTTCAAGGAAGTAATAGCAGAAAATTTTCCAAACATAGAGCAAGAGGTCGATACACAGGTCCAGGAAACGTATAGAACTCCCTTTAGACAGGATCAGAGAAGAGGATCCCCACGCCACATAATTTTCAAAATGACTAATGTGGAAGCCAAGGAGAGAATCTTAAAGGCAACAAAAACAAAAGGCCACGTGACATTCAGAGGCAAACCAATTAGAATCACTCCAGACTTCCCAAAACAAGTTATGAAAGCCAGAGGGGCATGGAGTAACATATTCCAAACTCTGAAAGAAAACAACTTCCAGCCAAAAATTTCCTACCCAGCAAAACTATCCATCAAATTAGATGGAGAAATAAGAAGCTTCCATGACAAACAGGAACTGAAGGAATTTATGTCTTCAAAACCAGCGCTAGAGAAAATACTCAAGGAGATTAACTGCAAAGAGGAAATGGGTAATACACGCCAGAACCAAAGAAAAAAGAATTCCCATTCAGCAGACAACTAAGCAAAGAAGAATAAACAGTATCTCAAACAGAAATAAGATCTTAACATGTTGGAAATTAAAAATTATCTCTCTATAATCATGTAAACGGCCTCAGCTCCCCAATAAAAAGACATAAAGTGGCAAAATGGATTAAAAGCCAGAATCCATCCATCTGCTGCTTACAAGAAACACACCTTACAAGTAAAGATAGGAACAAACTCAAGGTAAAGGGCTGGAGCAAGGTAATCCATGCTAATGGTACTCAAAGACAAGCAGGAGTAGCAACTATGATATTAGACAAATTAGATTTCAAACCCAAACTTATTAGAAGAGACAAAGGAGGTCACATTTTACTGGTAAAAGGAATAGTCCAGCAAGAGGAAATAACAATAATCAACATCTACACCCCAAACATAGGGGCAGCTACTTTCATAAATCAAACTCTTTGTGACATGAAGTCACACATAAATCCCAACATAATAATACTGGGAAACTTCAACACACCTCTCACAATACTAGACTGACCTTCCAGACAAAGGGTCAGTAAAGATGTCTCGGAACTAAAGAACACCATTAACCAAATGGACCTGTTGGACACATATAGAATATTTCACCCAACTACAGCAGAGTTTACATTTTTCTCAGCTGCTCACGGAACCTTCTCCAAAACAGATCACATCCTGGGACACAAAATGAGCATTAGCAAATTTAAAAAATGTTACATACTTCCCTGTGTCATTTCAGACCATAATGGAATGAAACTAGAAATCAACTATAAGAAGACCCAAAGAAACAACATAAACATGTGGAGACTGAACACCACACTTCTGAATGAAGAATGGGTCATAGAAGATGTAAGAGGTGAAATCAAGAAATTTCTAGAAACAAATGAAAATAAAGATACAACATATCAAAACCTCTGGGATACTTTGAAGGCAGTATTAAGAGGAAAATTTATAGCACTGAGTGCTCACATAAGAAAAACAGAAAATCTTTAAATAAATAGCCTAACGACACACCTCTAAGCCCTTGAAAAGCAGGAATAATTGAACCCCAAAGCCAGCAGAAGATGGGAAATTATTAAAATTAGAGCAGAAATTAACGAAATAGAGAATAAAAAAAATACAGAAAATCAACAAAACCAAAAGCTGGTTTCTTGAGAAAATTAACAAGATTGATAAACCACTAGCCAACCTAACTAAAAAAAAGAGAGAATCAACCCAAATTATGAAGATAAGGGATGAAAAAGGAGATATTACTACTGACAGTGTAGAAATCCAGAGGATTATCAGAAACTACTTTGAAAAACTATACTCCAACAAAATGGAATATCTGGAGGAAATCGACAACTTCCTAGATAAATACAACCTTCCTAAACTGAGTCAAGAAGATATAGAACACTTAAACCAACCAATAACAATCAAAGAGATTGAAACAGCAATAAAGAGCATACCATCAAAGAAAAGCCCAGGACCAGATGGTTTCCCAAGTGAATTCTATAAAACCTTTATAGAAGAGCTAACCCCTATACTACTCAAACTATTTCGGGAAATAGAAAAAACCGGGACTCTCCCAAATACATTCTATGAAGCCAACATCACACTAATACCCAAACCGAATAAAGACAGTTCAAGGGAGGAAAACTACAGGCCTATATCTCTGATGAACTTGGATGCAAAACTATTAAACAAAATACTAGCAACACGAATTCAAAACCATATCAAAAAAATCATTCACCATGACCAGGTAGGGTTCATCCCAGGGATGCAAGGCTGGTTCAACATACGAAAAGCAATCCATGTAATTCACCATATAAACAGAACCAAGGACAAAAATCACATGATCATTTCAATAGATGCTGAAAAAGCATTTAATAAAATTCAACATCTATTTATGATAAAAAACACTGCAGAGAATTGGAATAGAAGGAACATATTTTAACATTATTAAGGCAATCTACAACAAGCCCACTGCCAGCATCATATTAAATGGGAAAAACTTTAAGAATTCCCCCTAAAAACTGGAACGAGACAAGGATGTCCACTATCACCACTTCTCTTCAATATAGTACTAGAGACTCAAGCCAGAGCAATAAGGCAAGAAAAGGAAATCAAAAGAGTACAAATAGGAAAAGAAGAACTTAAGCTTTCACTATTTGCAGATGACATGATACTATATTTAGAAAACCCAACAAACTCAACCAAAAGGCATATAGAACTGATCAACAAATTCAGCAAAGTATCTGGATACAAAATCAATCTTAAAAAATCAGAAGCTTTCCTGTACACCAACCATAAATCCACTGAAAAAGAAATTCAGAAAACACTTCCACTCAGGATCTCCCACAAGAAAATAAAATACCTAGGAATAAACTTGACCAAGGAGGTAAAAGATCTCTACAAAGAAAATTATAAAACACTGAAAAAAGAAATCGAAGAAGATCTTAGACGATGGAAAGACCTTCCATGTTCATGGATTGGCAGAATAAATATCATTAAAATGGCCATCCTCCCAAAAGTGATCTACAGACTTAATGCAATGCCCATTAAACTACCAAGATCATTCCTCACAGACATAGAAAAATCAGTCCTTAAATTTATCTGGAATAACAAAAAGCCCAGAATAGCCAAGGCAGTTCTCAGCAACAAAAACCATGCAGGAGGAATCACAATACCTGACTTTAAACTATACTACAAAGCCATTGTAATAAAAACAGCATGGTACTGGCAAAATAACAGATATAGATTGACCAATGGAGCAGAATAGAAGACCCAGAAACAAGTCCACACACTTTCAGCCAATTTTTTTTTTTTACAAAGGGGGCAAAAACATACACTGGAAAAAAGATAGCCTCTTCAACAAATGGTATTGGCAAAACTGGTTAATCATATGCAGAAAACTGGATATTAATCCCACTTTTTCACCCTGTACAAAAGTCAACTCACGATGGATCAAAGACTTGGAAATTAATCTAGAGACCTTGAAGCTCCTTAAAGAGGGCATAGGTCCAACACTACAACACATAGGTACAGACAAACATTTCCTCAACAAGACCCCAAAGGCACAACAAACTCAAAGGAGAATCAATACATGGGATTGCATCAAACTGAAGAGCTTCTGTTCAGCAAAGGAAACTATCAAGAACCTTAATCGAGAGCCAACAGAATGGGAGAAGATTTTTGCCACCTACACCACCAATAGAGGACTAATATCTAGAATATACAGAGAACTCAAGAAACTCAACACTAAGAAAACAAAGCATCCAATAACAAAATGGGCAAATGAACTAAATAGACACTTCACAAAAGAAGAAATTCAAATGGCCAATAAATGCATGAAAAAATGCTCAACATCACTGGCAATCAGAGAGATGCAAATCAAAACTACCCTGAGATTTCACCTAACTCCAACTAGAATGGCCATCATTCAAAACACAAACAACAACAGATGCTGGAGAGGATGTGGGGAAGTGGGAACTCTAAGACATTGTTGGTGGGATTGCAAATTAGTGCAACCACTTTGGAAAACAGTATGGAGAATCCTCAGAAGAATGGGAACAAATCTACCATTTGATCCAGCAATACCACTATTGGGTATCTACCCAAAAGAAAAGAAACCAAACTACCAAACTCATGCATGTGTATGTATGTTCGTAGCTGCACAATTCACCATAGCCAAACTATGGAACCAACCAAGATGTCCACCAACAGATGAATGGATTACAAAACTGTGGAATATGTACACAATGGAATTTTACTCAGCCATCATAAAAAATTCAATTACGTCATTTTCAGGGAAATGGATGGAACTGGAGGACATTATGCTAAGTGAGATTAGTCAGTCACAAAAAATAAGAAATCAGATGCTTCCCCTAATATGTGAGAGTTAGGGAGCAATGGGTCATAGGAGGAACTCTTGAAAGAGGAAATCCTATAGAGGAGCAAACAAGACAACCTAAAGGAGTAGAAAGGAGGGGGGAAGAGGAAAGTTTCTAAAACACGCAATGTACTTAAACATATCGAAGTTAATCACTAAGCCAAGCAAGGGAGGGATGGGGAGAGAATGGGGTGGGAATTGGGTAGGGGTTAAATCAGCAATGAGTACATGTTTGTACACACAAGTTTTTTACCCCAATATGTTGTATAAATATAATGCACCAATAAAAAAATTTAAAAGAAAAAAAAAGAAAGTAAAAAAAAATAACATGGGAGTTAAAGTTTTGTTAAATGAACTTCAGGTTTTAAGTGCTCTGATGCAGCTTGCTATTTTAGGGACTTCCATGTAGTTAATAATCAAACTTTAATTTTTAATACAAATTTAATTTAAACTTTTACAGTAACTCTTTTTGTAATGTTGATCAGTGTGTGTGTGTGTGTGTGTGTGTGTGTGTGTGTGTGTGTGTGTAGTACTGGGGATGGAACCCAGGGGCATTGTACCTCTGAGCTACACCCCAGTCCTATTTTTTATTCTTTATTTTGAAACAGGGTCTCACTGGGTTGCAAAGGGCCTCACTAAGTAGCTGAAGCTGTCTGCGAACCACAATCCTGTCTTAGCCTCAAAAGAAGACCTTTATAAATACAATCTCTATCTTAAACGCACTGAGGCCAATTAACATTTAAAGGATTTCTGATATAATGTAAAAAATGTAATTAACTATTAACTAACTTGTAAAATCGAGACTTTTAAATGGTGATTTCTATATTGCAAAAAATAAAACTTTTGGCAACACACAAAAATAACTGACAAGAAGAAGAAAAATGTAATGGAAAAAGATATAGGCTTATAATGACAAGATACACAACAGCAGCTCAATACATAAGACACTTTATATCTTGTTTTCTGAAGAAACAAGGTTCTCCAAAGCCTTTGCATTAAGACCTAAGTTCTTAGCCGAGCGTGGTGGCGCACGCTTGTAATCCCAGCATTCGGGAGGCTGAGACCTGGAGGATAGCGGTTCGCAGACAGCCTCAGCTACTTAGTGAGGCTCTGTGCAACTCAGTGAGACCCGGTTTCAAAATAAAGAATAAAAAGTAGGGCAGGGGGTGGAGCTCGGAGGTCAAATTCCCCTGGCTTCCATCCCCAGACCTTAAAAAAAAAAAAAAAAGACCTAAGTTCTTGTGTGAATCAGTGTGCTGGTGCTGCTATTACAAAGCACCCCAGACTGAAGGGCTTAAAAAATAAAAATTCATTTCCTTACAATTCTGGAGTTTAAAAATTCAAGACCAAGGGGCCTCTTTTGAAAGGCCTCTCTAGCTTGCAAATGGATCTCTTCTCCCTAAACCTTCATGTAAGTCTTCTCTCAATCTGTGTTTGTGTCTTCTTCTTCTCTATAAGAATTAGGGCCCCCTCGGATCTCATTTTATCTCAATTGCCTCTTTAAAGGCCCTATCTCTAAATACTATCACATCCGGAAGTGCCAGGGATTAAACTTTAATATATACATTGGGGGGACAAAATTCAAGTTCATAACACAACATATTTCTAGATCACAAAACTCCAGCTTGAAAATAGCCAGAATAATCATGAAGCAACTTTTCTCCTTCTCCTCCTCCTCCTCCTCCTCCTCCTCCTCCTCCTCCTCCTCCTCCTCCTCCTCCTCCTCTTCCTCCTTCTTCCTCTTCTGCTGCTGCTCCTGCTAATTCTTTTCATCTCCTATAAGAACTTCAGTGTGAATTTGACTATTTCTGCATTCAAGAATACACACTTTTGCTGGGCATGGTGATTCACTTTTCTAATTCGAGTACTTAGAAGTCTGGAAAAGGAGGATTACAGGTTGGAGGACAGCTTCAGCAATGTAGCAAGACTCTCAGCAACTTAAGTGAGTTTCTGTTTCAAAACAAACAAAATAAATAAATAAATAGAAAGGAGCTGCGGATCTAGCTCAGAGGTAGAATGTCCCTGGGTTCAGCCTCCAGTACCACACACTTTCTAAAGGTCTGCTGATGGCATGATAGCAGCTCCTGCCTTGGACAGAAGAAAGCAAAGGAATGGATGAACCCAGAAAAATGGGTGGAAGAACAGGGCTGGAAAATGCTGTTGTGAGTGACTGCAGGAAGTGTGCTCACATGTAGCCAGATGCCACCAAAGCCAGGGCTGCGGAGAAAGGCTTCCACTGTCTGCAGACCAAGGGCAAGACCGGTTGCACAGGGAAAAGGTATAACCAGAGTTAACCAAGATTTATGAATTCTCTCTGATGGAGAATGTTTGATGATACGCAGTATGTGGTAGAGTTCAGGTAAATTTGTTTCTTCTTCTTTTTCCCAGTTGTCCTTTCTACTTTATATTCTTGCCATGATTCTGAGATAAATTGCCTCTTTGGACACATGGTCCTAAGATAATCTGTTGATTTGAGAAGTAGCTTTAATTAAAAACGAGTCGATGGTAGGAGGAAAAGAGAAAATTTTTTGAAGTAAAGAACATTCAAATGCATAGGAGAGAAACCCATTGGTGGGGCTGACTATTTTTTTTAATTTTTAGTAATTCATTCTTTTTTTTTTTTTTTTTGGTGGTACTGGGGTTCCTGGAAGCCCTTCTATCTCCGGGCTACACTCCCAGACCTATTTTTACATTTTTATTTGGAAACAGGGTCTCCTAAACCAGCGCGTGCGGTTGGCTTTGAACCTGCGCGATCCTCCTGTCTCTGCCTCCCAAGCACGGGGATTACAAGCGTGCGCCACCACACCCGGCGTAATTCATTCTTAATGTGTTTGGTTGCTGGTGTTGTGAGTGGCAGTTCACACTAGGCATTCAATAAATATTTGTAAATGTTATTTGTCTTATGTGTACCAATAAATTTCTTGTAAGCAAATAACAATTCTATTTCCAAAAAAAGTAAGATATGTTTTCAACTGTATCTTTAAACCTATTGCTACCAGAATAAAAAGATTCTGATTGGCAAATCGGGTTATGGTAAAAAAAGAAGGAGAAGTTGTTATGAAATATAGCATTGAAAGAAACGATGAGTGTTTAGATAGATTTGGAAGGGTGGCATTGCCAGAGGGGTCATGTCCAGGACTCAGTTCTAAAAAATAAAATGAATTTAGGGACACTGTACCAGGAAAGAAGGGCCAAGAGAAAGGGCAAAGAGCTTTCCACACCCCACTGAGGAAAGTGTGGGAGATAAACTACCTTTCAAACATCTTAAAATTTCTGAACTCTAAAATTATGGCTCCAAAAATTCCATATAAGAGATTATGGCTAATTTCCACTCCCACCGGCAATATGTGACTGGCTCCCTTGTTCTCTCCCGTCATCAACATTTGTTATAGGCAGATTCTCTAAGGTTCATAAATCCAATGGACAGCATGTATAATAATATATTTTAATTATTTTATACAGGTTGAGATATCTCTCCGTCAGCCCTTTGTCTTTAAGTTTTATTTAGAACGTCTTTGATCATAAAGAATACTAGCTGTGATGTAAGCTACTTTGTCACTTTTCTCTGTGACCTATGTAGTATAGCTTTTATTTTGGAGGGGGGTCTGGGGCTGGAACCCAGGGGCATTCGACCTCCAAGCTATAGCCCCTGCCCTCTTTTTTTATTCTTTATTTTTTTGAAACAGGGTGTCACTAAATTGTGGAGGGCCTCACTAAGTAGCTGAGGCTGTCCGCGAACCACGATCCTCCTCTCAGCCGCCCGAATGCTGGGATTACAAGTGTGCACCACCACGCCCGGCTTTGTAGTATGGCTTTTTGAGGAAGGTCTTCTTTACTTTGAGATCATTTGCATCTTCCACCACATATTTTCTGACAGTGTTTTGGCTTTGTTTAATATTTAAATATTTTATCACTTGTCTCAACACCATTCACCAAGTAGTTCATTTATTTTCTGTTCACCTACAAAACCTTCTCACATCCTAAATTTTTATCTATATATTAATTCACTTTTAAAATTTTTTCTGCTTATTTAGATTTTCTTCTACTTATTTACTCCTATGCCAATACTGTAGCATTTTAACTTTTATACCTCTTTAGCAGCTATAGCAGGTGTTCTTCTAGTTCTCTCCCAGTGGACTTATCATCATTGACTACATTTTGCATTTTGAAACACCATTTTTCTTGGCTTCTGTGATACCATGTTCTTGTTCTTTTTTTTTTCTCTCATGTTGCCACTCTTTCAAAAATGTTTCAAAGCAAATTCTTCTACTAATATTCATAACAGCACATTCAACTCCGCTTTGATGTTACCTTTAAAGCTGAATTTTCTTTCTCTGTCATAATCCACCCAATAATTGACACTCATTTGACATGCCTGATACTTGGGTGTCTTCCTCAACTCTCATCCTCTATTCTCACTCCATAGTAAATCCCTCGTCTTCCTGCTTCAATTCATCACCAAATCAATTGCTGATATTTTTTAAACAATTCTTAAATCTTCTCGGGTCTCTATGTCCACATAGCTGCCAACTCCATCCAAACCACCCCCTCCCATCCTGGTCTTTTCATCTCCAGGTTCCTTCCTCTGACCCACACAAAACTCCCAAAGTGATATTTTGAGATATAACCCTGAGCATGTCTTTTGCCATTTAAAATCCTTGAATATCTTTCCATTTATCTCATAACAAAGTTTTAATATCTTAATATGATTGAAACGCTCTTCTGCCTTCATTTTGTCACTCTACCCAAACTGACCTTGCTGTGGTCCCTGGAATGAATCATGACCATCTTCACCCATGGGCTCCTGAAAGTGCTCTCACTTCACCAGGAACACGTGTGCATCCTAGTGCCCTCTCTTTCTAAGGGGGAATTTCCACTTCATCCCAGGTGTCCTCTCCTTCATCCTACAATTCCTTTAATGCATCCTTTAGTCTTCACTTCAGAAGCCACTGTTTTTAGGTAAAAGCATCTGCTAAGTTCAAAATTTGGATTTTATTTCACTTCTATATATTCCCAAATCACCTAGATTTCCTCTCTCACTTGACTAATTACTCTTTATTAAAACATGATTGTCTCAATCCAACACTAAACCATCCTGCTATTAGAATATTAAAAATATAGTACATATAGTATTTCTGTTTCAATCACTTATTTGCAAACCTTCAATAATCTCTCATCCCCTAATGAGTAAAGTTCAAATTCCAAATTTAACTATCATTTTCACCGAACAGCCATGTAGAAGCACTATATATTACTCCTTTCCCATATTGTGTACTCCTACTGGTTAGTCTCTCAACATAACATGTACCTTCCAGGTTAAGGACAAATGCCTGTGCTACACTGTGCAGTGTTCCTCAGTCCCCCAAGTCCCAGGTGGATGCTATCTTTCTTTTCCCTGGATTTCCATTGGCCTTTTTCCGCCCTTTGGGGCCCTCCTTGCCACTTCCCTCTTATTAACATTATCAAAGCACATCTATTATACTTGCTGCCAAGTAAATGACTTTTGAAAATAGAGCTCACATCCTTTTGATCTCTGGACCCTCAACAGTATGCCTAGCATATATTACTGGATTCTCTTAATAACACATATTCAGTTAAGTACTTCTTGAATAAATTTAACAACTGTAAGGCCTCTGAGAACTTTATTATCCTAGAGATACAGCAAGAAAAGAATTGGATTTTCTAACCCCTTGATAGAGAAAATAGTTGAATTATAGGCAAAGAATATCTGAGAGTGGCCATTTGTGAGTCGTGAGTCATGGACTATTGAAGAAGGGGATTAAGGATTAAGAAAGGAAATGAAGAGTCTTGAAATAATGTTATTCCTTTTAGATTATTCTTATAGCTAATAAATTGCAGAAAGTGTGGTCATTTCAAATCCTGTGATTTGAAACAGCACTCCAAGGTCTGTTTAATAATGATGCCGCTGCAGACCAGTTAGTGTTTTAAGCTTAGTAGTAGTATATTGATCTTACTGTGTTAAGGGGAGTTCAACAAATACATAGACATAGCAATAGATATGTACATAGATATATCCCTAGCATTTTCACAAACTCAAGTGATGAAATATTTATATCGAGAAGATTCTATAGTCACCTCTAGGATACATATGTTTAAGTAGTTAGGACTTTTCCTTTTATATGGAACAGAAAGACAAATTATCTCAGAGAGAGAGAGAGAGAGAGAGAGAGAGAGAGAGAGAGAGAGAGAGATATTCATTGACTTTCATTGATTGACATAACTGTATCAGTGCCTCTTCCTCTTCTTAGAAGGGTACCACACTTATCAGATTAGGGCCCTGCCTTTATGATCTCTTTTAATGTTGCCACCTTAAAACCCTATTTCCCAAGACACTGAGAATAAGGACTTCAGCACATGAATATAAGTGAGGAGGGGACAATGCAATCCACAACACTGACTTTTGAGAATTAAGGATTAAGAAAGAAAATGAAGAGTCTTGAAATAATGTTATTGATAAGAGATATGTTATTGAAAGGAGTCCCAAAATAATGTTATAATAATGACTTTTGGAACCTGATGTCCAAGAGACCATTATCTTGGTTGTTTAATCAGAGATTCCCAAATTTATTGGTTTATCATTCCCTTTTTTAGAAAAAAATACTCAGCATTCCTCTATGCACTTCTACTGCCCTCTTATTTTTACTCAACACCCCTCAGTTGTACCCCAAACTACTACTGTCTCCTGAGTTATTCCAGCATCTCCCCCCCTCCCCATGTGGTATCACCAACTTTAGACATCTATAAATTCTACCTCCATGGCTGCACTTTCTTGGTCTCCCTTGCTGATCTGCCTTAATTTCACAGTATGTAAACATTGGAGAATCCCAGAGTTTAGCCCGAGTCTGTTTTTATGCCCTAAGTGATTTCATGCTTTCTCGTGGCTTTCAATGCTATTTCATCCATCTATGGCTTTCCTAAAGTGGAAAGCCAATAAATTGGCTACATGATTTTTCTATGTGATTGTTTCATGGACATTGCAAAGACAGCATGCTATGTGATAGCACTTTACTTCATGATGCCTGAACTCAAATCATCCCTAATGCTCTTAGCTCTCATATGATATTTATCTGAAAACTCTGGATCTTTCTTCTGTATGACTATTTTACAGCTTCTCTCCTCAAACCTTCACCACCTCCTCTACTCTCTCTTTTTGCCAGTAGAGTTGTTGGTCGGTTGGCTGGTTGGTTTTTAAAACCAGGGGCATTATACCTCTGAGCTAGCTATATCCCAAACCCTTCACCATAGCCAAACTGTGGAACCAGCCAAGATGTCCATCAACAGATGAATGGATTATAAAACTGTGGGATATGTACACAATGGAATTTTATTCTGCCATAAAAATTACAATTGTAGTATTTTCAGGGAAATGAATGGATCTTGAGGACATTATGCTAAGTGAGATTAGTCAGTCACAAAAAGTAAGGAATCGGATGCTTTCCCTAATATGTGAAAGATAGGGTGAATGGGGTCATAGGAGGAACTCCAGGTGATAAAAGAGATCCTATAGAGGAGCAAATAAGACAACCTAACTGTGGGTATGGGAGGTGGGGAGAGGGGAACGCTTCAAAGTGCATGATGTAAAGGTTTTTACCCCATTATGATGTATAAATACAATGTACCAATAAAAAATAAAAAAATTAAAAACAGGATTCAAGTTGCAGAGAGCCTCACTATGTTGCTGAGTCTGGCCTCAAACCTGTAGCCCTCCTGTCTCAGCCTTCCTAGTACTGAGATCACAGGTATGCACCACTGCAACTGGCTCTTGACCAGTATTCTTAATTCTCATTGCGCTGAGAACTTAGAAGTCACAGAGGTTGTTCACAACCTTGCATTGCCATTGCAACCCACCTGCCAGCCCCTGCATCCTTTACTCTACCTTCCCTTCTGTTTCTACAGATGACCACCCACTCTTCTTTCCAAATCCAATAGCTCCTTGCTAGTTTTATGCCACAACTGAAAAATCACAGCATGTATTAGGTCATGTTTCTAAAGGTAGGTTCAGCTAGGTCCTCTGCTTAGACTCTCACAGGGCTGAAAGCCAGGTGTCCACCGGGCTTTGTTCCTTTGCAGAGGCTCTACAGAAAACTCTGTTTCCAAGTCCATTCATGGTGGTGGTGGAATCTGGTTCCTGGCACTCATAGACTGAGGTCCTCCTCTTCTTACTGGTTCTCAACTGAGGAACCACTGTGGGCTACCAAATACCTCTCTTAGGTCCTTGCACACGCTCTACCACTCAGAGCCAGTAAAAGTCTGATGAATCTTCTCAAACTTGGAAATTGCCTGACTTCTTTTATTGCAATTTTCTTCTTCCTCAATCCAGAAAAAAAGGACTTCTCTATTTATTTATTTATTTATTTATTTTTATTTAATTATATTTTTGCAGTAATGAGGATTAAACCCAGGGGCATTCTACCTCTGAGCTACACCCCCAGCCTTAATTTTTTTTCTTTATTTTGAAACAGGGTCTCACTGAGTTGCTGAGGCTATCCACGAACCACAATCCTCCTGTCTCAGCCTCCCAAATTTTGGGATTACAAGAGTGTGCTACCACAACCGGCTTATAAATTTTATATTTAAAACCAGACCTAGCTGGATATGGTGACAGACACCAGTAACCCCAGTATTTGGGAGGGAGGCTGAGACAGGAAGATCACAGGTTTGAGGATAGCCTCCACAACTTAGTGAGGCTGTCTGCAACTTTGTGAGACCTTGTTTCAAAATAAAAATAGGACTGGGGATGTAGCTCAGGGGGAGAAGACCGCCAGATTCCATTCCCAGTACACGCACACACACACACACACACACACACACACACACACACACACACGCCCCTGCCCTACTTAATTTCAAAGCCCTTATTACCACCTAACACTACATGTTTACTTATTTATTGCCTGTCTCCCTACATTTCAAAATGTAAACTCTGTGGAAGAAAATACTATGTTTGTTCACTGCTGGATTTTCAACATTGGAGAGGAACTCCACAAACCACAGAGTGGCTTAACAGAAGCACCTAGGAGGATCCTAGCTATGAACATCTTCTTTCTCAAAGAATCCATGTGAATATCTGAAAATAGGACTCTGGAATTCCCAACTGTTGAGCCTACCGCTAAAACATTTTTTTGCATTGAGAGCAATGGGGACGCCTGATTGGCCAGTATGGGTCACACACACATCCCTCAGAGTCGGCTTTGGGGTGGAGTTGGTTTGGGGAGGCTAGGCAACCTATACATTGAGGAAGAAAGTTCCCCACAAGCTACTGTTAGTAGAATTCAGGGTGGGGATGAGGGAGATGGAGGAGGATCTGAGGGAGGCAGAAACAACAGATGGCCACCACAGAGATTTTCCAGAGTGGGAAGAAAAGCACAGGGATAAGCTGGGGCCCCTGGTAGAGGAAGTATCCCTAAATAACTGTACCTTCACGCACTCTGGAAGAGGATGCGCCTCTACCCCAGGCACACCTGTGTGGCTTCCCCATGCCCAGCTTCTTGAATGACTCCCCTTAGGATTGCAGGAAGCATCTCCCCGGTGGGAATAATCCTAAAGCAGCCACTCATATATAAGCTCTACTTCTCGCTGCACAAAATATGGTTCTCCAACTCATCTGCACGAGTCTATCTGGATTAATTGCAACTCATTTTTTAGGAAAGGAATTGGTAATGAATTAGCTCAAAATAAGCAGCAGCTGTGAAGTGGGCATATCTACATAGTCACACATGGAAGAAACACAAGTCTCGCTGCTATTATTTAGCCCAGGGTTTTTGTTTTTTTTTTAATTTACACACCTAATCGCACGGTATTTTAAAGTTTTTAAATTTTATTCCTGAATATAGAAAATTTTCTGGGGTTTTCCCCGGAGAGTGGGGCACCCGGTCTAATCCCAGGCACACACACACACATTCTTCCCATAGTACGGTACTTTAAAATTAATAGCACATGCAGAGGAAAAACTAAACCCTTTGACGTCACTCTTGAAATGAGGAAACATAAACAGAAAAGGCTCCACTCCAGTAAGCTGCCAGCGCTGCAGCGGATTGGTCTCTGCTTTGCCTGTGGCAACTGACAGCACCTCCCTCGCAGGCCGGGGCCTCTCACCGCCAGCCCAGCCGGCCGGCCAGGAGCACTGCAGCAGGCTCGGCTCCGTCCCAGCACTTGCCTGGGAGGAAAGTGGCTCCCTCACCCACGTCTCGTTTTTCCCTTCCTTCTTTCTGGATCTCGGTGTGCTTCAGTGTTTCTCTCTCTCTCTCTCTTTTCTTTTCCTTCCTTCCTTTCTTTCTTTCTTTTCTTTTTTTATTTTTTTCACTTAATTATATTCCTAATCCTGGATGAAGTTGCTGGATTCTGCAGCCCAAGTCTTCATGAACAACGAGCAGGACCGCTCAGAGATTTCACGGCATTCAAAGGTCACAGAACTGCCACTATGGTTAAATGTCTTGTTTAATGGTTGAGGTATGTACAACAAATTTAAGCGGCAAGCTCCTTTTTCCAATGAGTACAAAGTCACAGAGAGGTGGCAGGATTTTTAAAATGAACCTGTTCATTTGTAGATATATATGTATATATATATATATTATTTTTTTATCTGCAGTTGTTCCTACAGCAACCAGCTTTTGAATTTCCTTCCTTTTTCTAGGCGAACTGACTAAAACTCGACACTTACCCTGAATTAACTGTTTGAGGGCAATAGGATTTCATTCCAATCAGTATAATGAGAGACTCTGGTATTTTACCTCTGACTTTGAGACCCCACTGAAGAGGCTTTATTTTTATTTGTTTTTTTTTCCCCCGAGAATGCAATATTTCTTCTACAATGTAGATCTTAAGATTTGGGTCTTTTTTAGTTTTGGTGGGACAGGATCGGAAAAACATTGGAAAGGGTTTGGTGAAGGTTGTGGAATAGGGGAGAAAAATCAGTTGTTTTCTGGAGTTTGTCATGTTGGTTGAGAGCAGACTTCAACGTGAAGAAATTAGCAAGAAAAGAGCAGCTGGTAGTGATAATGAAATTAGAAAAAATCAACGTAAAATCAAGGTGTCTGAAAAATGAATCCTTGAGGAAAAATTCACTTAACTGCCTTGTTGCATTTTATTTAAAAAAAAAAAGAATATTTTGAATTTGGAAGTCAACAGAAGACATGTAGGTACTGATTACATGACCAGTGATTTCGATCTTATTGTTTACAAAGGAAAATAAAACTTTATTGCCACTGCAAGAATTGCTAATTATCTTTTCCTCCTAACAGTTGAAAGCAGAGTCAGTATTTAATTAGGGACTTAAGTGACTGAGCCTGGGGACTAATTAATCATCTAAAAATTCTGTTCTTCATGTGCTCTGGCCGAAGTGATCATTGCAATGATAGATTAAACCTCTTTATGCCAGAAGGTGGACGTATGTGTTGCTATACAATAAAAACACACTTCATGCTGCAGAAAGGGAAACTAGACACAAAGTTAATGTCATTTTCAATGGTGCATTACTATGTGTTGGAGAGAACCCCACCTAAAAAGCATTCCTATCTACAGAGTCAATTTTTGTAAAGACAATTCAAGTAATATATGGTAAACATGGATTTCCTTATTACCCCTCTCAAAGTTATACAATAGCAAATAAGACAGGATAATTTGAAACCATTACCTTGTCCCAAGATTTTTTACTTGATTCTCTTAAAAAGTTTCTATTCCTAACATTGAGCACCAGAAATCTGTGAAACTGGGTCATGTTTGCAGTACTGTTAAACAAGGTATCAAACACAGAGTGCATTTCAAAGGGTTAACAAAATTAACAGCATACGTCTGTAATGTACCAAGTTAAGAACTGCAAAAATATTAGCTCTGAAACGCAGAGGATGTGCTGTGAATAGACAATTGCCTTTCTGCAGTGCCTAGTGAGAAAACAAGGACTTTGTGTGTTGCAAATGTATAACTGCAGCTCCTCCATTTCCTCTGCTTTATCTTTTATTACTGGCTGGTGAAACAAAGACGGGTGTCAGTAGTTACGTCTTGATTGACATTTTCTCTAATAAAATGAAGTCACTTTTTGTCTCTAGGAGAAGCCTGAAGTTAACTAGTTGCAGCTCCAAAACGTGTGTCCTCTTTACAAGCATTTTTTTTTTTTTATCCTGGCACTAAACTGTCTGCTTTCAGAGTATACTCCCTCGAACAACATGTGACCAAATCCGTGGTGACTCTATTTCAGTAATTATCTTGAAGAAACTCTTTCTGGAATCAAGTTATTTGGGATAATGGTGGAAAAATCCAAGATGTGTCAGGAACAGAAATGAGCTTAAGGAAAACAATTATCCCAATGCACCTTTTAATGCGTTACTCGGTGTTCGCATAAAGCTACCCGTTGTTGGAGCTTGTAACAACCTAGGTAAAATGTTTGCTGAGAATTTACTACCCAGCATATATTGTAGATTTATTTAAATAAGTTTCAAACATGGCATCCTTAACTTTCTTTGAAAATGTTTTTGCTGTTAGTCCAGCCTAGAATATAATCTACAAACCAACTGTTGATGATAAAGAAGAGGACATTCCAAACACTGACTTAGGTTGTTTTCAGCCCAAAGTCCATCTTAAATGGGAAATTAAAATCACCAAGTTTCCTCAGGGTGAGAATGTACCACCTGAAAAATGCCTCTGCCTAGTAGTTATTCTTCCAAAGTCCAGTTTGTTGTTAGCCAGGCTCAAATCACAAGGGAAGCTTCTCTTTGACTCAGAGAACATATTGTTGGGAGAAATTTATTAAGTGGTAAGCTAATCCCAAGCATGACTAAAAGGGCTTCGTTATATTAAAGACTGTCAACTTTAAGGATCAACATAGACCGGGAAACATCTAAGTATAGATGCTGACAGGTATTCTTAGTGGTTTAACTCACATTGTCAGGGTATGGAACTTATGAGAGAACCCTCTATGCCCCCAAATTATTATCTGATGATTTCACCATCTTAAGGAGTCAAGTCATGGACTCCAAAGAAGTCCACCGACAACTAGGAGTCTCTCCTGGCAGGTACATCTGGCTGAAAAAGACAGAGCTTGGTATTTGGAAATTCACCTGGCCCCTCACACGGTGGTGACACCATCTCTATCAGCACCTCCCCTGGTAGCATCCTCCTTTCTCCTAAGAATTCACTCAAAGGCACTTCTCTTATCCACATGAGAGCAGCCTCAGGGCAGCACAACCTCCTTCTATAGAATGCTCAGTGGTCCTGCCACCTCCTTGTTTGATGCATGAGATGGAGCTTTTATGGCACCATAGCCGTCTTTTCAAGTGGTTGATATGCAAATTTGGGAGAAAGGAGTACCATACTCACTGAGTACCTACTATGTGCCAGGTACTGTTAAAAACTAGAATAAAGAGAGGAAAATTTGTCAAAGTCCTAGTGTGTAATCAGGTGTTTATACTATTACACTTTCCTAAGAATCATTTGGGTATCTAAGTGAATGATTTAATTTATAGTTCGAGAGAAATCTCATGAATTGTACTAAAAAGGGCAGTGGACAGGGACAGAGGCCAAGGTGAACATTTTCATCCAGGTTCCAAATAGCTCAGCCACCCATTTACACATCGCAGATGTTTCCTCATCTGTAAAAGGAACTGGCTGTGTCTGGTGTGGTAGCACATGCCTGTAATCTCAGTATTTGGGAGGTTGAGATTGGAAGATTGTAGATTCACAGCCAGCCTCAACAACTTAGTGAGACCCTGTTTCCAAATAAAGATTTAAAAAAAGGTCTGGGGATGAAGGTACTTTGGAAATAGAATGCCCCAGAGTTCAATTCCAGTGCACACATGCACACAGGTGTACACACACACACACACACACACACACACACACAGAGGAACTGGTTGTATCAGTTTTTTTCCCTAATATCCTGTTAGATCATACTTTTTATAGTATTATTTTCAACCTGGAGCTTTCTAAAGAATTTCATTTACATACAAATGTGAAAGTGTCCAACTTTCATTCAAAAAGCACTGCTGCAGGTTTTCAGCAAGTCAAGAGCGAGGTTTATGGAGGTGAAGTGAATGAAAAGATAGATAAGCCATTATTCACACTCTCGGGAAATTCATATTCTAGTGGGAGACACACAAATGAGTGCAGCCTGTGTAGAGAAATGGAGGAACGAAAGAAATGTGGGAGTGAGATGGAGATGAGGAAACCCTACACAGAAGAGGCAGTGCTCAGAGGTGGAGTACAGGAAATGAAACTTTATATCTAATTATGTAGATATAAAGTTTCTATATCTATCCTTTTTAATATGATTTTTACTATAATTATCTTTACTATGATCATCATAGTTTTTTTTTTTGGTGGTACTACCTCCCAGTTACACTCCCAGGCCTATTTTTATATTTTTTATTTGGAAACAGGGTCTCTTAAGCCAGCAAGGCTGGCTTCGAACCAGCGCGATCCTCCTGTCTCCGCCTTCCAGGCGCGGGGATTACAAGCGTGCGCCACCACACCTAGCTCATCATAGCTTTTTACTATGATGATCTCTAATATGATCAGCTGAAGATGCTGTTATCCTCTTGAAATCATATTTGTTAGATGTTAAAGACAGCCAAACTTTTGCCTTGAGTTCTTTCAGCTACTGTCCCCGCCCAAGATCACAAATCAAACTCATGGGTTGGAATTCTTATCCTCATCCCTTGAGCTTAGAACTCCAAGAGTTACAGGAAGCAGAAGTCCCTCAAGAACACCGAGGGCAGCCAGGGCCTTAGCCAGCATTGGATGCAGGCACGGAAGGCTCATTGTGGTGATGGACGTGAAGTGGTGTGGTCAATATGACAGGAAATGCCCTTGGTGTCAGGAAGTTTCTAGAACTGGCTCAGAACTTCAAGGAATTACCTGTATGAAAGAAGACTGTTGGATGCTTCTCTCCTTCCACTTTCTGTGATCTACTCTGACACGATTAATATTGAATCATTAGCAAGCATTTATTTTTATTCTTCTACCTCACCTGATCCTCATTTCCACCACTTCTCTTTCTAGTTTGCCATCATTCAGTTATCTAAGTTTATATAGTTTGACCTCCGAGGAGGCAGTACCACTGCCAGAGAAAAACAAAAACAGAACAAGGCCCTGGTTTCAGAGAATTGCTCCCCAGAAGGGTCATCAGTCCCCCAGGAAGGATACCTCTCTTTGTCCTGTTTCTTTCCTATGAGGCTGACTCTATCTCCAAGGCTATAGCACCTTCTTAGACAGCAAAGGGACCTACTTTGTGTTCTCTGTGTAGCTGGTGGCTTTACTATTATAAGACAAACATCTTATTTTCTAAATGCCAATCATTGCCTTAGATTTTCTATGTTACTTCACTTAATACTGCAACTCCAATTCTGGTTTCGAGGATAACTGAAAACCTGTTGATAACAATGTTATGGAAATTCTCATCAGACAAGTTGTTGGTGAATCGATTGTGCACTGAGCACCTTCCTTGAGACTTTGCCCCCACCCCGGGCCAGGGGTTGTGGCCTCATCCTAGTGGTAGATTGATGAAGTTCAGTTACCCTAATGCACACAGGTAGATCTACATGGCTCAGCTGGCCAGATGGCCTCTCAGGAGTGTGGGTTTGCAGTTACTAACCCAGGCATGGAGAAGAAGGAGCGGGTTTTGTTTTTACAGGTAAACCTAAACCCAACATGACAGAACACAAAGAAAACTATAAAACTATATGTAGCTCTACATATGTTTAAGTACCTCGGTATTTTAAAAGCCTGAATCTCATGAATGCTCTCTATATTGAATACAGTATAGAAGTATGGAAATGACCACTGAAGCAAATATGTCAGTAAAGTTTATGTCCTGTACTTAAAATTTCTTCCTTCTTCTTCCCTTCCCCTCTCCTCTTCTTCCTCCCAATCTGTAAATGAAAGATGAAAATAAAGAATGATAATAAGGTTTTCTGATCTGTTATGAGCAGTATGTTTTTATAGGTCCAGGTGTAAATATGGGGAGTCTATTAAAACTCGAGTTGATTAAAACGATATTTGAAGATACCAAATGGCTGACGTCTTACATACTCATTGACCCTAGCAAATCTTACTCTCAGAACATATTTTTACATTATTTGTAATCTAAAAAATTAGAAACTCTGCAGACCCAATAATAGGTGAATTGTTTATCTGCCTACACATTATTTTTAAATCCATACAATGAAATGCCATGTAGTCATTTTTAGTGTGATAAATCTACATGCAAAAACATCTTGAATGACTTTTCCAAATTTACTAAGAGGAGAGAAAATGCTACATAACATTTTTATTAATCCATATGCACATTCACACACACTCAAAGAAAATTTCTGAAAATTCAAATTTAAAACGTTCACAATGAATACCACTGGGAAGAAAGCTTAGAGTATGGGATAGGAAGAAGACTTTTTCATGTATCAATTCTAAAATTTTTCAACTTCTTTCCCCTATAAATGTATTACACTTGCAATGTAAAAAAAAAAGTCACTGACATTTATTTATTATTGTGTGATAATTTAAGTAGAAAGAACAGTTGGAGGATAAGAGAGAGTCCTGTTTTTGCTTTGAATTCCTTTATTAGCTTCCTTCTTCAGTTCTTACTGAATTTCTGCCTTGTTCCTGTGGTGTTGCTAGGGAGAGAGAATGCTCTGGGAGTAAGAATCCTGGACCTGAGAAGGCAAAACCCAGCATCATTCCTGTTTGAACAATTTTGCTCCCCTTCTCTCCAGTATGAAATGAAGGACTTAGTGGTAGCTCAGTGTCCCTTCCAGCTTGGACAGTAGTCTAAGAAAACTTTTTAACTTGTTGCATGTCCATCTCTTTGAGAAATTTCTCCATAAATGGAACATACATATTTTACCAGTTCGGTAAAATTTAATGTTTTTGGTTTTAGAATTGGTTGGTGTCTATAATTTTTCAAATTAATGAAACATGTAAAACTTACATTTTCCCCAAATAGTGTTTAGGGAAACCGCATGCCACAGACAGACTTTTAGGATAAAACTATATCAGTTATTAACAAAAACAGTAGAAAATATTATTTACATTAAGATGTGCAGGTTGTGTGGTTATACAAGCAACCAGTGCTGCTTTAGTTTGAGCAAGATTTATATGTTTCTTGGTTTTCCAGGAGGAAAAAAAAAAAAAGACCTTCATTTCCCTTTCCCATTGTGCCCCTTGCCAGCTGTGTCCAGCCAGATGAAAGAACTCAGTCATTCACACAAGTGCAGAAAGCTTCCTTGTGAAAAGAGATGCCACAGAAATATGGCGGCCCAAAGAATGCCTTGATTTAGAAAAGGTCATTACATCTAAGAAAAAAGTTGTTTTCTATGTGATGGAAATATATCATATTTCCATGTCCCTAAGACTAGTGTCCCTGCTTTTTCAATTAAATGCAAAACTTATTTCAATTTGATTTTTAGTTTAATTTGGAAAAGGTATTAGTCACTTAAAATATATAGAAAAATTCATTTCCTATTACTCCAGACATATATTATTATATTGGAGTCAAGAATCATCTTTAGGTTAAGTATACTGAGAGGAATAAACCTAAAGCTGGAATTTGTATGACAGCAGTTTTTAATGACCAAAACTAACATTCTAAACTTTTCTCTACAGATCTCTTTTCATCATTTAAAATCACTAAGTTCAATAGCTTAAAAATAAAATAATTGATAAGTATTGTTCTCTTTTTCATGAACTACATTTTCCCCAAGTGCCCATGTGTGGGTGCATGAGAGAGACAGACAGACAGACAGATTGAGGGAAAGGCCCTTCTTAAAGATAAATGAGTATAAAAGCTTTTTATATAATATCATGTAAAAAATCAGTGAGTTGGAGAATTATTGTGTTAAAATATAATGTGTCTACTAATATAAATCTTTGAAAGCTAAATAAATACATTTATGGAATTAAATGGCAATAATATGTCATTTTTTTCAATTTGGCTTTTACATTTTATATGGAGAGAGAAAAGAAAAAGCAATAAAACATGAGGGAGGATCAGATATCCTGTAAGGAGCCCAGAACATGTCCCTTAGAGTGCTAAGTTCAAATTCCAGGTGCTGAGAGTGTTACTTTCAGCAAATTATTTAACAATTTGGCTTTCAAGTCTCTAAAATGCAAACTTAAAGTGTGATACCTGTGGGTGCTAACAGTTTTGGCTTTCACCTGTAATGAGTCGCTTAGTTTATAACACGAATGTCGTGTCACTTTATTTTCAGATCATATCTGTTGGGTAAGAGTTAGGCCTTTCTTTTCTGTTTTTGGTTTTTTTTTTTTTTTTTGTATTAGGGATTGAACCCAGAGACATTCTATTTCTGAGTTATACTCCAAAGCCTTTCTTTTAAGTTTTAGTTTAGTTTTGTTTTAAATCAGGGTCTTGCTAGGCTGCTGAGAGTCTGGCTAAATTGCTGAGGCTGTCCTTGAACCTGTGACCCCCGTGTTTCTGCCTCCCAAGCAGTTATGCCTATTTTAAAGATAAGAAAATTGAGGCTCAGAGAAATTACAACTCGTAGAACTGGAATTCAATGTTAGCATTTTACTGACATTTTTAAACATTCAAAGGAAACCTTTTAGCCAGGCATGGTGGCGCATGCTTGTAATCCCAGTGCTTGGGAGGCGGAGACAGGAGGATCACACAGGTTCGAAGCCGGTCTCGCTGGCTTAAGAGACCCTGTTTCCAAATTTGAAAAAATATATAAAAATAGGTCTGGGAGTGTAGCCTGCAGGTGGAAGGGTTCCATCCCCAGTACCACCAGATAAATAAATAAATAAATAAATAAATAAATAAATAAATAAACCTTTTATCATTCTAAGTAAGATTTAGATGTTTTTATGCTTTAGATAAATATTTTAAATGTTTTTTTGCAAAAATTTTACAGAAATCTACATAACAGGAGGCTTAACCTTACTTCTGTTGTTGTTGTTGTTGTTGTTGTTGTTGTTGTTTTGGTGGTACTGGGGTTCCTGGAAACCCTTCTACCTCCGGGCTACACTCCCAGACCTATTTTATATATTTTTAAAAATTTGGAAACAGGGTCTCTTACGCCAGTGAAGCTGGCTTCGAACCTGCGCTATCCTCCGGTCTCTGCCTCCCAAGCGCAGGGTATTACAAACGTGTGCCACCACACCCGGCAACCTTACTTCATTTTAAGTGCATTTTTAGTGAATGAATCTGACTCTTCAAACTTCAGAAGCTTTTCTCTGAGACACAGTGGACTGCACTGGTAAGCAGTACACCACGTGGCATTCTCCAACACAGTTTACTCTTCAGCTTCATGACCATGTGCAGGTTACTTAATCCCTCTAGAGCTCACTCCTCTTACTTACAAGTTGAGAGTGTTTATGGTCCCTTCCTCACAAGAATGCGCAGGAGGTAGGATGAATTCTATTTGTAAAGTGCTTAGAATGGGCAGCGGAGAAAGCAAGCACATGACTCTATCCACTAGTGCTATTTGCGTGTAAGTTTGAAAAGAAGCATTTTGCAGAGGTGAATTATTTTGTGTGCAGTGTTTTTTTAGTGCTCTAAACATATAAGTAAGATAGTTTTGCTACAAAATGTTTCTTCCCCAGAATTCCTGGGCCGGAAGGTCATTTCCCACCATAGCTATATTGGAAGTGGAGCTTGTGGGAAGGTGTCTGGCTCATAGAAGTGAAACTCTCATGAGTGGATTAGTTATCCCAAGAGTGTGTTGTATTAAAAACGACTTGTTCTCATCCCTAGCCCTCGTTTAATAATCTTTAATTTCAAGATAGGGCCTTGCTAAGTTTCCCAGGCTGGCCTTGAACTTGTGCTCCTCAGCCTTAGCCTTGCCAGTAGCTGGTATTACCGCTGCGTGCCGCCATGCCTGGCTCTTTCTTATCTTTCTTAGTGGGACTACAATTAATGTGTATGCTAGAAATTTGGATCTACGTACCCCCACTGTTTATCTTTGATCTCTTTATTGTTCGTTTTGAATATTTTATTTTGACCAATATTTCATTTTCCTAATTCTTTCTTCAGCTGTATATGATGTGTCATTTAACCCATTACATGATTTCTTAATTTTATGGTATTTTAAATTATAAGGTTTCTAAGATTTTTGTTTTGTTTTGTTCTAGTATTTTCTAGGTCTCTTTCAAAATTCTCAATTGTTTTGTATTTAAAAAAATTTTTTATTGGTGCATTGTAGTCATACATCTTAATGGAGTACAAGATGGTGGAGGCATACATGCACACATCACTCATTTAGCCCTTCCCCAGTTCCCAACTCATTCTCTCACCCTTCCCTCCTTCTCATGTTTGGCTTAGTGATTGACTTTGATATTTGTGAATTTTTTCTAATTGGTTTTAAAGTTTTGGTAACTGTTTCAATTATACCTCTTAAGTATCTATATTTATCATCTGCCAAATTGAGTCAAAATTTCTCAACTCTCATCTTAGTTATTTGTGATGGAGCACTGACTGTTGTATATTTAAAATGCCTACAACTTGAGACTGAGTACAATGTTATATTTTTCCATATAGGATTCACATTTGCATTTGTGAAGTTATCAGCAGCACTACTAATTCTGATTGTCTTAACCCAGTTCATGTTGAACAAAAATATATAAAGTGCTTAAGACAATGAGTGACACTTTAAAATGGTGCAACTATTTCTCTTTCCTTTTCATTGTTTTCTTAAAGGATGTAGAAAGAAGATAGAAGAAAGTGTTAAGGAAAACATGCATGTCAATAAAGGACTCCAGGATACACTGGAAGTAAATTCTCAAATTTTCTTTTCTTTTCTTTTTTTCTTTTTTCTTTTTTCTTTTGCTTTGATTTTCTATCTGAAATAAATTTAAAAGTGGGAAGTTGCATCCATCAAAATCATGAACTAAATAAATGTGTGTTCACTTTCTGTATTATACTTTTGCCATCATAATATTACTCAACATCTAAAATAAAGGAATTACAATATCATTCAAGTAATTACCTTATTTTATAGTCATTATTTGCTAGTAGTATTTTGACAAGCATCATTTTTGATAATTACTAACCTACTAGAGAGCTCTTGGGTCAGAGAACTATTCATTATAGGCTGCTTTCATCTGCATCTCATATTTTCAATCAAGGATATTTACCAAAATACATCCTTTAGTTCCTGATTTAGGGCTTTTAGGCATGGAAGTTAAAGTTGTCTTATACGGTAACTGATATAAAGTAGCTAAAGCTAGCTCTTAGCAACTTTCTTCATTATCCAATTTGCTTCATATTTTATAGTTCCACACAAGCTAATTTAATGTATCTGAATGAATGTGGTAATCCTCCTGTGCCATTAACACATATAAATTATTTTCAGTATACTAGCTGTGTCCAGTGGAATTATGAAATTCATTATTTAGATAGTTGCAAATAAAGTAAGCCCTGGACTAAGCTTAGTCTGGCTATAGTGAAATTCTGGTTTCATTACATGTAGCGAGGTCTTTGGTTTTCTCTGTTTTCATCTCTTGCCTCTGGCAGTTTACTGCCCTCCTTGGGTGTTTGTGTTTTTCCTAGTATTTTATGCAGGTTTTTCTGGTGCTAGGGTACTTCTGGAGCACAGGTAAACCTGGAGTTACGACTAACAAATGCAGAATATGCCAAGCCCTTAGTATTATTCATGAGCAATTTACAAATACCTTGAAAATGTAGTATGTGTAAAGGATAAATATTAAACAGTTTAAAACGTGTTTCATATAACTTTTAGAATGAATTTTTTAAGTAGATATGTATTTCTAGTTTTCATACAATATGGGGTCTTTGTGTCTTTTTCAAAATAGAAATTAGGAAACTGGAGTACTAAAAATAAATGTTCAACAATTTTAAATATGCTACTAAATACATTGTAAAATGCAGTAAGTGAAAACATATTAATGTGAAATAAGATTTATGAAATGTTACTATTCTCAGTTGATAATACGTAACAGTACTTGTTAAGAAAATTTGACTTAATATTTAAGCCAGAGGACTAAGTAAATTTTGTATTACTTCATGAATTGTTTTTTTGTTGGTGGTACTGGGGTTCCTGGAAGCCCTTCTACCTCTGGGCTACACTCCCAGACCTATTTTATATTTTTTATTTATTTGGAAACAGGGTCTTTTAAGCCAGCGAGGCTGACTATGAACCTGCGCGATCCTCCTGTCTCTGCCTCCCAAGTGCGGGGATTACAAGTGTGCGCCACCACGCCGGCCTTCATGAACTTTTTAACTAAGAAGACATTCTTAACTTTTGTACATTATCGAGTAATAGCACAGATATTACAAAGTAGGGATAGAGAAATAAAAAATAACAGTTATGTATAGTTTGTAATTGCTATTTTCTCAAAGCATGTGTAAAGATTCTTGAATTATTTGTTTTGGCTAATAAAACAAACAATGTAGTATAAATTTCTTAAAGAAATACAAACTGGTAACTTAAGAAACCCGTAAGTTCATTTTTTAAAGCTCATTTTATGTGTTACATTTATTTTTTAAAAATAACCACTTGAAATTCTGGTAATTTTTATCTGTGTTTTGGTTATTCATATTATCTTGAATAAGTTGATGACTTCAATTATTTTACAGCTGTGAAGTAGACTCCAAATGGTGTCATTCATCTATCTCCAAAAAGGTCTGTGATCACACCATTTTTAAAAAATTCCAATTAAAAAGGCAAAAGAAGTTTTTAGATTCAGCCAAAATGATTTTCAAATTCCAGGTAGCAGAGAGTTCTCTGAGTCCTTCCCCTTGTTATAGGACATTATTCCACCAGCAGGTGCCATATCACCCCTTCTAGTACCTATATTTTACAAACACAGTATGTGAGCAACCAATATATGAAGAAAATGTTTAAAGAACATTGATTGTAGGGCTGCCATGGACACCCAAAATTGAAATTTGATGGAATTTCTCTATTTACTTCCATGGTGCAGAAGTAGCATCAGAACTGTGTTCAGTGTTAAAGACAAGCAAATTTTTACCTGAAATTGAATTTTAGGTGCAATATTTTATATTGTCATGTTTCATTAGACCTATATACCTTAAGAACACTGGTTTATTATTGCTTTACTCTGACAATCTCAGATAAATAATCAGATTCTGAGTTTCCTGCTACACAAGGTTGTGTACATGTGTGTGTATTCCAATAGTAAAACCATTAGAATGATCATTCTGGGGGCTATAAACATCAAATAAGAGTAAATGTATAAAACCAAACTGTGTGCATGTGTGTGTGTGCGCTTACATGTGCACATGCACATATACATTATATATATACACATATGGGAGTATATACACACATGGGAGTATACTAACAGATGGCTGATACAAAATTTTGGTCTTTGAATTGCTAGAATGAAAAATTATTATTTGTGTTAGACCTTCAAACTGGGATGGATATGGACTTCTTTTGACTTATATGAAACTACCTAAATATCTGTACACATGAAAAAATCAACTCCATATTTTGGTGTATTATATTTGTAAGTATATATATATATATATATATATATATCATACATACTATTTATGAATAGTGTGTTCTATCCATATGGCCATGAGAAAAATTCTGATTTCTGCTAACTCTCTCAAATGGGTGCAGAAAATCTGTGATAGACATAATCCTCCTCATTTTTTGTGAGCAAACTCCTGTTGATCAAATACTTCAAGTTACTGCCTGCTATAGATATAAAATATCCCATAAAGAGTTCATTTATTAATGTTTGGAATTGGTATAATTGAGTTGTGAGGGTTGTAATCCCAGAAGAGGATCAATCTGCTGTAATGAATTAACCTGGGTGGTACCCAATAAGCTGATAGGGTATCACTGGCAGAGGTGGTCCCTGAAGGTGCAGACTTGGAGATTATATATCTATATAGCCCTTCCTCCCCTACTTTCTCTCTACCTTCTGGGCTCTGCGATATAGAGTACAGTCTATGTGCTCTTCCTCCAGTTCCTGCCGCCATGCCCTGAGATCTCAGGTCCCCAGCCTCACACTGACTGAGCCCAAAACTAAGAAAATAAATCTTCTTTCCTCTACATTATATGGTCAGAAATATCTATTATGGCTGCAAGAATGCTGACAGATACACTGCTTCTAGTTTTGGTTCACTCAATTATCATGTTTTGGGGGCCTTACTATGGTCTAGATAGTTAGGACATAGAAGAAGAAAAGACTAAGATCTCATCACCATGGAGCTTGCATTTTGTGAGAGGAGTTTGAGAATTAGCACATAAACTAGTAAATGTAACCATAATCATCAGATTTTGCCAAATCTACTTGTTTAAGACAGCAAGTTGCTGGCTGTAGAGATACAGCCCCCTAACTGGGGAGCTCGGTGGAGTTTTCCCTTTCCTGAAATGATGAGAACGAGGCAGGCACGTGTTTGTTTATGCACTCACAGGCAAAGATGGAAACTGGGTTCAGTGGTTGTGACAGAGTCCATTGTGTGACACTTCAACTAAATAAAAGTAATTGACAGGAACTGACAGATGATTAGAGTTGGCCTTAAATCACGACTTGGTACCACTCACTGAGTTAGGAAACACTGAGGGAAGATCAGGTTTGAAGGTACAGGGAATACAAGGGGAAAAACATCTAAGAGTTGCGTTAGGACACATGAAGTCCAACACTCATATTAGTGAAACAGAGATGAAGAAATCTGGAATTCAAAGGAGGCTTCAGAACTGAGCCTGGATTTATTGACATGTACATATTTCAAGCCTTCTCTCAGAATGAGCTCACCTAGGGAGACAACATAGAGAAGAGGCTGGGGACAGAGAGACCTACCAGCACAGGGAGGCAGAGAGAGCAGGAGGAGCCAGGAAATGATTCCAATGTATGCACATCTGGTTTTCACATTGTGCTGCCTATATCATTGGAGCCCGGCCAGAGCGACTGCTTCAGAAGGCTCTGCAGACTTGAAAGCCTCTTTATACTTTGCTAGTGGTGAGGGGCTGTGGCTTCCGCCTGGACCCCAATCACAGGAATTTTCCATTTATATTTGGGAGTAGCACAAAAACACTGTGGTGTTTATCACAGCTCCCTGTTTTCCCTGAATGTTTTTAGCGCGATCATAGCTTTATGTGGCCCCTCATATACAAATCAATCACATTAAATTGTGTTATTGCATTTTTCTTTACACAAAAGTATAAGCAGCCCCAATTTACAAAGACCTTTTGGTTCCTAATTTTAGAACTGACAAAGAATGGTCTCATCGATACTGCATGAACGTTTGATCCCTCAAAAGCCTGGCTGACCCACAAGGATATGAAAGTCGAGTACAGCGAAGATATAGATCCTAAACAACAGAAGCCTCAGGGTTTGTGGAAATATTGGCTTACATTTCTCAAGATATCAGGAATGTGGCTGAGCATGGTAGCACATGCTTGTAATCCCAGTACTTTGGAGGCTGAGACAGGAAGATATTAGGTTTGTGGCTGGCCTCAGCTACTTAACGAGATCCTCTACAACTTAGTGACACCCTGTTTCAAAACAAGGAATAAAAAATAGGGCTGGGAGTATTTCTCAGAGGTAGAATATCTCTAGGTTCAATCCCCAGCACTACAAAAAGAGAAAGAAAGAAAGAAAGAAAGAAAGAAAGAAAGAAAGAAAGAAAGAAAGAAGAGGAAGGAAGGAAGGAAGGAAGGAAGGAAGGAAGGAAGGAAGGAAGGAAGGAAGGAAGGGAAAGGAAAGGATCCAGAAATGGAATACATTTTCTTTTCCTCCTATTTGGAACTAGCAAGACAAGGACAGGGAGTTGCCTGTGGGGTGGGGTGACAGGCAGCCACTGGTGCTCCTGTAATCAGTGATTATAGAAAGCATAGCTGTAAGAATAAAGGAAAAGAATGCTGAGAAAGCCTGGGCACTAGAAATAGAGTCTTGGCTTCGGTTCTCACCTATGCTAAGACCCGAAGGAAATTACTAACTGGTCTGTGTCTCAGTTTTGTTTTTTTTTTTTTTTATAATGGCTGTAATAATCCCTGCACTGTTGTCAGGAATGTATTTGTATATAAAATATATGCTTATACATTTGACATATATAAACCTGCATAGGACACGTACATTTTTGTGTGATAGCGAGCTGTGTGTAGTGGCAAGATCTTAGTACCTATTAACTATTGTTTGCCATTAAACTAGTAGTGCCGTCTTATAGAGCCTCATCTCCTCTTTTTTTAAACTTATGATACTTAGGAAGTGAGGAATGGCAGGATTTTAACACTATGGAGCAATCACAGCATAAATGAGATTTTAAAGAAAACAGAAAATTCGAGAAAACCAGAAGTTTTATGCATACTAACATTGTACATAAAACTAGTTCAAAAGCTGGTAATGAAAACTCGTTTCTCATTAGGTCTTTCCATTTTCCCTAACAGATCCCTCAGAGATTTCTCAAAAATATTCAGTTCCAGTTGTTTTTTTTTTTTAAACCAGCTTGAGCACTTGCAAAGAAGAGTTCAGTTGCCATAGCAAATTCTTATCTTATGTAAATAAAATCAGTAGCATCCTGATAATTTGCCTCCAGAAAGCAATCTAGAATTTCATTGCAAAATTGTTGTTTACTACATTAGCACCACTCTGTGGGCTGAGCCAGAGCCAGAAAGAATTCCTACTTAAGATTTCTTAATTTTATCAATGGCTCCCCAATATTGCTTAAGCTTTTCTGGGCTATATTATCCACATTATGTGAGTATTGCTGTTGTCTTTCTAAAAAGATCTTTATTTTTTAAAAAGGTATTTTTTAGCTGGGGCTGGTGGCATACACCTGTAATTTCAGTACTTGGGTGGCTGAAACAGAAGGATTGAAGATTGGAGGACAGCCTCAGCAAGTAGTGAGACGCTCATCAACCTAGAGAGACCCTGTTTCAAAATAAAAATACAATAGGGCTGGGAGTGTACCTTGGAGGCAGAATGCCCTTGGGTTCAATCCCCAGTATTACACACAGAAAAAGTTGTTGTTGTTGTTGTTGTTGTTGTTGTTACACACAGAAAAAGTTGTTGTTGTTGTTGTTGTTGTTGTTGTTGTTGTTGTTGTTGTTTGTGGTACTGGGATTGGAACCTAGGGGCATTCTACCTCAAAGCTACACCAACAGTCCTTTTTTTTTTTTTTTTTTTTTTGTGGTACTGCGGTACTGAAGATGGAAACCAGCAGCCTTGTACCACCGAGGTATACCCCCAGCCCTATTTTGTATTCTTTATTTTGAAACAGGGTCTCACTAAGCTGCAAAGGGCCTTACTAAGTGGCTGAGGCTGTTCGCGAACCACGATGCTCCTGTCTCAGCCTCCTAAATGCTGGGATTACAAGCGTGCGCCACCATGCCCAGCTTTCTATTTTTTATTTTTTATATTGAAACAGGGTCTCAATGAGTTGCAAAGGGCCTCACTAAGTAGCTGAGGCTGCCCATGAACCCAGATCCTCCTGTCTCCGTCTCCCAAATGCTGGGATTACAAGCGTGCCACCACCATGCCCGGCTAAAAAGTAATTTTTTTAACTTGACATAAGATCCACTGCAAAGCAAACCATGCAGAAAAATATATATGTGCCTTAAAATTTGTAACAACTTCTCTAGGTACTATAATATGCCAAACCCATGTTTTCATAGTATATTAAAAATGGCCAAACATTAGAAGTCCTGGTTTTTATTATGCCTGATCAATATTCTTTGCTGCAAGATCATACTAAAAGAAATTTGACATGGGGGCCCTTCCCTATCTAACAAACTCTCACGAGGCAAATTCATTCTGTTTGAAATGGGTCTGTTAGATAAGGACTATCAAGGACCACATAGAACATTGAAGTCGGCTATAATAGTTTCACCTGGAACTTCATTTTCTTGTCTACTTAATCAACTTTTATTAGTTAATGCCTGATAACATGCATTCAATGTACACTAAAGACTGGAAAATACATTTTTATCTAACACTACACATTTACGTTACTAATGTGTGAGTATGCTAATTTCTCCATCTCCAAATCTCTCACTTAAACTCTTATTTTTGAAAACCGTCAATAATAGCTGGGCGTGGTGGCACACGCTTGTAATCCCAGCACTTGGTAGGCTGAGACAGGAGGATCACACAGGTTGGAAGCCAGCCTCAGCTACTTAGGCTCTCAGTAACTTTTTGAGATACTGTTTCCAAATAAAGTATAAAATAGGTCTTGGAGTATAGCCGGGAGGTAGAAAAGCCCCTGGGTTCCACCCCTTGTACCACAAAAAAGAAAAAGAAAAGAAAAGAAAAGAAAAGAAAAGAAAAGAAAAGAAAAGAAAAAGAAAACCTTCAATAATCAGAGTACAATTACCTTGGACTTTGTGAAGGTTTTCTAAGTTTAAACTTTATCTTTTAAGTAGAAAGAGTTCACTGGAACAATAATGTTTGTGTCTTGATGTATTGTCTAATGTATTAGTGTTTTGATCTTTTGTTTTCAATTAATTTCCTATAATTAATCTTACATTCATGAGTTCATTTTACAAGCATAAATAAAATTCACTCTGAAAACAGTCCATGTGCACAATCGCTCTTACCATGAAGACTGCCGATTATTGTGCTTAAACTGAGCTAGGAGAACTGAGCTCAGTGGAAGCTGCTCTGGATCTGTCAGTGAGTAGCAGTTGTTTAATTTCCTCTTCCCTACCAAAAACTCCTGGATGTCTTTTGTCAGAAAACACATCTGAGTTTCTAAATCATTTACCAACACATGATAAAAAGAAATATCTAAATAGAGAAGTACCTAGAAGTACCTTTCGAGTACCTTCAAATATCCTCTTTTCCTGGGTTTTACAGACTTGACATTTAAGTCCAGTAATATTCTCAGTTTTTCCCCTGGAGTTATACAGTGTCCTGTGAGTACTTTTTTATGGAGTTCTTTTTTTTTTTTTTATTCTCTAACTTGTTTCTGAAGGCTTCTTGAATGATATCTTTAACAGATCTTTAAAATAGTGTATGTCTGACAATTTTACTAAGTCTGGGGGGGAAAATGGCTGCTTTAAAATGATAATAGGATTTGCTGAATATATGAACTAGGCATGTGTAATATTTGAGGGACATTTTTATTTTGTTATGATTGCAAAATGATTTTAAAATGCTGCAAGTAATTAAGCAAATATGAATATTTGATATTGATAATCATTGCTAACATTTTATATTAATAATCAACAAAAATTTTAGTTTATATCACAGACATAGAGCTTGTTCTTTTATTGAAGAATGTTTTGATTTTTAATTAAAAATTTGCAAAGGTTCAGGAAACTTTAAAAAGATATTTATGTACCATCACCTAGTTACCTATATACTTACCCATTTATGAATTTGTTCATTTATTCAACAAATATTTATTGATAACTACTAGCTACATATTAGTCAAAGCACCTGTAGGTTCAGCAGTGAGCAAAATAAATAATGAGGGTACAGGAACAATAAATTCCACACGTGTAGCTGGGCGTGATGGCGCATGCTTGCAATCCCAGTCCTTGGGAGGCTGAGACAGGAGGATCACCATTTTGCAGCCAGCCTCAGCAATTTCTTAGGCCCTCCACAACTTAGTGAGGCCCTGTTTCCACTTAAAAAATAAAGTGGAGCTGGGGGGTGTAGTTTGAAGGTAGAATGCCCCTGGGTTCAATCCCCAGTATCACAAAAAAGGAAAAAAACATTCAACACGTGTGAAAACATCATTAATTGGTGATTATTAACAGAAAAATCAGAACTGGGAAGATGTTGGGGATATTGTAGGGCTAGGCATGAGCCTGTTCTTTTGTTTTTTGTTTTTTGTGGTACTGGGGGTGGAACCCAGGGGCTTTCTACCTCTGGGCTATATGCTCAGACCTATTTTCTATTTTATTTGGAAACAGGGTCTCACTGAGTTGCTGAGAGCCTCACTAAGTAACTGAGGCTGGCTCCGAACCTGTGCGATCCTCCTGTCTCAGCCTCCCAAGCACGGGGATTACAAGCGTGCACCACCACGCCCAGCTTAGGCATGAACCTTTTAACTGAGTGTTTGAGAGGCCTCACTGAGCAGGTGACTTCTGAGACAAGACTTGAAGGAGTTGAGTGAGGGAAGCATGCACATATCTGGGGAAGAATGTCCTAGGCAAAGGGCGCAGACAGTACAAATGCCTGGAGGTGAGAATGGGCCTGATGCACTAAGCATCTCTAGTATCTCTTGCTCTGCTTCATTAATTTGTATCTTTGTTTTGATTTTTATTTATTTATTTGTTTGTTTGTTTATACTGGAGTTTGAACTTAGGAGCATTCTACCTCTGAGCTACACCTCCACCTCTTATTTATTTATTTTATTTTATTTGGAAACATGAGCTCCCTAAGTTGCTGAGGGCCTTGCCAAGTTGCTGAGGCTGGCCTTGAACCTGTAATCTTCCTGCCTCAGCCCCCTAAGTATTGAGATTATAGGCATTTCCCACCACACCCAGATATTGCTATGTTTTCATCTTTCTTTCCTTATAATTTATACCATTCAAACTATAAGTTTTCCTCCTAGATTCTTTTTAGTTGAATATTACAATCTTTGCAACATTATAATATTTGTTGTGGTTTATTTCTAAGTATTTTCTAGTTCCCACGTTTTTGTTTCTATTCAATTATTGAGGTGTGGTTATTTTAAATTTCTAAGTTGTGGGGACAGTGAGGAAGATCACTCTCTTTAATTATTGTTTTCCAAATGTAATGCATTCTGTTCAGAGGATGTTGCTTATATAAAATGATTCACAGAAAACTGTAGACTTGCTTTGTAGCTTCTCACTAATTTTTTAAAAGTCCATATGAGAAGGAAAAGATTATATTTTCTATAATGGTTGTAACTGATGATTACATATAGTCATTATATCAAACTTAAACCAGGTTGTCAAACTAATCCCCTCCTAGTTTCTTGTGTGCTGGGTCAATGAATGTGATAGGTAAGTTAAAACCTTCTGGTATAATTATGGGTTTGTGTATTCTTGTAAATCTCTTTTAGCTTTAAGGTTTGCTTAGTAGTGAATGTAAATTCAGAATGATTATCTTCCTGTTAATTGTAATTTTTACTGCCATGAAATCTATTCCATCTATATTAAAATATTAATATTGAAATAATGTTCTAATATTAAAATCTGTTGTCAAAGTTCTCCTTAGTTTTAATTTTCTCAACATATCTTGTTTTATCCTCTTTCTTTAAGCAGTTATACAAATATATATGTATATACTTAGTATGGCTTTTTAAAACAATATATAACTAAATTTTATTTTTTAATGCAATTAAACATTGTCTTTTAACTGAAAGCTAAATCCATGAATACATTAATGTTTGTTTATGTATTCTAATTCTGGTTTTCTATTCATCATACTTTTTATTACTTCTTTTTGTTTTACTTTCTGCTGGATGGATTGAGTTTTAATTTCCTTTTCCTTTATTTTTTTGAAGATTAGATATTTCATTTTTTATGGTTTCAGTAGATACCTTTACATTTCTAACATTTCATACTAGAATTAAAATATGAGTTTATGTGTATTCAGTGCTCCTATCCTACACCAGAATAACATAAGAAACTCACTTAAATGATATTTATATGAGATTATTCCTACCCTTGCCGCTGTATTATTGTCTATAGCATAGTTCTACTTTGTTTTTAAACCTTGACCTATCATCTTTTTAAAAAAATATATATTGAATGCTCATCAAAATTTGTGTTTTCCAACATCGTTCAACATTATTTCCAACATTTTATTTTTCCTTTTTATGTTCACATTATTCTTGGGTTAATACTTTCAAAGTTTTGTACTGGGAAGTGTCCTTATTTAACTCTTGGTTTTGAATGATAACAAGACATAGAATTCACTCCTTGCCAGTCATTTTTTCTCAGTAGTTTGAGGATAATATTCACTTGCTATTTGATCTCTATTTTTATTGGTAGAAATTCTTCCATGAGGCTAACTGGTGTGACTCTATGGTGATATGTCATTTGTGGCTTTCTGTGTATTGGTTTAGGTCTCCTGCAAAGGACACACTGAGACAAAACAGAAACACAAGAGGTTTCTTAGAGGAAGTGCCTGTGAAGGGTAGAGGGGCACAGGGAAGGTATAAAAGGAGAGAGGCTTCAGAGCATTGTGTTCACCATGAAAGGAGAGAAAGAAGAGAATGTGGGGTAGGAAAAGACTCAGCCCTCAGTGCAGCCCAAGAGCCATACACGAGGTCTCCTAAGTAGAACAGCCTGTTGAACAGTGTGGCATTGGCCAGGAAGTGGTTCCCGCCATGCCAGCATTGGGTGGGAAGAGAAGGACAGTGGCCTCCATGAGCACATGGTGATGGTCCCACAGCTGGAGGCTGTCCCCTCGAGGCAGGTCTTGCTACAGCTTTCTTAAGAGCAGAGCTGAGGGCACCACACTCTTTCCTGTTCTGCAGGGTCACTGAACTATGCAGGATTGCTTTTATTTATTCTGCTTTATTATCTCAAACTTCTTCGACATTTCATCAAATCTGGTGAAATTTCAGTCACATTTTCTTTGAAAATTGCATCTCCATCTCTTCTCACTATTGTTAGCTTCACTTAGATCTAGACATTTAATGTCCTGTCATCCACCTTTAGCCACTCTTTAATATCTACCATATCTTTGTTTCTCTAGACTTCAATGCAAAAATTTTCCTTAGATGTCTCCTCCACTTCAATAATCTTGTGACCTGTGTATAAAATGTTTTGATCCATACTTGAGTTCTCATCTTGAGTTATGACACATCCCATTTCTAGATGATATATCTGGTTTTTAAATCGACCCATGTACTCTACAATGTACTGTCCTATTCCTACAATTTTTATCCTTTCATTCATCTCCAGGAATGTGTAACCTGCTTTTTTTTATGGATTCCTTCGAATTGTTTTGTTTACTTTCATTCTAATGCTTCTGTCTGCTGACTCCTTCTCGATAAATTTGTTTCCCTCTTTTACTCTGACTTTTTAATTGTTTGACTCATACTAATAAGCAGAGACCTACTTGTTTCATCTCTTTGGTGTTTTGCGTTTGCTGCCAAATAGTGTCTCGGGCATTTTGCCATTCTAGAACCAGTTTATACATTCACTGTCCACCCTTTAGACTCCTCTGCCATCCAAATGCCAGGCTTAGGACTTAGTTTTTGCTTTCTCAAGTGAATGTTCTGTTTGCTGGGTGGGTGGGTTCGTTTTTTTCCATCCCTCTATTACAGAAAGGGAAATTGATGTGTCACTTCCCTAGAATATTGAGCAGACTTTCTTTCTTCCATCCAATGGGGACACCCTCCAGCCACCCTCACTTTACCTTCTGAGTTCAAACACTAATCTCTACCTGAGATCTCAGAAGTATTAACATCTTTCTTAACTTTGGTTCCCCCAGAAACAGATCCTGGAACAAGAAGTCAAAGGCACAGAGGTCCCTTTGTTAGCCACAAAACTCCAGAAAGACATGGGGGTAGGGGAGAAGGAGAGGGAAATTAAGGAGCTGAGTGTGTTTTTCAGCGAGTGACCTCAGCAGATGAGTAAAGTGGGAAACTGGGACACCGTGCAAAACACAATCACCCCACTCTGAGGGCTGAGGGAGCTCATCTATATACCACGTCCAGGAGTCCTTGGCTGAGGGTCACTAGGGCAGAAGGAGGTGAAGGAAGTAATCTTTGGCATTTCCAATGTGCCATGTTCAATAGAGCAGGCCTCAGGGTTCAGAGGAAGGAAAGCCAGAGGTTACAGATCAGTGGGTCCTGGCAATTGGAGTCAACATCATCACCCTGAAAGGCCAGAGGGAGGGGGACAGAGGACTCTCAGCACCTACTGCAGTATCCTGAGAGTTGCCACAGTCCTCTCAGGACCATAACAACTGGTTGAGGTTTCTTCTTTGCTTTGGTTCTTATGGCTTTTCTTTGTTTTATGCTTAACAAGATACTTCTCCTTTTATAGTCACATAATTTAACTAAAATTTTTTTTAAAAGGTATATTCATAGTTGGAAAGATAACTACTAAGATCATGTTACTGGAAACAAAATTCCAAGATATGTTAATATACAGTTTAATTTTATAAATTAAGATGGTATTAGCTGGGCGTGGTGTTGTACACTTGTAATCCCAGCATTTGGAAGGCTGAGACCAGAGGATTACGTTTCACAGACAGCCTCAGCTACTCAGTGAGGCCCTCCGCAACTTAGTGTGACCCTGTTTCAAAATAAAGGATAAAAAACAGGGCAGGAAGTGTAGCTCAGAGATCGAATGCGCCTGGGTTCCATCCCCAGACCTGCAAAAAAAAAAAAAAAAAAAAAAAAAAAGTAATTAAAAAATGGTATGAAATATGCCTTAAAAAAAAGTAATTAAAACTGGTCTATTTTTTTTCAAAATAGCTTTAATATTTTCCTTAACTCTTCATGTAAGGCCTACTTTGTTCTTTTACATTATTTTCTCCAAAATAATGTAGGTATTTTCATACAGAGTATCACAATTTCAAAAACTACAATAAATATTATTTGCCTATAAATATTACATTACCTTTATTTTTACACACTTATGGTAGTATATCTGTGACATAAATTTCTAGTATTATAATGTATGGGTCAAAGATTTTATCTTAGCATATTAAGAGATATTACCAAATCCGCCTAAATTGTTTTTAGTACTTTTATTCTTAATCACCAAATGTGAGACTATCTCCTTCCTTTACTATAACCAAAAAAAAATTTATAAAATAAAACACTGATTTTTTGATGATTCTATTAAGGGAAAAGTGATAGATCACTTGACTTGTTTTATTTTAATTATTAGGAAGATAGAGCACTATTTGCTTCTAGTCATTTGGTATTCATTTGTATGATTTTTATCATATTTTTATTGGCCTGCTCAGTTTTTTATTTGACTCATAAGAGCTTTTTAACTATCATGAACACTAGTCCTTTGTCTTATATTTCCAGTATATTTTTTGAAGTTTATATTTCGTCTTTTGGATTTGTTTATTATGTTTTTTTACCCATGTAAAATTTTATGTAACCAGTTTTACCCATTTTGGGCTTTGTGGTTTCTCATTTTCATATCATGCATTTAAAAAAGCCTTCTATAATTATTAACTATAAAAAGAATTTAAGCAGTTATCAAATGCTAACTATGAATTGAATATACTGTGGCATGTGGGAAAAGGGACCAAGATGAATCAGGGGCTCTATTGCTTCAATGAATATCATATTAAATATTAAATATTTTGTTCTGTGGAAGGAATGAAGTAAATAGACCTTTTCCCCTCCACAAACAAACAAGAGAACAGATAAAAATTCTCCAAACTTGTGTATCTTTTTTTAAAAGAAAAACTTAAACCAGTCAAAACATCAACAAGTATAGTAAATAATAATATTTAGAACTGATCAGCAAGAAACCCAGGCCTAGAATTCAAGGTCTGTTTTTCTACTGATACTGTAAGACTGTCAAAATGTTCCACTTCTTTATTAACCAAAGCCAATTCTGCAGAATTAACACAAAGAGTTTTTTTTAATGTGCTCTTAAAAATGGTTAGCCAATACTTAGCATTTTTAGATATCAACTATAATTTACCCAATTTTGCTAAATGTTGATGCAAAAGGAATACTGTTGAAAACATAGTTCCTGCTCTTAGGATATATAGTTGGGGAGGCAAAATATATATAAATAAAACAATTAAAGAATATTTTAAGGCAAGAGTGAACAGGCCCTGTGTCTGTGTACATACCAACAAAGTTTAGGAAAAGAGGATGCAGTGCCCCTGTAGAAATCAGCAGGAATCGTCCTTAACTCAATGTAGAGATTCTTTAAGTAGTTATCTTATATGATCATATTGACACTTGCTGGTATAATAAAAAACCTCTTGCACATGGGAAAAGATACATGTGTGTATATATATATATATATATATATATATATATATATATAAAGTGTTTACCAAAAAGTTAGAGAAATAAACAAAACCCTAAACCTTGATTTTTTTAATGTCCTAGGAAAACAGAACAGTTAGAAATCCATAAAGGCAGATGGTGTAGGGGAAAAAAATATTTTCTTTGTTTTCCTACACAGTAAAATACTGACACATAACCACTTACTGAGGGGTGATGTTTCACACCCTCCATACATGCCCAGCTTGACCCTCTTTGGCCTGAGTTGCCTGACAACAAATTAGGATTCAGAGAGAATATCACAAGGAGAGAGCCATGGACCCCAGAAAACACACCAAACAGGAAATCTGCTCAGAAATCTCTTCTCTGGTCTCTATCCTTTGGAAACGGGAATGTCATTGCATAACATAAGGTCTCATGAGTTTATCCACCCAACAAACACTTAACTGAATGCCTACTATGGAGCCACGCACCGAGTGTTTAAATGGACAGATCAAAGAAGCGCTTTTTTCAACCAGTTAGGGAAGAAAAATCTCAGGCAGATGTATGGTAGGTTGGTATGGTAGCATAGACAGAACTCGGGGAAAGTCACAGGCATATTGATGGCTCCTAAGAAGCTTCAGATTAAAAGTGGAAAAAACGAAAGCAAAACAGGATTCACTGTGAAGCTCGGGAGCATCTTCCTGAGTTTAGAGAAGTTAATTTGTCTTTCTTCCCCTCTCTTGAGATTTAAGAAAGAGAGGATCTAGAGCTGATATTTCTCTGGTCCCTGAAGGTAAAGGAAGCAGAGGAAGTTAAAGACAAGATTTCTCTATAAGAGGAACCCAAGGCCAAGGGGATTTCAAAGTGCTTAGCTGAAAGATGTCCACGTGGGACTGTGAAGAGAGGCAGTTGCATCCAGGAGTATGAAGTCAGGAAGGAGAGTCCAGCTGTCAGGATGCTTTCTGTCCAATCAAAAGGATACTAGAGCCCAGCAAGTGCAGTCAGAGATGGTAAGGAGGACATTTCTTTGTCTCTTTTTGAGGCAAGAGTCATCTCAGGGTAAATCTCAGATCTGATTTAGTGCTGCACATTTCCCTCTTAGAGTATTTCAGAGCCTGGGAAGTAGAGGGACCCCACACAGAGGGTACGCCTCATTTGCTTTTATTGCATTTAAGTTTGGGAACATGTGAGCACTCTGTGCTATTGTAACAGGCTACACGGAGGCCATATCTTCAAGAGAGTTTATACTGGAATCTCAGTGCTTACAAAGGAAATAGTAAGGTCATGCCTGGAGTCTGTATGCTAATAGCAAAGTCCTGTAATATCTCTTTAATAACAAATACCTACCACAATGGCCTGTTAAGCTAGAGCAGGCAGAGGCCTAAAAACCTTAAGGGAATATAAACTAATAAAACTAAGCCAAAGTTTACTGTAAATAAATGAATTTGCACAAACACCACAATTGAATTTGTTTGCAAGTCACCATGGTCTCTCTAGATATTTCCATCTTTTTCTCTACATTATATGAGATTTTATTTTAGAACTTAAAATATTTCAGAAGAATGCAGTGAATTATGTTGAAATAATTTCACTGTAACTGAAAGAGTTGTACAAATCTCTTTCTTAGACATGGCTTAAATAATAACATAAAATTTATTGAAAACTAACTTAAGGAAAACTTGTCTGCCTTAACCTAGATTATCTTCTCTCATACTTTTCCTTTGTGGACCAGACTTAAAATAAATATACTCTTTGCTTCATGGAGGTAAAATTATTTTGCTGCATTTTTCACAGTACACTTTGGAACCATCCTTTAAAACAGATTTAAATTTACAATGTGGGATTAGATTTGGGATGAAAAGTGAGGCGAGGCCAGAAGGAGCAGCTGACCTGAGTTACCTGTGGGGATCACTCAAAGCCTTTTTGGTATAAAATTTGTGGCTAATTCTCCTACTGGACATCCACAGCACTCCAAGTTCTTTTTTATTAGCATGCAGTATGGTCACCCGGAAACAAAGACTTTGGTTAAATTATTTTCTGGTTCCCTGAGTTCCTCTTAGTACCAAAGAGTTCTATATATTTCATATAAAATAAAACCTTCAACTAAGTAAACATCATTTCAACTTTCTTCCCTCTTTGGATTTTCCCTCAATATCAAATCACACTCAACTCTGTTCCTATTAGTTGGAACATTCTCGTTTCTTTCCATTTATCAATCCTCTGTTACTTCCTCTTAAGCAAGCATTTCCTCAATTTAAACCTTATTCAATAAAGAAATACACTTTCCAGAATGAACAGATGGATTATAGGCCTTTTTCCCTTGAGATATCCATGCATAGCAATTTTTACTTCTCAAATAAAATAACAGCGATGAGGGTGATGATGAAGATGATGATGATGGTGGTGGTGGTGATGAAGAAGATGATGATGGTGGTGATTATGGTGATGATGATGATGGTGATGATGAAGATGATGGTGGTGATGATGGTGATGACGATGATGATGGTGATGGTGATGATGGTGATGATGATGATGATGGTGATGACGATGATGATGGTGATGATGATGATGATGATGGTGGTGGTGATGGTGATGATGATGGTGATGATGGTGATGACGATGATGATGATGGTGATGACGACAATGATGATGATGGTGGTGGTGATGATGATGATGATGGTGATGATGAAGATGATGAAGATGATGGTGGTGGTGATGATGGTGATGATGGTGATGACGATGATGATGGTGATGACGATGATGGTGATGACGATGATGATGGTGATGACGACAATGATGATGATGGTGATGGTGATGATGGTGATGATGGTGATGATGGTGATGATGAAGATGATGATGGTGGTGATGATGGTGATGATGGTGATGACGATGATGATGGTGATGATGATGGTGATGGTGATGGTGATGATGATGATGAAAGTGTTCACGCCTCACAGGGCTTTGCCATTTTCCAAGTAGTTCCTGACAGTGTGCATGGTGTAAGTTTGGAAAGTGGGTTCAATACCACATTTTATTGGTAATTTCTATTTCATTAGATGTTCCCCATGGTGAAGACAACAGTCACCATCTTGCACTTCTTGAACACTGCCAGTGACCAACAGAGACCTCCATATTTCCTTAGATAGTACTTTGGCATTTTCATTCATTATAAAGCTTTCCATTACATGGACCTGAAGTCCATGTATATCTTTCACTATTTGTATAATAGACAACAGACACACTCTTGCTTTCATGAGGCAAACACTAAAACATCAACACAAGTCCTCTCCTCTTCACACTAAGCATCTTCACTCAAATCAGCCATTCCTTAAATGTCAGGGTGTTTACACCTCTCACATTCATTGTGTCCTTTTACAGATCTCTAATTTGTCAAATAAATCTTGCTATTCATATGCAGGAATGGATTGACTATATACAATTTATGTCCACCTCTAAAATGTCCTATATATAGGAAACTTCCTGTCACCACCATCATCACCAAAGACCTGCTAATCACATAACCTAAGATCACAGGGCCATAAATAATAAGTATTCCTATGGTTCATATTGGCCTCATGTTTTGCTAAAATAATAGATGATGTAATTTATGTATTCCATTTTCACTAGAGAAATAAAATAAGATCACTATCAGCTTAAGAGGCTGCTGTGTCTTTAGTTGGATGCCCACTAAGTATCCTAATACCTCTGCTGAAGATGGTGACACTTCAGCCCTCAAAAGGAGGCCTTGAAGCCTGCCCAGCTTACATCTGTTTAAATTTTCACTTGCTCAAATAACAGTAATTCAGCAAGGCTAAAGTGAGAAAGAGTGCCTCTTGGTGTCATATTTATTCATAGGTTACCAGAATTCTCCTAGACCATCAAATCCTAGTAAAATCATTTCTCTGAAAAGTTCTAATTATGTCTGTGAAATCTGATGGCTTATTGCTTGAAATAGGAATTTGTGGTATATAATGCTTCAGTAAATAGAACAAATATAGTAAAGGAGTTTTGTCAATGAGGTCAATAAAAAATCTGCTTTATCCAAAGACCTTTCATCAAGCACTCTCGTGTGACAGCAACTGAGTGAGGCTGTCTTCGGTCCTTGAGGCCAGGTTCTTTTGGGACTTTTGATATGGGTCAAAATAAATTGTGAGGCCGGCCATGTTGTCCCGGGTCACCCAATGTCCTCCACTGAACTCCAGAGCTTTTGCTTCAGGACCCCCCTCACAGTGCTGAGCCTCTCCCACTGAGGGTCCCAGAGGCATTCAGCCCACCATTGAATGGTTTCTCATGGAGTTCTGCCCAGTATTACTAGGTTGAACGGACATGGCTAAAACTGCCTGGTTATTTCTCCATCAGCAAAGCCACCCCCATCTGGATTTCTGCTTTGTTTTGTATTGGGTTGAAAGAACTCATTTAACAGATATACTTTATTTTGTAAACTTTTATATAAAATATTTAAGTCTTATTATACATAATAAAATTGCTTCCCCTGTTGAATCTTGGCAGCTCACATTGGTATAGTTTTGTTGCCAATACTGTTTCTGCAGAATAAATTAATAAATACCCCTATATAATTTATAGATTCACATTGGCCTCATAGTTTGTTGAAATAATCCATTATACAATTTACATGTTCAGTGTTCACTAGAGAAATAAGATATTACTAGTAACCATGTAGTATGTATTGACTTTTCACAGTTTTCAGAATTTTCCTGATTCTGTGCCACAAAAATGCTCCCAAGTCCTCTGAGCCCTCTGCACTCAAACTGGACCTTCTTGTACCTTTCTTAATATGGCTCTTGGATTTCATGTCCTCAAAGTCTGTGTCCTAGTCCCAGGACATTCTTAAAGTCACTAGCATCCTACGCTCCAAACCTAGGAACTTTTGTTGAGTTTTAATCTCTACCAACGGTGATATTTAGCACTGTTGACAGTTAATATCTTCGGGACGCTTCCATTTCTTGTTCTTGGGGACACTCTAAATTCCTGCTTTTGTTAGTCAGCACATTGGTTAACTAGTCAGTGGACACTGAGGTGTTATCATGTGTCTCTTTTTTTTATCATCTCTTTCCACTGATCTTTTCAAGACTCCTGAACTCACATCCAATCTTTCTCTTTCACTCTTTCCTTCCAGCTGTCTGCCTAAGGGCCAAATTAGTAAAATGATAAAAATTTTTATTCTGAAGGGACTATAATGACCAGTTAACCCCGTTAGCACTCTACCAATGAGGATTGACCTACCATAGGTTAAGAATCTTCCTACTAAGATTTTGCACACAGTCAGTGGAAGAGTGCACATTGACTCCTGCAAGAACCAGAGACATTTCCATGCTGTGTCTTGAAACTTGAACCTGTTGCAGAAGTTTCTGAAGCCCAGATCCAGCTCATCTTAAGATTTCCTGGTTCTATCATCATATCCCTATTCTTCCCTACTTCAGAGTCTATGTTTTAGTCACATTTGATATCTTCCAATTTCTCACTCTTCTCACCCTTAGACCCAAATGTTCATGACATGCCACAGACATGAAGATGCCACAGAAGGCATCTTCATCACGATGCCTTGAGAAATGACTGGCTTTTGTTTTTCTATTTTTTCTCACTGTCACCACCATTTGCTGGTAACAAGGCCCAGGGCTGTACTTCCATGAACCTGTCTAACGGTGGGCACCTTTTCCATTGATCCCTTAGGCACTGTCAATCCATTTTACACACAGATTTTTGAAATACCACTTTTCTCACTTCAACCTTTCAGAAATGTGGTGCTTCTATACACTGATAAACAGTTCTTTTTAGATGTCAGCAAAAGTTCAGAAGAAAAAAACAGCTGTTTAGAGAGGCAACATTTGTGATATAAGGAAAATATAGACATCCTGTTGTTGCTTATAGATAACCCCATTCTGAGAAATTAGGCTTTGAAGAATGTTTAAAAGAAAAGAAAATAAATCACTTAAACAACCAGCTAGCTGTTAGAAACACCAGTTAGTATTAAGGTTTGGATTTAAAATGTTTTCCTAGAGCTCATGGAGACAAGGCAGCTATGTTGGAGGCAGGACTTGTTTGCTGAGAAGGATTTCATGGAGGTGTGATCTTGGAGTTTATGTATGGTCCCTTCTCCCTTCCCACTGTTTGCTTTCAGTCCTCCATGACATGAGAACAGAACCTTATGCCATATTCATTCTCTCTCTCTCTTTGCTCCCTGCCACCATTTTCTGAGCTTTGCAGACTTTACCTAGCTTAACATGGACTGAAATCCTGAAATCTCCAGAACTATGTGCAAATAAATCTTCCTTCCTCTAAATTGTTGTTGTTGTTGTTGTTGTTGTTGTTGTTGTTGTCTAGCCATATGTAGTGGCACACGCTTGTAATCCCAGTACTTGGGAGGCTGAGACAGGAGGGTCCCAAGTTTGTGGCCAGCCTCAGTTATTTAATGAGGTCCTCTGCAACTTAGTGAGATCCTGTTTCAAAATAAAGAATTAAAAATAGGGCCGAGGGTGTAGCTTGGAGGTAGAATGTCCCTTGGTTCAATCCCTAGTACCTCAAAAATAAAATAAAATAAATAAATAAATAAATAAATAAATAAATAAATAATTTGTTAAACATTTTGGATTAGTGAAAATAGTGAATAAAGCAGGTAGAAAGAGAACAAGATAGAGAATTTTAATCATATTAGATGATCAGAAGAAAGAGCCCACACTCTTTCTACATTTTGATACCAAGAAATGGGCAGGGGGACAACTTGTGAGATAGGAAAGCAAAGCTTAGTCCAGTTATCACTGATACCTGTCACCACATGATGCTCTCTGATGGACCTCTGAATTTACACGCACACACCCACATTTTGAGGATGTGTAAAAACTTAGTCTATAATGGAGAATGCTTTCTTGGAGATTTCTATCAACTTTAGCTTGTTATACAACTTGCTTCAATGAAGTTTACTGCTAGTCTCTTGCCTAACCTAATATCAACCCCTGCTTATGTTTTTGTCATGAGCAAAGGGGCTTGCTTCCATCTGGACTGGCAATAGATGTAGTCATATGATAGCTGTGTTTGATAAAGAGTGAGAAAGTGAAAAGTAATGGAATAATGTTGAGGGCATTTTAAGGGCAATGTGAGGTACCTCTGTCCTTTAGTTGTCTTTAAACCTCTCCTAAATGTGGGGTTTCGAATCAGTAACAGTCTTATTACACAGGTGTGCAAACACCCAAGGACACCTGAGAGGTAGTTATGCTTCAAAACAGTATTTCCTTCCTTTATTTCTTTTCTCCCTTTATACCTTTCATTTTATATAAAGTGTATTGACACATTATAATTATACACAATGGTGAAGGTCATAAACATTTATATAGACTCATATTTTGGTCTGTTTCCTTCCACAAACCTCCCCTTTCCCTCCCTACCTCCCTGTCCACTACTCTGCCAGTCTCTCTCCTGTTTTCTTAATATCCATTTTATTTGCTTTTTTTCCTTTGTCCTTGATTTCCTGAGTCTGGCTTATCTTACTTACAAATGATGTATTTTTGGCTGAGTAAATTTGGTGTGTGTGTATGTGTATATATATATATATGTGTGTGTATGTGTATATATATAAAATCACATTTCCTTGACCCATGTATCTGTTGATTGACACCCACGTTGGTTCCATGATTCGGCTGTTGTTACTTGTGCTACTGTAAATATAGGCATCTTTCCTTTAATAGAAATTTGCAAATGTTTGTTGGGCACTTTTACTGTACAAGGTTCTGTACAGGGGTCTGAAGATACAACATTAAGTCTTGTCTCTAGGTACTTTACAATTTATCTGTAGATTGATGGTATAGACTTAGGAGAAAAGAAGTCTTCCCTGATCTGGGACCTCGTTAGAGTAAACTAAGAGATCATGAAAAGATCAAAAAAAGAGATCTACTTAGATCAGAAAAGAGTCACATAAATTTGATTACATAATGTGGCTAACATCATATTGACAAAAAATATTAAATATACACTTAATATTGTCATTTGTTTAAAAGTTAAATGCTGTATTCTCCTTTCCAGAGTACTAAAGTCTTAAATTATGTAATCATCTAGTGCATATATAGGGAATATTTTGATAAAGAGCTTTATTTTATATTGAAAAGGTAGAATTTTCTATGCTAATCTATACCCTATCAGTGTCTATATTTTTATATTTGGGGAAAAATTTAGTCTTAATACATGTAACTTATGACAATTACCATGCTATTGCTAAGACATATATTTTTTTTCTGTTTTTTTTTTTTTTTTTTTTTTTTTACAGTACTAGGTATGGAACCCAGGGGCATTCTACCTCTGAGCTACACCCCTAGCCCTATTTTTTATTCTTTATTTTGAAACAGAGTCTCACTGAGTTGCAAAGGGCCTCACCAAGTAGCTGAGGCTGGCCGCAAACCACGATTCTCCTCTCAGCCTCCCAAATGCTGGGATTACAAGCGTGCGCCACCACATCCGGCTTCTGTTGCCAAATCTAAGTCTGTGAGCTAAACACGATCTCACAGGCTGCTTCATTAATGGATTCTTCACGTTTATAGCACCAAGTCTAATCTTTCAGCGTGGTATTGAGATTCCTCCATAATCCTATCATAACCTACCTCCCATTGCTCCCCAACTCTTTCTTCTACCGTGCTATTATTCCTCTGAGTGTATCTTTATGTTTATTTACATCATTTCTTCTCCTGGAATGTCATCTTTACCTCTGTAGTATGATTGACATTTATTATATTATTATTATATACTATCTAGTATATTGAGTGCTTTTACTATCTAATCTCACACAATTGTTTCAGTAGCCCTCCTCTGATCCCAGTGAGCGCACTGTAAAGAATAAAGCAACTGAGGATTAGAGGCCCTAAGTGCCTGCTCAGGGTCACACTTACTGATAAAACTTGAACTCAGATCCCTCTAAGTACAAACTTGTGTTTCTATTATGTTCAGTTTCCAAGGGCTTATAGCTATACTTCTTGATAATTATCTTGCCTACCATATGAGTTCTTTGCCATATATGAGCTCTAGTACAGCTGGGATCGTGTGTGTGTGTATGTGTGTGGTGTGTGTGTGTGTGTGTTACTGGAGATTGAACCTGGGGCATTCTACCTCTGAGCTACATCCTCAGCCCTATTTTATTAATATTTTTAAACAGTATCTCACTATTTGCTGAAGCTGTCCTTAAACCTCCAATCCTTTCTCAGCCTCCTGCGTACTGGGATTACAGGTGTGCACCACCATGCCTAACTTGTCATTTCACTTAAAACTATTACAGGTATAAAACAAATGTCAGTATCCTGAATTATTTATATCAAAGGATAATTGATGTCAATAATGAAGTGTGCTATTTTTATTTGTTAATGTTTATAAATGTTTTTCCACATATATATTATTCTGGGTACCCAGCAGATAAATTAGATTAATATGATCTATCTCAAAGTACATACACTTAAGAAAAACAGGTATACTACAAATATATCTAAATATAGAAATTAGTTATGATAAATAGTTCAGATAATTTTATCATTTATTCATTCCTCTTGATGAGACTAAAATTGTCCAGAAATGCTTTTGGAGTCCTAGGTCAGAGATCTGACCCTGAGAACCTGAAAAAAATCAGGTACTATCACTGAACCCCCAAAACCAAATGGAAAAATAATGGTAAAAAATAGGAAAGGAAAATCAATCCCTATAGTATATTAGGAAGATAAAGGGGGCCGAGATTACCGGCCCAATCTATAGGAGTACTAACATGAGCAATCATTTTACAGAGTAGAGCAGGACCAGTGATGTGTATAGTCTAGCACTCATGTCCAAACTGAATTGGTGAGTTAGGGCTTTATCTGAAGTGGTAAGAAATTATCACAAGACGTTTATCAATAAGACTGTTGTTTCTGTGACCTAAGGTGACTGACTCAGAGCAAAGGATACAGATGTAAAATGAAAGCAGAGGTGTCAAATTGTTTACATTAACAGGCCCAAAAGAAGAGTAATGTCTAAACAACAAAAATCTTCTAAGACTTTGTTACTATTCTGGTCAAGCCTTGAAAGATGGCCTTATAGGTTATGTTATGGATTAAAGATTTTAGTCTAAATATAGGAGCTGATGAATGGCTATTGTGTATGAGGTGTATAGGTGTGCACACATGCACAAAAAAGAGAACATAATCAGAAAGATTTCTCTGGCCGTTTAGTGAAGAATGGATCAGTAGGGAGGCCCTTGCAGCCCATCCCAGAAAGGATGTTTGTGCTAGAGTAAGGGAAAGGAAATGGAAAGAATTTGGCAAAAATGGCAGGCACTTTAGAGACAGAATTGGCAGGGATTAATGGTTGCTAGAATGTGGAATGTGACAGAGAAAAGGTATCAAGTATGACTCCCAGGTTTCTGGCTGGAGCAGCTGAACATATGGTATCATTTACTTTGGTGGAGAATTCTAGACAAATTCTCCAGAATGAGGAAGAAGGGGCACAGCCATAGAAGGAAGGCAAGAAGGATGGGGGAAGAGAGAGGGAGGAGGAAGGGGGAGGGAGAAAGGGAGGAAGGGGGCAGGAAGGAAGGGAGAGAGGGGGGAGGAAGGAAGGAAAACAGTTAATTTGTTGAGAGTTCTCACAGGAAAGGTTCTGTTTAGTACTGGGAATATTTAGCAATTTCTGTTTATCTAGGAGGTATCAAATGAAGTGTTCATGGTGGCAGTCAGGATACTGATTGCAATTCAGAGAAAAGGTCAGAGTTACAGATATAAATTAGAAAATTAACATAATAAATATAGCATGCTTGTAATCCCAGTACTTGGGAGACTGAGACAGAGGGATCCTGGGTTTGCAGACAGCCTCAGCTACTTAATGAGGCCCTCTGCAACCTTGTTTCAAAATAAAATAAAGAATAAAAAATAGGGCTGGAGGTATAGCACAAGGCACATTGCCCCTGGGTTTATCCCCAGTACTGCAAAAATAATAATAATAATAATAATAAAGTCCAGTGGAAGAAGAGATGCCAACCAAGGATACTGATAATGAGTGGACACACACACCCACTCACAGAGAGAGAGAGAGAGAGAGAGAGAGAGAGAGAGAGAGAGAGAGAGAGAGAATATGAATGAGAAGCATGAATGTCTCAGAAGTCAAAGGAAGGAACGTGTCAACAAGGAGCAAACAGGAAGGTCTCCCACCTAGGGTGACATGAAGAGTCTGTACATCCTCTCCAGATCCGAAGATATAGATATAAATGTCCAATGAACACATAAAAAGATGCTCAACATCATTAGCCACCATTGGAAGACTAAAGATACAGAAAGCTAGAAGTTTTGCCCATCGCTCATGGGACTGTAAAATGACACCATTGCTTTAGAAAATAGTTGAGAACTTCTTTAAAAAGTAAACCTTAGCCGGGCGTGGTGGCGCACGCTTGTAATCCCCGCACTTGGGAGGCAGAGGCAGGAGGATTGCGCAGGTTCGAAGCCAGTCGCGCGCTGGCTTAGGAGACCCTGTTTCCAAATAAAAATGTAAAAAAGTAGGTCTGGGAGTGTAGCCCGGAGGTAGAAAGGCTTCCAGGAACCCCAATACCACCAAAAAAAAAAAAAAGTAAACTTTGAGTCAGGCATGGTGACACACACTTGTGATCCCAGTATGTGGGAGGCTGATACAGGAGTTTTGCAGGTTCAAGTCCAGCCTCAGAAACTTAGTGAGACTCTGTTTCAAAATAAAAAATAGAGCCGGGTATGGTGGCACATGCTTATAATCCCAGAGCTTGAGAGTCTGAGACAGGAGGATCGCACAGGTTCATAACCAGCCTTAGCTACTTAGTGAGGCTGTCGGCAACTTAGTGAGACCCTGTTTCCAAATAAAGTATAAAAAAAGGTCTGGGAGTATAGCCTTGAGGTAGAAAAGCCTCTGGGTTCCATCCCAGTACCATCAAAATAAATAAATTAATTAATTAAATTAATTAATTAAAATATGGCTGTAGATGTAGATCCATGGTAAAATGACTATGGGTTCAATCCCCAGCCTCTCTCTCTCTCTCTCTCTCTCTCTCTCTCTCTCTCTCTCTCTCTCTCTCTCTCTCACACACACACACACACACACAGAAAGCCTGCTTACTTATCAAATGAGCCAGCAATTCTACTTCTTGGTATATATGCAAGAGAAATGAAAACATGTGCACAACAAGGATTTGTGTGCAAATGTTCACACAAGCTTTATTTCTTTTTTTTTTACTTTTTTATTGTAATCATCTTGATGAAGTTCGGGGTGATGGAGGCATACATGTACACAGCACTCACTGAGCCCTTCCCCTGGCCCTACCCCTCTGTTTCTCCCTCCCCACCTTCCTGTGATACACCATGATTGGCTTTGTTAGGTTTGTATATGTATACCATGTCCATTGAAATCTTGCCCTCTTTAGGTCTTCCTTTCCCCTCCTGTCTCCCTCAGTCAGGTCACCCCCTTCTCTACCTGCACTAAGGTGTCTCCTCCTTTGTCTGGAGTCCCTTCTGTGTCCCCCCCAATTTCACCCTGGCTTCCACACATGAGGGAGAACATCTGTCCTTTCACTTTTTGTGACTGACTAATCTCACTTTGCATAATATTTTACAGTTCCACCCATTTCCCTGCAAATAATAATTTTGTTCTTTATATTAGGGTAGAATTCCATTGTGTGTATATCCCATAATTTTGTAATCCATTTGTCTATTGATGGACATCTCAGCTAGCTCCATAGTTTGGCAATTATGAATTATGCAGCTATAAACATAGATATGTATGCATTAAGCTTTATTCACAAGAGCCAATAACTAAAAACAATTCAGATATTTATCAACCGGTGAGTGAATAAACAAAATTTTGAATATTCATACTATAGAATAGTATTCATCACTGTAAATTATTAATATATGCAACCCCAAAGATGGGCCTCCAGAAAATTATGCTAAGTGCAATGAATCAGACAAAAGACCACATGTTATCTGTTTCCATTTATACACAGTGTCTATTAAAAGGCAGGTTTATAGAGACGGCGGTGCAGTGGTAGTTGAGGCTGGTGCAGGAATAGGGGCTGACTACAAACTGGCCAGTGGGGTGAGGGCATGCTGAACTGTGCTAAAACGGGCTAGAGAGATGGTTGCCCAACTGTATAAGTTAAATTCATAGAACTATAGATGTGGGTGAATTTATAATATGTAAATCATACTCAATGAAACTGTAATAAAAAGTATGCTACTCCTTCTCAGCTAATCTACAGTCCCTATACCTCATGACTTTCAGCCACGTTATTTAATTTTCCTATTTGTTTCTAATATTCTTTATTATGGTAGCAATATATTCTGCTTGTGTTTTTTAATCCAACTTTAGTTTTTAGTAGAACTTTAGTCCTAGAATTTGCTTGAGAATAAAAAATGGAATCCTTCTGTTCCATGGGTCTTGCACATTTTTTAGGTTCTCTCCTGTAAACTCATTCTAAAGGAGCCCTGAAGTTTGGATAATATGGTCCACCAACACATGCTCCAGGCCAATTTGAGAGTATAGATCTGTCCTGATTTCTACTGTCCCTGAACCACTGTCAGCCAGGGCTAGGAAGACCATGGTTCTCATGAATACCTGGTCCAGCATACTACAGCTAGGTGAGGTGCTTCTTTTTTCATCCCATCTCAGTGTGTTAATAGGACGGGAACATGAGGTACCAGTAATTTGACTTACAAAATTCTGTTTACTTTGCATTATACATGATTCACAGTCATTTATAAAAATGATATTTTCAAAAATGAAGTTCCATTATTGAAGTGTTCTGATGTTGGAATGTGGTTATCAAGACAAAAATTTTCTTAGAAACTTGTTCTTTATTCTCTGGTTCTTTTTAAACAGTAAGCTTATTAGACAGGTTCTAGGCATTCCCTGTGGTGCTTAGAACTACAGATCTTCTGTGCATTCAGATTGGTCAGAGTAGCAGATCAGAGCTCTGCTATTGATTTTTCTCACTCTAGTGAATATAAATGATTTATGTTCAGTAGCACTTGTCTTCGTGGAGACAAAACACAAGGAATATGTACACAACTTCAAAGGTGCATCCTGACTCCACTGACAACCCAGCATGCCAACCAGTTTAACTACCATTTTAAAATATGCATTATAAACTCTGCAAGGAATCAGCACCATCTTCCCTGAGATCATTATATAGCCACACAAAAAATGAGTAGAAGGAGGGGATCATGAAAAAGACCAAAAAAGGAAGCAAAGATACACTGACCTGTTAATGTTGATGCAAGACGAGTTGAACTAAATCCAAAAAGCAAAAGATATTTCTCGGGTCTATGGAGAAAAATGCAGACATTGCTAATGGGATAATGACCAAAAAACCATATAGTGCTGTAATATTATGGGTGTTTCTGCTCTATGTATGTTGAATGTACCTAAGCATCCTCTGTTTTAGGAAACGGCTAAAACTGGGTGTGGTACACACCTGTAATCCCAGCTACTTGAGAGGCTGAGACAGGAGGATCAACAGGTTTGAGGCTAGCTTCATAACTTATTGAGACCCTGTTTCAAAATAATAAATAAAATAGGGCTGGGGTATAGGTCAGAGATAAGACCTCCCTTTGATTTAATCCTGTTCCAGGAAACATTCTTACATCCATATCTAAAGACCTGACAACACAATTTACTGGAAGGAAGATTTTATTCTCTTATGGTTTGGGGTTCAGTCCATATGAGACTGGAAACTGAGGATGTCAAAACATGGCGTCAGGAGGCAGAGAAAGGAAGAGCACATGGGCTGAGCTCCTCACATCATGGAGGCCAGAAACAAGAGGGTGAGGGGAGGAGACACCTTATATAACCTCCAAGGCCACACTCCCAAGGATTCACCTCCTCTAGCCATACCCTACTGGCTCATGCTACCACCCAGATAAACCCATTACAATAGATTTGTCCTCTGCTGGGGTTACAACCCTCAAGACTCAGTTACATCAGCTCCAAACATTAATAAATGAGCTCTTTAGGGGCATTTTATATCTAACTATAACAGTCCCCAGTAACACACACACACACACACACACACACACACACACACACACGTGAAGTGCTTATTTACATGTTATTTTTAAAAAATCAATAATAAAAGGCAAAGCATGTTTTCTCTTCTTGCATTCAGAAGCTGTATGCAAAAGAAGTGCTTTTTCAAACTACTCCTTAGGATGAAGATGGAATCTACTACACACGGGTTTTGACTGTGCATCTTTGCGGAGCACCATGTGCCTCGGCATTAATAGAATACATTTCACTAGTGATGCTTTGCCTGCAGGTGCAATGGGTTCCTCCTAGCACAAGCCAAAAAGCAGACATTGCTTCATCTTTCTGATTTGGCCTTGGCAAATCAGAAATATTGTGCAATTTTGAAAAGTTGTATTTCAAAGAGGAAGCAATGCATCTAATTTCAAGTTGAGAAACCAAAGAATAATGAAAATGATGGGTAAAGAGAATCTGAAAGACTGAGACTTATTAAAATCTTTGTGGAGATGAGTGCACAGGAAACCATAGATCATGAGGATCAAAGGAATAGTGTGCATACCAGACACTGAAGCGGCCAGTTACTTTTATCTTTTCCTACCATGTGTTAAGAATTCTACTCACGTGTCTTGTTAATAATACTAAGAGGTAACAGGCAAACTTTGGGAGCAATAAAAAATTTATGGATGCACTATAATGAAGTCAGGATAAACCTGAGGCAGTGAGTCAAAGGAGTTGTAGGCCAGGAGTTGTTTGTTTCGTTTATCGAGGCAACGTTGCTAAATTGCCCAAGTTGATCTCAAATTTGTTATTCTTCTGCCTCAGCCCTCAGAGTAGCTGGGATTACAGGTGTGACCGTGAGCCCAGTTTAAGCCAAGAGTTCTTCATCAGAGATTGATGCCAGAAATATCTGGGGAGAACTTGTGTAAGTGTGCATTCCAAGGCTCCACTACCTCATATAGGTGTGGAATAAGACCCAGGCACGTGGATTTTGAAAAGTCCGTTGAAGTGATTTTGATAATCCTGGCTAAGAAGAGAAAGCTTTGTTTATCTTGTAATTTTATGTATCTACCGCCTTTCCACCAGACTGCTAAAGCCTTATCTATTTTGCTATGCTAAACACAGCTAGACTATAAGCTTCTGGAGGGAGAGCGTGAGCTGGTTTTATTATTGTAATTCCACCTGCCCACCTCTCTAATTCCCAAGCCCCCAGTTAGAAGACTAGATAGTCTATGGATGGTACCCAGTAAATTGATTTAAAAATGAATACTAGAAATTTAATTGAATATGTATGGAATTGGGTTTAGTTCCTTTTTTCATTATTATTGTTATTGACCAGATAGTGAGTATACAAATGTTTCTCAAATGAACACACTGAGTTTCAAAGATTAACCAGGATTTAAGGGGATTTTGAGTTTTGAGTAGTTTATAGAAATCAGTCTCATTATCTTATATTCCTGTCCTCTTTGGGTGTATCTTCTTTTAAGATATATCTTTGTTGCATACTGGATTTGTGAAAATAGATCAATTGTACCTGTTTTCAGAAATTTAGGAATAAGGCAACAATAAATCTAGAAGCAGAGACCACTGATACCATGACTTTAAATACCTTTACAACTGGCACTGCCAATGGATTTCACTCACAAGACGAGCAAAGCATGTTATTTTCGTAACAGAGGCTCAAAAAGTTATTTGAGCCATATAACTTTGAAGGTCTTATAATCCCAATTCTATTATAAGGAGACACCTCTTATATTTTCTAGTGATGAAATGGAGGCAACTAAAACAGGTCTTATCATTAAGTAATTATGGCAATCAACCTTGGCATAATATCAGGTAAGGGAATATGATAGGCCACATATTCCATATTATTAACATACCATTCACAGATAACCAGAAATAACCAAAAATGCTAAAGTTAGCAGGCTTTAAATGTGAGTTGTTGCTTATCATAGCCTACCACTCAAGCTCATATATAGAAGATATGACCCAAAAGGTCTATCTAGCAACCCGCATATAAATTATAATAAGCTATTTCTCGATATCTTTATTAAAGATACCTAGGCTTTAGGTATAGTAGATTTGCAGTGGACCAAGATGAAGATGTATAGATGAGATATTCTGCTTTGTTTCTGTCTTCACTATTGAATTCACATTTCACAAAGTCATACTTATTCCTCTTCTACCTATAATCCTGCCTCTTTCCAAATCCATGTGACGCTGATTTTTTAGCTCAGTCCTTTTAGATTTCTGCCAAATTGCAAACACCTGTAAGAATGGGCACTTCTTACTTATCCTGTGTCTCCTGCTATGACAAGTACAGAACAGGTACCTAATTAGATGCTCTTTGAATTGATAATCTGCTATTCAGAAATTAATGATGACACTAGCTTCTTAATCCCAAGAATAATTATACCATTGTCACTGAAGTAAAAAGAGAACATTTAACTTCAAATGTTGAAGTCTCTTAAATATAGATGTTACAAGCTGATTTAAAGTGAATCTTTTAAGCTGTCACTAAAGACATTTATTCAAGTTAAGAAACCAATCCACTTATACCTTCATGCATAATTTATATGCCACCTACTTCCTCAAACTATTTAAAAGAGCTGTTAAGGTTAATGGCAACTATGAAAACTACTAAAACATCCGAAACAAAGCCAATCACAGCTTTACTTTCAGTTTTATTTTGGTATTTTAAAATGTTTATAGGTTAAAACATTAACCAAACCTATATTCATTATCTTCACACTAAACAGACTTTGGGAGATTGCTTTGTTTAATATTTTAATTTTCTTTTCTTTTCTCTCTTTATTTATTTTGTACTGAAGTTTAAACCCAGAGATGTTCTCCCTTTGAACTATCCTCTAGATCAGTTTTATTTTTTATTTTGAAACTGGTTCTTATCAAGTTGCTGAGGCTGGCCTTGAATCGGCAATCCTCCTATCTCAGCATCCCAAGTACTGCGATTACAGGCAAGCATCACCATGCTCAGCTTGTTTAATAATTTTAACTAGTTACTAGTATACTAGATGATCTTATTTAAAACAAGTCATTCTATATGATTTTTAATTTGGTTATTTTAAATTATAAGAACCAAAGAGTGAATTTAAATATGCATTTAGAAACTCAGACGAAAAATAGTCTCAACTCCCCACTTCAAATGTATTTAAATATGAAAAATGTCAAGAAGTTAGAGAACCAGCCAAAAATTTTCTGGTCTCAGAAAAGCCTCAATAACAAGTATTGCTTTTCCCATTTTCCTTAAAAGGTGATTTAGGTTAAGAACTCCAAGGAAACAACAGAATTTTGTTCAAAGAAAGGAACATGAGGCAAATGGAGATAAGGTGAGGAAATTCCAAGGACAAAAGTCACCCACATTCCCTTCACTCAAAGTACCAAGTTGCAGGATCCCGTTGAGCTCTGGACAATTACCCTGCCAGAGGAGTTGTGAAGGGGATGTTTAACTTCCCATCCAGCTATGTTGAAATCTATAGTGCATCTTGAACATGCTTGAAGATGAAGCATTTGGACACTTCAATACAAGATGGATCTTATCAAAAATGGGAACATATTTACCCAGGTGGGATATTTCTACTCTGGGAATAAAAATTTTAACCTAGTTTGCAAAAACTAAAAGTTAATTGTAGAGTTTTTCTTAAGAAAAATTTTGTCACAAAAACAATTTAAATATTGGATAATTTGATTCTATCAAAGTGCTAAAAAATTGAGATGAGACTACCATAGGAATTAATAGATTCTCAATTAAAATTATGTATAAGCAGGTAAATTAGACAAATCTGATCAATAAAAAGCTACTAAATTAGACAAATCCTGTTTTTTCAATAAAGACAATTATGTGATGAAATAAAAATAAAGAAGTTAGGTAGTCTTTTTATGAGATGTTAGCTCTGAACTGATGATAATGAAGGTGGACCTCGGCTTTTAAAAAGCATATTTGTAGTAAAAGAATTTTCATCATTCAGAAAGAAATCTACAAATGATTAGACATCCATTGGTCATGAAAGTGAGCAGTTAAAGAAAATAATTCCAACTTCCAAGTTGATGTTGTTTACTCAAGCCTTAGAAGATAAACTCATATTTACTAGTCACTAACTGTAAGAATTCACTTCCAGAAGTGAGGTACAATGACAGGTTGAGACCAACAGAGAAAAATATGCTTATGGGTTGAAAGAGACGCCTCTCTGATAGATGCCAACATTGCTAAGTCCATGAGTGATTCAATAAACTATGACGCTCCTTCTTAACACATTTCCCAATCTTCAAAAAAGCTCTTCCTCCAATATAAGTTGTGTTGGTCTTCCTACAAAAGTTTCAACAAAGATCATAACTAAATGTGGTTGCAGGATGCTCCAGGGCTATTATGAGTGGGAACAATTTTAAATATTCACTTCCAAGTAGACTCATTATAACCTGGGTGCGGAAATAAGGTCTCATGAAAACAAAACATTAGAACCATGCAGAGCTTTCTATACTTGTAGATAATGGCTTCTGTTGCATACTGACAAGGGGCCATGGGGAAAAGGAAGAAAGAAAAAAGAATGCAAGGGAATTTTAGAAAAAGAAAGTTATAGCCTTGCATTTAGTATTTCCTCTTGAACCAGCACTTTCTCCATCACCGTTCCTGTCTTACCCAGGGGCTCCTAAACATGCTCCAAGTGTTTCTTTCTCTACACTTGTACTAAAATTCTTATTTTTCGTGAACCATGTCTTGAGAATGTCTCACCCTTTTCCAAGCGTTTTCTCTCCATCTGATGTATTTTTGTGTTTGTGACTAGCTTCACACTCAGCGCCATTTTTAAGAAGTTTAACTGTTAGACAAATAGAGAACAACTTCTAGAAGTTTGGCCTAGAATATACCAAACAATAGGCAAATGAGAAAATAAGGAGAAAAAAGCCCATTCTCCTCACAAGGTTGAGCTCCAACCTAGCGAAAAACACAAGTAGCAGGTGGATTAGGATCAGAGGTGGTGCTAACATGTATAAAGTTGATTAATATGATCCTGTCATACATGAACAGATTGACCAAGACCGAGGTCATTTTCAGGAAACAAAAAAGGGCCTCCCTTGAGCCTTAAGAAAACTGCTTCATTGTTCCCCAAGATTAGCATGGTCGATATCATCCAAAGTGTTCAACTCGACCTTGTAACCTTTGCACTCACATCTGTGGCCCTAACCTATTACCAGACACCTGATGTTATCTAATCATGTCAATCTTCTGAGTTAAAACATTCGATCACCATTTATTGTCACCATTTATTTATTAGGTATCTACTATATGACTGGTAATGTAGTAAATCCTTCATATATATCTGCTATGATTTTTGCATCCTATCTACTGTGATAATTACAACTTTAATCTACATATTACTATCTCCATTTTACACGAGAAAAAAAAAAAGGATACACAGAGCCCCTAATGGACGTTATGCACTTTTACAAAGATATTGACGTCTATCACTAAGCCAAACATGAGAAGGAGGGAAGGGGAAGAGAATGAGGAGGGAACTGAGGAAGGGCTCAATGAGTGATGAGTGCGTGCATGCCTCTACCATCTCATACACCATTAAGATGTATGACTACAGTTCACCAATTTAAAAAAATTTAAAAAGAAGCTAAAAATATCGCCCCAAATGTGCAGAAGTGATAATACAGCTAAGAATTCACCCAGAATAGTCTGGCCCCAAAGTCCATTTTTGTTGCACCAAACCTCCTACTATCCAGCAGTTCCTCAGCAACCCTCTGTGGTTCTTCTACTCTCTGAATTAGAGTTCTATCTGTGGTTTTAATGAAAACCTTGTTTTTATCTTTTAAGAAGCAAAAGCCTCTGACAGAAAGTTTGTTAGCATAAACACTTCTCTTTTTTGTTTTTTAAATTTAATGTCTTACGTGTGGTGGGCATGTTTAGTTTGAATATATGTGTATTTTCAGCACAAAAAGTACTTCTGCTACATCTTGATCATTGCTCCTTAAATATTTCTATTTTAGAAACATCAGTAAACTTTAGATTGTATTTTAATATGCTGTTCATCATATCTATCATGCTTGCCATTGTCCACAACTCTCTGTCCTTTTTAGCTACATTTGAAAAGAATTCCCAATGTTTTCCCTATTTCTAGGATTCAATTTTCTGCAGCATTAATTCTAATCTTCATTCTGTCCAGTAAAAATACAGATATTTTTATTGCACATGCAGTTTCTTTCATTTCTACCCTAGTTTATCCAATTTCTTTCGATTCAGCTTGTTCTTGTTTTTTTATCCCAATTTCTTTGTCTTTTGTAATGCTTTGTGTCTTTCTGCTCCTAATTCATGGGAGGCGTGTTTATTTGTTGCCTATTTCAGGAACAAAATTTCTAAATATTTTTTAACTCTAACAACAATTTTATCCTATGCGTCTTTAAGATGAGGTTCTTATTCTATAATCTTTTGCAAAATTTTCATCTATAGGATGGCCTGCCACACTTGGTATTTCCAATTAATAGGATATTTGGCTGACCTTGGACCTTCTCAGTTATTTCGCTGTAATCAGATTCTCCTCTCCTCATAACTAGCATCTAGGTAACATTCAACTGGAATAATTAGACTAGATTGATTCAATATATTTTATTCTTAATCTAGTTCTTTGATCCATGAACCCAATTGCCATTGGCCCTCCTCCCAGTGAAAGCCTTTCCAAGCCTTTTTCTACTTGATTTTCAAATGTTACAGTCTCTACAGCACCAATGGCTAGATCCAGGAAAGTAAGATTTTGTGTCTCCATTACAGGACTGCTAGAAATCTGACCATCACAGATATTTATCAAAGAAATTAAGGTAGCAAACACTTCCAAGTTTTTCAATCTGGCTGGTCACAAAGGGGTGACCTTCATCAATGAAGAATGCCTCTCTTCAGGAAGAAAAAGAATAAAGCTAGGCAGAAATGAAAAACAAACTCTACATTCATACATGACATCTCCTACATATTTAAATGTACACAGCTAGTAATAGGGAATAATCCGTACTCAGGAGCATAATAAATCTGTACATTTTCCTATGTATGTGTAGCAGGTGACTGCTGGAATTAACTATAGTGAATATAATATCTTTCTTCAGTGGGAGAAATAGTAGTTATAGATCTTTATTAAGTGGTTCTTGGAGTTTAGCTTTGAAAATGTTCCAGTAGCTGGAGGTTTGTATCCTGGCTCAATTAGAAGTTCAATAAATATTTTCGGATGACTGAATGAATAGAGACCACCATATCTTTGCAAGAATAAATCTGAAATGGGATAGGCAGAGGAAGTGGGGCAGAATTATGTTTTTCCCAGCACTAAGAGGTAGCTTACCCGAGCTAGGGGAAGTACAGCACATGTAGCTGAGAAGGTCCCAGGTAGAAGATCAAGAACCACCTGGACAGCTGGCTGTAATACCCCGGGAGCAGTATTTGATGAGTCTCCAATTATGTCCATAATCTACTCAATGCAAGAGATCATGCTTATATATTCAGTTCATTATCTACAGCAATTGGTAGTCTCTACAATAGATAAAATTTGGGGGTTTATGAACAGTCATTTTAGTGCTTGGGATTTATGTAATAAGGGAGAAATGTGACGACACATTGCTTATTACACATCCTATTGTCCTGAACTGATCAAGGGACTAGAAAGCAGAATGCCAGGGTTTGGATTCAACCGTGGGCCCCATATGACCTTGAGAATGCTCCTGAAGCTCTCTGAGTTTCAGTTTCTATGCCTGATTCAACAAGATCTTCTCTGAAGCCACTTTGTTTTCAGCCCCTATAACCCTCTTTCAGATGGCGAGGACGCCCTTCCCCTCACTGGACACTAAGAAGGTTTGTTCTGTGAATGTGGCACTCAGATAGGTGTTGGGATATAAACAGGAGAATTGCTTATGGTGCTTCTCTCCCTACTGTTCTTTGAGATTAAAACGAGTGCTTTTTTTCCCCAATATGTTCAGCTTTCAAAAGACATGCTGGAGGAAGTCAGCCAATTTCTGCCCACACAACTTCCAAGTGACGTCAATGGAAGCACAGCACACAGATCTCTAAGCAAGTTTTGGCTCTTTATGTGGGGATTTTTTTTTTCTTTTTAAAAAGAACAACTGCAAAAATGATTGCTCTCAACTCAAATTACACAATTTGTTCTTCTCCGTGCCCTGAGTCAGCAACAGACAAAATGTGGAAAATAAAGCAAGATCTCCTTTTACTCCAGAGTCAAGTAAAATAGGACAAAGTTATGTGAAACACAGAATATTTGGGATTCTTGAATACTCTCTGAGCAATATTCTTGACACGGCCTCCTATTAAGGCCAATATAAAAGGTTGATAAATGCTCCAGATGGACAAGTGAAAAACATACCTAATTACTCTTATTTCGATCTTAGGTTAGTTCCTCAGTCATGTTGCATATCTTGGGCTCATGGCTTAAGCCTTGGAAGTATTTTAAAAGACTTACCTGTCAAAAAATATAATTTGTGTTTTGTTCTCGGCTCTGCTTTTCATGTAAAGTCAGATAGATCTGGTATTATGACAATAGAAGAAAGATAAGCCGGCACAGCGGCGGGCATCTGTCATCCCAGGACTTAGGAGGCTGAGGCAGGATTTCAGGTTCGAGGCCAGTAGTTCAAAAATAACAAATAAAGCCAGGCATGGTGGTGCACACTTATAATCCCAGCATCTGGGAGGCTGAGACAGGAGGATTGCAGTTCGTGGACAGCCTCAGCTACTTAGTGAGGCCCTTTGCAACTTAGCGAGACCTTGTTTCACAAATAAAAAAAAGACTAAAAACTTGGGTTGGGGGTTCCATCCCCAGTACCACAACAATAAAATAAAATAAAATAAAATAAAATAAAATAAAGCTGTGGATGTAACTCAGAGGTAGAATGCCCCTGAATTTAATCTCCAAGGAGGTAGATAGAAGAGGAGGAGGAGGAGAAGGAGGAGGAGGAGGAGGAGGAGGAGGAGGAGGAGGAGGAGGAGGAGGAGGAAGAGAAGGAGTTGCTAGTCATACAGCTCTTCATATATGATCTGCACATACTATCTCAATCCTCACATCAACCCTGTAAAGTGGTATTGTTATTCTCCTAATTTTACTGTCTCAGAAACTGAACAACAGAGGTTACGTGATTTTTCTAGAGCCACACAGCTGAGCAAGTAGTATCTGGATTCCAAACCAGGCGGTCCAGCTTCAATATCTATATTCCTAACCACTATGCTATCCAGATGATAATTTATCTCTCCTTTCAAGAAGCATTTAACGATGCCCAATGATTCGAATGTGAAATAATGACATAGACACAATATGAAAAGATAAAGAGAGAATTCAGATGTTATCTATATCTACGCTAGCCCAGACAGCTCACATCTATTGCATCTTGGCAAAAGCTGTCTGAGCAAGAGTTTCTCCATGAGATTTTAGAGGTGAAGAAACTGAGTGTTAGGAGATTGTCACTTGCCAAAGATCTCACATCTGGCAAAGACTTGAGTCCTGCCCAGTCCGTGTTTCCACCACTTGCCCTTCCTTGGCTTCAGCGTGCCGCCCCCATGCACATGACTGCACAGAGCAAATGCCCACAGCTTGGTGTTTTAGTAAGAACAGGGCATGCAAAGATGCCTCCAGAATTTAGGAAGTGAATTCTTAGAATTATTTTAGGGTTTGTGTCCAGAAATTCCCTAGTGTATTTCGCTAAATATAAAAATTATTTAAATAGGACAATTTAGAATATTTATATTCTAGTATAGCGTCCCATTGTAGTCTTCATGGCCCAAATTGTACTAGAAGTACTGAGTTCAAGTCTCAGCCCAAAGAGATCTATAGACAAATTGCAATACATTGCAATACTAGCATTCATTTGAGTTAAAACAGCATGGAAACATTAAGTTACTATTTCAAACAATTTTAAGTGAATTTGGTATTTTGTGTGAAAAGGTTGGTATTTTTAGAGAAATTTCAGGCATTTTAATGAGTATGTATGTAAATAAAAATGAGTATCCTGTATATGATACCCTAGAAGGACCATTCTATAAACATTAGAGGTAAGAAAAATGCAAGAAGTCAATGTAAGAGCTAATGTAATATAATGTAACATAAGTTAAAGCAGAATGTGAAGTTATTTTATAATTCCTTTTTTATTTGAGTAGAACATTTTTTCTAAAAAAAAATTACCAACTAAATAGAAGGCAGTTTGGGTTTAAATTTTTCTCCTTTTGGAGTTTTTTCACATCATACCAATGTCTTATTTATATTCAAATATCACAGGGAATGGACAAGAAATCATATGTTTAAACTGGACTTTTTCAAGGCCAGATTATCTGCTTTGCCAAAAGTCAGAGTTCGTAAATATCTCCACCTAGAAACGGAAGTGAGTCCTCCCAAAGCCCCAGATCACTGCCCATAAGCCAGGTGACCACTATCCATTCATTGCTGGCTGAGTCCACTTATACATATGAGAGCAGGATCACCAGAGATTCTGTCCCCATAACAGAGCCTGCATCACTTTCGTACTTGCTCTTACTCATTTTTATCACTACCACAGTTCCTAAACAACTAGAAATGCTTATAGATAACAGGATGCCTTGGTCCATACTTTCTCCATGTCCAAATAGACATTCTGATAAGAGATAACATTTCTGAGCAACTTTCACCCAAAAGAGTCTCAACTATCTTGTAATCTAATAATATATTAGCTGTTACAACATCATTTCAAATATATGATTAAAGTAATTTTGGTATGTATAGAAACATAGATCACAACATCAGTACATTATACATTTCTTAATTTTTCTGTTTTTTTTTCTGGAGTATGCAAGGAATCTTTGAAAAGGTCTATGTACACCAAAGATCAGAGACTGCCATTCCCATGCATTATGCATGCATAACACAGTCTATGACTCACTGCTGTTCATTAACCTCAGAGTTCACCCACTTTCTGTGAATGCCAATTTTACTTGCTGTATCAGTCAACTTTTCATCACTAAAACAAGATGCCCAAGATGATTAACTTAAAAGAGAAAAGGTTTATTTTGGCTCTGTTTTAAAGGTTCCAGTCCTGTGGGGGTACCCATGGCTTTTAGACCTCCAGTGGAGATTCTGGGTTACAGTAGTAGGAGACACGTAGAAGAGAAAACCTCATGGCCAGGAAGCAAAAAAGAAACTGTTCCCACCATCCCATTTGAGGGTTCGTTCTCACTGATCTAAGTCCTTCCCACAAGGCCTGTCTCCTAAAGATCCACAGCACCTCCCAGTAGGGCTGACCTGGGGACCCAGTATTCTAACATATAGACCTCTGAGGAGCATTCAACACCTAAACCATAACATCTGATCTTTGGAAAGCTAGGTGACAGAACGTTTAGGATTTCCGGAAGTCACATTCGGGACTGGCTTATGGACATAAAACCTGGGTGGTTGCACAAGGTCTGGCACCCAGAAGTATTCTCAGTTACTATAGTGTTCTGCTGTCACCGTCTCTAAGTTCTTACAATTTTTTGAACTAGGGGTCTTGCATTTTCATGTACCCAGTGCTGGGCACATTGTGATGTTAATAGCAACATGAGATTTTAGTTAGTAGGAAACACTAAAAGCTGATTGAAAATATGAAAAGAAAAATTAACCAAAGTGCTGATAACATCCCGGAGCATTTTATTTTCTAAGTTAGATGTTCCATTTGGTAAATATGCTCAGATCTCATTTTATTTTTGGTAAAATAATTCCGTGTTTTAGAATGATCTAACTCTCTAATGTATTATGTAATATATGAATGCATGCATACGTATATACGTAAAAGGTTTGAACAATGAATATATTTTTTAACAGTTGGTGAGTAATTAAGCAGAAGTAAGTAAAAATACAAGAAGGAACATCTAGCTTCCAGAATCTTTTAACTTCACCATGGCTAAACACTTTGCACTCTTTCTTTTCACTCTGATCATTATATAGTGCTTCTTCAGAGAATTCATATTCCTTTCTTAATTATTTTTGGATTATTGTCATTTATAAGAAACATTGCAGACTCAAAATGTCACCAGAGTTGGGACTAAACATGGCCCAATAAACAGAGCCTGGGACCCGGACGCCTTTATAACTGTGGCTCGGAGAGCAAGCCAGTCTTGCCATGTTTCTGCCTTTCTTCGTGTGGGTGCTAGGGCGTGGGGAGTGGGCCAGGATGACGCTAAATGCCCCGTGCAGGAGCCAGCATGAATCCCAGGCCTTTCTGTGGACAGAAAGGATTGATTGTGTGGCAAGTAGCTGGAATGCACGCTGGTCACTGTTTGGAGTGGTGTTAGCAGGCATCATTTTGCTGGATTGTTCAAGGAAAGGCAGAACAAGGACAGAAGGGAACTCTCCTGCCTTGTGCTTGAGTGGCCCCGTAATTTTCCTCCTCTTCTTTGTTAACATTATAAAGAATAATCTCATACATTCAGAAAACGTCAGCCCTGTTTTCTCTGGATGCTGGCGTTTTAAAAGCCCCACCTTTCTTTTTTTTCTGGCTGCATAGATTTCATGAAGTGGGCCCAGAAGGCCTGGAGCTGGGGCTTCCTGCAGAGCAGGCCCATGGGCAGTTCAGGGGACGTGTTAGTCAGGGTCCATGCAGAAGGCTCTGGCTAGGTAGTAATGCTCTTGTAACAAATAGCGTTTTCCAAAATTTCCTGAATAAATGCTCAGGAAAAAATGACAAAATGATTTTTTGATGATATTTTAAAGTATGTCAAACAATGTTCACATTTTTTACAGAACAAGAACCAAAATCTTTACCCACTGGACTACTAGCTTCAATCTTAGAAATCAGAAGAAAACCCAAACTCTGCCCTTGTCTTCCTCTTTGATATTAAGCCATCATGCTGCCCGTCTGGATTTCAATGTTCTGAACATTCATTGATTTATACCACAGCACTCACACCAAAGACTATAGCTCTTGCCCACCCAGAGCAAGGACAACATCAATAAAACTATGTAAAAAGAAATTCAAACATCTTCCCTATTCTGCTATTTTATAGCATGAATATTTACATATATGCATTTATTTGTTTACTTATCTATTTAATAATTTATTGGCACTGGAGATTGAACCCAAGGGGCATTTTATCTCTGAGCTGCATCTCCAGCCCTTTATATATTTTTTTATTTTGAAACAGCATCTTGCTAAATTGTTAAGGCTGGACTCAAGCCTGTAAACCTCCTATCTCAGTCTCCCATATAATGGGATTACAGGTGTGTATCACCGCTCCCAGACGAATATTTACATTTCTTAAATGAATATCCATATTTCTTATTTGACTCAAAGTTGACTAAGGCTTTTTTATTTCTTTTTTTTTTTTTTAGTCCTCTAAGCTTTTCCCAGGATATGATTGTAGAAATGCAGTTAATAAGATTTCACCTGAATTCGCATGCATTTTTAACCTCCACATTATACTGGTTAGGGTAACCAAATAGAATCCATTAAATTGATTCCTAACTAACCCACCCACCTACTTCTTCAAGCTTATAAAAAGCTCTGGACAAAGATGTAGCTGTGTAAACATGTTTGTAAGAGCATTGTGACCAATAGTTAAACAAGCAAACACAATGGAAGAAACTATCAATGGTGCCCAGGGACAGCAGGAACTAAACCGCTAAGGTACAGCATCTTACAGTCAGCAGTCACAGCCTTGGGGTCCTCAACAAAACATACAGATGTGATCTTGGGGCTGGCTCTAGACTGAATTGCTCAAATCCGATCCTCCAGCACTCTTAGGGATGGCACAAGCTACTGGTGATTCTTAAAATTGCATCCTCTATTTCTATGTTGCCTTGGGATCCCCAGGCCACCACAGGTGTATTGACTTCGAGATATCTCTGGGAACTGGTAAGGATGGTCCCTAAAACCACCAGAAAGATGGGTTTGAAATTTAAGAATTATGTCTGATCTTGAGATCTAGAGATACAGAGTAAAGCCCAGAGTGTGAACCCCAAAGCAGATCCGCCACAGCCTCTGAGGGGGATCCAGTTTATCAAACACCAATTCCTCATGCTGAGCTGGTATTGGAACAGTCTTGGAATTATCTGACTCGCCTATAAACTAAGTTGGAAGCATCAGTAATACCTATGGATACATCTGAATACTCACTATATTTTTAACTTGTAAGGACAGTTTGCTTTTGTTTGTTTGTTTTGTTTTGTGGTAGTAGGGATGGAATCCAGGAGCATTCTACCTCTGAGCTACACACCCAGCCCTATTTTTTTTTTTTAGCCTTTCCTTTGAAACAAGGTCTTGCTATGTTGCAAAGGGCCTCACTAAGTAGCTTGGAAATTATTTTTTAGAGCAGTTTTAGGTTCATAGCAAAATTGAACAGAAGATACAGAGACTTGCCATATGCCCCCTCAGCAGACACAGGCATTCCTGTCATGTGGCTGTGGTTTGTCCCTTAAAAGTTCTTCTGTTTGGAGCTTGTCCTGTGCTCACCCCATCTCGCACCTGCTCTTGCCGTTGTAATGCCGCCTGCCATGAGGTCTCCACCAGAGCCCAGACAATGCTGTGCCGCGCTCTTGAACCTCCAAACTGTGAGCCAAATAAACCTCTTTCCTTGGTACACACCTAGCCTGTCACCAAAAACAGACGAATACATGGATAGCTCTTGTATTATTTGCATCCCTTACCCCAGTGGTACATCTGTTACAATATTTCCATTGAAATGGCACTGGCATATCATGATGACCCAAAGTTCATATTTCACCTTCGGGTTCATTCTTACTGTTGTATGTTCTATGAGTGTGGACAGATGTATAATGATATCAATCCTTCAGTATAGTATCATACAGAGTATTTTAAGTGCCCTAAAATCTCTCCTTGGTCTGCATGTTCATCTTTTTCCTCAGCCTCCTCTCAACCATTCCCACTCACTCCTCATGACTTTTAAACTTTCTTCAGTAATATTACCTCATGGCCAAGGATATTATTTTATGGCACTAAGGAAGTTGCCTGAGAGTGACTCCATAGTCTTAAAATATATGTGACTACAGCTCTATATAACTAAGCCACATTCTGGTGTCAGAAGCATGGTTAAGAAAGGACTAAAAAATAAGTAAGTTGGATGAACAGTAAATATTTAGTTGATAAAACAAATCTCTTATATATAGTATATATCATAGAAAGGAAATATTTGAAATGTAAGAATAAAAATGAAAAGCATTTAGTTATGTAAAAATGTTCAGTAATTAGAAATTATAATGGACAGCTCATTAAGTATAGAGAACTATAAGAGAACTATAAGTCATAAGCTATCCCTATGAATAATCAGATGTGGCAGGAAAATTCTAGGTGGTCCATTAAATCTCCACTCCCACAGCTGTTCAGGATAAAATTATGAGCAAACCCTGATTTCCTTGATCAGATGAGAGTTAAACTTCTCCAGCGACCCAATGGATGACCTTGTCTACCATAGGTGATATATTTCTTTTCCCCAGGGGGAGAGGGAGTAAAGTTATCTTTATCTATAAACAAGAATAGGATTTTCTCAATACTTTACAAATAACTTCTCTTTGAACTGATTTTTAAGCCAAAATGAGATAAAAGCAATTTACAAGATTTTAAGAAAGCTTTTAGATACAGATCTTTATGAATTGGTCCAGGAACACTCTGCTGTTATGTCAATATCCTAGGTCCATATTTTAACATGAATTTTTATCATATTATCTTTGTCTTGTGCATTTCTGTATTTGCTACATTTGAGGAAATATAGTCTATTAGGGGGCTAGACACTGTGGATCTATTAGAAAACTACAAAAGTCCCAATTTGTGCTGTCCAATATGGTAGTCACAAGTCTTTTGTGAGTTTTGGACATTTGTGAGGCTCTAAAATTAGCCTTACTGCAAGAGTTTTAGAGTTAAGAAAGAAGTAAATTATGAATAATTTTATACCGATTGCATGTTGAAATGATATTTTTGACTACTAGAAATATTTAGCTGCTAGGAATTTTTAAATTTCATATATGCCTTGCATTTGTAGCTTACATAATATTTATATTGGATGGCACTAGTACATGAACTTCTTTTGGATTTGTGAGCTAAAAGCACATGTGGAAATATTTTTAAAGAAACTCAGGAGATCCTAGAGCTATTAAATTTCTTATCTGGAAGAGACTTTTGAACTTAAATAATATAAAAGAGTTTAGAAGTTGGGTGTGGTGGCTCATGCATATAATCCTTGGGAGGACTGAGAAGAATCACAAGTTCAAGAACAGCCTTAACTGGTAGTGAAACACTCATCAATCTAGTGAGACCCTGTTTCAAAAAGTTAAGATAAAATAAAATAGGACTGTGGGTGTAATTAGGAGGTAGAGTGTCCCTGAGTTCAATCCCTAGTATAAAACCAAAGTGCTTAGATGTGCCCTAGCATAGAGCCACTTTCCATCACATACATGCTCAAATACTTCCATGCATCTAAAACTATGTCAGTTGTAAATGAAGAGCTATCATTTAAAAAATTTGACATCACTTTCAAAATCCCCTACCTCATTTTTTAAGCATTGTAGGGGATCAAACCCAGGGCCATATGCATGCTAGGCAAGCAATCTACCACTGAGCAACGCCCCTAGCCCCTAATGTTCTATTAGCAAAAATGTTGGGGAATACGAGGAAGAACAAAGATGAAGGAAGAAACTGAGAGAAGAGGCAGGTGGGACCAGTGACAGGATGGATGCGAAAGGAAAGCAGCATCCCAGGAAAGAGAAGTAAAATGAGAAAAATTGAGAGAAAAAGTGCGTGGGTGGCAGTTATATAGTGACAGTGGGCTGGTGATAATAAAAATTTATGTCTGAGCCAGGCATGATGGTGAATGCTAATAATCCCAGAATTTTGGAGGCTGAGATAGGAGGATCACAGTTTGTGGACAGCCTCAGCAACTTAGTGGGGCCCTTTGCAACTCATTGAAACCCTGTTTCAAAATAAATAATTTTTTTAAAAAGGGGCTGGGGGTGTAGCTCAGAGGTAAAATGCCCCTGGGTTCCATCCCCAGTACTGCAAAAGCAAAACAAAACAAAATTATGTCTGAAAATAACAAGAGCTTACAAATATTTCCCATACATTATTTCATTATAGTATCACAAAAATCTATTTTTACCATTTTCAATTTTGTTTAAAGAATTGAAGCCCAAGTTTAAGAAACTTACCCAAGATCCACAGTTATTCAATGGTAGAGCCAGAATTTAAGGGACCTACCATAAGTTTGTCTGGAACGAATGTTCCTTCAAGTAAGAATGTCCAAAGCAAACCCAAGTAGTTGGTTGCCCTACATTCAAACAGTTGGTTACCCTGTCTTCTGACTCCAAATCCTGTTCTCTTTGCCTGAATAATAATGACAAACTTTTATTGAACACATTCTCTATGCCAGAAATTGTATAATAAGGGCTACACATAATTACCTCTTTAATCTGCAAAACAACTCCACAAATTAAGTATTGATTTTCTTCTCCCTCTTCCTATCAACTTACATTGTGTGGGTGAAAATTTTAAATCTCCAGGTCATTGGCAACATTCACAAAGTCACGTAGTTAAGTGCCTGGATTCAAACTCAAGCCATCCAAGTCCAGGGTCTGTGCTGCTCATCACCTTAAAAGCCACCTGGTGTATCACCGCACATACTTGCTAAGACTCCTTGTGGGTCTTTCCCTCAATCATCTGCCTTTCCATATGGAAAATATAGCTAGAATACTTAGGCTTTACTCTCCAGCATCCATGCTATTGCACCCACTCTTTCCTGCATGGAATGTATGCTCTTGGCTTTGATCTCACCAACCACCCATCAAAAATAACCTGTCCTGTTAAAATCTTACCAACAGCCACCCCATCTTGTACAAAGAGTCCATATTCTAGAAGAGTTCTTAGAAAGTAAAAAAAAAAAAGAAATCCTCTCAATTTTTCTTTAAAAGTATAAGCAATTATATTTGCTATAATAAAACTCTAGTTTTTGTTATCATCTTTGGTGTAGTTCGGTTTTTTTTAATTTTTTTTTGCGGGTCTGGGGATGGAACCCAGGGGCATTTGACCTCCAAGCTATACCCCCTGTCCTATTTTTTATTTTTTATTTTGAAACTGGGTCTCACTGAGTTGCAGAGGGCCTCACTAAGTAGCTGAGGCTGTCCGCAAACTGCGATCCTCCAGGTCTCAGCCTCCCGAATGCTGAGATTATAAGTGTGCGCCACCATGCCCGGCTCTTAGTTTGGTTTTTTAAAACCTCTTCTTTGGGAGACTAGGCATATATAACAGAACTTCTTGGGTGTTATGAGAACAGAGACATAGAGTGACTTCAAGACACCATGCTTGTTATGAAAGTGATAAGCCTGTCAGCTTCTTCTGACTGTAAATTACTAGATGAGAATGATGCAGCTTTCTTTTTTATTGTAATCCACACATCACTGGCCTGGTGATTGATTGATGTTTTCCAGAAACAGAGTTGAGTGGATATAATGTTAGTCAGAGATCTTGCTGGCCCAAGGGCAGAGGCCAGAGGATTTATCTGATTTTCAGTGCCTTCTTCCTTATACCTCAGCCTCCCATAGTAGCGTGTTCTAAACAGTCTTGATACAATCATCCCTCTGCGTCCATCCATGGGTTCTACATTCAGGCATTGAACCAAGGGTAGATCGAACATATTTGGGGGGAAAAACATATGTACTGAACATGTGCAGTATTTTTCTGTCATTACTTCCCAAATAATGGAATAAAATAACTATATTCTGTTATCTATTATACATAATCTAGAGATGGTTTAATGTATATAGGAGGGTATGCATAGGTTTTATGCAGGTGCTATCCATTTTATCTAAGGGACTTGAGCACCTGTGGGTTTTGGTATTCAGAGGAGGTGGAAGGATCCTGAAACCAATGCTCCTTGGAAACCTAGGGACAACTGTATGTAGTGGCTACATCAGAAGGAAAACTGCAAACTCTTTGCTCAGTGATAGAGCAGTTACCAAACATATGTCAGGTCCTGAATTTAGTCCCCAAGACCATCAGAAAGTTTTTTAAAAAGGAAAAACTAGCCAGGCGTGGTGGCGCACGCTTGTAATCCCCGTATTTGGGAGGCGGAGACAGGAGGATCGCACAGGTTTGAAGCCAGCCACGCTGGCTTAGGAGACCCTGTTTCCAAAATGAAAATGTAAAAATAGGTCTGGGAGTGTAGCCCGGAGGTAGAAGGGCTTCCAGGAACCCCAGTACCACCAAAAAAAAAGGAAAAATTAATGTTGATATTTAAATTATTTACCTAATTGTTGAGGTAAAATTTACATACACCAAAATTTGCCTTTTCAAAATCACTGAATTTTGACAAACATACATAACTGCATATGGAACAAAGAACGTTCCCATCATTCCAAACAATCTTCTATGCTTCTTGATGTTAAGCCTTCCTGTACCCGAGACCTAGTCCTGTCCTGGTAGGTCTGCCTTTCCAAGACTGGAATCATTCCACAAGTAAATCTTTGGGCTGGCTCCTTCTGGTTTATATAATTGATTTAGAATTTATCCCTGTTGTAGCATCTATCAGCATTCAATCTTTGAGTTGCTGATTATTATTCTAGTATAGGGCTATATCAGAATTTAATTATCTATTGCCCAGATGATGAATATTTGTGGGTTTTGTCTATTCCAAAATAAAAGTTGCTATAAACAGCATACAAAGCCTGAGTGCAGATACATGTTTTCATTTTTCTTGAATAAACACCTAGGAGTAGATTGCTGGGTCATACACATAGGGTGGGGGTATGTTTACCTTCACAGGAACTGTCAAACTGCTTTCTTTGTGTGTGTGTGTGGTGGTACTGGGGTTCCTGGAAGCCCTTCTACCTCCGGGCTACACTCCCAGACCTATTTTTTATATATTTTTATTTGGAAACAGGGTCTCTTAAGCCAGAGCTGCTGGCTTCGAACCTGCGCGATCCTCCTGTCTCCGCCTCCCAAGCGCGGGGATTACAAGCGTGCGCCACCACGCCCAGCTATATTTTCTTTTAAAAGTAAAAGATTTGGAAAGATGGGCATGGTGATGCACGCTTATAATCCCCATGCTTGGGAGGCGGAGACAGGAGGATCGCGCAGGTTCGAAGCCAGCCACGCTGGTTTAGGAGACCCTGTTTCCAAATAAAAATATAAAATAGGTCTGTGAGTGTAGCCTGGATGTAGAAGGGTTTTCGGGAACCCCAGTACCACTAAAAAAAAAAAAAAAAAAAAAAAGTAAAAATGATTTGGAATGTTTGCTCATCCAAATGGCCCACCTGATCAGATACTGACGTGGTGATACTACTCTCTCAGTTCTAGTTATGGAATACAAACATGAAATACATTTGGTATTTACTCTTCATGTATATTACGTAGTTGCTTCTATCATGACACATTCATTGAATTTACTAATTTAGCAGTTCTGTAATTATGACTATTATTCTATTCATGTAACAAAACATGCATATGATAATAGCAAATGCATAGAAATTCCCCAAATCCTATTTTTAGCTTCCATTGTAACTGTTACTCTTATAATTGTTCATGACCAAATTAAATTTGTAAAAATTTTAGCATGAAGCCGGGTGTGGTGGCGCACCCTTGTAATCCCTGCACTTGGGAGGCTGAGACAGGAGGATCGCACAGGTTCGAAGCCAGCCTCAGCTACCTAGTGAAGTTCTCAGCAACTTAGTGAGACCCTGTTTCCAAATAAAATATAAAAAAGGTCTGGGAGTATAGCCCAGAGGTAGAAAGCCTCTGGGTTCCACCCCCAGTACCACAAAAAAAAAAAAAAAATTTTAGCATGAAAAATAAAATTTATATGAGCCAAATAATTATTTTGCATATCACTGGAAATGCCATTACTAGCCTTTTTTGAGGGGTGAAAATATCATTTGTATATATAGTACAATAATCTTATGTGTTAAAGTTGGATGAGTTTTGACAGATGTACACTCCCTATGTAACCTACAATACATTCAGGTGTAGACTATGGCCAGTCCCCAGAGATGCCCCTGGGCTCTGTCCAGTGAGTTTTCCCTCTTGACAAACAGCTACTGTTGAAATTTTTTCACCTCTTATAGAACTTAATAATATGAAATTAGACAGAATATACTGTTTTGTGGTCGGCCCCTTTCAAATGGCCTGATGTAATTTGAAAGTCATTGTGTTACAAAGCGCATCTCCCATCTTATGGGTATTTCACAATTTTCTATTCTCCTTTTGATAGATATTTTAGTTGTTCTAAGTTTTTGTCTATTATAAATAAACATTTTTATACAAGTATCTTTGTGAAAACACATCTTATCTCTCTTGAATAAATAGCTGGGGGTAAAATTGCTGAGGCATAGAGTAGGTAAATATTTACCTTCATAGGAAGTAGCCAAGCTGTTTTCCCAAGTGGATTTTCCATATTGCATTTCTACTCACAATGTGAAAAAGTTTCAGTTGCTCCACATCTTTGCCAAAGTTTGTTGTCTTTTTTTTTTTTTTTCAGTTTAGCTATTCTAATGGTATGTGGAGATACCTCATTGTGGTTTAAATTTTCATTTCCCTCATGACTAAAAATGTGCCTATTGCCTATTTGTATGTCTTTGTGAAGTGTGTCTACTCAAGGCTTTCACCCTTTTTATCTGATTATGTATTTAGTACTGAGCTGTAGTTAATTAACTAGCTTGTAGTTTTTTACATATTTTATGTACAATTTCTTTGTCAGAAATATTGAGAATGTTTTCTCCTTGATCATGACCAAGTATAATATGTCATATAATACAATTATATATTTTATATACTTTATAATGTAATATATTTTATATAAGCATATCTGATGATTGAGTGTTTGTATTTGATGGTCTAACTTGTAAAAAATTATAGTCAACTCTTTCTGTATTCTATATAAAAAGTCTGCTTACCCAAAGATTGCAAAGATAGTCCTTGTAACCTTTTATTTTTTACTTTGACGTATAGGGCTAAGAAACATGAAATTACTTTTGTGTGTGTGATAAAGTAATGATAAACCATCATGACCATTGTGTATTCATAGCAAGTCCAAACCATCAAACAGTTTTCTAACACTATTCTTTCAGGAAACTCTTTTGGCTATTCTAGGTCTTTGAATTCTCATATACTTCTTAGAATTAACTTACAAGATTTTACAGAAAGTCTGAAAGGATTGTTTTCGACCTTCTTTCTTTCTGTGGTTCAGTTTCTAAAGTGTTTATTTTCCAATTTTCAGTATCACTTATTTTTTCTTCTACTGTGTCCTATCTGCTGTTTAGCCCTACTCAGTGCATTTTTTTTTTTTTTTTGGTGGTACTGGGGTTCCTGGAAGCCCTTCTACCTCCGGGCTACACTCCCAGACCTATTTTATATTTTTGAAACAGGGTCTCTTACGCCAGCGCGGCTGGCTTCGAACCTGCGCGATCCTCCTGTCTCCGCCTCCCAAGCGCGGGGATTACAAGCGTGCGCCACCACGCCCGGCCCTACTCAGTGCATTTTAACGTAGAACATTGTAGTCTTCAGTTCTAAAAGATTCGGTGGTTTGTCTTTATAGTTTCCAGTTTTCCACTGACATTCATCATCTGTTTATTCATTATAATCATCTTTTTTTTTTAATTCTTAAGCACGTAGCTAGTAGTTCTTTTAAAGTCTTTGTCTGATAATTCCACCATTGTTATTTCAGGTCTGCCCCTATTGTCTTTTTGTTTGTTAAATTTTGTTTTGTTTTGTTTTTGGCTACAGTTGAACTTTTTGGCTTCATTTGCATGGCCGGCAAATTACTTGGGCATGCTTGACATTGTGAATCCTACTCATTGAGAGTCAAGATTTTGTTGTCTTCTTTTTGTGTGTGTGTGGTACTGGGGATGGATCCCAGGGGCATTCTACTTCTGAGCTACACCCCCAGCCCTATTTTTTATTCTTTATTTTAAAACAGGGTCTCACTGAATTGCAAAGGACCTCACTAAGTAGTTGAGGCTGTCCGTGAAACATGATCCTCTGGTATCAGCCTCCCGAATGCTAGAATTACAAGTATGTGCCACCACGCGCGGCTTGTCTTCTTTTTAAAATTGTTGAATTTTGTTCTAGCAAGAAGTTAATTTACAAAAAAAGAAGTTAATTTATTTATAAATCAGTGAATGCTTTTGAGGCTTGTTATTGACCTTTTAGGGGCAAGTTTAGTACAGTTCATTACTCTAGGGCAAGGGCGGTCTCCTGCTGATATGGTGATTTGGAGATCTCTGCTGTATGGCCCCTTGTGTCAGGAGTCCTTTCCACTCTGGCTGGCCAGATGATCACCACTTCCAGCCCTCTGCACCTGGCCATCTGCATTCCAGTCACCGTTCCTAGCAGTTCTCTATTGAGACTTTATAGTCTTGATCTGGACATGAGCAAATTAGTATTTGATCAAAGTCTTAAAAGGAGTTTTATGGCACAGCTCCCTACTTCTAAGAATCTGCTACAGAATCCTGGTCACTGCAGGAGCCCCAAACTCAAGTGTCTGCCTCCTCAGCTCAGCTCAACTGGGATACTGTGCTCTCTGCTCTGGTTCTGCCTCCCAGAGCCTAGATGGAGAGCTGGGAAAACTGGGAGCAGTTAACCAGGTGAGCCTCTTCTCTCAGGGACCACTGTATTGTGCTGACTTCTAACATCTGAAGAAGTTGTTTCAAATATTTTGTCCAGTTTTTCAATAGTCTATGGCTAGATGGATCCTTCATCATCTCTTACTTCATTGCAGCTGGGAGCGGATGCTACCCATATCATCATGTAGCTCAGGATGGGTGGGGGGAGTATTAGGCCTCAGATATTTTCTTCTTCTTTCACATTTAGTGTCATCTCTAAAACTAGAATACTAATTTTGTTCCTTTATCACTACTAGAATAATGCAACTCTGAAACAGAGTCAAAGTGTCTGCAAAGACAACATATTTCCTGCTAAAGAAGGATACTCATACAGTAAACATGTTAGAATGCAGTTTATAGGGGAGTTTTAAAACACTTTGAATTTCTATTTCATTTAAAGCAAGTTTACTCTTTTTTTTAGCCATAAACAGATACTTCTTGGGAATGGTGTATGAAGATGCCAAAAAGGTATTTAACATAGGAATGCAATATCGATGGCATTTTTAAGGCATTCTGTTTATGCTTGGGCAGAGAATAAGTTAAGATTCCCATCATGTTTAAAGTACAGTATCTAAAATGGTATAATAAATAAACTGTTCCCAATCAGCTTATTTCTATAAATCTGCTATGTTTTCACATGAGGATTGTTTTGTGTCATGTTTACTTCCTCTGTGGTATTTTGGGAACCCCTAAAAAGCTAACTGCTTCATGTATTCATTTAAAACACTCCCCAAATTATTATTTCTAATACGGGTAACTATGAAAGCATCAAGAAATCATATCATGTTTTCAGGTCAGCTGAGTCTAGAAAGTCATTCTCCAGGGGAGATTGTGGGAAGAATCACAGATGTCTTCTCAAATAAAAGAGCTCCTCAGGCTATGATGCGAGAGGAGAACAATCAGGCCAATCTTTCCACTTGCTCTCGCAAATGTCTGCTCATTTGAAAGGCTTTGGTTTCCAATGAAAAATAAGGGCCACAGGTAATAAACTCTGTTCATGTTGACCTTACAGGGGCCTTTTAGTGTTCTCACCTAGGAGCCAGTCTTCCAAATGTTACCATGGCAACTCTGCATCTTTTATGCCTTCATCAACTTTCCTTAAAAAATATATATCTATACATAATGTATAACCACCTAATATAATACCATCAGAGTTAAGCAGTTTATATACTCAGATCATCAGGCCCTTGCTGCAAATCATTCTATCGCTCCCTGCCAAAATATGTAGATTGATTTTTCCCCAAAGGACAGCAGTTTCCCTCATCCCTGCTGTGATTCCATGAGCCCCATTAGATTACTTGTGGGAATTTTTGTTGGTTGGTTGGTTTGTTGGCTGGTTAGTTGGCACTGGGGGTGGAACCCTTCTACCTCCAGGCTACACTCCCAGACCTATTTTATATTTTATTTGGAAACAGGGTCTCTTAAGCCAGCAAGGCTGGCTTCGAACCTGCGCGATCTTCCTGTCTCCACCTCCCAAGCGCGGAGATTACAAGCATGCGCCACCATGCCCGGCATTACTTGTGTTTATTACAAAGGAAATTGTTAAGCAAAACACGCCATACTTGGTTTTTCTTGATACCTCAATATGCACTTTATAGACAGAAGCAACTCTAGAAATAGAAGAGAGTTTAAGATCTGACTGCCACTTACTAGCTAAATAACCTTGAGCAGATTATTTAGTCTTTCCATGACTCACTTTATATGTTGAGTGGTTATTAGACTAGAATCTGTTTCACAAATGAGTTGTGAGAATGAAAGAAGTTAATATAGGACCGAATAGCACCTGCCCTATCATGTCGTAAGCATAAAATAAGCCAAACTAAACTGTTATTGTTATTACTACTACTACTATTTGCAGAGCTCTTTAAACTTAGCTAGGTCATTCAGTCTTCTCAACAGATCTTTATAGTAGATACCGTGATCCCTGTTTCACAGATAAGAAAATAAAGCTTAAGTCTAGGTCTTCTTATATGCTAAAGGCTGCATGTGTTCTTATTTGACTTTCCCAAGTAACTTGAAAACATTCAGTCATTTCTTGTACTTTTTTTGGTGCATTATAGTCTCTCATTGTAATGCAGTTGGTAGTGATAGTGCTATACATGCACACAGTACTTGGTCGGCTTCCCCCCAGCTCCCACCTCATCCCCCTCCTCCAGCCTTCCCCATACAGGGGGATTGACATTGGTGTTCTCACATAGGCACATAATGACGATAGAAGTGATACCTTCAATGATGCTCCCTCTCCCTCCACCTTTCCCTAGTCCACCTCCCTGACTCCACTGGAGTTTTTCCTCCATTATCTGAAGTCCCTTTGGTATCTCAGTTACTCCATAGCTTCTGCATATGAGAGAAAACATATGATCCTTCACTTTCTGTGACTGGCTATTCTCACTTAACATAATGTTCTCCAGATCCATCCATTTTCCTTCAACTGACATAATTTTGTTCTTTTTATTGCTAAGTAGAATTCCATTGTGTGTATATTCCGTAATTTTGTAATTCATAAAAATGGATATATTACTATAGTATTCTAACTTCAGTCCTCTTGAAAAGATACCCAGGCATGCTATAGCTGAATCCTATGGAGGGTCCATTCCCTTGATCCTTTGCTAACCCTAACTTGATCATCTCATATTAAATAATAATTCCATAAAGATATTCTTAATATCATCCAAAAATTTTCCTTGGCAAAAGATAGTTCAAGATTGTAATGCATTTCTACTAATTGAAAGTGTACCTGTATCTGTTTGATATGCTTTCCAACTAGAATACAAAACCCACCCATCATAAGAGGAGGAAAAGGCTAAATATTTACCACTCTGGCTGGCACTTAGAAAGTCAGTTCCCCTCCAAGCTCCTTTTTCTTCTAAATGCGTGTGTCCTAAATGTTTGATAACCTACTCTTTTCAGAAGTTATGCCTTTGATCAACTCCCAAGTACACATGATCCTGTTCACCAATGTGGACAATTTGCTTTTCAAGCCATTTACAGCACCACCTCTTGAAATATCAGCCTGTCTCTAAGACTATTTTTGTGTTTTCCATGGAGTAGGCTCTTCAAACATTTTTCCATCCCCATAGCAAGGCTTCCCTAGTCTAACGATGTTGCAGAAAGAGAGTCACTTAAATATCAGTAATTATAGCTAACTTATCAACCCATAGAAAAATAACCACAGCCTATAAAGTTCTTCTGGAATCCTTTTAAGTACCGATTTAGCCTGAGTCTGTGATTTAGGTTACTTTCCATGTCTTTTAAGAGCTAAACACAACCTAGTAAAGAAAGGTCTTTGAAGTGTGAGCTGGTTGACCATTTCCTGCACAGAGGATCCAATCCGATTGCAGCTGTCTTGGAAACGTCTCCAGCTTCATCAGCAAGTGCTGGGGGATGACGTCACTGTGGGATTTCAACCGAACTTTGTGTTCTGATAAACAATGCGGTATTGGATTTGCCACTGGTGAATTATTTTCTCTTGGGAGGTGCCAGCGTAGTTCCTTATGCCTGTTTGAGCTTTGTTTGAAGAATAACAGTGGGTAACATAGAAAGAACTGAGGAGTAGCCAGGTTCCAAGGATAACTCTTCAATGAAGTCAGCGAATGGGGAGGAAAACACTTTGGTTTAGTTTTCCCCCTCTCTACATCGAACATGAGGAAATAACTGGAGTTTGGGAGGAAAATAAATTGTTTCTGTCTTTTTACTACTGGTCTCCTGTTTCAGTGTTCATCCTTACCATATGGCAGATTATAGATGGCCTTGGTTATCTTGACTTTTAGAGAAAGGATGTGTTCAGGAGGCTGTAGGGTGAAATAATGGTCAAAGTCCCTCCAGCAGCAACAAAAATGATGAAAGAAGCCAAAAGGCGGTTTTGAAGGCTTCACCCCAAATAAAAGCCAAGAGAACATTGCTTGTCACCAAACTAGGAATAAAAATACTGGTGTTTTACAGAAATGAGCCCATGGAAATTCCCTGTTCACTAAATTGTTTCCATTATGTGTTTCCCAGTATTAAAGTTTTTATAACATAATACATCCCATGATCTGAACATTTCAAGGGTCTTACTTTTTTCTAGTTTTACAAGGAAAGCTACTTACATAAGTGTCATATATAGAAAGAAACCTTCATTTTCTTCAAGAAACAAGGCGGCCTTGCCATACAAATAAATAAAACCAGTCACATAATCTTATTATAATGCTTTCTGAGAAAGTTAAATCAGGTTTAAAAAAAAAACATGCTGATTGGGTAAATTGTGAATGTTTCAAATTTGGATAGTATCAGACTCCAAATAATTATAGCTGGCGTTTCTATCTAACCCTCTCAGTACATATCTTCCTACTCCAGAATAAAAGCTCAAATTTCTTTTTTAATCTCATCCCCATCTCTAGTTTCAATATATTTCTCCCTCCTACCTTTCTCCAAAGCATCCCCAAAACAATAAAACATAAAATTTACTGAGTGGTAAAGAATAGCCAATTTAAAGCTTTCTCCCTCCTAGAATTAAATGCACCTAAAATGAGTATTAGTATTAGAATGCAATGCATAAGGGTCATTTTCACTATAGTTTAGATACAGTAAATCTTACATCCAAGTTTTTACTAATATCGGTCCTTCAACACCTGTTTCCTTTTAGTCTCCTCTAGCCTACCACCTCAAGATCTCTCAAATCTTTATTTTTTCATAGGTTGCTCTGGGTAATGTATGCAAAAACACAAACCCAGAGTGGTGTTTTATATAAGTCAATAAGATGCACCTGTACCCCAAGAGACAGGGGAGCCACAGAGTCTTTTCAAGATGTAAGGTTCAGGAGTGAAACTCTGTAGCTTTCTTCGCTCTTAACAAAACCAGGTCACAGCTGCTTGGCTTCCTAATTTGGTTTGATGTACTGTGAATTCCCAAGGGGATGAGTCACTCTCTTATTCATATGTAAGTACAGGAACCATTCCAAAACAAAATTCAGTCTTGTGATTTCAAATGCTCCCACCATCCCACTATACAGATGGTCTAGTGTTGACTCTCCAATTAAATTATTCACCACGTTAGAGAGAATGCACCAGGCATCTTGCATCTTTTGAGATGTGTGACTTCACTACTGTGACTATTCACCGAGACGATGTCCCCAGAGGATTTCTTTTTCTGCTTCAGGAATGTTTCATTGAAGGTGTATATCTATCCTCAAACAATGAACACAAAACAGATCACGTCCAGAGAAAATTAAAGATGTAAAACTAATTGCAAACTAGCTTAAGAAACAGGAGCTAGGTAAAGTCTATGCAAAAGCAGTATTGTTTATTTCTCTTAGGCACTCAAGGACCTCGTTAATAGCTTGCTTAATTTAAAAGATGTGATGAGGCAGAAAGACTTTCCCTGTTGGTCATCAAATTGAGATGCAATATGATTTTACAATTTGTCCCATCTTAGAAGTTGGCTGTGCTCTCTCTGTGATTTCCTAGAGCCAACCACGTCAGGGGGGTTGGGTCCCTGCCAGCCACCATGGTACAGATGCTTTTAATAAAGGGAGGTAACCACCTTCTGGAAAATTTCTTTGCTTTACTAGACCTCTCAAGAGATATCAATCTTGTTTTATTAGTATTTATTAGAAAGAGAAAAGAAAAGAAGGGATGGAGGGAGGGAAGGAAGGAGAGAGAAAAGAAAGAAGAAAAAAGGGAGGGAAACTTAAGTATCAGTACAGTCTAGGTAGTCTGCTTCCTGTCCCTTCTTTTGCCACACAAAATAGAAATTTTTTTTTCCTTTTTTATTTCGTGGTACTGAGGATGGTACTGGGCATTCTACCTCCTATTCTTTATTTCAAAATTGTCTCACTGAGTTGCAAAGGGCCTCACTGAGTAGTAGCTGAGACTGTCCTCGAACTGCGATCCTCCTGTATCAGCCTCCCAAATGCTGTGATTACAGCGCACGCCACCATGCCCGGCTAAAATAGGATATTTCACATGAAAAAGGTTTATGCATTTCTACAACCATATGCTGAATGCCTCCCATGTGCCAAACTCTACACCAGGCTCAGAGGCACCAAGAAGAGGCAAGTCCTGCCCTGGTGGTGTGAACAGATGCAGTGGTACTTAATGAACAATGAACCACAGGGTCAAAAGTAATCTGGGAGGGGTGTGGAGATCTTTGTACAAATGTCACTCATAGAATATTTAAATGTGCATAAAATGGATCCTAAGTAATTATATTATTTCAGAAATAATATATTATTAATAAGGCTTTACAAACAATGGGAACAACATGGATCAATCAATAAATGGCATTGGGAAAACCATTTAGAAAAAATAAAAGTTCTTATCAACCTCAGATAAAATACCAAAAAAGTAGATTATAGCTATGTATATTAAGAAACACAGAAAATAGGAAGAGAATATTGGTTGCATATATATCATGGTTATAGGATAAGGGAGGAATTAAATTTTAGGTATGAAATTTATCTACCAATGAGAGAACAGATGTTAGATTTCATGAAATTTTATGTACATGACAAAGGACAAGCGACCTGCAAAACAGAGCAAGTTAATGCCCCTGATAATTAAAGAACTTTTAATGTACTAATAGCCACACAAAGGTGTACAGGCAACCTTATTCAATTCTGGCTGAAACTAGAATAAATTTTCTGAAAATGTGTTTAATATTAAATGTTAAGGAAAACTATAAGGTTATTATCCTGCATCTAATAATTCTAGCTCTACCAAAGTGTCCTAAACTTTAAAAATTATGTTAATAGATTCCTCACAATACTCTTTTATTTATTTGTTTGTTTGTTTATTTATTTATTTTGGTGTTACTGGGGTAACCCTTCTACCTCCGGGCTACACTCCCAGACCTATTTTTATATTTTTGAAACAGGGTCTCTTACGCCAGCGCGGCTGGCTTCGAACCTGCGCGATCCTCCTGTCTCCGCCTCCCAAGCGCGGGGATTGCAAGCGTGCGCCACCACGCCCGGCCACAATGCTCTTTAAAAAAAATAGAATCAACATAAATGTTATCATAAAGAAATGTGTGTTCCTGTGTATGTGTGTGTATAGATAGGTAGATAGCATTTCCTTTCAAAATAATTTAATGACAAAATAGAAAACTCTTGAGACATTGATAAGTGAAAAATCTTAGATACACTAGAGTAAATAATTTTAACTGTTCATGTTCATTCAACAAATAAAATTAAACACAACATGACGGCATTGTTCTTAGTGTATTATACGCACTTCATCTCTTTTAATAACCACAAAAATTTTACGAGGTAGGTGCTAGTTATCTTACAAATAGGTAAACTGAGGCACTTACTTAAAAATTGCCTAGGATCATCAAATAATTGTTAAAACAAACAAATTTCCTAATCTCATATAGTTTACAAGGAGAGGGATGGGGAGAGGGAGAGAGAGATTAACAAACTTACCAAAATGAGTGAAAAATGTTAGCAATGATAGTAACCCATAGAGTAGGGGGCCCCTATAGAGGGGTTGCCTCAGGGGATAATCACCAAGTTGATTACTTAAGCAAAGACAGGAGTTAAGTGAAGGTAAGAGATAAATATTCCAGGTAGAAGGAGGAGCTTGTGGGAAACATTGTGGTGTAGGAGTATACCGCATGCTGGGCGACTGATGGCTTTAAGATGGAGCTGGTGCAGAGAAAGAACCAGAAAAAGTGTGTTAAGTTGACCTTCAAGGATCTAGCACACTGCACGGAGATGCCCTGGCTAGAGGTGCACAGTCCCAGAGTCCCAGGGGCAGGTGACTTGTCCAAATCAAATCAATCTCAAATCAAAGTCAGATCTTCTGGTAGCAGGACCAAGAATTATTCCACCATGTTAAATTCACTTAGAACAGTGAATTTCAAATTTTTGAATGATAGAATCTTATGTAAAATTTCCAACAAATGAAAGGAATCTGAGTATTGGAGTAATATATAGTTGTTTTTTTGCTGTCAAAGTAAAATGTTTACCTATGAAGTCAATCAGTGAGAAGCATATGAAAATACAAGGAAAATTTATTATCACTTGTCACGCTCTAGAAATGATTAGACTGAGTGAGTGGGTTGTTTTTAACATGTCAACAAACACAAAGAGATTGTTTTGATAGCACAAAAATTTAAAGTCTATGTGATGGATGATATTGCAGTTTCAGATCAAATCCAGCATGCAGTATTTCTCTGTATTTTGTTCTTTCTGCAACAGAAGGAAAATCCTGTTTCATATAAATAAGTAGCTACTGCAAACGGTGGCCATTTCAATGCTTTGTATGGCAATCTCAAATTATTATTCTAATTAAACTGAAACAGAAGTTGGAAGAAAAGAAGTAGAACATCTTATTTAAAAAAAAAAAGTAAGTAAAAACTAACAAACTTAATTAAATGCCAAGAGTTTCGACTTGAAAAGAGTCAATAATAGGGTCATGAGCCAGTTTAGATCTTCAGTGACGTGGAAGAATGTTATAACACTGTAAAATTTCAAATGTCATTTCAAACCCATTAGATAAACCAGGAGTGGTGGCACATGCTTGTAATCCTAGTATTTGGGAGGCTAAGACAGGAAGATCACAGGTTCATGGCCAGTTTCAGCTACTTAGTGAGGCCCTCCACACATAATGAGAACCTGTTTCAAAATAAAGAATAAAAAGTAGGGCTGTAAGTGTAGCTCAAAGATAGAATGCCCATGGGTTCAATCCCCTGTACGGGGGGGGGGGGGGGACATAGATAATCCAATAGGGAGATATCACACTCTGACTCAGCTACTAACTTGTATTTTCAATTAAAATTTATTTCATTGGTGACACTTTGCAGAGTTCAATGTGACTTTAATGTGACCTTGCATTGCCACACTGAGTTTGTTTGACTTACTACAAAAATATCAGTTAGGTACACAAATCAGTGAAACCAATTTTTTGAAGTATTTCACTGAAGGAAATTTAACAGAAATGAGTTTTTACCAGTATCTTGTACAAAACACCCAAGGAATTTCAGTGTATATATTCTAGAACTAATAGTGTATATATTACTAAAATTATTCAAAACAAACAGTAACAAAACATCCTTTGCAATATAAAGACAATGGTTAATTTTTATTTAATTTTTTGTGGTTCTGGGGATGGAACCCAGGGGCTTTCTACCTCCAGGCTACACTCCCAGCCCTATTTTATATTTTATTTGGAAACAGGGTCTCACTACGTTGCTTGAAAGCCTCACTAAGTAGCTGAGGCTGGCTTCGAACTTGCATGATTCTCCTGTCTCAGCCTCCCAAGTACTGGGATTACAAGTGTGTGCCACCATGCCCAGCTTAAAAACAATGGTCTAATAACATTTACTATTCAAATGATCTTGAAGCATTGCCTCAAAAGACCCTCTCAGCAGTGATATTCTCCTGTTACACCAAAGTACTTTTTGACAAATTGCTTCTTTTTATGTGTGGGATACTGGAGATTCAACCCAGAAGCATTCTCCTTCCAGCCCTATTTTGTATTTTTATTTTGAAACAAGGTCTTGCTAAGTTGCTGAGGTTGGCTTCGAACCTCTGATCCTCCTAAGACTCCCAAGTAATGGGACTACAGCTGTGTACCATCACACCCAGTTTAACAAACAGCTTTATGCAAGGAACTGGCCTTATATTTTATCCCCTGACACTTTCTTTTTATAGCCATTTTGTTTCTTGGCATGCTTAAATTTGTAGGGGAGGAAAAAAATGTATGTTTTCTTTTTCCTTCACTAGGTTTACAAGTGAGATCCCTATAATAAAGATTAACAAGAGGAAAAGCATGCAAATTTAAGCTTTACCTGACTCAGGAGCCTCGAAGGGCATGAAGATGGAGGAAGCAGGTGTCCTGGGTATTTTCTTTGCTGGTTTGAGGCAGAGTAGATCATTTTAGAGGAGCATGACTGCAGGAGAGAAGGGAGGGTATCGTAGTTCTACACAGAGGAGGTGGGGGCTTAGTTTGTTCAGATTCTTTCTGATATCTGTGTTTTTGCCTCCTTTCCTCGATATGGAAGGCATTTCACTAATAAGGGATTGCAACATGCCTCGGGAAAAGGTCAGAAAATCCTTCACACATTTTATGACCTTCTTTGGGGGAGAAAGGTCAGAAAAAGCTGAGAGACCTTCTTGCTTTGACCGTTTTCTGAAATGCCATACTTTAGGGTAGCGTGTCCTGAACTTCGTCAAAACCAACCTACTAGTCATTCCTACTGCCTGACAAGGGTTTAATAAATATCTCTCATATGTTCCTGCATATACCGACTGAACAAAGAAGAAAGCTCAGCAGTAGCGATCCTTTTAAATTGTTGACTTTATTAAGATTATGCATAATCTTAGTTTTTGAAGTAATTTATCATTTCTGCTGAATTCATGTTCTTAGATTATTCTCTGGGTTATAACAATATGGTTCTAATTGTTTTCTCAATAACAGCATACTTACCTAAAGTACTTGTTAGCACACAGTTTAATGAGCTTTTTCAGGAGAAAAATGTGTTTCTTCCTCACAAACAATATAATACATTTTTCATTGCTGCAAATTTTTTTCTATAGCACATCTGCCAAATTAACCTGTGATTCTTATTTTCATGCTTTTGTACACTTTGTTTAAAACAGTAAACTTAAAGTCGAGTGAAGTAGCACATGCCTTTAATACCAGTACTTGGAAGGGTGAGGCAGGAAGATCACAGGTTCAAAGTCAACCTCAACAACTTAGACCCTCAACAATATAGCAAGACCCTATATCAAAATAAAAATAAAAGGGATGGGACTGTAGTTCAGAGATAGAATTCCTTTGGGTTTAATCACCAGTACCAATAATAGCAATAATAACAACAACAAACTTGACAAAGTATAGAAAGAAGAACACAATGACATTTACAGGGAAATGGATGGAATTGGAGAACTTTGTGCTCAGTGAGATTAGTCAGTCACAAAAAATAAGAAATCGGATGTTCTCCCTAATATGTGGAAGCTAGGGAGAAAATGGGTCATAGGAGGAACTCTAGACCAGGAAAGAGAAACCTTAGATGAGCAAATAAGGCGACCTAACGGAGCAGGATGGAGGGGAAAGAGGGAAATTTCCCTATGTACATGATGCATATTCACAAACATATCAATCACTAAACCGAACATGAGAAGGAGGGAGGGGGCAGGGAGTGGGATGGGAATTGGGAAAGGGCTAAATGAGTGATGTTTGCATGTATGCCTCTACCATCTTGTACCCCATTAAGATGTATGACTACAATGCACCAATAAAAAAAATTAAAAAGGTAAATATAGAACCATTTATGCAAAATTTTCAAAGTCTGTTTTGAGAATTTAGGTGGTTTTTGTCACCATTAAAAGTAAATTCTGTAACTAATAACAATTCAATTTCCAAATGGCTTCCTGAAAGATTCTTACATTTTGCTTTTATTTTGTCATTATTCATGTGGTAAGCAATAGTGAAAGAATCCATTAAGTTCTTGTTTTATCTTTTTATGCACTTGACCAACACTGTGATGATGTCTTTCTAAGTGTCCAGTCTCAAAAAGTGATCAATTTCTAATTTAAGAGTCCTGTCACCTATTTTTTATTTGGGCTTGAATCCATGTGTGTTCTACCTCTGAGATAAACACCCAACCCTATTTTAGTTTTTGTTTTGAAACAGAGTCTCACTATATTGCTGAAATAGTACTAAAACCTGTAATTCTCCTTTCTCAGTCTCCCAAATACTGGGATTACAGGCATGAGCCACCACATCTGGCCCCTGCACATCAAATTTTTAAAAATTAAAAATATAAAAGTTGACCCAAAAGTACTTAAAACTTACAGTGAGCTTATGGGAAACATAAAATAATACAAAAAACACTTAATATTTAATGGAAAAGTTTAATAACTATGCTGTCCAAATATGATTTCTGAGCACATAAAATATATTTAGTCCAAGGTGCAATTTGCTATAAGTATAAAATGCGCTCTAGATTTCAAAGATTTAGAAAAAATAATAAAGTATTTAATCATTAATTTAATACTGAAATGATAATATTTTTGATATCTTAGATTAAATGAAATACATTATTCAACTTAATTTTCCCCCTTTTTGTGTTAGTTTTAGCTTTTTCTCTTTTTATAATGTGACTACTAGAAAATTACATATGTGGCAAAAATTATATTTCTAATGGACAGCACTGTATATGACATGACCATCGATATTCAGCCACTTAGCCATACTAAGGATATGTCTTGAACAAATGTGCCTGAACTCACAAGGCATCTAATTGATGGAGGTACAAGAACCTGTAGTCATTAGTAATGCACCTGCTCCATTAATTTGATATGAACAGACATACGTGCACCTGTGGAACTGGAATTGTTCTAGTTTCAAATACATCATCACAAGTTCAACTACAAGACCAGAGGTGGTAAGAGATGTTCTAATCCTGACCTCCTGTGGTCTATGTTCAATCAAAAATTTTTAAAGACTATTTATTTGTATATGGTATTTTTATTACATTCTTTTATATGCTTACATTCATGTAATTGAAATTTTAATCAGTTGTGTGCCCTACCTGAGAAAACATTTGAAAATCCATATGATTCCACAAAACCTGTCTGCAAATTTATTCTTTTGGAAGATTCTTCAAACACACTGAAGATTGGTTTATGGGTCAAACATATTTATCCATCTTAGCTTTACTCCTCTCTCCTCTCCCTTTATTATTATTATTGTTGTTGTTGTTGTTGTTGTTGTTGTTGTTGTTATTATTATTATTATTATTATTGGTGGTGGCACTGAGGATTGGATCCAGGTGCACTCTACCTCCAAGCTACACTCCCAGCCCTTTTATTCTTTATTTTGAAACAGGGAGTCACTAAGTTGCGGAGGGCCTCACAAGTTGCTGAGGCTCGCCTCGAACCTGTGATCTTCCTGCCTCAACCTCCCAAACCCTGGGATTACAAGCAAGCATATGCCACCACTCCTGGCTCCTCTTCTTTTTAAATTTAGATTAGTGGTCCTGGTATGTACCTGAGTGACACAAGGCACTTATGAAAGCATCGCTGTCCCACTGCCAGAGACTGTGTTCTGTTGCTACATTCAGCTTGTCTGTGTGGTCCCTGGGGTCTGAAATGTCAATAAGCTCCCACCTTGTCACAGCTAACTTCCACCTATTGAGAAGCATGTTGAGGGTAGCAAGGTATTGTAAGCGACTATGTAGGTAAAAGTTCTATTCACCTTAAATATCTCTAAATATCTCTTGAAATGCTGCCTTTGAGCTCAATAAGCTGAATCTTGAGATAGAATACAAGTCTGAGTAGTAATGGTCAAATATTCCTACAAAAATAGTAGTTGACATTCCATTTGTTGCTGTTTAGAGTACATTTTTTAGATTTATAAGTTTGTGAATTTTGGGATTGAGTACACAAATCATAAATCCTAGCACTTGGGATAAGCTCCAGAAAGCATATGGTAATTGTAAGATAACACATATAAAGAGCATAGACTGCCTGTCATGAAAAATACACTCGCTTCCCTTTTTTTCCGTGTGTGTGTGTGTGTGTGTGTGTGTGTGTCCACACACACATTCAGAAGACAAACTTTGTCCAAAGTGTTCTCTTTCAGACCTGTGTAGAAACTAGGAAGTTGTGTCATCAGAAACACAAGTTACAGCTATTCAAATATGAACACCAAAATAACGTTTTTGTCTTTCTGGGGATTCCACACACTGTTGCTCCTTGACATTTAATTTATTTTTATTACTATCTAAACTGCCAAGAAAGCAAATTTCTACTTGCAAGAAACAGGCTACTAGTAAATTTTTTTTAAAAAAATAGTGAATTGAATATCAACATTGAATATTTTTAACAGACTAACTGAAGAGTCCTCATAGAGCAGTGAAATACCACATAAAACACATAAAAAGTATAATCCAAAACCAATATTTTGTTATCATTCCACTGGATTATATTATATCCAGATGGGAAGACTGGCTTTGCTTAGACTTTTCTTAACTTCAATGGTTTGTGTATGTCCATCAATTTTAGAAAGAGTAAACTTTGAAAAGTTTCTATCTTGCCAAGGTAGAATGAGACTTTTCTTTTTGATTGTATTTCTAACCTACAATCTGTAACAGAGTGTAATTAGGAGTCACATTATATTTTTAAACAATTCTTTCTATTTATAAATGTGCAATCAGCCTTGTGGTCCTTGAGATTGGTAGGATCTATTTATATTCCTTGTAGGAGGAAAATTTTAATTGACAGTGTATTTTGATTATTTTTTTAAGTATGAAAGCTAGCCAGATCAGTAATGTTTTACAGAAAAATTGGGGAAATTCTCTTTATGTTAAAGATACATGAACTCTACAAATTAGAAATCTGGTCACTGCCATGTGAGATTTAAGTCTATTTTCCTAATTAATCATGGCCATTTTTCTTGAGTGAAGAATTTTTCTTTTAATAAAAATCAGAAGAAATAGTGACTTAAGGGTTTTTTCCTTAGGAGAAACTGACTGATTTGTGTGCTTGACTTACCTTGCTTGTAGCCAAGCCTACAAGATGAGGCAAATAAAAACTCTTGAAATGAATTAAAATCATTGTGGAGATTTTAAAGCTGTAAGATACCTACTTGAATCACAGAGCTGGACCTGGATCTCAAGTTTCCTATATTCCTGGAACTTGGAGCAATGCAAAGGTCTCCTCTTTGTTCATTCATAGACTATGGTTATAACATCACTAAACAAGAAACAAACATTGGGGACCAGGAGGAGTTTTAAAAGTCTCATCTTTCCAACAAGGAGGGGGAGGCTCACAGAGGCTAAGGAATTACTCCAAGGTCAGAGGGGACTGTAGAACCCAGACCTCCTTCCTCTTAAACATGTTTCCCTTTTCCAACATTGTGCTAGGTAACATCACAGGATACCTGCATCACCAGGGATGCTTCTAAGATGTTTAAATTACTGGATTCTGTTCTTTCCCCAGGAGCATCCATTTTAACAAACACGAAGGGTAACATTTCCTTGTTATTGTTGTTTTTGTTGTTTCTCACTGGGAACTGAACCCAGGGCATACTACCTCCAAGCTGTACTCCAGTCCTTTTTATTTTTGTTTTGAAACAGGGTCTCCCTAAGTTGCTGAGACTGCCCTTAAACCTGTGGTCCTCCTTTCTCAGCTTCCCAAGTACTAGGACAACAGACGTGCACCACGCCTGGCCATAGGGTAACTTATATGCTCACTAAGAGCTAGAAAATCAATGCATCTGACATTCACATTTTTAAAGAAAAATGCGAAACACTTTTTTGTATGTGTGTGATACTGGGTATTTAATCCAGGGGCATTCTACCTCTGAGCTGTGTCCGCAGGCATATTTTATTTGTATTTGGAACAGGGCTTTACTAGGGTGATTAGAGTCTCACTACTTGCTGAGGCTGTCCTCCAACCTACAATCTGCCTGTCTCAGCCTCCCAAGTACTGGGATTACAAGTGTGTGCAACCATGCTCAGCTGTGAAACATTTATCAACAAAAACATATAAAACAAAATATAATATTAGTCAGACAACTTGAAAAACTGATAAATTGCTCTGATGTAAGAAAGATTAATTAGGAGAGCATTTTTGAGCAAGGTGGGTAAACAAGTAAAATGAGCTATTTTCATTGTCATACATTATTAAGGTTAGATGAAGTAAGAATTCATTTTGAATTAATCCACTGAAGTGGAAATTGGCCAGGCATGGTAGTGCATTGCCTGTAATCCCAGGAATCTCAGGGATGAAATGTTTCCAAACCCTAGTGACCTTTAAACCTAAGTAAGACAATAAAACGGAACATAAAATTATTATAAAGGAGAAAATTTAGGCCATTGAATATGTAAGTTGGCATGAAGATTTGGTGAAGGGAGGAATCACATGGCTGGTGTGGGACAGAGAGACAGGACAGGTGGCCTTTCAGCTGGATCTGAGTGGGCAGGAAGAATTTATTCAGATGCAATGATTTATTGATGTGGGGTCACTTAAAAAGATCACTTTCATGGCTTTAAGTTGAATTTGAACTTTAAGTTGCAGCCATTCTAAATGAAATTGGCTCAAATTTAAAAAGTATCTTTTCTTAATTGAGTTTGCTTTTCAAATACAAAGAAAATTTATCTTTCTTGAGTTGTGAGCAAGCAAGAAAATAGAGTTTAGTTCATGGTAAAGTCATAAGATTGAGTTGATAATTATACATTTTTTAAATGACTAGATCTTGGCCTCTGATATAAACATCTCAAATTGTTCCTATATTGTTAGAATATATTTAGTCAAAAATAATATTATCCCAAAACACAATAGTGTGTGCAGATACAGAGAAGGAATTTAGTTTTGATACTTCTGATATTGACTTTTTTCACTGTATCTAATAAATTTAAACTTAAAATACCAATGGATTATGTGTCTGTATTTACATTTAAGTAGAGGTCCAAACTATAAACAATCCCCCTACATTACACACTGCTCTTTTCCAAAGATTTTTGGTGCTAATTACAAATAATAAATATGCAATGCATCTGGCTTATATTACTCTAGTTCTAAAAGTATTTGTTTTTCAACAGGACAAAAACCTGGTATCAAAAGAGTGTTGGGTTTTTATTCTTTGCTTATTATTTTGAATCTAGGTTTTCTCATACTATAAACACTCAACACTTTTTGATTACTCTGATTGCTAAGTAGACTTTTTAAAGTATTTTCTTTTGTTTTCTTACTATCACATGTTCTTCTAGCCCTGCTTCTTTCATTCATTCAACAAATACTAAGTATTTATTAAAAATGAGACACTTAGGCACCAAGAAAATACTTGAAAACAAGTTCAAGTCATTCTCTATTTTTCTGTCTTTTTTTCTTTATTTTTCTTTGTTCTTTTCTTTTTTCTCTTTTTTTTCATGAATGTCTGATGTAGGATATTAGAAATTGAACCCAGAGGCATTTTACCTCTGAGCTATACCCCCAGCCCTATTTTATTTTTTACTGGGAAACAGGGTCTTGCTAGATTGCTGAAAAATTCACTAAATTGCTGAGGCTGACCTCAAACCTACTATCCTTCTGTCTCTGCCTCCTGAATCTGGGGATTATAGGTATATGCCACAATAACTGGCCCTTTCCTGATTTTTATACAGTCAGCCCTCCATAGTCACAGGATCTGCATTTAACTGGAAAATATTTCTTTACAAAAGTTTTGTATTGAACATGTAAAGACATTTACTGTATAATGACTATTTAGATAACATTTACACTGCATTAAATATAAGTAGAGATTATTTAAAGTATATGGAAAGATTAATACAAGTTATATGCAAATACTATACCATTTCATACATAGGACTTGAACATCCACAGATTCTGGTATCCACAGGGGTACTAGAATCATGGGTCCAGTGGATGACTGTACTAGGAAATTAAATCAGTATGAGTGATGCTTCAATAGATGGCTACCCTGGGTGTCAAGAGAGTTCTCAGAAGAAGCAGTTTTGAGAAAGTCAGAGGTTCAAGAAGGCCTCCAGGAGGACCATGGGGAACTCTAACTGTGACCTGAAGGATGGATAAGAAGTAGCTGCTTAGTGAGTGTGTATGGGCTTGGAGGTGAGGAAGAGTGGCCACTAGAGAGTAGCTCGGTATATCCAAAGCGGTGTGTGACTGGGGAGCTAGAGGCAGAACTGAGGAACCTTGTGTGCCCGACTAAGAAATCTGGTTATTCTAGAGAAAAGAGTAGCCATTGAAGTTTAGTTGGGAGTGACCAACCCATATGGTAGCATATCACTGTGGTTGCTATGTGTTAAATTGAATGGAGGAGGGCAATGCTAGGAACAGAGAACTCATTGTACTGCTGTGCAGAAACCTAAGCCCAGGCTGAGAATGCCTTGGAGAGTTTCTGGCAAGAGGATAGGGAAAGCTAGATGGACTTGAGAAATAAAATCTAAAGGACTTGAAAATGTTCACATTCAATTGTTTTGAGGCTAAAAAGAGTTAGGGGTGGCAGGCAGCAAGAGAAATGGAGAAATCAAGTGAGACGCCTAGAACTCTGGCTTGTGCAACTGAACTAGAAAGAATTAAACATCAAAAATGTTACTTAAAATACTTTCAAATTACCCAGCTCATTCAGCCACTATGGAGATCAGTGTGGAGACTCCTTAGAAAACTGGGAATGGATCCACCATATGATCCCGCTACAACACTCCTGGGTATCTTTCTAAAAGGGTTGAAATCATAAAACCACAGTAACATATGCATACCCATGTTCATAGCATCATAATCCACACTAGCCAAAATGTGGAGCCAACCTAGGTCTCCATCAAGAGATGAATGGATTGCAAAATTATGGGAAATACACACAATGGAATTCTACTCAGCAGTAAAGAAAAACAAAATCATGCCATTCCCAAGAAGATGAAAAGACCTGAAGAACATTATGTTAAGTGAGATCAGCCAAGCACAGAAAGAGAAAGGGACATATGTTTTCTCTAATATGCCCAAGCTCAAGAGTATTAGGGATACCATAGGGACTCCAGATAATGGAGGGGCAACCTCAGCAAAGCCAGAAAGGGGGGGGCGGTGGGAAAAGGCTGAGGTTAATTAATGGAAAAGCAACATTCCATATATGCATATGAATAATAACATAGTTAACATGGAAACTCCGTATTGGGAGGGAGGGAAAAGGGAAAGCGGGGGCAGGGGAGGGCACCAAGTACAGTGTGAATATATGCCATTGTCAACATGATCCACATTATGATTTGAGACTATAGTGCTCCAATTAAAAAATCCAGCTCCAGCTGGGCATGGTGACACAGGCTTATAATCCCAGCATTTGGGAAGCTGAGAAAGAAAGGCAGCCTCAGCTACTATTTAAGAGAGGCCCTTTGTAACTCAGTGAAACCCTGCTTGAAAATAAAGAATAAAAAATAGGGCTGGAGGTGTAGCTCAAAGAGAGAGTGGCCCTGGCTCCATCCCCAGTACCACAAACACATATACTACAATACGCCAAATATACATATCCAGCTCCAGCTATCTTAGGGGTACATGCATGACCAAGCCTATAACTGTATATACTTTATTATTTGTTATAATCTGATTTCTGAGACTACTTGGATTTGTATATGTGATTAAAAGTATATGTGGCATTTCATTTTTTTAAAGTATCCTTTTCCCTTTGACATTTTTATTTTGTTCATCAAAATAGTTTCCTTATAAGGAAACTTTCTTGCCAATGTACCTAACCACATACTTGAAACATCAGTTATCAAGGGTTAATATTTTCTCTTCCTAAAAAATGGCCTTACATCAAAGGTTTTGTACTTTCAAGTTCAGAAAAGATTTTTTTTTTTTGCTTTCCTTTTTAGCAAGTAAAAGCCACATACAGGCTTAAATTTTTTTGAATAGAATAAAGATTGGTAATTATTTCATATAATAAATACATAATCCCAATTAGTAGTTAACTTAAAGAAACTCAAAACCAGGTTCAGATCTTAGAACTTTATTTTGAACCGAATTCCATAATTATATTCCTTTACTCATGAATTTCAACTAAATGCTCTTTTTATCCTTTGATCATCTGATATGAATGACAGCATGTGAAGTACTGCTGGCCTGTTGGTAACATCGAGAGTGCTATCCATATCAAGATCATTCCTTTTGAAGACAAAAAGGGGGAGGGAGAAGCACCCTGGAATTTAGAGAAAGAAATGTTTCGGTAACAAAGGGCTTTAAAAGAATGTTGACACCAGTAAAAGTAAAGTTATGAATGGTGAGAGGCCAAGAAAGCAACTGAATATTACTTTCTGATTCCAAAAGTTTAATATTTTTATTTATAATAAATGAGTATGAGTAATCACTATTTTTTTAAATAAACATGACATGTTACTGGAAATGTTACAAGGGAATGTCTCCTATCCTAATAACTTGAAAATATATAGATTTCAACCTGAAGACGATCACTCCACAATGAACTCAGTTCTGGGCACTACATACCACTCTTTGGATATTTTGAGGGTTTTGGTAAAGGCTTTAGGGTAGGCTTCATACCCTTTGCAATAGGCAAGTATAGAAGTGTGTGTGTGTGAGTGGTGGTAATCTGTGTACAAAAAATAAAAGAAATAGATACAACAAAGAGAGAGGGATACCAACCTCCAAAACTTGTAGAATAAGGCAGAGGAATAGCAAGAGTTCAAAAGCAGATGGTTGTTAAACATTTTTCATACAACGTACAAAGACACAAATACACACAAATATATACCTTATTCTAGAGACAGAGTGGGATACAGAAATAAATTAGACCTGGACTCAGGCCTGAAAGACATTGTAGCCTAATAAAATAAAGTAAAATAAAATCTCAAGTAGAAAGTGGCTAAAGAATTATAGCAAATTCAGAAGAGAAGTTCAACTTGGGCTAAAAAAAATCAAGAAAGTTTCATAAAGGATCACACCATTTCAGTGGGCCCTTAGTAACAGAGATAATTTGAAGATGTAGAGAGAGACATACATTGAAAAAAAAAGTAGAGAATGAGAGAGTTAAATACAAACCTATATAGACGCAATTCTATTGAGCCAGGAACTTTCCTGATAATATCTAAGCCTCCGGACAAACCTGGGAGGAAGACAGGTTCTATCACAGGTTGGAGATGGAGAAGCAAGTTCAGAGGCATCCTGAGGTCAAAGTTCTGGTCATGCCACACACAGACTGAGTTTATACCTCCGCAATGATTTGGAGACAGAAACTAGCAGGATAAACAAAGGGAATTTTCAACAATGGCAAGATCCAGTCCCAAGGGTGACCTGGTGACCTTGGATCTCTTCAGGGCTTCTTCAGTCCCCTCTCCCTTCGTTCAAGCCTTTCACCCTCCCCCTTCCAGAAATGGGAAGAGCAGATTGGAGGACAAGGTGGTATGGTGCCCAGAGTGAAGAATAAGTTTTTTCTTTCTTTGTGTATTGACCTGAGGAAGCCAGAGGGTAGGGGTATAATAATCCTAGCTGGAATATATTATACACTTCCTATTTACTGGGCAGGGTGCTAAGAACCTATGTACCTGTTATTTAATATCCTAAAAACTCTGTATAGCCTCATCTTTTTTTAAAAAATTATCTTCTAGGTGAGGAAACAGAGGCTTAGAGAAAAAAAAGAATAAGCCAATTTACCTGATCAAAGAACTAGGAAATGGCAGTTCTGGGATTTAAATTAACTGTTATACAGAAGCCTGGGCTTTCTACCACTAAACTAACTACAGCATGCTAGAAAGTGCAGTTACATGATATGCAGTGTGTGTGTGTGTGTGTGTGTGTGTGTGTGTGTCCACGCGCGCGCGTGTGTGTGTGTTGTATGCATACACAAATCCATTTCATACCTGACAGTGATCTCCAGAAATGTTTGTATTGACATGTCTGAATTCATACAACTTGTTAAATTAATGATCACATTCTTTGGTATTTGTTGTTTTCCTCATTCAGCCACACACTAAAAAACATTTAGTGGGCAACTGCTTTATGCCAATCTGTACATACACTAATGAGAGCTGAGATGTAGCCCCCGTGCTTGGATAGCCCCGCCCTTTCACGGTTAAGACTAGTAAATTAATTAAATGGGATTTATGTGCATTGCTTTATTCTAATGTTATTTGCTGTTACCGTGTTCAGTTTCTTTCTTAATTTGCTAAGAATGGATAGAGAAAATAGTTTGAAGGCATTAACTTAAAGAGATTTGGTATACAAAGATGTACTGATTTGCTAAGCATCAGTTATTTAATAAGTATTGTTAGTTGATGGATGGATGTCATTTTGTAATGTCACTTTTGCAGGCTGACTCACTGGGAAGATGGGGAAGTAAGACCTGCAGAATTTCTCGATTTCGTTGACACTTTCCAAGACAATATTCTTAATTTTTGCCCATTCATTTGTATGCTGAAATTCTTCACTCTAACTTTTAAAAGGTTTTGAATTCCAAGGGACCAAATTCACATTGGCCCATTTTAATAAAAAGACAACTCAGTGGTTTGGAATTGATTTTCAGTGCACAAAAAATAAAGTACGCTCTCTTTTTTCATGTGGTGCTCATCCGTCTTTGTTAGCTTACATTTTAATTACTTCACTGAGTATCTCTAGGAAAGCATAAATACTAATAAAAACTAAACCTCAAATGAGGTTTAATTAATCATTGATAATCAATGATCATCTCTTCTTCTAAAAGTTGTTCTTGAAGGTACAAGAATGACAACTGCAAACTCTCTGCAGCACGGCACCCACTACCCTAAGTAATCCCTCTGGGGCTACTTACATATAATTTTCCTCCTCAGACATTTGAAATACTTTTCTGGTTTTATCATAAAGCCTATGCTAGTGAAGTAGACTATAGATATTACCTCTCTTTTTCTGGTATAGACTGACCTTTTGATAACACTTGCCAGTGAATAAAAGCTGCTGGTTGAAAAATATACACTTATAATTCTTACTTCCTGGAGAAAATTATCTTTCTAAATTATAACACTTGGGGAAAGCTTTTACCTTCAAATGGGACTCCAGCTAACACATTCATAGTAGACTCACTACACAGCCCAGATGACCACTTCCTAGTGGAATAATAGCATAAATTTATGATTTGAGCTTATTTATTTTAAGCATAACCTTCTTTTTATTATACTCTTATCAGTGTATTGTTATTGTACATCATCCTGAGTTATACAGTGATAGTAATATACATGCACACTACAATTGGAACATTTTCCACCCTGCTCTTTATTCTTCTCATTTGAGAGCTCCAGAGTCTCCCAGATCTCTAACTTGACTGTCATGCAATAATGGATGGGTTGCATGTACTTTTGTTCCCAAACATTCATTCATTATTTCCATCAAACAGTATTTGTTGAGAATCTCTGATGTGATGGACTTTGATCTAGATACTGGGGAACAGCAATTACTTACACAGAAAGTTCCTATCTTGATGAAGGGAAATAGACCCAAGAAGAGAGATCTTTCAAATACTACATTTATCAAAGTATATTATGGAGTTTAATAAGCTGTATCAAAGCGGAATATAGCTATTATCAAATATATACTATTTCATTGTCACTTTGGCTTATGAAACCTATCAATCATTTTTCCAAGATATTAGATTTTTCAGTTCCAACCTGGGGTTGTCATTGATTACTGGTAGAATTTATAAAAATCTTCATTCTAAGGCCAGATCTATGTCTCAGAGCTGTCTATTTGTAAATGGTCAATGCAATTCTACCAGTAATCGGTTTTTGATTGTCTATGGGAACATCTGGATCCTTGACCTCACAAGTAGTTATACAACAGGCCCTTATCCCTGTGGAAAAGTGTTTGTTCCTTTGTGGCTCAGAGGCCCTGTGTTTGCATGTTGGGCTTAATGTTCTGGAAGTCATTTTCTCTAGCACTGGGGTTATTTAATTCCAAGGACTGGTTTGAGTTTCTTTTAAAGCTATAAGTGTATAGGATTACATTTAATTGTTGGTTTATGTACAGGAGCATTGCTGCACTGAGTTGCAAAGAGCACATTATAATACCCTTTTGTCCTGAGTAAATATTCATTCAGTTGGAGTCTGGATGAAGTCCCATAAATCTCCGAATTGTAATGTCTTTACAAAGATTTGGCAATATTGTTATTATCTATTAAGCTTTTGCTGTCTGCAGGGTTCTATGAAGTAGCCTGAAAATTGCATCATAAATGAGAGAAACCAATGTCTAAAGCTTGGACGTTTTGAGCAGATGGCTGGAGTTTAGCGATTCTGAATACGTATTTGTTGGCAACACGGGGTAAGAGAGAAAGGCCGCTGTTCTAAGTGCTCACTGGGTCAGTGTTCCAGAAGCAATGGCCACACAGACTCGGGCATGACTGACCAGAATGTTGAGGGAAGGGGCAGAAATATGAAGTCCTAGTCTTGTTCCAATGTTCCTTTAGAGGTAAGAGTTGAGTAAAGGAATGAACTTGAAGCAAAGCATGTTCTCCCAGAAGTTTCTGCAGAAGAGATACCCTTCTAAGGGATAGGAAAGGACTCTTGTTCCAGAAGCCTAATTCCTCCATCTTCTGGGATCCAAGGACATGACTGGGATCTCCCTGTTCAGTGTGTACTCAGCCTTCACCCTGGACATAATTCAGAAGGTCATGGTCTTGATTTGAAAATCTGACAAGTTACATTTCTCTATATTCTACTCTTCATAAAAGCCATATGCACCATACTACAGGTGAAGAAATCTGACTGTGGACACCCTAGAAGAGGTAATGCTGATGAGGTGTCATAAGGGTGAACAGTTCTGGTGGTTTTCTTAAGTTTGCTAGCAGAGTATCACATTGATGAGTACTGGGGATCACAGGAATAGAGTCATTAAACTCAATAACAAGGCAGTGCCCCACTTATCAGACCCCTCTTTCCACCTAGGGATATGTCAAGAGTGCTGGGAACAACATCGGCCAACAATCATAGCTGCTGGATAGTACTCCATTTACAAACACTTTCTGAACGCTTTGGGCATTTCTCTACTGCCCAGAACAGATGGCCTGTGACTTGCAGTGGCTTTGTTCCAATCCATGGCCTGCCGACGCTGGGCCTGTGTCCAGTGGCTAGATGGAGTTTTGTAGAGCCCTTCATGAGCTGGTCTCTGCCCCTTTATCCAGCCTGGAATCTCCCCACTTCCCGAGTCTCCAGGTTCTCTGATCTCCCCTCCCTGTGGCCATTCTTAACTCCTCTAATTTCCTCAAGCATCTCTAAACTTTTATATTTGCAGTTTGTGGTACCCAGAACACATCCTCCCAGCATATCCTGGGTCTCAACCCCCAGTGATGATTTGCCCTCTCCTCTGTCCAAGAAGAAGGCAATATTCAGGAACTTTTCCATGCCCAGCAAGATGTGGTCACCTTAATGTGATCACTTTTGAGGAACCCCTTTCCCAAGCCCATGTGGGTTCTTTCCCCTTCTTCCACATCAAGGATAAGGACTAATTAAGAAAGATTCTTTATCCTGCCCCACTGACCTCTATTTTTTGAATCCTTAGCTTTGTAGGTTACCCTTTGAAGGACCGGTGCTTTCTATTGCAGGAAAAGATTTTCCCCCTCCCTTAATGCTCTATGACTTACATGGAAGAGGTGTGTTGTATATCTTGTATACACTATCACCAAATGGCCATATCCTTCTTCTTCCATCTCTTTCATTTCACAAAACCACACAATACCAGGTCACATGGGTTTTAGAGCACACAGGATTCTTTCAAATCTATTGTGGTATTTCATAGAAGAGTGAGCATTAGATACACCCTTGTCTCTACAATGAAATTTACAAGGATATGGATAATATGCCAGTGATCACACAGCTAGTAAGAGGTATGTTGAGATTTGAACCTCTGTGTGCTAAAATTTTTTCATTATATGTCCCAGTCTCTTCTGTACTACTTCCTGTTTTCTCTAACACTGTCTCTGGATTTCACCTTTCGTAACTCACTATACGTGTGTGTGTGTGTGTTTGTGTGTGTGTGTGTGTGTGTGTGTGTGTGTGAAATGTTTATGGCTTTAGTTCTTTACTTTCATAAAAGTAGCTATCTTTCTCTCTGAAAAGTAGCTGTAGTTGATTGTCAACCCTGGAGACTGTTAGATGATAAATAAAAGATGAAATTGTATTACAAAATCTTCACACAATTTTGGCACTTGTAATCCAGGGCATATATATTTTCATCTGAGAATTCTCAGGGCTCATACCAGAATTCTTCTCATGGTACCTGTACCTAGATACCTACCTGGTTGCTATAAATGGGTTCCCTAGCAGGAAACCCCAGTTATACCCCATGCTATCCGTCTCCATAGGTATAGAATTCTGCTTGTCCAGGGGCTACAGTCATTGTTTTGCATATTAAAACTGTCATTTTCAATATGCATTTCAGTGTAAGCAGGGGAAGTCAAGACTATGACACAGTGACTACACTTGCTCCTCTTCTGACCCCAGGATCTCCCTGAGGGGGAATCAAGCAGGAGTGATATAGCCTCCCTAGATCCCTCTACTATCCAGGGCCCAAATGACACAAAACACAGTCCTGTATTCTGGACATTTGCTTAATAACTTAAAAAATGCTCTTGGGCTGAAACCAGGTTTTCCAAGTTTTGGTTCATAATAAGTAGTTTTAAAACGTTTAAAAATAGAGGTATGTAATAAAATGCTGAGAGCCTCTCTGGAGAGCGCTGCTGCTGGCACTTCTCTGATAGAAAGCATACGCCATTGAGCTAACATTTTGTTCTTTAACTGAAGAAGAAAACAAAGCTGTTAAAAGCTGGTAGGCTCATTTTCCAATAGCAATAGCATTAATATCTTTCAAGTCACTCCTGACCAGAGCTAATTAGAGGTTTATGAGGGATGGCCCTTCCCGCAGGGTTACCCCAGGTTATGCAGCCCACAGAGTCGCTGTTGGCTGTTGGCAACAATGAATTTGTTAAGAATTTCTGCTCGGTGCAGAGTGATTATCTTATTTTCTTTTTGCTGGTGTGTCCTTTATTTTGACTGGCTGAAGCTGGGTTAGACCGGGAGGCCAGGATTCAAAGGCAGGTTGTTGCTGGGGATCTGCACTGACAGATTGTTGAAAACTTATTAGTCTGCTGTTTTAACAGCCTGCAATAGGATGGAAATCTGCTCTTTTGCTGGAAGAGCTTAGGAAGGAAAACATGAGCCTGAGGGAATTCAGCCCCCATTCCAAATCTGCCGTCCTCTGGCACCAGAGTGCTGAGAGCTGCCACCATGTTTAGAGATTAAGGACTGACTATGCCACCCACACAGCAGACAGGACTGCATAAACTACTGTGGCCTAGGGCCATTGGAAAGAAGGAGACCCTGAAAATACATCCTCCAGGAACAGGGAAACTGTGATGTGCTCAACGCGAGGTGCTAATGGCTTCAGCAGTGGCAGTAGTCGGCCTCACATGAGGTTTCCACTGGGTGGTTGGGGAATTCTTTTCGGTCATTGCCATTTTAATGACTCATTCCCCTAAAAGAGGAATAAGAACTCCTTAAGCTTGGTACCCAGTTTGAGGTAGAAATGGGTACAAATATGGCAGCCAATACTTTTGAGAGTTATCTGGTACCATTAAATTGTTGTTTGTTTGTTTGTTTTTTCTGCTACAATGATAAAAGAGGACCCTGCTCTTCAAAAGCAAACCAGCCCTCTATAGCTCAGCCTGTTGGGGTGAGTCCTCAGCTCAGGAACTTAGGATCTACAGGGTCCTTGGCTAATGTGACAGAAAAGAATTTCAGCACGCGCCAGTTAGAGACATGGACAGAGGTTTATTTGGGAAAAGGAAAGGAAATACACATTCAAGAGAGAATGCGGGCCACCTCAAGATGAGGAAGGCATATTGGAAAATTCAGGGTTCTCTTCTTATAGGGGACTTTCGTGAGGGGTGGGCCAGAGATGGTATGTGAGGATGAGCTCAGTCCGGTAGTCCCGAGGCAGTTTATGGTGGGTAGGTGGTCTGGTCAGGTGTAGGGTGAATGATCTCAGTCCAGTAGTCCCGAGGCACTTCCTGATGGTCTGGTGGTCTGGTCAGCCATAAGGTGGATGATCTTGGGTTGATTGGGGTCCTCATTAGTTGATTTATGGATAAGCTAGGATATCCTAAATTATAGGTTTTATCAGAAATATTTTTAGCTCTAGGATCTACAGGTTTCCCAAGAATTTATGGGAGAGTCGGGCCTGGGAAAGAGAACTGGTTTGTGGACTAGAGGCAGAAGCACTTCAGCTTCAGGTTCTTATGTTAAAGTTATATTTTTACTTTTCCTTCCTGTCTGTCTCCTTTCTACCTACTTATTTCTTCTATCCTACATCAAGCCCCTCCCCAATATTTTTAAATTACTATCTGGGACCAGGTGTGGTAGCGCATACTCTAATCCCAGTTACTTAAGAGGCTGAGACTGGAGGGATTACAAGGTCAAGGCCAGACTCAGCAACTTAGCCAGACCCTCAGCAACTTAATTATACCTGTTTCAAAATAAAATAAAATAAAATAACCAGGACTAGGAGTGTAAGTCCAAGGTAGAAGGCCCTTAGTTCAATCTCTAGCCTTACACACAAAAATAATTACTATCATACTATCAGCCTCGACTTCCTTCCAATCTCATCTGTGACTACCATTGACTCTGCCCTCTACTTTAGGCTACCACACTTGTGCTTCTGTTCTTGGTGACTTCTTTTATAATCCTGTCAGGGCTTTCCACAGGCAGCTTCCTCTGCCTGGAGGGGGCCCTCTCTTTTGCCAGCCAACTCTTTCCTATCCACAAAACTCAGGCCTTCTGTCATCTCTTTTTTGGAAGATTTCTATAATGGCCCATGTTATGGCACCAAAATCTGTTATGGTGGTACATTACATTACAAAGGTGCCAAAACTGTAACAGTGAGATGTAGCCATGGGTTCTAGTTCTTAGCTATGTGTAGAAAACAATAGCCAGAACTCTGTAAGCTTAAGCGATTTTATTATTACAAATATGGAAAGATAGAAACAGATATTAAAGCCCAACACCCAAAACAGGGGGGTGAGTGACTTGAAAATAAGTCACTCAAGTTTTTGGATACAGAACAGTTTTATAAATACATGGTCATTCATCTTGCTCGACCAATAATCTTCTGACCCAACTAGATCCACCCCTTCTGGGGCAGGTCTTTTGAGGTGGGGATTCCTTCCTGTAAGGCCTGCCCTGTCTCCAGTAAGACCCCAAACCTTTTGTTATACCCCAAAATGTGATCTCTTGAAGGCTTATGGCATCCCCCACATCTTTGGGGAATTTTGCTTGTCTTTAAAATTCAAAAGACCCTGAGCTCCCTCTATTTTCTTGCTAGTCACCCTTGGTGCCAGGAACTCTATGCAGGGTCCCTTCCCTGTCTGAGTTCCTGCCCCAGCTCAAGCTCTGGCTTTGTAATACCAAAGCTATTTTCAAATACATTTTGAAGCCATTTTCTAATACCAGCACATTAATACCAAAGATATTTTCAAATACATTTTAAAGCCATTTCCCAGTACTGGTACATTAATACCAAAGCTATTTTTAAATACATTTTGAAGCCATTTCCCAGTACTGGCCAGGGTCAGGTGCATTTGTCACTGTCCTAGACTCTTGGGGGCTCAGGGATGATCAAATGAAGCAGTTGCAATACCCATTCATACATCAGCACGCAGGCATTTGCCTTGTTGACTCAAAACCGCACTTGAAAATTGTGTGTAATATAAGGCAAGCTTGTAGAAGAAGCAAAAAAAAACCCTTAGGGATGGGTACGAAGGGTAAAAGCAGCCTGTGCTGAAGTCGCCCTGGCTCTAGGTTGTCTTTGTTGCTCCTGGGACAGATGAGAACTGTTTTGTTTTCCACCGAAGTCCTGCGACTTCTTAATATCCTGACCATGACTAGGGCTTTTGCAGATCAGGAAAGTGGTTTGATGAGTTTGGGGTGTTTTGTTGTCACTGTTATTTGTTTTCCCTAGTGATATATCACAGGTCCTTTTGGGTTAGTTTTGTTTTAATAAAATACCAAGCACAGTCACAGGGATATCAGGTTTTCTGCATTTGTACAGTAGCACACAGTAGTCAGTAACCAGCTTTGTGGCTGTCAAGAAGCAATTGCGCCAATAGCCCTCTAGTTCCTGGATCGCTGCCATGTGCTGTGTGCTTGAAGTCAAGAAGTTAGTGATGCCTCCCGGTTCCCCATTTGCCCATTTGTGCTCCACCAGTGTAGAGCTTACAGCCTTGTAAGCCAGTGTTGTAAAACTATATAGAGTGTCATCTGTGAAAGTCCAATCTATTGTCTGACCCCTAATATTTTTATAAGCACCTCATTCCTTTTATTAAATTTCTTTCTTGTAAAGAAGAAGCAACTATAAGTTTGAGAAGGGAAAATTAAATAATCCTAACCTATTGTTTTCTGATAGTATTTAATACTACCTATTTGCAAAAGACTGCTATTGTCTTGGCTGGCACTGGTGAAAGATAGCAACAAGGGTTTCTTCTATATTTCATTTTATTTGTTTACAGATGCCTCCTCTCTTACAAGGATACCAAACATTTTCTCTAGAAAAATTAGTTGCTGCAAGTCTGCTGAGAGATCTATATATTCAACTGATAACAAGTACCCATAAAAAAAAAAAAGATGTACAAAAGCTTGTTTAGAGCAAGAAAAACGTTAACTGGTTTCAGAAAGCTAAAACTACTTCCAGTTAAATACTAAAAACATAATATGAGCTTTGGGCTGTTTTCAACAACTTCTATTGAGTATGTGATACTGTTAGCAATATTTGAATGTTATCATATCAGACATAATTTTCCTTTAAGAAAATACATTAGCCAAATACTCCTAGTATCAATTTTCATGATTAAATGTATAATGAAAGCAGAAAAACTATAGTTAATGTAAGAAAAATACCTTTTGTTGTGCACTTTACTGGAATACATGATTTAATGAAAATTATATAATTTTAACTGTAAATTTAAGTGATGATAGCTCTAAATTAAAGATCCAGTATTTTATTTGTTTTTTATTAGTTTTTAGTTGACAATATAAAAATTGTATGTTATGATATATAATGATGCTCTAGCATACATATACTTTAGAGAATGTCTAAGTAAAGCTAATTAATACATGCATTATGTAATATAATTATCTTTTTGTGGTAGGAACCCTTGGAATCTACTTTTAGATATTTTATGTATATAATATATTGTGACCACTATAGTCACTATGTTATAAAATAGATCTCCTGAACTTCCTGTCTGAAATTTTATACCCTTTGACCAACAGCTGCCCAATACCCCTTTCCTCCAGCCCCTGGTAACCACCATTCTATTCTCTGCTTCTATGAATTCTTCATTTTTAGATTGTACATGTAAGTTCACATGGTATTTTTTCTGTGCCTAACTTATTACACTTAACGTAATGCCCTTCATGTTTATACACATTGTCACAAAAGATAGAATTTCTTTGTTTTTTATGGTGGAACAATATTCTGTTATGTAGATATGCTACATTTTATTTTCCTACTCAATCTCTGACATGGTATTTTATAACCTCCATCTTTTCTTCTAAATAAAAGTCAAATTTTAAATTTGACATAGAAAATTTTTATTTTTTGGGGGGGTGGTACTGGGGTTCCTGGAAGCCCTTCTACCTCCAGACTACACTCCCAGACCTATTTTTATATTTTTATTTGGAAACAGAATCTCTTAAGCCAGCACAGCTGGCTTAGAACCAGCGCGATCCTCCTGTCTCCGCCTCCCAAGCGCGGGGATTACAAGCGTGTGCCACCATGCCTGGTAGAAAATTCTTAATAAAATTAGCAACCAATTTATGAAATATTCTGACTTTTGAGACATTCTACCTCTGAGCTAAACTCCCAGCTCAATTTTATTTCTTATTTGGAAACAGGGTCTCTTTAAGTTGTGGAGGGCCTCACTAAGTTGTCAAGGTTGGCTTTGAACTTGTGATCCTTCTGTCTCAGTGTCCCAAGTACTGGGATTACAAGCGTATGCTACCATGTCCACCTGTATTTCTTCACTTTTAATCCTAAATTATAGCATGTTAATCAAAATTCAATTGTAACAGATTAGTTAAATATATTAATTCTTGTTTTGTGTTACAATTTCATCTACAATAATTTAAACTAGTACATTCTCTTCAATAATTAATTTAAAACAAAGTTTGCAGTTATACAAATGATAATAGATAGCCCCATTTACAGATTTTTTAAAAACAGGTTTGGTACCACTAAATAAATTGCTTGTGATAATACAATAGCTAAGAGGAGAAAGCAATAAGATTTGGAATAAGGTTAGTCTGATTCAAAGCCGTAGCTCTCACAGGTGCAACTGCTGCAAACAGCCACCTGCTAATAGATGGGAGAAAAGGATGTCAGTAAAGAGTCTACTTGACCAGGGCAACAAAGAGGCTCAAAGTAGCCCCTATTTTGTAATCTTTGTATCTTGGTTAAATATTAGCTAAGGTGGTAAGATATTATTTTCTATTTGTTGGAGAAGAGGATTCTATCATGAGAGCTACTGCCTGTACCCCAATTTTCTACTAGAAAGGTATAGTGAGAGTATGAAACGGCAGACTACAATGCTTAGCCCATCGTGTATACTCAATAAATGTTAACTAATCCACAAATATTTAGTGTACCAATTCCACAAAAGTTATCAGGGATGTAGGGTGTATAAAGCTCTGGGTGTAGAGTGTATAAAGCACTGGATGTAGGGTGTATAAAGCATTGTTTCTAACAATGAGGTATTTTGGGAACATGAATGAAGAGTGCAGTTGGATCCTTTATGATCTCTGAGGACAATAGGCATTGCACACAAGAACCCATGTGTGACATATCCTATGTGCTGCAGAAGGAAAGCACGTGCCGGGAGAATTTCACTAAGAGGGGTCCAACTCCTTGAAAGGGAATTTCAGCCGGGCGTGGTGGCGCACGCTTGTAATCCCCGCGCTTGGGAGGCAGAGACAGGAGGATCGTGCAGGTTCGAAGCCAGCCATGCGTGCTGGCTTAGGAGACCCTGTTTCCAAATAAAAATGTAAAAATTGGTCTGGGAGTGTAGCCCAGAGGTAGAAGGGCTTCCAGGAACCCCAGTACCACCAAAAAAAGGGGGGGAATTACAATAACTATGCTTCATTGTAATTTGGGGGCAATTTTCACTGGGAAAGATGGACATGAGCAGGAAGAGTTAGTCTCAGTATTTCAGGCTTAGAAGATAAAACAAAGTTGGAGTCCCTCAGGAGAGATTGGATTCTGAAAATTAGACAGAATTATCCAGATCGAGAGTCAGAGTTACCCAGAAGCAAGATCCTCACATGGGGAGTCCCAGCATGCAGGAGCAGAGCATGGACAGAGGAGGTAGTGGCACCCTAGAATCCAGGAGGACACAGCACCTTTCCCCATGGCAGGGCCTGCAGTTTTCTGAGACTCAGACCCTGTGATTTAGCCTAATTAATCTTCTAAACTGGGTCATCTCCGGGGCTGCACAGCAAGAGGAGCCTGGCAGCAAAGGCCTGGCAGACACTGGCGTCAATGAGAGACAGCACTGGAAAGAACCTGGTTCTTGCAAGTCCTGAGAACAGTCAGATTCCTTCTGGGCATTGCTTTAAAACCTGTTATTGTTATTAAATAACCATACAAAGCAGGGCAATTAAAGTGCTGGTTACCAGTGCTCCAGCCATGTCCCAGACCGCCAGGGAGAAGGAGACGGAAGAGGACTGCTTGCCCTAGCTGAAAGGGCCTCAGCACCTGCTCTTGCAGCTTCATAATGAGCTTGTCTGGTCAGTGAACCAACACAGGCTATGACTTAAGGAATGCATGCTTCATGTGAGTTTCAAAAACTCCTCCTGGCTCTGTTCGTGGCCAGGAAAGAGAGCGAGACCATCACGGCCCACACTGACAAGCCCACTGAGAGACATACGCAAGGCGGCCCTTGACCCCTCATAGCCATGGAAAGTTGTGCAAAGATCTACCCATCATCCCCCCAGGAAGGCCATGCAGGGAAAGACGGAAGGCTCTTCCATGGTAACACTTGTGGGTTTTGTCCTTTACAAAGAGTCAGAGAATGTTCCAGATTTATTTCCTCATAGAACCCAGAATATACATTGATAGCATTTCCTAAGACTTTTTTTCTGTCAAGAAGTTGAAACCATTTTGAAGCCTCTGAGCTTTCATTTAAAAATAATCATTAACTCTTTCAGGTCATAAAAATACCACTTGAAAAAGCAGCTGATGCTGAAAATAGATCCTAGCTATTTGCAAAGTTTTAACCTCTACCAAAACGCAAGCAAAATGGGAACTAACAGTAGGATCAGACTCCATGGGTCATTAATGCTCACATTTGCTCCCTGACCTGACTGGACGGCCCATATCTACAGCCCATGCTACTTACAAAGAAATGAACCATGACGCGCTTAAGTGGCATGATACATATCGCACTAGGTCAACCAACTTTCCAGCGAGACTGCAATGCCCTCTTACCACCTCTGCATGACCCGGCCTCCCTCTTCCACAGTCCGTCTTCTGGACTCCTATTTTGGCCTCTCTAGACTCCTTTTGGACCTTCCATACTCTTGAGGATGGTGATTCCAAGTGCTCTGAGGTTTACCCACGATGGTCCTCACTTCTCCCTGGATGACCACATCACCAAAATGCCGTCACTACCATCAACTTGCAGATCTCTTGTCTTAGCTCCAAATTCCCTCTTACACCCAAGAGTTTCCTCAAATGTACTGTATCTGGGGGGAGGAGGCTGGGAGGGCAAGGGGAGGAACTGAGGAATGAAACTGACTAAATTGTGTTACATGTATGTACAAATATGTCACAATGAGTCCCACTGTTAGGTATAATTATAATGCACCAATAAAAACTAATTTAAGCCGAGCGTGGTGGCACACTCTTGTAATCCCCGCACTTGGGAGGCAGAGACAGGAGGATAGCATGGGTTCAGCCAGCCACGCTGGCCTAAGAGACCCTGTTTCCAAATAAAAAATATATATATAAAATAGGTCTGGGAGTGTGGCCTGGAGGTAGAAGGGCTTCCAGGAACCCCAGTACTACAAAAAAAAAACTAATTTAAATTTTTTATTTTATCTAAAATTTGGCTTCTCATTTCCCCCAGGTGCAAATATGATTCTCTTGTACTCTCTGTGGTGGTGTGGGGGTCGGGGTTGGCATTTCTATCTATTTGATAACAGTTCTATACACTCAATCCATCCTAAAGTTCTACCATCCCCTTCCTTGCAAAGTCTCTAGTATCTCACACTTTCAGCCCTCCCCAACCTTGTCTCACAATGAACTCTGTTGTTCACCAGATAATTGCTATTATTTTCTAAACTGCTCTCTCCAGTCCTGTTCTCTTCCTAGGCATTTTATGTTATGCCCAGACCACCTTTCCAAAACTCATATCTCACCTGTAGCCTCTCTGCTTAAACTCCTTATGCAGTGTTTTTTTTTTAACTTTTTGTACTGTTATTTGGGTTCTCAGATCCCTGAGCCAGTTGTCTCTCTCTTTGTGTACAATATAGATCACCCCCCGAAAAAATGGGTTGATTTGAATATAATGGCATCATCCTATTTCTCTCAACCTGTCTCTCTTTTTACTGGGTGATTTCATAATTTCATGTGAGAAAACAAGAAATGTTTTGCCTGAAATCACTTTATTTTAAAATATATTAAGCATCAGTACAATAGAAATTAGTAGACCCAGTCATCGTGGTGCATGCCCAGAACCTTAGCTACTAGGAAAGCTGAGATAGGAGAATCTCAGGTTCCAGGTTCACCTAGGCAACTGAGCAAAACCCTGTCTCAAAATAAAAAATAAAAAAAGGCTGGAAATGTAGCTCAGTAATAGAGTCCCTGGATTCAATCCCCAGGACCAAAAAAAAAAAAAAAAAGAAAATGGGACTGGAATTAACCAAGTTGGGAAGAGTGAGAGAAGGAGGAAACTGAGTGAAGGTGGTCTGCCCCTCTGCTTCCTAAATGTAATGGAGATGCAGTGCCAAGACGAGTCATTAAAGAAGACAGTCCTGTCTGCTACCAAATGGCCTCCACAAGCCCATGGAAATAGGGCAGAGGTGCACTATATAAAAAGGACATTTTTATATTCAAATTTTATTGCAGATAGGGGCAATTCTTTCTTAGTTTTAAATGTTTCAAACAGAGAAAAATTAAAATATTACTTAGGACACAAATAATTATAGAAAATGGTGATAGTTCTGGGGTGCCCCCAACATTTCATCCTTCTGTATATCTTCCTCCTATTCTGCATTTGATGTCTCATGCATTTTTTTTTTTTTTTTGCAGTACTGGGGATGGAACCTGGGGGTATTATGCCTCTAAGCTACACCACCAGCCCTATTTTTTATTCTTTATTTTGAAACAGGGTCTCACTGAGTTGCAAAGGGCCTCACTAAGTAGCTGAGGCTGGCTGCAAACCACCATCCTCCAGTCTCAGCTTCCCACATGCTGGGATTACAAGCGTGCACCACCATGTCCGGTTTTGTCTCATGCATTATTCATTGAATGTTTTTATGATTTTCTATAAAGTAGTATATCCATAAATAATATGTACTATATTTTAAATATTTTGAACTTAAGTGAACTTCATAAAAAATGGTCACTTTTTGACTTAACATTGTATTTCATACAGTTTAAACATGATACGTGTTTTATGTGATTTGAAAATTATATGTATATTATTATTTGAATATTTTATAATTTGAATAGTATGTAATGCATATTTTATATATGCATGTTATATGTTAAATATGTTTTACAGTATATGTAGCTTCCTTTCATTTTAACTGTCATATAATATTCTAACTGTAAATGAAATTTATCTGTCTTTTTACTAAGACATTAAAGTTGTATGTGAAAAATTCTCTAGCTAAAAGTCTAGAAATGATTTAATATGTCAGAGGGTATAAACATTACAACCTTACTAGATTTTTGACAATTTTTTTCTAAAGTATGTCACTTTATCATTTCTCTACATTCTCAAAAACATTTGCTATTGCCAGATGTCTAAATTTTGTCAAATCAATTGAGCTTAAAAGAAATTATGTGTAATTTGCTAATTCCTGATGATTGGTGTAATTGAATATATTTTCTGTTTATCAACCATTCAGATTTCCTCTTCTATGAATTGCTTGCTTATGTCCTTTTTATATTTTTCTATCATATTATTTGTTATATTTATATCATATTATTTGTTATATATATCATATTATTTGTTATATTTTTATTGGTTTGGGTGATTTATTTAAATAGTCAGGAACTAATCATTTGCCAATCAGATTTATCACACAGATGTGGCCTGTTCTTCAATAACTGATTGTATCTCTGGAGTTTGCTTTACCTTAGTTTTGGCAAGCAAGTTAAAACTAAGATTATATATATATATATGAAAATTGCTGTTTCCATGATACTATGGGTTCAAAAAAGGCATTACAAATGCCATTTTTCTTTATTTCTTTTCCACCTATGTTCAGAGACTTAAGGATTGGCCAACTAGCTTTATGCTTGATATCTGTGCTTGGGTCGAGTGGGTAGTTTGGACCAACTTTGACCATGATTTACAACAGGTAATTGGGCATAGTAGACTGTACCTTTCACTGAGATCAAAACTACTAGAAACCAAGTACTTCTCATAGAAACACATAGAATCAGCTGTAGGCAAGGGCAAGAGGCATGCAGAAAAAATATATAGCCCAATATCTTATCTTATCTCTAAGATAAGTAAAATATCTTAGAGATACTTATCTTAATATCTCTAAGATATTTTACTTTAGCCAGGAAAGTTTCTGTTTATGACATAAGTCCATATACTCAGGTAACCATAGAAAACAAGATTAGAATAGCATCATGGTACTGTCAGGTTGCATGAATATATTGCCTTGGGAATCCTGATAGGAAATCTTAAAATAACTATGGCCTGTCTTTCTATTTCAGAGGTGTGGCGAAATCTTGTTTGAGAACCCTGATCAGAATGCCAAATGTGTTTGCATGCTAGGTAAGAGGACCTCTCAGTTTAAATATATGAAGTGTGCTGATGTCATGTGAGGTTTCTGTTGTTCTATTGCCTTACTATCTTTTGTTTCATTTTAGAGAGGCTCATAGGCTCATTTGTGAATTTATGAATGGCTCTAACACATTTGTGGAATGTTTGGTTTGAAAAACGGTTTTGACTTTAATAACTCAGAAACTCTGTCTCTATGCTTTTGAGTCTTTCAAAAATTTTTTCAAATCACCAACATAGCATAAAATTGAATGTTTGTGCAGAGGGAACTATAACACAAAGATAATAGGATAGATAAGTAAACTATTAAGCACTTTACTACCCAGTACAAATACATCTGCTTACAATGCCTGAGAGAACCAATCTAAAGTCAGCACAACAATTACTCACAAGGCATATGTAACATAATAGCAATAATATCAGGAAAAATCATTTGCTTGTGTGCAATGATAATATCATTGATGCCTTTTATAGACTTGTTCAATATCTGCTATTCTCTTAGGAAATGAAGTTGGTATTATTTACCTCATTCTATAGGTTAGAAACAAGTATAGAGAATATAAGTGAAGCAGTTAACACCAAAGCAAGAAATGATCCCAGTCATGATAAGAAAGTTTCTAAACTGTAGAATTTTAGGTCTTTGTTTCAGTCTTATTTAAGCCACTCCAGTGTGTCAAATGAAATTTATATTAATTATTGCATTTGAGCAAAAAAATAGCAAGAATAATTTTTCAAAACCTTGAATTTTGCTTTCATAAAATTTTATACTCATCCATTTAACCTCAAACTATAACTGTAAACAAAGAACAAGATGATTCAGTTTAGTCTCTTTTATTTATCTTCTTCATATCTTGGCAGCCTAGATTATTAGTAAGAAAACCCAAAAGCAGACAGCATATAAATAGAGGCAAAGGAGGATTTGGGTTTTTTTTATCATTGAAAATAATCATGTAACAAATAATTAAATGTGGGTCATGACTTCAAAAACAGATACCACATTTTTTCTAGCTTTCTGATCTTTTTTTTATTTTCCTGTACTATTGTTTTAAACCTCTATGTTGCATTTCTTGTATATTTTAATTAAGATGATGGCTATATTAGTGCATGAATAATAAATATAGCATAGCATCAACACACTCTTGTTTGGACTAGCCAATATTTCTTTCTTTTAACTGTGAAAAGTCTAAAAAAATTTTAATATATCCGGGTGCTAACTACTGATAGTAGGTAGGTAGGTAGCTAGGTAGCTAGGTAGGTAGGTAAGCAGATAGAAAGATGATGGGGAGAGAGAGAGAGAGAGAGAGAGAGAGAGAGAGAGAGAGAGAGAGAAGAAAAGAATTCTTTGTCAAACTATATATCCCAGAAAAAATTCTTTGTCCAACTGTATGTCCCATTTTGGGATTTAGAAAAGTTTCTTACCACCACATCAGATCTATTCATCAATTAACTCATTTAATTCTCACATAAACAAGATGAGTTTGGTGCTATTGTTATCCTCATTTCTCAAAAAGAAAATTGCAGCAAATGGGTTGCTACTACAGGTATCTTAATACGAAAATGTTGTTCATTTGTAGCTTCCACCTGATCTAGTAGCTTGAATCAATTTTTAACTCATGATTTTAAGGACATGAGCACATCATCGATTTTGACTGAATTTTTCTGTGTCCTGACTCTCACTTAAGTTGCTCAATCAGTTACTAGCTAGAAGGATAGCAGAAGACCGTTTGCTGCTGCCTGTACACTGGTTGTAAATTAAGATTGTCTTTCCGTCTCTTCTAGATTACATAGTTTGGCTTATATAGCTGCCAGACAGCATACTTGACTTATCCATAATCAATTTTCCAGATTATACAGAATTTCAAAATTAGGACTCTATTTATATAAATCAGTTTTTACATTCTACTATAGTCATAACAATGGCAATTAATTGTGCATTTAATGGGAAGGTGAAATCTATCCTAAGCATCTTACATAATTAGCTCATTTATTCCAAGGAAATTAAGAGATGCCTTATCCTTCAAAATATAGATATCTTGGCAAGAGCTGTGTATTGACTAAACTGCCATTGATTTTTAACCTTGTGGGTTTCATTAATCTGTTATATTTCTATTTGTTTAGTGATATAGAACTAAATAATATTAGGGAACCATAAAAATGGCTTAATGGTTTAACATTTTTTATAATTTGGGAACACATAGGAAGAGGACATTTACATTTCACCTTCAAATACTATCTACTCACTTTCTAAAATATTGTATTGAGCATTTGAAGATAATGCTGTGCCTATTGACCTTGAGTTTCTTACATAGAGAAAATTGTGCCCTCAAGGAGCTTACATCTAAGAAGGCTTAGACTTTTTTGTGCTTATCTTTTTAAAATTGCTGCAGCCCGCCGGGCGTGGTGGCTCACGCTTGTAATCCCCGCGCTTGGGAGGCAGAGACAGGAGGATTGCGCAGGTTCGAAGCCAGCCGCACGCGCTGGCTTAGGAGACCCTGTTTCCAAATTTTAAAAAAATGTAAAAATAGGTCTGGGAGTGTAACCCGAAGGTAGAAGGGCTTCCAGGAACCCCAGTACCACCAAAAAAAAAAAAATTTTGCTGCAGCTTTTAATCTAAACATTTATAAAGTTCTTTGAAATCTTAGATGAAAGAATATCAAAATTAAGTCATTATTACATCAACCTGCTATTAGCATGCTCCCTCCTAAGGACTGCCATTTCTCAACAGCTTGATACAAGGTGGTAAGAAAAGAAGTAAATTGGATGGTTTATTCACTTTATTCAGGTTATAAATATATGTCACTAAAAGTGAAACAACATCTTGCATGTCTTCAAGAAAGAACATCTATATTAAAACAACAACAACAAAAAAATCCCTTTGGCATTGTCTGAGGTGTCAGTTCAGGTGTTGCTTCCTGTGATGGTGCCCTTCTTAAGCAATCCTGTAGCATTGATTAAGAAAACACTTTATCTCCAACAGTAAAATCTGATATTTCAAGGGACCATTGAGTTTTACAAGTTTGACAACCATGAATGTAGTTTATTTCCAGAAAAATTATATAACTTTCTAATGAGTAAATCAAAATTCTTAAGCAAGAAAACCAAGTATCTAAAGCCTACTTTCCTAAAACATCACCTCTGGTCGTTATACCACCCCAATATTGAATCCCTGATGAAGTCCGAACTGAACATTCATGTCTTAAAATTGTTAAGCTTTTGACTTGTTTCCTTTGGGTTCCCCATCTCTGCCCACCCACACTCCTGGTTGGAGGTACCTGCCTAGCCCCTGGGAATCTTCTGATTTCAGCTCAATTTAGATAGAATATGACTGAGAGTCACTAGCCAGGAACACCTTTGCAGTTCTTCCTCTCCCACTAGCTACTCCTCAGATTATTCTGGAAAACATAGATATAAAAGCATAAGCTTCATGATGTCTACCTCACAACTTCCACGCAGAAGCCATTGTCACTGAAAATTATGCACTGGCTCATTACCTTAAATGATGCATCTGTGTAAAATTCACCTGAAGTTACTCTAAAACACTGAATTTAATGTAATATTATGTGGGAACAAATTACTGTCGTGGATGATTCTTGCAAGGAATCACATTTGGCTTCAGGAAACTAGTTTGTGTTGGATACGAAGGTAAATAAGGTTGTACTATAGAACTGGCTGCATGGAGCATTAATTGTTTACTCTTTTTAATTATTCAGAGAGGGCAAACATGCATGATTGAATCAGGCACCAAATCGGATTGAATTGTTGCTTTCTTCTTTTCTTCAGGCTTAGGTCAATGAGTTCAGACACCTGTCTCCTAGTACCTGCCCCCCTTTACCTTTTTAAATTATCTGCAAGACTTCTCTCTTATTTTCATTGACCTCAGAAATTTATATGATTATATCAGAGGGTATGCAGCTGTCTACAAGAGTTGTACCATAATTAGGTGTCATGAGCTGACATCATGGAAGTGGACAATAAATTATCTCTTGTTGTACAGTTGATGCATGAAGTATATCAAGTTACTGAAATATAATTTACTTTTCAAAAGTATAAAGAAAACCGTTGGGTAAAAACAGCTAAGAGTATTTAAAGAAATTATGTAAGATGATTAATGTTGATTTACTTCTTAGTTCATTTGTTAACCTTGCTCTGTAAAATAATAAATTTGGAGGGAAAAAAACTTTCAGATAAAGAATTTCACATCGAACCTGGTACTTCTTTCAACCCCTACTTCCCCTGTATAGAGTAAAATTCTTTCAAACAGAAAGCCTTAATGTGTGATATAATATTTTTGGCTCTCTTTCTCCTTGCTCTTTATCAAGGTTAATTTTTTTTCCAACTGGGGATGCTCCATGGCTCTGTAGTTGTTTCCTGCCTGATTCCTTCCATGTTGCTGAGTAGCATTTGAATATACAATGCAAACTGGCTTGCTCATGAGGCTTAGAAGGAAGTATTTTTGTTAGTCTCTTTTTGATTAAATTTACTAAAAATTATTGAAATTGATTGGCAATTTCCAGAGTAATCGAATCTAATGAAATCAACACAATTTTTTTCTTTGGTTTGGCTTAGTTTTTTTTTGTTGCTGTTGTGGTTTAGTTTTGTTGTTGTTTGTTGTTGGTTGTTGTTGTTGTTGTTGTTGTTGTTGTTGTTGCGGTACTGGGATTGGAACCCAGGGACATTCTACCTCTGAGATATACCCCAGCCCTATTTTTTATTCTTTATTTTGAAAGAGTTCTCATTAAGTTGTGGAGGGCCTCACTAAGTAGCTGAGGCTGGTCTGTGTTCCTCCTGTCTCAGCCTCTCAAGTACTAGGATTACAAGCATACACCACCATACCAGGCTTAACACAAGTGTTGTTAACACCAGGCATAAGTATGGAGAGTCTTGCTGCGTAATCCTCACTTTGAAAACTTGTACTCTCATAGAATTGTCTTCTTTGCTTTATTCTCCCATTTATAGTTTTTCTGAAAAGTAGAAATGAAAGCATCTATCTCTCTTAGCCCTGGGTGTTTTCAATGATAGAATAAGGTATTCTGTGAGGAAATGCCTGGTAGGACACCAGCCCTACATATAATTTATTCATCAATAAATGAGTAAATGAGTAAACCATCAAAAACTTAAAAATTGATAGTAAAAGTAAATTATTGGTTGATGGCATTCATAGTGTCTAGAAAGCAGCTGGAAAGCAGAAACATTATTCAAATGTGAAAGCAATTTTTAAAAATATTCAGTATGTTCTTCAAAATGCATGGTGCCTTAAGAGCAGAACTAGACATTAGTCCAATATTAAAGTATCAATCACCAGATGTGCATCAAGCACCTTCTATCTGTGAAGGAGTGGGCTAAGCACTGGGAAACCAAAGGCCAACGGGGTGCAGATTCTGTCCTCAGAGGGTTTCCAGTCCAGCAAAACATTCAAGTCTGAGGCCCCAATATTTGCAACATGAGCTCGAGAGTGACAAGCGATACAGCAGAAATAAGATAAAGTGTGTGACTTCAAAGGGTGGCAAGAAGGTATGCAGCTGGGATGTGAAGACACATGGATTTCAATGTGAAAGCCAAGCAGGTGGGAGCATCCTAGGCAACAGGAAATCCCTCTCAGAAGTCTAGATACAGGAGGCTGGGGAGAGGCCATGGGCAACAAGCGTTCTGGGCCACAGAGAGGATAGAAGGACGCATTGGAAAGGGTTTTTAAATTTTTACTAAAACATAATAATGATACAGAAGGGTGGGTTTCACTGTGGCATATTTGTACACCCATGCAGCATAACTTGGTCAATTTTATTCCCCACCACCTCCCTCTGGTTCCCTTCTTCTCCCCTCCTGCTCTTTCTTCTGTTCTTAGGAAGTCCTGTTTTCTCCCGCTCTAGCTCCTGCATATGAAAGAAAGCATACATCTTTGGACTTTCTGAGTCTGGCCGATCTCATAGCATGATGTTCTCCAGTCTCGTTCATTTTCCTGAAAATGACATAATTTTATTTTTTTAACGTCTGAATAAAACTCTGTTGTATATATAGCACATTTCTTTATCCATTCATCTGTTGGAGAGCACCTAGGCTGTTCCATAACTTGGTTATTATGAATTATATTGCTATAAACATGGCTATGCATGTATCTCTAGGGTATGATGACTTGAAGCCTTCTGGATATATACCAAGTAGGGGCCTAGCTGGGTCATATGACAGTTCCATTGCTAGTTTGTTTGTTTGTTTTTGTTTTTTGTTTTTTGTTTTTTGTTTTTCAGTACTGGGGATGGAACCCAGGGGCATTGTACCTCTGAGCTACACCCTCAGCCCTATTTTTTAGTCTTTTTATTTTTTGAAACAGGGTCTCACTGAGTTGGGAAGGGCCTCACTAAGTAGCTGTGGTTGTCCATGAACCACAACCCTCTGGTCTCTGCCTCCCAAGTGCTGGGATTACAGGTATACACTACCATGCCTGGCATTGCTAGTCTTTTGAGGAACCTCCATACTGATTTCCATAGTTGCTATACTAATTCACAGTCCTACTGACAGTATACAAAAATTTTCCCCTGCATCCTCGCCAGCATATATTACTATCTGTATTCTTTTTTTTTTTTTTTTTTTTTTTTTTTTTGTGGGTCTGGGGATGGAATCCAGGGGCATTTGACCCTTAAGCTACATCCCCTGCCCTATTTTTTTATTCTTTATTTTGAAACAGGGTCTCACTAAGTTTCAAAGGGCCTCACTAAGTAGCTGAAGCTGTCTGCGAACTACGATCCTCCTGTCTCAGCCTCCCGAATGCTGGGATTACAGGCGTGTGACACCACGCCCGGCTGTATTCTTGATGAGTGCTTTTTTAACTGAAGTGAGATAAAATATCAGTGCAGTTTTGATTTGCATTTTTATAGCAAAAGACATTGAACATTTTTTCATATATATGTTGGTCACTTGTATTTCTTCTTTTAAGAAGTATCTGTCAGGTTTATTTGCCCATTATTAACTGGATTATTTGGGAGTTTTGGTGTTGTTTTTTGAAGCTCTTCATATATTTTGGATATTAATCCTCTATCAGAAAAGTAACTAGCAATTTTTCCCATTCTTTATACTCTTTCTTCATATTATGGATTCCTTTGCTGTGGAAAAGCTCTTTAATTTGTTGCTATCCCATTTATTGAATCTTGGTATGACTGACCGAGACTTAGGACTCCTAATGATGATTTTCATTGGAATTATTATTATTGGAATGTTTCCACTATGGCTTCTTCTAGCAGTTGCAAGGTTTCTGGCCTTATTCCCATGTCTTTTATTTATTTTGAATTGACTTCTGTGCAAACTGAGCGATACAGATATAGTTTCATTTTTCCTCATGGATATTCAGTTTTCCCAACCCCATTTGTTCCAAATGCTGTCTTTTCTCAATGTATCTTTTTGACACTTTTGTCAAATATCAAATGACTGTGTGTTTGTGGGTTTCTCTCTGAACGCTCACGTGTATCCTATTGGTCTACACATCTCTTTTTATGCCAGTGCCATACTGTTTTTGTAACTCTCGCTCTGTAGTATAACTTGAAATTGAGAGTATAGACAGATTGACTGTTACCATCCATTCCATAAAAGACAGACACCCCAAATAAAAATTCTGTTCATTTGTATTTATTTATTTATTGTATCCTTCTCTTGGTGCATTAGAGTCTCACATCATAATATAGTTCAGAGTGATAGTGACAGGGATACACAGAGAGGTTGATGAGCTTTTCCCTGGCTCCATCCCTACTCTCCCCTCTTCCCCATACATAATGTTGAGACTGACATTGGTATTCTCACCTAAATATACAATGTCAGTGGAAGTGTTGCCTTCATTCATTCTCCCTCTCCCTGCTCCCACCCTCCCTGGCTCCCTGGAGTTTCTCCCCCATTATCTAAAGTCCCTCTTATATCCCAATTCCTCCCTAGCTTCCACATAGGAAAGAAAACATATGACTCTTTACCATCTGTGACTGGCTAATCTCACTTAACAAAATATTCTCCAGGTCCACGCGTTTTCTTGCAAATGACATAATTTTGGCCTTTTTTATTGCTGAGTAGAATTTCATTGTATTCCATAATTCTGTAATCAATTTATCTGTTGATGAACATTCGGATTGGTTTCATAATTTGGCTAGTTTGTATTTATTTAGAGAGCATCTTCTTATTTGTTAAAGTGTACTGCAGAATATTCTAAGGACTCATTTTTTACTGGGTAGTATTAAGTGTATTAAGTGTATCCACTCACAAGATGTGTATGAAATTATACAATTTAAACCTATGCATATTTGACACTCGTAACCTGAATTCTAGGCCTGATTTATTTAAATGCATGTTAATTTTATCTTTTTCTATTGCTATCCAATATCATAGCATCTTAGTTAAGAAGTTAAGATAGTATTTTCATTTCTTATAATGGAGAAAATATTTCTTCACTTTTTGGAAACTTCATCTAATAAAAGCGGAAGGGCTTTTTATGACAATATTTTGTTCTCATGGGCCAATGGGTGAGTTTTCCATGTGGACACTTTTGAGGGCTACCAATTGTTTCTTAAATACATAATCTATCTTAAGGAAAAATAATATCTGCTGTCAAAGTAGGTCACTCTGGTATAGGAGAAAGAACAGGGCATTCAAATGCCTGGTCACAGCTAAATGTGAGGCAGTGGGCAAGTCACGTAAGGGTGGTAGATTTCATTTTACTCTTCTTCAAATGGAATAAAAAGCAATAATAACAATATTATGGTCTATTAGTTCTATTGAGGATAAAATGACAAATATTAAATATTCAGTAAACTTTTAGAATGACTATAAGTATTATTTTTATTAATACTATAAACTAATATATTCTAAGTCCTTGCATTTTCATGTTGTATTAGTTGTAGTATTTTTTATATAAAGTTGACCACTTTGGTATATTGTGAATATTAAGTTATCTTAATTTGTTCAAGTGAGCAGACATTTTCAAGTATTCATTTGCAACTTATAAATGGGAAATAACAGAAATAATAATAGAAAATATAGAATTGATATTTAGAAATAATCCTCACAGATTATTAAATAATTCATTTGCATTTGACTTTAAAAATAAGGTCTATATTTAAAGAAAAGTTTTTTGGGGGGGTTTGTTTGTATGTTTGTGTGTGATATTGAAGAAAGAACACAGGGGTCTTCTACCTCTGAGCTATACCCCCAGTGTAATTTTTTTTATTTTATGGAAACAGAGTCTCACTAAGTTGCTGAGAGCCTCACTGAGTTCCTGAGACTGGCTTCAAACTTGTGATCCTCCTGTCTCAGCCTCTAAATACCATCATTCCTGGCTTAAATAAAAAGTTTTTAAACTGCTTAATTTTGATTTATCAAGGTTAGAATGCCTCAGAGATATGAATTAATTTTAACTTACACAAAGCACCTCATTTATATCACTTGGATAGATATACGCTTACAATATACACATTCAAATAAAACCTCTGGACAATGTTTTCTAACTCTACAACAAGGAAAACAAATTGAACTGGATTTCCCCAAGGAAGAGCCTGATGCCCATCACTCCCCCAGGGCTTGGCTTTGTCTTACTTTTCATTGTACTTTTCACCAAATGGCCTATTTTATATTCATTTGTTTGTTTGCTAATCGCTGTCCCCAGCCTCATCTTACAACACAGTTATACGCACAGAACATAAATGTCATGAAAGGAGGGACTTAGTTTTATTCACTACCAAGTATCCAGTCTCTGAAGCCTCTGGCTGCCTAACTCCTGACGGGAACTGGGTATTTGCGAATATATTCATGCTGCTGCATTTGTGAGAACAGGATAATCACCTGTAGGGCATCACTCAGATGTAACAAAGACAGGTTGGATAGCATTGGAAACCCTCTGCTAGCATGGCCAAGGCCATGGGTCAGCTCCTGCATGAACTAATTGGCAGTTTCCCAATCATTTCACTCTCTGTTCCTGTATAAGAAATAAGTAGCTCTCTACAAATAGGCAATTAGAGCCTATCCTAAGATTGAGGAGATTAGCAAACATTTGTGGGGCACTTCTTTCTGCTTAGGGGTGCTCTAAAGTTGACATAATAACCAGCAAGGCAGAATCCCTATTACCGCAGAATTTATTTTTGGGCGGGTGGAATATTATGTTGAGGAAACAGAAGGAGGCTCATTATTTTGTCTTCTCTATGTTTATAGAAATATACAGAAAAAATTTTCACCCTGAGGTTGAAGCCTTTATAAAAGCTTGCTATATAATCCTTTTAAAATTTTATATTTGAAAGTCAATATCGCTTTGCATAAGGAAACGAGTTCCCTAGGCTCACAGTTGCTTTCTGTGGTGCATTGCTGCATTTTGTCAGCAGCGAAACACCACACTTGTAAGTGCAGCTGGGAGCCAGTGCTCAGCTAAGGACTAGTTGCAGAGGAGCATGCACAGAGTGAAGGCCAGGCTAGTAGAACTAAAGCTGTCAATCCCCAACGTGATATAAACATCAATCTTGTGTTGTATTCACCTCGTTTTTCTGTCAGAAGACAGAGGAAAGGTCATTGGGTGATACCTGTCCTTCATAAAAAGCCACCCTTCCGTAATACATTCAACCAACCCACATCTATAGGCATATAATGTGTGCCAATACAGGAGAGGTCAGATATTGAAGTCTGGGTTTCTGTCGGCAAGAAACTGGTCTAGTGGTACATTGATAACTACACAATGTCATTACAGCATAATAAATCATATTAAGGAAGGGCACAAGTTGTATAGGAAGGGGAAGAGGAGTGGTGTCTGGAAAGGCGTCATGCAAGAGGTGCTAAGGAGCCTAGTTCCAAAGAGAGCAGCAGACAGCCCCAGGAGGCTGGGATATGAAGCACATCTGGAAAGCTGTCAGCATTTGCAGGCAGGAAAAGCAGCAGGTACATGTAGCTTAGTGTAACCAATCAGAGGAACCATAAGAAACTCACGATGACTGTGGAACAGAATAAGAGAAAAGAAATAGATGAACTGAGCTTGGAGAGGAAGTTGTACAGATTATGAGGACCCAAAAAAGAGAACAGGAAACTGTATAAGGCATTTAAACAAAGTTGCCACAAGGTGAGGCATGGATTTGGACAAGTTGTCTGGTCAGAGTAGAGAATGCCCAGAAGAACAGAGCTAGAAAGAGCAGGTTAGGAAATAATAGCAATTAGCAGGTGAGAAATGATGTGCCTGCCTAAACTGAGGCAGTGTCAGGGAGGGCAGAAGGCATGAGATGCAGGAGACTTTGCAGCGATGACAGAACTTTAGAGTGTGTTGAGTATAGGAAATGTTACTAAATAGATAGAGGTGCTGTTCCCAACTCCACTCCACCATGGAGCATTACTGGAGGATTTGATTTGTACCTGGGAAAATGATGAGCTAAATTTTAGACACAGCAAAAGTTTTTAATTTTTTTTATTAGTGCATTAGATTACACATACAAGTAAAATTCTTTGTGACATACACATAATGCAAGTTGGCCAGTTTCATTTTCCAGTTCCTCCCCTTGTCCTCCCCACCTTCTTTCCCCTAGACACAATAAATGTGAGGTGTCCAAGAAACTCTCTGGTGTAAGAGGGAATGTGGAGCTGAGATGAGAGGTCTGTAAGTTGATGATGGGATGGTGATGACATTTTGGTGATAAGGCTATCCAGGGTGAGAAGAAGACGGTCACAGGAAAACCTTAGAACACTTGGAAGCATCGCCCTGAAGAGTTTGGAAGGTCCAACAGGAGTCTGGAGAAGCCATATTTGGCTGGAGATGCAGACTGATGCACATAATATGTGGAAGCTAGAGAGGCATTCTGAAATAAGAGCAACATTAGATAGATGAGCAGAAGAGTTAGGGAAGGGCGTGGGGATGAAGCCATAAGGAATGCAGTAGTAGAAATAATATTATGAATGTGTACACAATTGGCAATTTCAATCTCAAAGAATTGTGAGGTGAAGATGAGGAGGGAACCAGTGGGGAGGGTACCAAGAATTGTGTACATGTATTTTTCTGACACTACCTACCCCAATATGATGTAAAGTTGCAATGCACCCAATCAAAAATAAAAAAGAATGTGTGGAGAGAAAAAGACCAGAGAAATCAGGGGAGAACCATAACATAGCTATCTTAGCCAAAAGAAGAGAGTCCCCAAAGGAAGGGCATATAGCTATGTGAGATATCATAGAGCGAGATCAAGACTAGAAGGGAGTCTGTCAGACTTAACGCAAGAGCATAGTTAGCAGAAGCCCCAAGGGAGGAAAGAGGCCGAGTGGAAAGCCAAGGCAGATCCCTTTGCCAAGAGTCTGTCTGAGAAAGGAAGGCAGGAGACAGAGCAATACCTGTCAAGAATTTGAGCTGGAGAAGGGTGACACTGGATGGGAAAGGCTGGGGAATGTTTTGCTGCTGTGAGGAAGGAGTCAAGGATGTAGCAAAAGTTTTCTAATGGAAGGAGTAATTGTGCACCTTCAGCCTGAGACTCAGAGAGGGTATTAAAGAATGAGGAAGAATGAAGACAGAACCTCATCCCCCAGGCTAGGTTGGCAAGGGCTGACAGGAGTTCCATTAGAGTCCTTTCTCCATAAGAAGGAAGTGTGATGCTTTGAGAAGAAAAAGGACAGGAGGAATGGATGCAAGCATGAAGAAATGAGCGAATGTGAAACTAGCATTATATGAAGTAAAAAAGAACTAACTAGAAAGTAAAAATATATTTACATAGTGAAGCAGTTCTAAGGACCTAATTGAGGTTAGAAACCATGAATCAATATACCTAGGCCCATTCTTTAAAATTAAACATGCAGAAAATCCAAACAATGTGTTTTTCCCAACACAATTTGGAAAAATAACTACTGCTTGTTCAGTTCATGAAGACCCTTTCCTTCTCTTTTCTCTTTATCTACCTCCTTTTTCTCCTCTTCTTCCTCTTTCTCTTCCTCTTTTCCTTCTCCTTCCTTGGCTGGCCAAGGAGGCCTGCACAGAGATTCTTGCTTGGCCATAACTTAAAAACTCCTCCCTCCCATCTGTAAATATTTAATCACTTCTTCATTTCCCTATCTCTCCTGCACATTCCCAGAGAATGTTTATCTGATTTATCTTTCTGATGCTAGCACCCAGCATTGGCCATCAATGCCAAAGAAGCACAAAATAATTCCTAATAAATGTATAGAAACATAAAATATTACAAATCCATTCTTAACCTTTTCTCATCACCCATTTTCTGACCTGTGTTGGCCTACAAGGGGATGCCTCTGCATTTGCCTCCCAACTGGTATGAAGCCATTTGTACCCTGGGCACGCTTGCCTCTCCAGAACCCCACTTACTCCTGGCCAATCACATCAAAGCTGCTTCTTCCTTCTCAGTGCCCAACCCTGGTCCAGTTTCCCCTCTTACCAGTTTCATTCAAAGACTTTTTGCTGACCATCTGAGTCTTCCCAAGAATCTTTGCACGTGTCAAACTGTAATGCTACAAAAAACATCATTTTCAAATTTGACCCCAAATCAATGTAGGAAATGCAGGTGATACTTGCATTTCACTATAAATTTATATCTTATGGATAAATGATTCACAGAGGCTGGCTTCTACTACTCAGGGTAGCTCAAGAGGTATCAGCTATCAATAGCCAGCTATTGTCTTACCAGCTATGAATACAAAGCATTCTTCATATCTATGTAAAGTATTCTGATACTTATGGGTTATAAACATTCACAAAATATAGAAATTTTCAGAGACAAAATTATGTAGATTATATAAAATACTCAGGAAGAAAATTTTAAAGCATTGAAAAAATAAGGGCTTGTTTCTATTATTTCAATTGCTTTGTCATATTTAAGTGTCAAAACATTAGATAAACATTTCTAACAAAAGCTATGTTCCTAACAAAAGATATGTAACCATTTTTGTCAGATCCATTGTGATAAAAAATAATGTTTTATTAACTTATCCTATCTGTTCCAAAAGAAGCATCTCACTTGTGGTGTAAAAGCTGTTTCCATAAGCCCAAAATGTACACATCTGGTCAAGTTTTTAACTTTTGTGAACCCAGCATGGACACTATCAAAATTACTGATTATTTTAAGTGTAAAAATCTTGAAAGAAAATATAAAAGTATATTATATACCGTGATACACAAATACATAGATATTTGGGGGCAGCTTTAAGGTAGTCAACCACATATGAGCTTAATGCATGTGGTTTAGTCAACTTTAAATTTTGATGATTTATAATGGGGGAGGGTAAATTGGGATTGAACCCAGGAAAATTCTACCTCTGAGCTACATCCCATTTCTAGTTTATTTTTTATTTTGAAACAGACTCTCACTAAATTGCAGAGGGCCTCACTAAGTTCCTGAGGCAAACCACGAACCTGCTATCCTCTTGCCTCAGCCTCCTGAGTAATGGGATTACAAATGTGTGTCACCATGCCTTGGCTGATTTATAATTTAATAAAATAGAGCCCATTATAAACTTTTGCAAATTACCATTTTATCTTTACCTAAAATTTGGTTTTGACTCCATGTGGCATAATAAAAAGTTAGAGGTTTTATTCTGTGAGAGGCCCTTATATTCTGAAATACAGACATGGATTGTTTAATAATGGAACACATTCTGAGAAATGCATCATGAAGTAATTTCATCACTGTGCAAACATCATAGCATGTACTTAACACAAGTCTAGATGGGCTACCCTACTACGCACCTAGGCTCTGTGGTACAGATTATTGCTCGTTAGCTACAAACCTGTAAAGCATATTATTCTACTGAATACCACAGAAAGTTGTAATACAATGGCATTTGTTTATGTAAATATACCCAAAGTTAGGAAAGGTACAGCAAAAATACTAGGTGATAGGAATTTTTCAGCTCCATTATAATTGTATAGAACCATGTATGCAGTCTGTCATTAACTGAAACATTACTATGTGACACATGACTCTATAATGATGCCAGAAATGCTAGTAGGATATAGAATTCCAAGAGATTGGTGAATATCAGTATTCTCACTGTTCAGTAATAATCATATGCTACAAATATGATATTTTTAAAATATATATAGTAAATATATTCAAGAATTTACCATGTCAAATTGCCTTCTAAAATTTGCTGCAAACATTTTATTGCGATGTCAAGAAAATGTATCTCAATATTGTCTTCTTTTAGAAAAGCAAATATTTGGAAAAATTAATTGAATATTTTAGAAGTACATACTGAATTAAAAAATACATTTTCTGCATTTCTCAGGAAAACATTTAACATTTCATTCCTGAGTTCCTGCATTACTTATTGAATGAAATTATTAATAATTAATTTCCCCAAGGAGTCTGCATAAAAGGTAGCTATTCTATCTATTTCACTCTTCGTGTCAGGAATAGTCTTCATTCATGGATCATGTTTATAAGATGGGTGACTAATGAAATGCGAAGGTGACTCTGGGTGACACCAGATGAACAATTATGATCATATTTTGAATTATTTCACAGATATTTGGGACTTGATCATCACAGAGGCTTAAGCAAATCTCAAACTATTTGAAGGGGCTTAGTTCTTTCAGATGTTGCTTTCATAGGACTTTAAACTTGAGAGTCAACTAAGGAAATGATAACTTTTTATTGACATGTGCTAATCCTATATTAGTGGGGTTCAGTGTTATATTTCAACACATGCACACAGCATGTACTGATCAAACTAGGGTCATTGGCATTTTCCTCTCATCATTTTTATATTAGGAGGCTTCAAACTTTCCTCACTTAGATCTTCATAAAATATATAATAGGTCACCATGAACTATTGTCATTCCTCTTTGCTGCAAAAGACCAGAAGGTCTCTCTTCCATCTAACTGTGTTTTGGAACCCATTACCCAACCTCCCTTTATCCACTCTCCCCAAAATGGATAACTTTTCTCAGCCTAGTCCATCTGCTTGGAGTCTAGAATTTCAGGATCACATCTCAGGATACATGATCATAGAGAGTTGTGTAAATTTGTAGGTCATAACAATAAATAAAGGATTTTTCTGCTGCAGCAATTGTACTCTTAAAGATGAAGAAGTTTCTGATTTTTACAAGCAAACCAAAATGATGTGACTGTACATGTTTATTTTCCTATATGGAAAGCTTCTTAGAAGATTGGTTTCAAATGTTAGCATCTTTAAGAGAGAAAGTATTTAATTAGTGTGCTTAATATTAATAAACATGAACTAATAATATGCATACATGTGTCCAAGTTTATATTTGTTAGTAGCCTCATATTTCTCAACAATTGAATCTATAGTTTTTATATTATTGACACTTATAATTCTCTTGGTACTGGTTTATTTAGTCACTGGTTTATTTTGATTAAAATATTCCTTTTGGTTAAAATATTACTTACATGGATTGACACGGACAGATTCCCTCATACCTCCTCCCATACCAACCACCCAAAGAGTCGATTCTGACTCACTGGCTCTATCACCACTTCCTAATTTTGAAATTTTTATAAATGGAGTTAAAAATATGTTCTTTTTTCTGTCTTCTTTCTTCACTCAGCACTGTCTATGAGATTTATCTGTACTGTCACACTGAACCATAGTTCATTCTTTTTCTTTTTTTTGTTTTGCTCTATAGCAGGGATTAGCAAAGTATAGCTCATGGGCTTAATCTGACCTGTCACTCTTTTTATTAAAACATAAACATGTCCATTCAGCAGTTTAGTTGTCATAGAGAGCATCTGATTCCCAAAGGCTAACATGTTTTCTGTGCCCCTTTATAGAAAAAATTTGTAAACCACTTCTCTGGAGTACTCTAGTGTATGTATGTTTGTGTGACTATACATTAATTCAAGTGGTAATAAACATTTGGCTATTTCTAGTTGGGGGCCACTGCAAATCACACTGTTGTGATTCTTGTGCATATCTTTTTGTGCACAAAATTATAAATTTCCTTGAGCATCTACCCAGAACTATTAGGACACACACACACACACACACACACACACACACACACACACTTGTACATGTATATATACATATGATTCTGTGAAATAGTTTTCCAAAGTGTCTATACCAATCTTTTACCCTCCCAAAAACTGTTTATGAAAGTCCCATAAATTATTTAATACTTAATAATTATCTTAGAGTAAAATTTAAAAAGTATCATTCATCATTCAACTCAATACAAACAACATTTTATGCAATAGCCTTGAGTGAAGATTATGATCATCATTTAAGTAAACAAATCATCAGATTGATGATGGTAGTAATAAAACAGGTAAATTTTATTTGTTTATTGCCAATGAACATTAAAGAGTTGATGGGGTTTATTGCATAATCCAAATTAATAGTTTCTCTTTGTTGAATGCTTGAAAATAAATGTCCCACAAATTATCCATATTAGAACTGTAAACACAACTTTGGCTCATAAGTAATTTTATAAGTAAAAATTACCTTCTGTTGAGCTAATTCATTTTCATTGTTTTTACTACAAAATATAAAATAATTATTTTACAGATCTGAAATTATAAAGATTTTTAGGCAGTGGAAATGCTCCATATTATACTATTATGATGGATATATGTGATTTACATTGGTTTAAATCTATAGGATCTACACAATACCAAGAATGAACCCTAATGTAACTTGTAGGTTGTTGGTCATTTGGATGTGTCAGTGTAGCTTCAGCAATCATAATAAATACACCACTTTGGTCGGGGAACCTGAAAACGCGAGAGATAGTATGTGTGGAGACCAGGGGTATATTGGAAATCTTTATACTATTCCTTTCAATTTTGCTCTTAAAAAATACTCTACGTGTGTGTGTGTGTGTGTGTGTGTGTGTGTGTGTGTGTGTTGAAAATCTTACTAAGCTGCTGAGGTTGACCTTGAACCTGCAATCCCTCTATCTTGGCCTCCCAAATATTGAGGTTTTGGCGTGCACCACCCCACCTAGCTAACGTTTAAAAAAGGCTTAACAATTGTAGGAAAGAAATCTAATGCTGAAAAATTAATAGTGTAGTCCCTTCCTATAAAATCACATGGCATAGTATTTCCAGACTCAGCCCTTACTCTTGCTTCATGAACATTAGACAAATGTTAAAAATGAAGTGGCAAAGAAATCTCTTTCTGTTTTTTTCTCAGTAGTGGGCATGTGCTGATGGGGATAGGAGGGTTATATTTAGCCAATATCTGAACTGAGTTGAATGAGAGAACTAAAATTTTTCAATCGCAAAAAAAAATGTCAAGAAATGGTTTTGGCTTCTCAGATGGTAGACTCAGGACTGGTTATCATTTCCCTTTTGTCTCTATATTTTTCAAATGTTTTAACAAAGAATAGTTATTTTGTAATTAAAGAGGTTTTAGGTTATTTCTCTGATGTTTAAGTGTACAAAGAGCGTTTCTTATTCTTTGCTCTGCTAACCTCCACCTCTGACAAGTGTCAAAGCTCTGCTGACTCTCCTGCAGTGGGGTGTGCACAGATGGAGCATCACTCTCCTTGCAGTGGTGACTGTGACTCGGGGTGACCCCTGTGCTAGTTGCTGCATCTTGGAGATGAGTCTCTCGTAAAGTTACCTTCCAGAAAACAAATCACATCTTGGAGAATGAACTCACAGAGGGCAGGTGATCCCACCAACCCTATGCCTTGTGCTGCAGATCTGGTGCCACCCACTGATACCCAACCCTTGACATATCACAGAAATTGCAAAACAATATGAAAGTGGAATAGCTGAGGTTTGTGGTCCTGTGGCAAATGGGAACCTTCCAGAGCAAACATGCTAGGAGCCTACAGCATGAGGGATGGGTAAGGCTCGAAGCACAAATGCCACACAATCTGGAACAAAACACTGCAGAACTTCCTTAGGTTCTCAAAATTGGTGTGTGTTAACATAACACACGTTACATGCATGAGTGCCCACAACCTGTCTCTGCCTCGGAGAAGAAGACTTGCTTCAGTTACGCCCGGAGAGTCTGTAGCTTTCATTAGGCTAGCAAATAAACAAAAGAGACAGCCGCACATTTCCAAGTTCAGGAACTCTACTTTCTTCCTTTTTCTCAACCATGGTACAAAAGGCACAGGATCTTTTTCCAAATAAAGGTATGCATGCTCTTATTTTATGCAACCAGTTAGCTTACTACTGCAATTCAGAGAAGAAACAGGAAGAAATGCTTACTGTTTCTCTGTGTCTTAAACTGTCTCAAATGGAGGAAGGTCCTGATGCTATAAAAACTATATAAAGAACTAAAAACATATTTCAAATGCATGTGGTTGTGTATAAGTACATATGTACAATTTTAAGTGGTAGGAAAAAACATACAATTTTATTTGATTCATTGTATTTTTCTGCACTTAATAGATTTCCTCTTATCAGCATATATTTCTTTTATAAAAGAAAAATAAACATAAAAAGAAAAGATTAACTGGTTACTTTAAAAAACATAGAAAGAAATAAAAGAAGTAGAGAAAATTGCTGAGACCAATGTACAGTTGAGATCTGGTGAGCTCTGAAGTAGCTCTGAAGTAGCTCTGAAGAAGGAATATGGCTCAAGGACAAGACTCTGATATAAAACTTTCCCTAAAACTAAGAGAAAGATGAGTCTTTATTTAAGCTCTATCATTTTGTTTATTGTTTTCTCACAGAAAAATTAAAATGTGTGTGACTTTTTTATCAATTCATCTACTTTTCAAGTAAAAATTTTTCTCTGGGTCCATTTTTAAAGTGAACCAACAACCGGGTGCAGTGGCACACATCTGTAACCCCAGTGCTTTGGAGGTTAAGACAGGAAGACAGCAGGTTGGAGACCAGACTCAGAAACTTAGTGAGACCCTGATTCAAAATAAGAAATAATATAGGAATGGGAGTATAGCCTAGAAGCAGAATATCTCTAGGTCCAAACCTGAGTTCAGTAGAGACAGATGATAGATAGCTAGATGATAGATAGATAGATAGATAGATAGATAAATAGATAAATAGATAGATAGATGATAGATAGAAGATCAAACCAGCGCAATGGAAGGAGAGTCAGTGGATTCCCAAAAATATATAGTGTCTAAAGGTACAATAAGAGATTAGTAATAGTAACTAGTAATGACATAGAACTATTTCAGTACACTGTAATAGAATCGCCAGCACCTCTACTCTTGAACTTTGGGACTACTATCAAGTAAAGTGAGAGTTACTTGAACACAAGGACTACAATACCATTACAGTCAATCTGATAACCAGATGGCCACTCTGTGACTAACAGGTGGGTAGTGCATACAGCATGGATACACTGAACAAAAGAATGATCCAAGCCCCTAGTGGGATGAAGTGAGACTTCAGGAGATTTCGTCACGATGCTCAGCATAGCACGCAATTTAAAAATTATGAATTTCGCCAGGCGTGGTGGTGCACGCTTGTAATCCCAGCGCTTGGGAGGTGGAGACAGGAGGATCGCGCAGGTCCGGAGCCAGCCGCGCTGGCTTAAGAGACCATTTCCATAAATAAAATAGGTCTGGGAGTGTAGCCCGGAGGTAGAAGGGCTTCCAGGAACCCTGGTACCACCAAGAAAATAAAAAATAAAAATTATGAATTTCTTGATTTCTATAACTTTCTGATTAGTATTTTTGGACTGTGAGTAACAAGCCACAGAAAATACAACCATGGATAATGAGGGACTTCTGTCTTGTGGGAGAAATAAGGCAGGTGTACCTGTGAAATAATGGTGCTAGAAGTGGAAATGGTGCTGCAGATTTTCAACAGAACAGGCAATCAATTTCTGAGCAGGTGAGCATAGCTAGGTTTGTTGCTAGCATCTGGGGTTGAAGAAATAGAATGCCCCAAAACAAGAGTGAGCTTGGAGGGAGGGCCCAGGGATCGTAGGGAGATAAGCATGGCTACTGCTGAGTAATGAGGAACAGGAAAGCGGACATCATGGAAGCAAGATTTTGATAGCCATTGTGAGGACTTTGGATTTATTCTGTATGAGACGAGGCACCAGGGTACATTTCTATTTTAAAACACTGGGTAGGCTGATTTTAAAACTTAACAAAAGCCGGGTGTGGTGGCGCACGCTTGTAATCTCTGCTCTTGGGAGGCTGAGACAGGAGGATCATGCAGGTTCGAAGACAGCCTCAGCTGGCTTAAGAGACCCTGTCTCCAAATAAAATATAAAATAGGTCTGGGAGTGTAGCCCAGAGGTAGAGGTCCCCTGGGGTCCATCTCCAGTACCACCAAAAATAAAAATAAATAAATAAATAAAATTTAACAAAATAAGGGGAAAGTACTTACAGTATATTCCCATTGTCCTGAAATGAGCCCTCCATGAATGTTTATTCAAGGAAATAAGAATGAACAGATTAAAGGACCTATGTTAAATATGTTCCAGATACATAATGTGGCTCGTGTTTCTCTAAAGTAGAAAGTTCACTGGAGGACAAATCCCTTTCCAGTGGCTAGGCCTGAGAAAGAAAAGGTGATTGACAATCTTACCTTTTGAAAGTTCCTGGAGTTGTCTTTAGTATGGCTTTCTCTTTTATTTTTTTTCTTTCCTAAATAGAGTTGAGGTGGTATTCTCTGCTTTTGTTTCTTCCCCTTTGATACCCTTCCTTTCTTAAACAGAAGCTCATAGTCATCGTCAAGAGCCAAGTCAGAAAACCAGTTTCACAAAAAGCCAGAGAACAGAGAAACCTCTTCTTTTTCTGTTATCTTTAAAATAATTAGCCGGGCATGGTGGCGCACGTTTGTAATCCCAGCATTTGGGAGGCTGACACCGGAGGATCGCGGTTCGAGAACAGCCTCAGCTACTTAGTGAGGCCCTCTGCAACTCAGTGAGACCCTGTTTCAAAAAAAAAAAAATAAAGAATAAAAAATAGGGCAGGGCATGTAGCTCAGAGATCAAATGCCTCTGAGTTCCATCCTCAGGCCCACAAATAAATAAATAAATAATAAAATAAAATAATTGCAGTGGTAACAGAGCAGAGCAGGCCTGAGCGTCTCATTATGGCAGGGCAGGAATCTTAGGGTCTTCCAAGTTGTGTACCCAGAGCCCTCAGATGCCACTGACCTAGACTAAACTATGAGCAGCGCCCCCTAAAGGCACACCATGGCAGCCCAGGGAACAAGCAGTTGATTCATTACACACCTAGGCTTTGGGCTCTCAGAAGACCATTTTGTCTGAGAGCCATGGACTTATTCAGATGAGAAGGTGAAAATATTATCATTTCTGTACCTCACCCCCTTAATTTTATCAATCAGAAAAAACTTGAGAAAATTTCTTAAGAAAGGCAAACCTATCAGAATTTATAAGGTAGTTAGTGAGAAGGAATCTCCAAACACAATACAAAATCGTCCATTTGGCTTACCAAACCATTAATGAGCATCTACTATGATACTGGGTCTACACTTGCTGAGAGAGATAGGAATAATAATAAATAGTTATTATTATTATTCCTTCCTCCCTGAAATGTTCCCATATTCCAGCATTATACTGTCATCCCTTTAAACTCTGGAAGCTAAAGTGGTAGCAGAAAAAAAGGATATTACTGGTTCCTTCCCTCCAGTGGCATTTTTCTTAAAAAAAAATATAGATATTAAAGATACACATCAGCCTGGGAACTGGCCCTCCTTCTGAGTGGTTTCATGCTTGTCCTGGTAAAAATATTGATATGCCCAGAAAAATCTCTAAAAGGTAGATTTGACTGAGAGCTTAAAAGCCTGATCTCCTGGCCTGCCTCTTCCCCTAAATTGTATGCCATGACCTCTCTTTGTCTCAAATTCCTCATCCTTCAAACATGCCCAAGAACCCCCTCAGTAGTCCCGACTTTACTCAGCTTATGAGTTTGAGTGAAATAAGGTAGCTTAAGTAAGGCACACAGGAATAAAACCATTGCCCAGGTCAACACCAGGTGCATCTAGAATACGGTCACTATCTGGAGACCATGGTGTTAGTGAATAAGCTTTTTCATTTTTCAGTTTAGCTTCAGTGAAAGGTGACCAGTTGAATGGAATTGCTAGCATCACAATTTCAGCTTTCAAACTGCTAAGATATCTCTGTGAAAGAGTTAGCCCTGTAATCTGTGACCTCGGATCAGGCACAACTTCTCTGTTTCTGGGAGCCAAAAGCAGTCATGGCCAGAAAATATTCTTGCTGTTAGTCTCCTGGTAAACTTTGTAGGGTCCATAATTGGCCTTTCACTCGTCAGCGATGCGTAGCTTTATATGACCCTGGATGAGTAGGCTTAACAGCTTTCCCAAAAAAACATCCTGACACTGTAAGCAAGCTCGTGGCAGATGAAGATGAGAATAAAGGGGTAACTCTGGAGGTCATGAGAGAAAGAACATAAAAGACAATTAAGAGGAGTTCGTGCCACTTGGGCCAGGCCTAAAGGCTCGCAGAGACTATAAATTCCCAGAACGAGGAGGCTGAAAACAGAAAAAGCCAAGGACTCCTGTATCTTGAGAAGACTTAGCAAGGACACTGAGCCTTGTGAAGAAAAAAAGACCCTGCTTTTCAGCAACACCAAAACGAGTTTAAATTCATGTTGATACACATGACTGATACTTCGCTATTTAGTCTAGCTCTGTCATATGCTACGTGTGAGAGTGCCTGTGTGTTTCTAGAGAGAGCTTTGAAGAGAAACTTCTCAGTAAGGAAGAAATCATCTGAGCTTATTAGTGCAGCAACAGATTTCAAAATCTTCCTTGCCTTGTTAGGGAGCAAATGGCCTCACAGATCAAGAGAGAAAGCCACTAGGTCCTAAGCAAAGCTCGAGATGTTGCCACCAACTGAATGAAGTTTACTGTCAGACTTTTATAGTGAGGTTGAAGTTTAATTTTTTTTTTTATCTCAAGAGCCTCAAGTCCAGAAGCTCCAGAGGGTTCCTGCCATCTAATCAAAGCATTTTAAAGCATATCTGATTTCATGCTGTTATGTAGTTTAGTAGTACTTTTCATTTCCTCCTTCTGAGCCACTCTCGATGACTGGTCATTGGGAAAGAACCCAGGGGTGCTCCAGGGAATAAAGAGGGAGATGAGATGAGAGGGGAAAGAAAAATAACCCAGGGGAGGGAATTATGAAAACAGCGTTGAATCAGTAAGATGCTGTGCTACAGTTGATGGTGGCCTGAAGTGTATTGCTAGATTAAACAATGAGGCCCCCAGGGGAAAAAAATGGATCTAACTTGTAGTAAAAGCCCAGATACTTATTGTGTCAACAAATATTTATTGGCAACTACTCTATGCCAGCCATTCTCTGCTGCCTGAGAAGACACAGCATAAAATGAATTAAATAAGATCTCCTGAATCTCATGACATTTACATGTTACTAATAGAGATACATAAAAAGCAGACAAACACGTATTTATTTATTTATTTATTTATTTATTTATTTATTTTTGGTGGTACTGGGGTTCCTGGAAGCCCTTCTACCTCAGGGCTACACTCCCAGACCTATTTTTATATTTTTTTATTTGGAAACAGGGTCTCTTAAACCAGCACAGATGCGCGATCCTCCTGTCTCCGCCTCCCAAGCGCGGGGATTACAAGCTTGCGCCACCACGCCCGGCTTTCCAAACACATATTTAAAGTGGTAGTAAAGACTGCAGAAAAATAAAACAGGTTAAGGGGATTGAGAATAGCATGGTTGTGGAGAGTAGCTTCTTTAGAAGAGATGATCACAAAGAAGTCTTTCCAAGAAGAAAGTACAACCAGGGATGGGGACAGCAAGGGAACAGAAAAGTGGTAGGAAGAGCCGGGCATATAGTGGTGCATGCCTATAATCCCAGTACTGGGGAGAGGGGGGCTGAGATAGGAGGATAACGGATTCAAGGCTGGTCTCAGCAACTTAGCAAGACCCTGTTTCAAAACAAATAAATAAAATAGGACTGAGAATATAGTTTGGAGGTAGAATGCCCCTGAGTTTAATCCCCAGTACCAAAATTTAAAAAAAAAAAAAAGATTGGTAGGACAGGAAGAGTCCAATGATACAGGTAGAGAGAGATCACACAGTGTCCTGTAAGCCACTGCTTCTGAAACTTTATCAGACACACAAATAACATAGAAATATTGGCGAAATGCTGATTTTTGGTTTGATAAAGATGAAATGGGCCCAAGAATCAGTATATATAACAAACTCCTAAGTGATCTGTTACTACAGGTCCCTGGAATAAACTTTGGAAATAAAATTCCTAATGCATGATATAGAGTTCAGATTTTGATGTAAATGCAGCATTTTTTAAAGCAGGGTGGCATGACATAACCTATTTTTTAAACAAATTATACTTGCTTCCGTGTGGAAAATAGGTTCTACGTGGGCTCTGGGAAGACAAGGGCGTAAGTCTGAGCAGGAAATGAATGGTTTAGACTAGGAAGATTGCAGTGAGGCAGTGAGAAGTTTGGATTCCACCAATATTTTGAAGGTAGAGCTGAGAGTGCTGGCCACTGAATGGAATGTAGTAAACAGAAGAAAACAGAGAGCGATTAATGTTTGGTCCAAGTGACTGAGTACCCGGTGATGCACTGACTGAGATGGAGGCAGAAGGATGAAGTGGCAGAGGGTGAGTGGGTGCAATCATGCTCCCTTCTTGTGCTGAAGTCCTAATCCCAGAACCTCAGAAAGTGATCTTGTTTGGAGAAAATGTGGTTACAGAGGTGATCCAGTTAAAGTGAGACCATGAGGGTGGGCCCTAATACAATATGATTAGTGCCTTATAAAAAAAATTAAAGGGAAATTAGGACATACTGGCACATACAGTCATCCCTCAGTACCCATTGGGGATTGGATCTAGGACACTCCCTTGCCCAGGATGCCAAAATGCACAGAGGTCAAGTCTTATGTTAAATGCTGTGGTATTTGTGTATAACAGTGTACACCTCCTTTTGCACCTCAAGCCTAGAATATTCATTTATTTTTAACATACTTTTATTGATCCATTATAATTATAGGTCATATTGAGGTTCATGTGAGAAAAACACACATACACAAAACACCTGCTGTGTTTCCTCTCCAGATCCCATCCCTCTTCCTCCCCTACCCATAATGATATTGAAATTGTTTTTGATAACTTCATATATGTACATAGGATTTTTTAAACTGTTTCCCTCACCAAGTCTTTCTCCCCACCTCCCTCCCCAGATCCCCTTCCGCTATTCTCCTGGAATCTCTCTCTTCATTTATCTGAAGAAGCCCTTTTTGTTTTCCAGTTTCTCTCTAGCTTCCACATAAGAGAGAAAACATACGATGGTTTACTTTCTGACGCTGACTCACTTAGCGTAATATTTCTAGTTCCATCCATTTTCCTGAAAATGACATCTTTTTATTCTTCTTTATGGCTGAGTAAAATCCAATGCGTATGCTTATGGACACCAAGGCTGGTTCCACAATTGGACTATTGTGGATTATGCTGCTAAAAACATGGATATGCATATATAAATGCAATATTCTGACTTCAAGTATTTTGGAAAGAAGCCCAGGATATATCTGAATATACCTGAATCATATGATGATTCCATTCCTAGTCTTCTGAGACACCTCCAAGCTGATCTAAAATTATTTATAATACTAATGCAGTATAAATAATTATCCCACTATATTACTTAGGGAATAATAACATGAAAAATATCCCTGTACATGTTAGGTACAGATGCATTTTCCCCTAAGACTTTCAGTCTGGGGTTAATTGAACACAATGATGTGGAGAACCAGCTTTGCAGTGGCTGGTGGGGGTGTGGGGCTGCTCTTCTAGTCAGGCCCTCTCAGAGAAGAGTGGATTTTGGTGGTCTGAGGAAGGAAGCTCCCAGGAAGGGAGAACAGCACTTGAGCATATGTAGAAGCGTGACATGGGGATAAAAGGCACAGAATCAAAATTTTACTCTGAACCCAGAAAGTAGTGACGTTGTTGAATTGGAGGCCTAGAGTAGAAAGGTCACTGCACTAGAACTCAAAATACTTAAGTATGAGTTCTAGTTTTGCTGCTTTTCAGTTGCATGATGTGGAGTAAGTCCCTTCACTTTCAGGGCTTTAGTTTCCTCCTCATAAATTGAAATAACAAGACCCATGGCAGGCAGGCTGGTGTGACATCCAAATAAAATAAAAATATCAGCAAAAATACTTTTTAAAGTATAAAACCTTACGTAAATGTGAACTGCAGCCATCCTTTGACGCAACAGTCGCTGCTGTTGTTATTGTTCTGGCCATAAATGGGCAAACGCTAGTGTAGTAGATGGGTGTTGAGTACACCCGAGATATGCAACCCAAGGGCCAGGAGGCTTGGTGTTTTGAAGATGCTTGGGAATCTGTTTTGGCAACCGTCAAGTCATCCATCTTATATTTTAGAAGCTAAAAAATCCAAGTCCATGCGATTTTAATTATAACCATATTTTTATTTAAAGTGGGCAGCAACGGAAGATTGTGGTAGCATAAATCACAAGTCATCTAATCTCATTTAGGTTATATGAAAACAAGATGGAAACCTTTGAAGTTAGCGTGTTTATTTGCTAATCCACCCCTCTCCCCCTACACACCCTTCACATTATGTTTCTTAGAACTGTTTAGACGGGAAGTATTATTTTTCCAGGAATTTTTATTTAAAAAATAATAAGTTCAATGTTTGTGCTATAAATCAGGACTCATTTGGTCGAAAGAGAACCATCTTAGCTACCACTGTTGCATCAAATTGTGCAGTTCATTGAAATAACCAAGAAGTTTTTCTGACCATCAATGATGAAAAAAGAAACCTGGGTTAGGAGTATAGATGTGTGGTTAAGCACTTGCCTAGGATGTGTGAGGCACTGAATTTGATCACCAGTACCAGGGGGAGAAAAACAGAAAGGAAAGCTAAGGCAGACAGAGGACACTCTTGTCATAGCTAAGGTGGGAGGGAGTGAGTAGGGGAATGTAAGGGGTAGAAATTGTTTTAGAAATAGGCTTTCACCTAGCAAATATTGGGGGGGCTTATTTTACATATATATGTAAAAATACATGTACAATTATTATATGCCATCTTTTAAAATATATATTGTATGTTTGTACTATATTGAAAAGAAGTGGTGGTAATGGTCATCCTTGTCTTATTCCTGTTTTAGGGGAAATTTTCAGTTTTTCCCTATTTAATATGATGTTGGCTATGGACCTATTGTAGATTACCTTTATGATGTTGAGGTATGTTCCTTCTATTCCAATTCTCTGCAGTGCTTTTAGCATAAATGGATGTTGAATTTTTTCAAATGCATTGTCAGAGTCTATTGAAATGATCATGTGATTTTTGTCTTTGGTTCTGTTTATATGATGAATTACATGGGTTGATTTTTGTATGTTGAACCAGCCTTGCATCCCTGGGATGAACCCTACCTGGTCATGGTGTGTGATTTCCTTAATGGGTTTTGAATGTGTGTTGCTAGTATTTTTGTTTAGCAATTTTGCACCCAAGTTCATCAATGATATAGGCCTGTAGTTTTCTTCCCTTGAGCTGTCTTTATTTGGTTTTGGTATTAATGTGATGTTGGCTTTATAGAATGTATTTGAGAGAGTCCCATTTCTATTTCATGAAATAGATTGAGGAGTATTGGGATTAGCTCTTCTATAAAGGTTTTATAAAATTCACTTGGAAAACCATCTGGTCCTGGACTTTTCTTTGATGGTAGGCTCTTTATTGCTTTTTCAATCTCTTTGATTGTTATTGGTTGGTTTAAAATTTCTATATCTTCTTGACTCAGTTTAGGCAGGTTGTATTTATATAAAAAGTTGTCAGTTTCTTCCAGATTTTCTATTTTGTTGGAGTATAGTTTTTCAAAGTTGTTTCTGATCATCCTCTGAATTTCTACACTGTCAGTGGTAATATCTCCTTTTTCATCTTTAATCTTCATAATTTAGGTTGATTCTCTATTTTTGGTTAATTCTCTCTTTATTTTGGTTAGTGAAGTTTATCTATCATGTTAATCTTTTTCAAAAAACCAGCTTTTGGTTTTGTTGATTTTTCTGTATTTTTTTATTCTCTACTTTGTGATTTCTGCTCTGATTTTAATAATTCCCTGCCTTCTACTGGCTTTGGGGTTAAACTGTTCCTGTTTTTCAAGGGCTTTGAGGTGTGTCATTAAGTTATTTATTGATTTTCTGTTCCTATGTTGGCATTCAGTGCTATGAATTTTCCTCTTAATATTGCCTTCAAAGTTCCAGAGGGTTTGATATGTTGTATCTCTATTTTCATTTGTTTCTAGAAATTTCTTGATTTCACTTATTTCTTCTATGACCCATTCTTCATTCAGCATTGTGGTGTTCAGTCTCCACATTTGTGTGGTTTCTCTGAATCTTCTTATAGTTGATTTCTAGTTTGATTCCATTATAGTCTGAAAAGACACAGGGAAGTATGTCTTTTTTAATTAAGGGAAGTCTATTTTTTAATTAGCTAGTGCTCACTTTGTGGCCCAGCGTGTGATCTATTTTGGAGAAGATTTCATGAGCAGCTGAGAAAAATGTGAACTCTACTGTAGTTGAGTAGACTATTCTATCTATATATGTCTAATAGGTCCATTTGGTTGATAGTGTTCTTTAGGTCTGAGGCATCTTTACTGACCCTTTTTTTTTTTTTTAGATCAGTCTAATGGTGTGAGAGAGGTATTGAAGTCTCTCAGTATTATTATATTGGGACTTATGTATGCCTTGTCACAAAGAGCTTGTTTTATGAAAGTAGCTGCACCTGTGTTTGGGGCATAAATGTTATAAATGCTGACTATCATTATTTCCTCTTAGTGTATTGTTTTCTTTACCAGTAAAAAAAAGAAAAAGAAAAAAAAAGTTTCTTTTACAGACCTGCTTTGTCTCTTCTAATAAGCTTGGGCTTGAGGTTTAACTTGTCTGATATCATAGTTGCTACTCCTGTTTGTCTTTGAGTTCCATTGGCATGGATTACCTTGCTCCAGCCCTTTCTTTACCTTTAGTTTTTTTTATAATCTTTACTTGTAAGGTGTATTTCTTGTAGGCAGAAGATAAATGAATTCTGGTTTTTAATCCATTTTGCCACTTTATGTCTTTTTATTGGGGAACTGAGACCATTTATGTTCAGTGTGATTATTGAGAGATGGTTTTTAATTCTTAACATTGAGATTTAATGTCTGTTTGAGGTAGTGTTTGTTCTTCTTTGCTTAGTTGTTTCCTGGGTGGAAATTTTTGTTTCTCTGGTTCTGGTGTGTGTTACTTGTTTTTTCTTTACAGTTAATCTCTTTGAGTATTTTCTCTAGTGCTGATTTAGAAATAAATTCCTTCAGCTTCTGTTTGTCATGGAAGATTTTTATTTCCCCATCTAATCCTAGAGATAGTTTTGCTGGGTAGGAAATTTGGGGTTATAAGTTGTTTTCTTTAAGAGTTTGAAATATGTTACTGCAGGCCCTTCTGGCTTTCATGACTTGATTTGGGAAGTCTGGAGTGATTCTAATTGGTTTGTCTCTGAATGTCACTATTTTTTGTTTTTGTTGCTTTTAAGATTCTTTCCTTGGCTTCTACTTTGGTCAGTTTGACTATTGTGTGGCATAATGAGCCTTTTCTCTGATCTTGTCTAAAGGAAGTTCTATATGTTTCCTGTACCTGTTTATTAACCTCTTGTTCTATGTTTGGAAAATTTTCTATTACTTCTTTGAAAAAATTGTTGATTCCTTTGGTTTCACCTTCTAGTCCCTCTTCTATGCCAATTATTTTTAGTGTAGCTCTTTTAAAATAGGCCCATATTTCTTCAATGTCCAATTCATGCTGTTGAATTGCTTTTTCTAGGTTATATACTATTCTAATTTATTTTAATTTCATTCTATTGTCATAAGAACACTTGAAGGCAATCTACCCTTTTACAAATAATTTTAAGTGTACAATAAACTATTGTTGACTATAGGTATAATGCTGTACAACAGATCTCTAGAGCTTATTTACCTTGCTTGGCTGAAATTTTATACCTATTGATTAATAACTCCCCATGTTTCTCTTCCCTCAGGCCTTAGAAACAAACATTCCATTCTTTGGTTCTATAATTTAGACTATGTTAGATATCTTATATAAGTTAAACCATGCAGTTGTCTTTCTGTGACTGGCTTTTTTATTTTTTTACATAGCATAACATCCTCAAGGTTCATCTATATTGTCACATACTGCAGAATTTTCTTCTTTTAAAAGATGGATAACAATACATTATTTATCCATGCATCTTATTTTCTTTATATTTTCACCTTTGAATTGGCATTTAGGTTGTTTGCCACAGCTTACAGATCATGAATAGTGTTGCAGTGAACATAGGAGTATCGCTATCTCTTCAAGTTCCTGATTTCAGTCCCAAGTGGGTATTTATAAATGGAGTTACTGGGTCATAAGATAGTCATATTTTAATACTTTGAGAAATCTTCATAGTGTTTTCCATAGTGGCTGGACCCTCTCACCCTTCCACCAGGGTTCCTGTTTTTTCATATACTTACCAACACTCATTTTTTTTAATAACAGCCATTCTGACAGATATTTAATTTCTCATTGTGGTTTTGACCTGCATACCCCTATTCATTAGTAATAGTGAACATTTTTTTAATATACCTGTTGGCCACTAATATGTGTCTTAGAGTTTATTTTAACCCATTCTCTATTTTCTATAATAAGTTATATTTTGAAAGATGCTTATTAGAATCATGACACTTGCCTAGTGACAAGTAATTACTGAACTGAGACCCCACAGTTGCATATGCCACCATGGCTGTTTGTGCCCTGCTCCCAACAATAGGAAAGCAATTTATCCTCCCTGTTCAAGGAATCCTCTGCCCCTTTATTGAGACCCAGAGATGATAAGCAGTTGAGTGACACTAACTGATGAACTAAACAATTCCTTACATCTTGGTAATAATATAGTGTTCAAAATATGTTATTTTCAGATGCCTGGAGCAAGACTAACCACCTGCTTATACACTAGCTAGTCAGTGGTCCTCCATAATAGCAGACACATCCTTACTGTACACAGTTGCCACAGTCTTTTGTGCTTCCCATGCTTTATTTCTTTAACCCTCAAAGTAATTCTGTAAGATTTTAAATGCTATTGATTTCCTCCCATTCCAAGTAAGCAAATGTGTACATAGATTTTATTACATCATATTTACACTCAAAATACTAAACTTTTCTTATTTTCATTTTATGGATATTCTGTGTATGCCCTAAGACCCTGGCCCCAGGAAATAGCCAACAAATATACCAGAAAATATTAATAGTTTATATTAAAAGATCAAAATATTATTATATGTAGCAGGTACAGATAAAAGAAAAGAAAGTAGATTCTTTCTAAATGACTCAAATGAAACAACTTGGGCATATTCAGTTTTGAATATGTAATTCTTTTTTTTATTTTATTGGTGCATTACAATTATACATCATAGTAAGGATCCATGTGTTAACATACATGCATATAGCTCTTTGTATACTTCTCTCCAAATTCCACCCCACTCCTCCTTCCTCCTTCTCCACGGGAGTTAGTGAAATTAGTAATAATACACTTACCTAATGCCATAATATTATTTGAACTGTTTCCTTCCCTGGTCTTTCATCCTTCCCTTTCTAACACTCACCTCTGACCCCCTTCAACTACTCCTGATATATTTTTGCATTATTTAAAGTCCCTTATGTTTTGCATTTTCTCTCTAGCTTCCACATAAGAGAGAAAACATACCACCCTTGACTTTCTGCGACTGACTAATCTCACTTAGCATAATATTTTCCAGTTCCATCCATTTGCCTGAAAATGACATAATTTTGTTCTTTATGGCTGAGTAAAATTCCATTGTGTGTATAGACCATATTTTTTCACCCATTTATCTGTTGACGAATACCTGAGTTGGTTCTATCATTTGGCTATTGTGAATTATGCTGCTATATAAACATGGATATGCATGTATCACCATAGTATTCTGACTTTTGTTATTTAGGAAAGATATCAAGGAATGGCATAGCCGGATCATATAATGGTTCTATTCTTAGTTTTCTGAGGAGCCTCCAAACTGATTTCCATAATGGTTATACTCACAATTCCACCAACAGTGTATATACAATTTTCTGGCTGTCTTTTAAAACAGGCTGGGTAATTGTAAAGCATGTGTCATTTCTTAGTAACATCTCTGATAAAATAAATAGGCACTGAGGTTCCAGAAAGTATATTCTTAACATGTCAGGAATATGTGATAAATGCTGCCTGTACTTGAACTAAATCCGGTTTGTAGATATCTTTACAGCTATACAACTGTCATTATCTCACAAGTCTATAATCCTCCTCCTGGTCCTCCTGTCACTTTTTCTGGTTCCAATTCAAAATAGCATCAATTCAATAAGCATGTATCAAGTACATATGGTTTTCAAGATGGTGCTAGTAATTGTGTAAGTAGATTTGCAAGTCTCCAAATGTCTCTCTCCTGGATTTCTCCTGGAGATTAGACACTCATAAGTCACCAGGAGCCTGAATAGTGATTTATATAAGAGTGTAGCTGACTGGGTTCAACCTAAGAGACAGTGGAGCCAAAGCCACCTAGAGAGCACATGAGCCAACCTGCAGCAGGCGGCTGCAGCCCAGCTGCTGACTGCTGATACAAAGGGCTGTGAGGACAGGCAGGCTCCATGTGGCCAACTCCACTATTTTTTTTATAGTTTTGTAAGTTCAGATGCCTGTATAAAATACGCTGATCTGCAAATATTTGATGCTAATCTGATTTTTCTTTCTTTAAAATACAATGCAACTATGCCTACCTGGCCACCATTCTGCAGTCCCTGCCTTAGGAGTTCTCAGTGGGGAAGAGATCTATACCAAAAATTTCCTCTCTCATGCACAGAAAGGCATCACAAACAGTACTTCTCTAGTAGGAAGGGTATGAACTTTAGGGAAAGCGAGGAGAGATTAGGTCCTATAAAAGAAAAGCTTGTATTCCCAAATTCAGTAACCCTTACCTTTGACAGAACCATATGTAAGTCAAGGCCATCACAGACAGAAATATGCACACAGCTTTCCCTACATACCACTGCAGGACCATTGACTGAGATAAGGAAGAGGGGAGGGGAATGAAGAGTGGGATTCTCTCTTCAATGTTTTGAGCTTCAGGGAACAGCAAGACTTCCAAATTAAAATAGCTTAAGAAATTTAAATGAGATTCAAGACTAAAAATTATACATTTTGTAGCTATGAAAATAAAGAGAATAACTAAAACTATAAGAACTGGTATAACCCCCAAAGAGGACACCTTGAGGCCTCCATCTGATATCGTGGGCAAGACTGGAAAGGTGGAGAAACGGGCCTTCCCTAGACCACCTCAGAGGTGAACTATTACAGTGAAGTGGAGGGGGTACCTGTAACACAGCAAAGAACGGACGGAATGAAAATCAGGACTCGGTAACCTTGGGAACCCCTACATTAAATAGCTTACAGAAAAACAAAGGCTAGTAGACTCAGGGAACCCAGAAATTGTGGCGTTGTATTACCAGACCTGCAGCACACACCAGAGAAATCTATTTCTAGTATGCTATTGAAAACAGGCCATTTGCTAAGATCCCAGATAATCAGACTAGGTAAGGGTGAGTTTATTGTTCTCTAAGAAGGCAAAAACTGTGGAATCCATTAGCGGGGCTCTTATCAAGAATGACTGAACATTTAAAATAACTTCCTTCTGAATTTTTATTCTTCATTCCTCAAGTAGCCCAACTTTTCCATAACACAACTTTTTCTTTCCTGGGCCACTTAGGGAAGAAGAGGTGCAGAGAGCTTTGAGGGTCCTCTGGTCGTCACAGGAGATACTCAGCCCTCATAATGGCCCTCAGGGGCCAATTTTACTGTCCCCCGAGGACTTGTTGGGAGCTCAGTACCACATCTCTCTCCAGGGAAGAGCTACAGTGAGAAGACACCTGTTAGCAGGTCAGAAGGAGCAGCCTCAAGGAAGATGAGGGACAGCTTTCTGGTTTTTCTTTATTTCAAGTCTTTAGAACTTATGTGTTAAATCTTTCTCTAAAATAGTCTATGAAAGGGCGTCTAGTAAAATGGGGAAGATTGTTTAACCCATCTTGTTTTTTTCTCAGTATTGGAGATGAAACCCAGGGGCATTCTACCTCTACTTTTTATTCTTTATTTAGAAACAGGGTCTCAGTAAGTTGCAAAGAGCCTCACCAAGTAAAAGCTGAGGCTGTCCCTGAACCGTGATCCTCTTGTCTCAGCCTCCCAAATGCTGGGATTATAAGCGTGCACCACCACAACCATTTAGCCCATCTTTTAAAGAGCAGCAAATGCCAAGAAATAGTTGAAAGACCCTGTGTAACTTCTTCATCCAGGACTATTTGGCTATTTTTTTTCTAATTTTTGTTTCCTTTTTTTATCCACCCCCCCACAACTTGGCAATCAACGTCCTTATTATCTCCAAATAGTATGAAATTTCAAATAGTGTGGCAATAACTTTGGGGATGTCAGCCTTGACATTCCATGGGTTTGAGCTTCCTGATGGTTCACCCAGACTGTTTCAGGTCCTGATATCATACTCTTTCTACTCATTTATTTTTTAGAAATCCCTGCACTTAAGCAGCAGAGAATGGTCATGGATAGCTTTACCTAGCTCTGAATCTCTATAAGAATAAATCAGATAAAGGGGAAAGGAAATCTCTCCTCTGACTTCTGTCCCTTTGCCACAACTACCAGTGTTATTGTCAACATGGCAGAGAGTGAGGTGAATTAAGCTGATACTATCAAAGGCAGAAGGACTGGCCCCTATAGCAAGAAGCCAACATCTGGCAACATCTGGTACAAGAAGGTCAAACCGTTCTGCTTCTGTTTAAGCAATCTGTCATGGCCATCTGTTGGAGCAGATGTTCAGTCTGGAGTGTGGGAGGAGGCTTCTGGGGGGCTCAGAGAATCAACAATGTCTACAGGATCATGGATCTAGGGCTCTGGCCCTGATCATGTAAGAATGAATAGACATGTGATCCAGCCCAGAGAAATGTGAGTGAAGGAAGTTGGTGAGGAACCAGGATACTTCTGCCATCTTCCAGGATTTAGATTAGGCTCCAGCTCTACCAAAGAAAATTGAATAGTTTCCAGAGCCCAAAGACCCAAGCAGAAACTTAGCCAGTCTGACCTTGTCTGGTGGTTAAGGAAACCACCTCCCTTTGCCCCAGATCCTGAGGTCATGACCTCTCCTGACTCACCAAGGAGAGCTTTCAGAGCCTACTTAAAGCTGGCAAAGGGTCTTCTATCCTGACAGACCCAGCTGACATTGGCCACAGCTAGGGAGAGATCAATTTATTATCTCTAGGAGCTCATCAGGCTAACAACCAGAGCTGTGAATAGGATTAAAAAAGAAGTAAGGAGAGGAGAGAAGAGAAGAGAAAGGTAAGATGATATAAAAACACTGGTCGAGCTGGGCATGGTGGTACACGTTTATAATCCCAGCATTTGGGAGGTTGAGACAGGAGGATCATGGTTCTCAGAGAGCCTCAGCTACTTAGTGAGGCCCTTTGCAACTCAGTGAGACCCTGTTTCAAAATAAAGAATAAAAAATAGGGCTGCAGACATAGCTTTAAGGTAGAATGCCCCTGGGTTCCTCCCCCAATAATACAAAAAATGTAAAAGACACTGGCCAACTCAGATAACCATCTCCAAAGTGCCCATGATTTGAAACAAGATTGCATGTAACTAGCAAAAAAAAAAATGCACTCCAATAGACTCATATTATCAGGTGCATCCACTAGAACTCAAGCAAATGTCAGCCCTGTCTGCCTCCCCTTTCTAGATCCAACTCTTTCCACCTATATTTGTTAGGACTGTTGTTTCTAAGTATCAAGCACACTGCCAAGCTGGCTTAAGCACAAAGTGAGGACTCAGGTGCTTTATAGAATTCAGGTCTAGAAAATCTCTTGCCCAGACTTAGACAGAAGCTAGAAGTAAGAACTAGAGAACCTATCTCTGCTTCTTTGAACATCTGCTTCATTTTTTTTCTCTTTGCAGACAGATTTTCTTTGACACTAAAGTTTCATATTCTCTCTCCATCTCTCTCTCTCTCTCTCTCTCTCTCTCTCTCTCTCTCTCTCTCTCTCTCTCTCTCTCTCTGTATCTCCCATTGCTGACCCCTATCCCAAGATACAAGAGCAGGGAGAGAACCTGATTGGCCCCACTTGGATCCAGTGCATATCCCTCATCCAATCAGGCACAGCTAGGTGGCAGTTCCTGCATTACAACATAACTCAGAGGAATTCAGTCTTAAAGAGCTGTGTTTCTCAATGTGTACCAAGCATACAAATCACCTGGTTACCTTGTTTAAATGTAAAATCTGATTGAGTCTGAGGTGAAGCCTGAGAGACTGCATTTTTAACAAGGCTGCAGTTGATACTACTGCTGCTGGCCTATGAGTCACGCATAGCAAAGTTTTAGAATTTTGTTTGGGGGGCCGATGGAGCTCATGCCATTTCCCACCCTCTCGTTACTGGGTACTCGGCCCCTTTGTCACGGAGTGAGGTTTATTCAGGTGTGCTTGTCCTCCTTGGGCAGACCCTCGTACCCTCCAAAATATTATTTTCATCACACTCCTCTCTCTGCTAACCTTATAGGAACTCCCAGTCCATATGTGTTCTGTTCTAGTCTACTTCTCATGGAGAAACGTGATCTGGTGAGCAAATACACAACATTAATAGACGTTTAATCAGGGAGTATTAGTTTAACCAAAAATATTTGTGAAGCATATGTATATTTGCCTTTTTCATCAAGAGAGTATGTTATATATCTAAAAAGAATCAATGTCCAGTAGGGGCATTTCAGTAATGATGGTAGTAAAGAAAACTTTGAGACAGAATAGGCAGACGTTGTGCTACCCATTTTCTTGAGATAATATAGTTAAAAGGGCACAAACCCTAGCTGGGGACTGGAGAAGCCATGAATTCTGGTTGCTGCACTGGGTCATCGCCACGGGATGAGCTGACTTCAGGACCACGGGCGGGGACCAAAGAAAACTATGTTCTAAAAATCACCCAGCTAAAAATCACCCAGGTAATTTGTGTATAATTAATTCTCTACATGCAAAATTACGTTTTGTTGAGAATGATATCAATTGATCAATTTCATTAGGAAATCTCTCCACATTATATAAACACTTGGTCTGCAGAAGGGTAAGGACGGGCAGTGTAGAGCACCTGAACTCGCAGTGCTGATGCAAGACTTAGGAAGTTTCCTAACCAGTTATTATATGGGCTTTAAAACTTATAAAAGTTTTCTTAACCCAATGGAAATAAATTGGTCATGACACTAAAGTTTTCTAAATAAGAGCTGCTCTTTCCTGGCTCATAATTTCATTTTTAAAAAAAATACTCCCCAAATATCCTATAGACATTTCTTCAAGCTTTCCTAAGCAAGTGACCCTCTTCAGACTTTGTAAGGTTTCATCGATTTTTAAAGATAAAAAATGTATTGATCTGCTATATAAACACCAGGAATCCATTTCAAAATGCTACAAGACTTCATTGCCTCTTGTATCCAGTGGCGTGAAAATCTTGGAAGATATTTCTCGCTGCCAGCAAGGCTGGGTGTTTACTCAGGTTTCTTCATTTCCCATGTGTGTTAGCATGCCAAGCCAGGAGCATTACTCCCAGCATTAGCAACCTCTTACAAAACAGACTTCCTCAATTTATTGCAAATGCTGAAGAACAGGAGTGCCGCAAGTCAACATGGTCTTTCTTCCTTGGAAACCAGAAGCCCCTACAGTGTGTACTTGGCAATTCTTTGATCCACATATTAGATCAGCAAGAATAGGGAAAAGAGGAATGCTTTGGGTAAGAATTCAACAATTGCAGGAAGATTTTTCATCAGCCAGTGCTGCTGATAAAACAGTGAGCTGAAGCTAGGAGTGACGCATTTTGGAGTCCGCCTAAGACATCAAAGGTATTCATCACAGGACCTGGAAATAATTGTCATCTCCCAGTTAGAAAAAGAAAAAAAAAAAGACTATCATCCAAGCAACAGCACATATTTTGGCTGCTGCTAACTTCAAAATTTCCAGCTCATATTTGCATTAATCTTTCGAAGGATATTCATCTAATCTAAGAGATACAGACACTTTAAATTTGAGCAGTTAATTCCCCTAGTTACAGAAATTGATTGGCAAATGCTTGCATTAATTTTTCAATTACTAGTGTCTACTAGATGTCCAGTAGTGTCCCATGTGACCCAAAGTAGCTCTTATACAGACGTGATCCAGGGTTATTCCAGCAACAATATATATGTATTGAATGTTCATCTAGAAAATGAGATTTATACTGGTGCTTGCTTATGAGAAAAATGTGAAGAGTAAAGATGATTCCTAATTGTGGTGGTTGCAAACCTAGGTTCTGGAATCAGGCATGAACTTAAATTGCAATGAAAAAAACTTGTTTTTAATGCATTGAGTTTCTCTTCTGCACTAAAAAAAAAAAAAAAAAAAAAAAAAAAAAAAAAAAAGGTTGATGTCAGGATGTGCTGAGTTCATACACGTCTGCACCAGGAGAGAGCCCAGAGCCTCTCAGGCTGCACCACCCTCCTCTCACTCCACCAGCCCACTTCCACTCAATCATCACCAACCCTGAGGAAAAAAGACCAGAAACAAAGGAAACACATGCAAAGGCAACACTGAAAGAAAGATGGAAGTTTGGAGAACTTTCTAGAACCATTGCTGTCCCCTTAACTATAATGGAATAAAATCAAAGCCTTTCTTTCACCTGCCCTTTTGCTACCAGGCTATCCCTGTTTAAACACCAGACAATACATTTTGATTGTGTTTGCCTTTCTCTCTCTAAAGGAAAGGGAGTGTCGTGTTACTGTATTTTCCACAAATTCAGAGGAAACCCCTGCTAGAAAAAAGCAAATAGCTGCTTCCCCTGCTCAGCTATAGCTGTCCTACCGTGCCATCTGCCCTTACGGAGGAGCAGAGCTGTTGGCAACCCTCAGGACCCTCAACTACCACTTTCTGAAGGTGGGTAATATGGTGACTAGAGGACTCTAGATGATCTCAGAAGTGTTGCTTCTCTGGGGCTCCAAAGCTTTGTACCAATTTTTTTCTACACAGCTGGAAAAATGAAAATGAGTAAGGAGGTGGAGGCTGAGAGGAGCAGGAAGATTAGTCCAGAAAAGTATCCTTCTCATCTTGGAATTATTTTTTTTTAATAGACTCCAGCCAATTGTCTGCATGAAAATCCTTCACTGAGGACAATATTAGTTCTTCTAGCCACATGTCTTGTACACACGCAAAGTGACAGATATTCAGAGTGGGAAATACTCAAAACTATTTCAATCCTTTGGAAAGGTACTGAATATAGGAAAAGTAGAGTGAGTTATCTTTTAGCTGGCTCACGCTTGGCTTAATCCTAAGCATTTCCCGTATAGAACAACTAGAACCTTTCTTGCTATCCTGGGAAGTAGGCAGCTTGGAGAAGCACAAGCTTTGATGCGTCCACCTAGGATGGCAGCATATGGGGGCCACTGAGCCCTGGAGGACATTTTTCCATTTCCGAATCCCTTATAGCAAGGTGTTTGCGAACCTGGTTGCTCAAGCACCGGGTGATGCTCTCTGCTCTTTCCCTTCCCACTGCCGGTAAAACTCCTGGGATCCAATTATAATGCAGTCACTCCTTTAGCAGGGACTTCAGCATCTTCTCAGAGGCACCCACGCTGCAGCAGAGACCCTGCAATCAAAGCTCTGCTCAGTGTCTGCTCCTATCACGCTGGGGCTTTCACATTACTCAATCCGCAAAGAACACAAAACTTGCCTTTTCTGAGTACATGCAGGTAAGGTTCATTGATGACAGGTGTGAGCTGTCTTGAGTTGTTTACCAAAACATCTTTGAAATAAGAGTAATTTCAGTAACTGAGGTGATAACATTTTCCTTTTAGCCCTCTTCTCTCAGTGCATTGTGTGAAAATGTCTAAACAAACAAAAATGTTCTCTCTGAACATTACAAAAATGGTGGCCTTTAGAAAAACCCATTAATATTTTTATTCGGGGGAAAACATGTAGAAATGTGTAGTAGCCACCCAATTCAGCAAGCTTTTAACAAATTGGACATTAAGGAAACTCAATTCAGCTTTGCTTACAAAACTGGAACATGATGGTGATTAGGAAGTTAAAATATGGTTATGTTTGACATGTGGGCATTCTGACTTGATGGCTCACAGCAAGATGGCATGAGCCTGTGGTTCACGTGTGGACACAAGATCTATACTGGACAGCTCCACCCCCAGATCTCAGAAAGCAAGTATGAGAAGAGGAAGAAACAAGAAACAAGTCCTGTTCTTCACCTTTTCTTGAATCTCAGTTATGTGATAAAACTGTATCAGTCCCATTTTTTTTCAAGTTTTCTTTCAAATGGTAGATGTTTGAAGAGAGATATGATTACCCTGATTTAAATGTTACACTTAATATATGTATGTTTGTATGTGTGTTTATGTATATATAAAATATTTTACACATTATATTTAAAATCACATGGAACCCCATTAAATATGTACAATTTTATGTATCATTGTGTGTGTGTGTGTGTGTGTGTGTGTGTGTGTGTGTGTGTGTTATTCTTTTGGGAAGAGATTTTGTGATGGAAATAAGTTCTGATTAGGGAAATTCATTCTTCTCCTTCCAAAGCTCCAATCTGTGCCATATCGAGCATCTGATGAGGTTGATCATACTCTTTTGAGAAGAGATGAAATATACCCATGTGTGGCCAGCCTCATCCTAGATATAGCCTTGCTACTTGAGGAGGAAATAGAGACAGTATTGCTGGTTTTACATTTACTTTCACTTAGTCTTGAAGGTCTGTTCTTTGGAAAGAGCTATACTGATCCCACCAATTCTCTGCTCTCCAGTATTGAGGGAAGGTATAAATGTGTGGGCACAATATATTTAAAGTAATATCTTTAACCAAAATGAACTATCCTTACAAGTAATTCAAACCTTTCCCCCAAACAAAGTGATCCTTAACTTTGTGATGGACCTTACCAATGGATGATGCAACTTGAGGGACGACCGTAGTGAACAGATTTAGCCTTTTTGAAATGATTCAAGATCACATTCTCAGCCCAGATTAAAGCCACACGGATTTTCAGGGAATGCTCCTGGGCCAATGAAGAGTGAGTTGACGCCAAGTCATAGGAATCTGGAGTCCCAGCTCCTCTCTAGAGACTGAATGTGTGTGCTTCCTGGTTCCAGGTCTCTGACTTGTGCGATGAATTGTGTGGCTTTTGTGTACGGTTAATAATTGGGCTCCAGCACTGCACACAGGAGCATTCCATTTGTGATTGCCTGCATTAGATGGAGGCCACCAGACCTGAGCCCTCATTCCTTGATCACTCCCCAGATAGTAGTTTAACCTGTGTAAGACTGATCTTGCTTATTACTGAAGATGCTTGTCTGCTCCAAAGATAGATTGTGCTTGTGACCACACCAAGGAGAACTGGCACCTTATTCCAGAAACTATTCCCATTTCTTTCTTCCAAGGAAGAACAAGTAAGACATTTCTACTAAATAGGGCCTTTACATTTCTCCAGACTATGTGGTTCATCTTTTCTATTGAACTCACTAAAAAACATACAAGAAGGTAAAAATTAGCTAATCAGAAAGCAAACAATAAAAACCGAGATAAATATCAATGTGTTATATGCACAAATACATGTGACATACACATATGTCATATAGATACATATTTCTATGTATGACACATATTTAATAATCAGATTTGAGTTATTATGACAAAATACCTGAGGCAATTTATTTATAAAGAAGATATTTATGTAGCTCAAGGTGCTAGAGATTCCAGTCTAAGAGTTAATGGCCCTTTGCTTTATGCCTCTGGTGAGGGTGCCAAGTAGCAATGGTAGGGAGTGTCTAGCAGAGAAAAACACTCCCAGTGAGAATGAGAGAGCCAAGCGAGAGGATGTGCCAACGACGGCCTAAACTTAGTAGAATGTAGGTGAAAAGAGCAGGACAGCAGGTTCTTTACCCACCACCACTTTCTTTTTTGCCCTTAAGGGTGCTTGCTACTAGGAAGTCCTCAATGAAACTTTACTGAATAAATAAAAATTTATTTTGAGGAGCTAATAATTCAAATAACATAACATAAAAACAGACCAAATTTCTACTCCAGAGTCACTATCATTAAAATGGTTTATGTTGGTTTTCCAGGACCTAACTATCAATCTTGTCTGCAATCCAGAGCCTCTGACTTCTCTCTAGTCTCTTTCTCCTGTTGGCTCTTTTGTTACTGCATGAACAACAGATGTTTATGATGATGTGAAACTCCAATTAGACTTGAATATTGATTATGTCTCTCCTAAAAATCCAGTTAGTCTACCTTTAGATTTGGGATGAGTTTCAATAATAGATACTATTCGTAGAAAAATGTGCTTTAGTGAAAACTTTATTGGCCTAAAGCAAAGGTTATCTAAAGTAAAGATGTGGGTAATATGAATTATGTAGGTAATACATGGTTGCAACCTATGTCATAGTATGAAACAAAAAATTAAACACAAAAAATGTATTTTGGGTTGTCTTGAGGTGAGAAAATCAAGCGCATAGTTTCATTACATGAAGGTAAGGAATTCAGTCAATCACACTGACCTGGGAATTAGGAACCTTGGATTTTTATCAGCGTCATGGGTGTTACTTAGCACCTGAACTCAGCTAAGTCACTAATAAAATGGAGGGCAGGACTTTGTCACAGAGGGAAAGTCTAAAACATTAATTCTCAAGTATTTTCCTTACAAATACAAATTCTCAGCCAGGCACAATGGCACATGCTTCTAATCCCAGTATTTGGGAAGCTGAGACAAGAGGATTGAAGATTCAAGGACAACTTCATCAGACAGTAAGACTCTCATTAACCTAGTGAGACCCTGTTTCAAAATAAAAAAAGAAAAGGAGGGCTAGAGGTATAACTCTGAGGTAGAATGCCCCTGAGTTCGATTCCCAGTGCTTGACACATGAGAGGAGAGAGAGAGAGAGAGAGAGAGAGAGAGAGAGAGAGAGAGAGAGAGAGAGAGAGGGAAAGAAGAAGAAGAAGAAGAAGAAGGAGGAGGAGGAGGAGGAGGAGGAGGAGGAGGAGGAGGAGGAGGAGGAGGAGGAGGAAGGGAGGGAGAGAGATAGAAAGAAGAAAGAGTGTGAGGGAGTGAGGGAAGGAAAGGAAGGAAGATTGGTTTATTAATTCTCTGGCTCATTCATAGGTCTATTCAATCAGAAACTCTAGAGTCGGGATCTAGTGATCTGTTTTGACACTCCTCTAGGTGATTCTGATGAATGGTCATTTTGATAACCAGAGGCTTTGAGTTCAGAAATCAGAGATGATAGTTTCTGAAAATCCTTTCTTCCTCTGCTTCCAGTAGCTCTTGGGACAGGGCCTTCTCCAGCATAGTGGTGGCACCCTGCTGATCAAAAGTTGAGTTTAGACATAAATAGAAGTTGTTCTTTTAAGAGATCCATTGTATAACACAATGACTATTGTTAATGGTGTATTAGATGCTTAAAAATCGCTAAAAGAGTGAATTTTAAAAGTTCCTGCCACAATTTAAATAAGAAAGTGAGAAACTGCATATATTAATATATTTGATTTAGCCAGTTCACAATGTATGCATATTTTAGAACATCATAAACATATATGGTTTTGTCAATTAAAATAAGTGTAAAAAAAACCCAAAAAGCCAGGAGTGGTGATGCACACTTGTAATTCCAATACTTGGAAGTCTGAGATAGGAGGATTGCAGGTTCAAGGCCAGCCTCAGCAACTAAGTGAAGCCCTCCACAACTTAATGAGACCCCATTTCAAAATAAAGATACAGATGGAGCTGTAGCTTGGAGGTTGAATCCCTCTGGTTCAATCCCCAGTACCAAAAAATGAGAGAAAGAAAGAAAGAAAGAAAGAAAGAAAGAAAGAAAGAAAGAAAGAAAGAATCTCTTATTCTCTCCTGTCTCTTTCCCCTACCCTACTCCCTGTGCTCACAGTCAATGATGCAAGCAATCTATCCTCAGTGACTACTTTCTGTTTTTTGACACATGAAATTTCTTCTGCTAGGAAAAAAGCCTTTGGATCCACACTCAGATTATTAATACTGTTGCATACTAATATATTAATAACATGCAAATAATGAGGTCATGTTTTCTGTGAATGTTTTCTGTTTACACATAACAAATTACTTTGTAAATGTGGAAACAGACAAGAGGACACAAGCCGAAGGCATAAAGACAGGTGAGAGAGAGAGCTATAGGAGGAGAAAAGAGGCTGTAAACACTCAAGACATTACAGCATGTCTTGAGTTACTTTCAGCATACATATTCATTGAGGGGACTCTCAGGAAGGTAGATTTCTTTTGTGTAAGTAAAAAATCTAGCTATTCTGTTTCAAGTGATTCTTAAAGATTTTTTATTGTTGTTTTCGTTCTTGTTGTTGTTGAATCCACAATAGGGATTCCTGGCCAAAGATTTGTTAAAGTGTCACTACCACTAAGAGCTTATCCATCTTCATCTCTATGATAAATCGAAGCCAAGGTTGATGGTAGCTGTTTCTTCTTTTCTTTCCACAAATGTTAGCCTAGGATTTTTTTTACTAGAGCGGTCTCTTAGAATCAGTCCACTTCATTCTCTTAGAAGTAAAAATTGTGGTTCATTGTTAGTGTCAAATATGTGTTGTTGATTTTCATTTCAGATTTATTTTTAGTTTGTAATCTCTTAAAGTTCAAATAGAGCCTCCCACTATACAATACCTAACATGTAGTCCTGAGCAAAAAGCATTTGATAACATTTGTGATGATACTCGAAGTTTTCTCTGTTCAAACTATGAAATACTGGAATAAATGGATCAGCTTTCCTTTTTATTTAATTTTTTCCTGTAACTAGAGTTTGTGGTTGCTTTATAATCAGGATAAATGAAAACAAATGAAGGAAAATATGACTCAAAATATGTGCAACATATTCATGTTTCTTTCATAGATATTAAAATATTATTTTCCAGTGTTTGGCTCATAGAAAGAACACATTTAAGAAACTTCAAAATGACTCTGTTGCACAAATGGGAATGTCTATGAAGTGTGAAACTTTACAGTTTACAAAATATTTTCAAGTACACAAGCTCATGTGACCTGCCCCTCAGCCCTATGAAGTAAACATAGGGTTTTTAATTTCTGTTTTACTGGCCTGGAGGGAAAAAAAAAAAAAGAGTACAGGAAAATTCAATGACTTTCCCAGTGACACAGTGAGCTGTGAAACTTATTGGTCCAAAGGCTTCTGTCACCATGTTTGTTTGTTTGTTTGTTTGTTTGTTTATGTATGTGGGTCTGGGGATGGAACCCAGGGGCATTTGACCTCTGAGCTAAACGCCCTGCCCTATTTTTTATTCTTTATTTTGAAACCGGGTCTCACTGAATTGCAGAGGGCCTCACTTGTAGCTGAGGCTGACTGTGAACCACGATCCTCCGGGTCTCTGTCTCCCGAATGCTGGGATTACAAGTGTGGGCCACCACGCCCGGCTCTGTCACCATATTTAGTTATCTCTTCCATCCTCATCAAGACTGAGCTCCTCTTTCTCTGGAGCCTGATAAATCTCAACTACACTGGACCAGGCCACAGTTTAATATATGGCATTAGAGTGGGCGGGGAGAGAATTCTTTGATAGATGGACTCTTGATTGGAGAGAGGTGGAGGTTATCCACTTATCTCACTCTCATGGTAGACATTAAAAGTCTATTCCTAGGGGCCGGGATGTAGCTCAGTGGCAAAGTACCTACTTTGCAGGTGTGGTGCTCTGGGTTTGATCCCTGGTTCCAAAAAAAAAGACAAAAAAAAAAGTCTATAGTCTATTCCTAGACAACATCTCAGCAGAAATGAAGTTATCAACAGGGAAGACTTATCTTCTTGGTCCTAAATTTGGTGGTTTTCAATCTTGGCTAACTCTTATAATCACTTGAGAAAAAAAAAGATTAAAACTCAGATGTCCCAGTTTCACCCCCATGTAAATCAAGTGCATAGCTCAAGCGTTGATAGTTTTGAAAACTCCCTCAGGTGACCCTAATGTGCAGCCAGAAGGTTAAACTTCACTGATACAAGCTGAAATGGAAACAAGACTGTTATAAACTGGCATAGAAGCTGCCTTCTTTCCTCCTCAAACAAGGTAAAAAGAACATGTCTGTTGAAAGTCCTAGCCATTTCTATGTGGAGACCTTGTATAATTTCAAAGCAAGCCAAAAAGTTGTGTCTACCAGAGAATTCCTGTGGGATATTATTAAAGGTTTTATGGTTAACTGATGGGCTGCATTAATGGTGAGCATTAAGGCAGATTCAACCTCAGAAAATGGGCAAATTAACAAAGTGACCATTGTGGAGGTACAGACTTCAAGTTTAACTTTGAATTTCCTATCTTTTACAAGACAAGAACTGGTACTAATAAAAAAAAATGGTGCTTTCTTCCTTTACCAGTCTGGAGTGAATGGACCAGCCCCTGTAAAAACTTGAGTCTATTCAGAGAGACATAGGAGGAGAGATATAATTAACTTGAGTAAGCAACGAATAAACTACAGCCTGAAAACAACTTCTAGAAACATAAGTGGGACCAGGTTTTGAACTTACAGTACCCCTTCTTTGAATAATATATATATGGGGACACCCTAGAAGTTACATCAACTGCTAAAGTGGCCTATGCTTGTGTTGGAACCCAGAGAGAGAAAGGGGCGAGGGAGAAAAGGAGAGAGGGAGAGAGAGAAAGAGGGAGAGGGAGGAGAGAGAGGAAGAGAGAGAGAGACAGAGAGAGACAGAAAGAGACAGAGAGAGACAGAGAGAGACAGAGACATGGGGAGGGCAGGAGGTATTCACTTCAGTACCACTGAGATGCTGCCCTGTGAATACTATTGTGAGAACACTTAAATATAGTAAATTTGGTAAGGTGAATGAGTGATTTTACACTTCATATAACAATGAAGAGATGAATGCATCATTCAGAGTCACATTTCTAGAAGGGAAAAAGGTAGGATGGTGCTCCTTAACAGGGTTTAATTACACAAATTTAATGTGAAGTTTCTAGTTCAGCAAAGATACATTTGACCCCATCCTACCTGAAATAAGAAAATATATAATTATGAATTAATCATTTGTAACTAACCACTTTCATACATTGATTTCATAATCATAAAGCTATTAAATCACACAAAGCTAACATAAATGCCCCCACAATTTATAGAAGTCATGTGTACAAGAGAACCCACAATAAACCCCAAAAGCCAACTGAAGGAGGCTCTTTAAACACAAGAATTTGCTTTTATTAAATGAGGTTAAATAATGTCATTTAATGTATTTTATTCAACTAGCACTTATTGAAGATCTAGTATGGGTTTGGCATTATTGAGAGTAAAATACATATGTCAAATATATAGGGCTCCTCATAATAATTATGAAATACTCAATAACTAGAGGATGATAATTATAGAAAACAACATATACTAAATATCTCATTTAAATCTATGTTACTATAATTCACAATTGCCAAACTATGGAACCAGCCAAGATGTCCATCAACAGATGAGTGGATTACTAAACTATGGGATAGCTACACAATGGAATTTTACTCAGCCATAAAGAAAAACACAATTATATCATTTACAAGGAAATGAATGGAACTGGAGAACATTATTCTAAGTGAGATTAGTCAGTCACAAAAAGTAAGAAATCAGATGCACTACCTAATATGTGGAAGCTAGGGAGAAAATAGGTCATTGGAGGAACTCTAGAAGAAGAAGTAAAAACTATAAATGAGCAAATAAGATGACCTGAGGGCACTAGGAAGGCGGGAGAGGGAAATTCTCTAATGTACATGATGTACATTCACAAACATATCAAAGTCCATCACTAAGCCAAACATAAGGAAGGGGGAGAGGGGAAGAAAGGGCTAAATGAATAATGTATGCCTCTACCATCATGTACCCCATTAAGATGTATGGCTACAATGCACCAATAAAAAAAAATTAAAAAAGACATAGCAAATATTAGCAGCAGCAAGAAAGAAGAAACAAATTTGACCAGAGAGCTAGCGATCAGTTTCCATTTTTCCTTATTCTAAAAATTGTCTTAAAACAGCAATCCATTCTCAGTAACTATTGGCTTCCCCAGAATCAAAGATGATTCCCAATTAGATACGTCCAACCTGATGCTTCCTGCCCCTCCCCACTCTGTTCTATGACTGGCCAGGCCCTTCTTGCTGTTTTGTGACCCTTCTGCTCTGGCCAAGGACCAGTCCTAAAAGTCTGGAGGACTTCTGGCCTCCCCAATCCACCTCCCAACCCTTAACCCTCTCCTGGCCACCACCTTCCCCACACAACTACCACCTTCACTCGGTTCCTGCTCCTGTGTCCAAATCCAGCTGGATTCAGGTAACATCTTCCAACAAAGCCAGGGAAAGACAGCACAGTTTGCACTAAGGGAAATGTGCCTGAATCCCACTTTCTTGGAAACATAAAAGATTTTGAAAAGACATTCTTAAAGGCTCACTTCTGAAAGCAGTACCTGGTTTGCTTTTGTTGTTCTTGTTGTTAGAAAAATTCTCTAGCTCTTTTTCTTATTGGTGATGATAGTTACACAAAATAGTGGCTTTCACTGTGACATATTTATACATGCACATGGCATATATTGATGAACTCCGTAACTCCTACCTCCCATTGTCTTCTCCTCCCCCACCCCTTTCTCTACCTTACTGATCTGCGTTCTGTTTTCACAAGACCCCCTTTCATTTGTTCTCTTTAGTTTCCACATATGAGAGAAAACACAATTGTTAACTTTTGCTTAACATCATGTACTCCAGTTCCATCCAGTCTCCTATTTTCTTGCAAATGACATAATTTCATTCTTCCTAATGGCTGAAGAAAATCTCTGGTGTGTGTGTGTGTGTGTACATTCACAAACATATCAAAGTCAATCACTAAGACACACACACACACACACATACACGACAGATCAAAACTCAGGTAATATTTACCCCTGGCTTATATAAAACCTCCACTTAATGGTAATATTAGATACAAAACTTCTACTTATTAATTATCATTATTGTTATTAGATATAATAACAATATTAGATACAGGAACCTTCCCCAAAGGACATAGACTTTTTAGTGTTGAATGACTCGAACTAAATAAATACACTCTCAGAATAACAGCATAGAATTTTCTGATTTCAAAATCATGACTACATTTTGGTGTAATAATTGACCCATTTGCAAACAAGCATGCCTTTCAAATTGGCTTTTCTAGATTTTTAGGTTTATTTATTCAATTAAATCAGCAAAGATATTTGTTCTTATTTATTTTTTTTAATTTTATTTTATTGGTGCACTGTATTCATACATCATAGTGGGATACAAACTTTTGTAGACATACATGCACACATCGCCCAGTCAGCCCCCACCCGATCCCCACCCCATTCTCTCCCCATCCCTCCTTCCCATGCTTGGCTTAGTGGTTGACATCTAGTATTATAGCAATTTATCCAAAATTAAAAATGATAATCTCACATAACAGTTTCATTTGTCTGATACCAAGCGTTTAATGATTTAAAGATAGCATTTCAATATTTCTTTTTGCTTTCTTTCTTACTAGAGCATATTTTTTTCTGTTTTTTTAGGTGAAACTATCATATATTTATATATTTATTTTTCAGAAAAAAATCTATCCTAATATGGAATATGAATTCTAGATACCCAAAACGATCTTAAAAAAGAACAAAGCTAGCAGATATATATTTTCTGATTTCAAACCATATAAAGCTACAATAATTGAAACAGTGTAGTACTGTTCTAAAGGCAGATATATAGACCATTGGAGTTAAATACAAGCCTAGAGCTAAATTCTTCCCTATATTGTCAAGTTATTTTTGACAAGGTTTCCACGAACATTTGGTGGTGGAAATAATAATCTTTTAACTAAATATTGTTGAAAAATAATAATTACATGGAAAAGAATAAAATTGGACCTTTACCTAATCCCATATACAAGAATTAACTCAAAATAGATAAAAGACCTAAATATAAATCTTAAGACTATAAACTTTTAGGAGAAAATCTGGGTCATAAAACCTCACAACATTGAAGAATTTGTTCTTATTTAGATCATAAATATTTTATGAGAAATTTTACCCTCACCCAGAAACCAACTTATTTATCATATAATTCAGCAGCTGGCCATTTTATATGATACATGTCAATTCCCTTTCATTTTACATATTACATAAACTCCCAAACAGTAAGAGACTAATATCACACTAGTTTTATATCACTGCAAAACAAAGGAAAATAACAGACAAGAATGCAGATTTGTATCAATATAGGACAGAGAGCATTTGGTGAGTTCGTTTGCTGTTGATGAACCCACTTGAACAATCTAGCTTTGTTGCTGAGAGGATAAGATAGTGTCTTGTTCCCTTTTTAACTCGTTCTTTCTCCACTGTAGAATGTTAAACAGCAGAAATATGTCCAGTTCATCCAAAATGTAGTCTGGTATCTTAGCCTGGTTGTTGTGATCCGACACGGAGGGGAAAGGTTCATCTGATTACCCTAACTCTTTTTTTAAAGCACATAATACTTGCATACACAGATGTGAAGAATCCACAGCAGATTACAGTAAATACACTGTTTGGGGTTTTCCCTTTCTGAGAAATAACAATCCCCACTTAAAGTTACTAGGGGTGCTGTGAAAACTAGCCCTATTACATTTGAATTATGGTCTATTGGAAATGCGCTCCTTGAGTCTGATAAAGGAGGCCATGCCCAGCTCATTTGAAGTAGTGCTTTAACAGCCCATTTAGAGGATGTTGGAACCTCCCCCCACTTCAGAACTGGGACTCTGTTTCTGAAATAGTCTGGTTTTTGTCATATTGGGTGTTTGTTTTTTGGTTTCTTACAGTCCATGTGATACTTTCAAGCAGCAAATAGTTATAGAAAGCCATTCTTACAGTCAAAAGAACATAGACCTAGTTTGTTCTTTCTCTGAAATTCCACTCATAAAAAGCTGTCCTAAGAAAATAATCTAAAATATAAAGACAAAAGAAAGCTATTTGTACAGAGATGCTTCTGCAGCATTATTTATAAGAACTAAAAATTTAATAACAATTTGCATGCCTAAGAATAGAGACAAGATGAATTTAATTATCATAAAAGCATATGTTAAAACATCATGTAGCCATTAAGCACTCTATTTGCAAAAGATTTTAAAGGAAGGAACTGTTTTCTTAAAATGTTGAATGGGAAGAGAACACAAAATTGTATAAATGGTACAATATCAGCTATGTAACATATGCTTAGAGATAAAACTGGAAGGATAACAGAATGTTAGCAACTAGCAGTCAGTAGAGGGAGGGTTTGTACATGATTATTCCTTTCTTAATGCTACCTTATTTTCTTCTTACTAGGAGGAACAATTATTACATTTTACATAACCAGCACATATGCACACACACACACATCCCAGTGAAAATGGAGTCAGAAAACTTGTTTTCCAGGAGAGTCTACAACTATTGCAAATGCTGCAACATTAGGCAAATCTCTAATCCAATGGATTGATATGATATGGCGATCTTACCTCATAAGATTGTTAGAATTAACTGACATAGTATATTTGAAATTGCTTTTTAATAGGAAAAGCCTCATATAATTATATAACAATATTAGAGGAAGAGGAAGGGGATTTTCATAGCTTTACTAGCCTATACAGTAAAGATGGAGGTTTACCATCATTCTTTCTGCTCTAATTGGAGTTTTGACCATCATGAAGAAGCTGTGATATAGTAGATTGTACTTCCCCATTCTAGACACTGTACACACACACACACACACACACACACACACACACACACACACACACATATTATCTTCAAGAAAATATATTTGTTTATTTATCTTGCAGACTATTTATCAAAAGTGATACCAGGATATTACCATATTCATTCTATTTTTTTTTTCACTGACTTACATGCTAGAAGAAGGATGAAAAGAAGAAAGGAAGGCAGGGAAGAAGAGAGAGAGAGAAATATGGCTTCCAAATTTACTACTAGGTTAGAGTGGGAAATACAATGTTCCTATATGTCAAAGGAGTAGAATGGAAAACATATCACCTTTTCTCTGCCATAACCTCCAAAGTGAAGAAAAAAACAATGTCTCTTCACACCTAGAGGAATCAGAAGACTTTGGCCCATAAGTTGTCTTAGTTCAGTTTAGTTTGAGAAGAGTGTAAATATTGTATAAATTTCTGAAAACCTGTACAGGTATAAAAATAAGTTTCATAAACAGTAGGCTCTTGGCTTACCTTTGGAAGCCACCCCTCTAGACAGACAGTACTAGGGTTTAGGAACTCTAACCCACAGAGGCATTGGACCTGAGATGGTTACTAGGCCCTGCCCGACTTGATTCTCTTTCTAGCTATTCTCTTCTAAAGAGACATGTTAGGCTTGGCAGAGACTTTTACCAAGTGAATAAGACCTGAAATCAGTTTCTCATTTGTAAGTGCAAAAAAAACTATAAAAGTAGAATAAGGTCAGAAACATAAGGAGACAAATTGGATTTACTAACTGGGATTACAGAATTACAGGTCAGGGTTAGGAGGCCAAGCAAAAATGGTGCAGTCCTGGCCCCAGGGCAGGAAAAGGGTCAGGACAGAGGAGCCTGGGGAGGCTGCAGGGCTGCTCTCTATCTCGCCTCATAAAGGCTTCTTCACCTCAAAGACAGGCCACACCTCGAGGAGGACAGCTGCCTTCCAGCCAAGCTGACATTACCAAAGCCCTCCCGGACGTGGAGGTTTGACTCACCCCAGAGCTTATCAGCGGGCCTCATCATCTGATGATCTTGTCTGCTTTACCTTCTTAGATGGTTGATGGGAAGAAATTCATCCTAGAAGTGATTTTTCACTTCTAATATAACACTCAAAAGGTTTTATTTTCCTTTCCCTTTCTTTATAGCAGAACTATAGAGAAAGAATTTGCCTACAGTACTAGACTGCTCTGGCATCCAGATGACAACACTCAGTGGCCCCCAGGATTGAGTCGCCTCCTTCTCCCATGAATATTAAACCCCAAGCATCTTTCTCCTTGGAGTAGGACTGACTTGAAGTCCCCAGGGGCCCTTATCTTACTTGAAATATTCCAGGATCTATTGACTCAGATAGCCAGACTTATGGAACATATAATTTTCATTTCGTAGTAGTCTTTTATATTTCACAGTTGCTGGGGCTGCCTGACCTTGGAGTCTATCACTGGCAGGATGACAATATCCCTGTGTCCAAATGTAAATCTTGGTCTTTTAAATGATGTTTCCATATTTTAGCCTAACTTGTCTGCCTTGACTAACCAGAGGCTCAGTGGTCAGTACAGAGAAGCCTCATTTGGGGACAAGCTCTGGGCACAGTTACTAACCTGATGAGACAGCCTCAGTGACATCCTCTTCTCTGATATTATCCAGAGTGGCCAGGCTTGAAATTACAGCATCTGCAGGCATCTACTGTCAGGTTCTCAGGGTGTGTGTGTGTGTGTGTGTGTGTGTGTGTGTTTGTGTTACTGCAGATTGAACCCAGGGGTATTCAACCTCTAAGCTACACCCCCAGCCCTTTTTTATTATTTATTTATTTTTATTTTTATTGGTCCATTATATTTATACATCATATTGGGGTAAAAAAAAACTTGTGTGGACATACATGTACCTATCACCCATTTAGCCCCCACCCAATTCCCACCCCATTCCCTCCCAATCCCTCCTTCCCATGCTTGGCTAAGTGGTTGACTTATATATGTTTAAGTACATTGTACGTTTTAGAGAATTTCCTTCTTCCCCCCTCCCATTTGCTCATTTAGGTTATCTTGTTTGCTCCTCTATAGGATTTCCTTTTTTATCTAGAGTTCCTCCTATGACCCATTTCTCCCTAGCTTCTGTATATTAGGGAGAGCATTCGATTTCTTACTCTTTGTGACTGACTAATCTCACTTAGCATAATGTCCTCCAGTTCCATCCATTTCCCTGAGAAGATGTAATTGTGGTTTTTTTTATGGCTGAGTAAAATTCCATTGTGTATGTAGCCCACAGTTTTGTAATCCATTCATCTGTTAATGGACATCTTGGCTGGTTTCATAGTTTGGCTATGGTGAATTGTGCAGCTATGAACATAGATACACATGCATTAGTTTGGTAGTTTGGTTTCCTTTCTTTTGGGTAGATACCCAGAAGTGGTATTGCTGGATCAAATGGTAAATTTGTTCCCATTCTTCTGAGTATTTTTCGTACTGTTTTCCAAAATGGTTGCACTAATTTGCAATCCCACCAACGTTTTAGAGTTCCCACTTCTCCACATCCTCGCCAACATTTGTTGTTGTTTGTGTTTTGAATGATTGCCATTTTAGTTGGAGTTAGGTGAAATCTCAAGGTAGTTTTGATTTACATCTTTTTGATTGCCAATGATGTTGAGCATTTTTCATGCATTTATTAGCCATTTAATTTTCTTCTTTCGTGAAGTGTCTACTTAGTTCACTTGCCCATTTTTTAATTGGATTATTATTTTTTTTTAGTGTTGAGTTTCTTGAGTTCTCTGTATATTCTATACATTAGTCCTCTATCGGAGGTGTAGGTGGCAAAAATCTTCTCCCATTCTGTTGACTCTCAGTTATTATTTATTTTGAAGCAGAATCTCCCTCAATTTCTGAGGGCCCCGCTAAACTGCTGAGGCTGGCCACAAACCTGATATCCTCCTATCTCTGTCTCCCAAGTCCTGGAATTAAAGTCATTTAATTCCACACCTGGCTGGCTGAAATTGATTTCGAATATAATGTTGCATCTTCTCTGAATGAAAACTTTAGGGTTTTGATTTTGTGTATGCCTACTTCCTGAGTTAGAAGTTCAATTCTAAGTCAAGAACACATTTGTCACAATTTACTAAGGGAAAAAATACACCAAAGAAAGCACTTGCGCAGCTCCTGTGAGTTCTCTGCTTTACCTATCATGACTCAAATCATGCCACCTCTCTCCTCTCTTTCATCTCCCCTCCGGCACCCCTCTCAGCCCCTGGCCCACGGATTATCTTCCTATCAAGTGCTTGCTCAGCAAGAACCTCTACCAGCATCAGGCCTCAGGGCTCACTTTCTGGAGGGATCCGTCTTGTTCATGCTCTCGATCTGGTTATGGGCCCCATACTGAACTCTAGACCCTCATTGTCAGCAATGGGGAGTAAAGACAAAAAAAAAAAAAAAAAAAAAAAAAAAAAAACTTGCATGTATTTTAGTACAGTGGCAATTTTATTTTTCCAAATGTTTTAGATCCAGAGTTGGCTGAATTCACAGATGCACAAACAGCAATATACAAAGGGTTGACTCCAGTTTCAGAGTCATACATAATGTGGAAAAGTCAGGGAACAAGGAATTGGATTTAATGTCTTTTCCATGTTCTCGTGAGTGTTGGTAGATTTTCCTGGAAACAATGCTACGTTTTTAGCTCAATCATTCTAGCTGGGAATTGAGGAAGGGAGGTGTTAAAGTCTATATATAAAGAGAGGTAATTAACCATATGAGAGAAAAAGATAATATTCCTTGGTTAAAAAAGAGTACTCAACAATGAACTATAATAGAAAATTTTCCCCACTTCATTTAGTAACAAGATAACATCTAGATTCCAGCACAGACTTTTTTCTAATGTTATCTGTCACTATGGGAGGCAGAATTAGCCCCATTCCACAGTTAGAAAAATGGAGACATAAGGCATTTAAGGAACTCATCCGATATAACAAAAGAGCAAGGCAAAAGCTAATAGCTTACAGCTGTAGAATATTTTTCAAAGAAGAAACACAAATCATGTTATCTTTGATGTAACATGTGTAGAACTAACACAAATGTTTGCCTTTGAGAATTACAATAGTCAGAGAGGAAAGAAATCTTTTTCATCTTTTTTTATTTTAAAATTCCAATGTGTATATCGTCAATTCTCTGAGATAGGCCAAGGTATTTTTTTATGAAAAACAAATTTGACTAAATAAATTATGCAATAAGTTAAATCTTCCTTATAATAAATCTTTAAAATTTCTTTTCTTTTCTTTGTTCTTTTATGGGTAATGACAATGGCTAAGACTAAGGTCTTCTTTCTTCCCAAATCCTGGAGACTGGATAGCTGTTGAACGTAAGGAGTGACCGTAGTCCTTACCCAGTGAGTCCTACCTACTGTGTGCCAGGCCCAGAGATCTCTGCTCCCAAGTAGCTTTCAGACCAGAGGTTGTACACAAGTCTGATGTTAGGAATAAACATGGATCCACTGTAACACACGGAAGGCTATCAAATTTGGTCTTGGGGACAAGGATATGATTTATGGAAGAGAGAAGAGCCAATTACATTCACAAATATGCAAAGCAATTTGTTTGGTGAAAGACTGTCCCAGAAATGTGAGTAGGATATGAGAATGACCAGACCTCAGAACACTCGTAGCTATTAGAAAAACTTGAATAAATCCAGGGTGCCTGGAGTACTGGGGATCAGATTCATTTACCTATTAGAATTTTCCTTTTGTACTTTTGAATACATTAAGATTATTGGTACTCAGTAGTGGCCGAGGTTGAGCAAACAAGACTAGATCTACTCGTTGACATACTACACAAACCTGTAGATAAATATAAAAACTTTGAATATTTGTGTATGTGTGTGTTACTGGTCATTGAACCGAGGGGTATTCTACCTCTGGGCTACACCCACAGTCCCTTTTTACTTTTTGTTTTGAAACAGTGTCTCACTAAGTTGCTGAGAGTCTCACTAAATTGCTGAGGTTGGCCTTAAACCTGCAATTCCCCAGTCTCAGCCTCCCAGGTACAGCGATTATAGTCATGCACCACCACACCCATCTGAATATTCTTCTTAAGGATGAGTTTTCTCTTAGCTGTTCTTCCTGTTGCAAACTGGATTCAAACACAAATAGCTTTGGACTGGCACTAAATATGACCAACTCATATATTTCATTCTGTACAGTGAAACTCAACTCAAACTTATTGTTTTAGTTTAAATGAATTAAACTAAATCTGTGTCAACTCAAACTTATTGTTTTAGTTTAAATGAATTTTTCTCAAAGCTCTAGAATTTACCTTCTAACTACATGGTTTTTCCCAGGCCAGTTAGCTTTCTAAAAGATGTTTATTGGTTTTGTTTTCTTGATTTTGGAAGGACTATATTTTCATTTTATAAAATTTTAGTTATGTGGAAAAGCTATATAAAATAAAATCACTGACAATATTGCCATTGGTGATAACATTATTATTAGCTTGGACAGAATATTCATGATATTTTTCTAAACTGTCCTATGGAAATATTTAATATTAAACACATAAAAATTGAGCATTTATCTTCTTTTTGTATATATATATATGATATATACTACATTCATTTAAAAATTAATTATAATTGCATAATTTCTGAATATACCTGTAGTTTGCAAGGTTTTTTGTTTTGTTTTGTTTTTTGGGTTTGTGTGTGTGTGTGTGTGTGTGTGTGTGTGTGTGTGTGTGTGTGTGTGTGGTACTGGGGTTCCTTCTACCTCCCGGCTACACTCCCAGACCTATTTTATACTTTTATTTGGAAACAGGGTCTCTTCAGCCATCAAGGCTGGCTTCGAACCTGCATGATCCTCCTGTCTCTGCCTCCCAAGTGCGGGCCACGACGCCCAGCTTGCAAGTTTTTATAGAACCCTATCTAATGTGTAACTTCCAGCCCTGTTGAAATCATTTGGGAGCTCTAAGCCTGTTGTATTTTCAAGAGCTTGGGGCTCAGGCAGTCTCTATTCATTATTCTTAAAACACCACTGTGACGTGACATAGGTGACAAGGATTATTATCCCTGTATTGCAGGTGGGGCATACACAGCCGTTGCATAACTGAGGCAGCGCTAGAATAGAATGGGGGTTCTTTTGAAAGTAGGTAGAATAAAAATTAGAGGCAAAATTAAATATTGGTGACTTATATCTCTGCTCGAGGCTTCATCTCTTTGAAATGATGATGTACAAAACATATTTGACTCCTGTTATTGTCCCATGAATTAAGAACCAAATCTGACCTTGGGGAGTCCACATGGTTGTTAAGCCAATTACATGTGTGAGACATTGCTGCCAGAATTTGGCCTAAAAGCTTAAACATAGAAGTAGGGCTGCAAAGAATTCTTAAAAAATATTATGCTAAATATGATGTTAAAGATAAAATACACGTGTGTGTGTGTGTGTGTGTGTGTGTGTGTGTGTGTGTGTGTGTTAAAAACACAGACACAAGGGCAGAATCTTAGGACCAAAAGTAATTCCAGAGCCAGTTGCATTGTATTTATGTATTTTTTTTCCTGGGCACAAGCTTGCTAGAAGCGGGTGGGATTCTTTTTCCTGAGTCAAGCCTGCAAAATCAAGCCTGCTGGGAGTCAGCAAACCACCACTGACGTCATACGATCTCTCCTGCTTCAGGATATATATACTGATCACCACAGGGGTCGGGGGAGAATTTTATTTTTGCTTGTGCAGGCTTACACAATTGTCGGCGGATATAACCCTTGCCTTTCTTTGAAGTGTGAGCTATCAAAAACTAAATAAACCAGATGGAGCTGTTTTCTGATTCAAGGTGACAGAGCAGACCGATGCCTGAGTGATATTTCTTTTTAAAGATGGAAATAGAATTACAAATTTGCTACATCTAATTTGCACCTTCCTTTGAAAAGGTGGAACCCAAAAAGAAATTGTTCTCAAGTGCCTTTTCCTCTAGAAAATAAGTAATCACATTAAAAATAAGGGAAAGGTAGAAAGATTGATCACACAATACATGAAGTTAGAAAGAGAGAAAGGGAGAAATTGTCAGCCATGAAAGCCAAGTGACGAAGTTCGAGTCTGTGGCTCTCAGATAAATCCCTTGTCTCCTTGTGACCAGATAAATATACATTCTTGATTCCCGGATGCCTTCCATTCTTGGTGTAATGCTTGGGAAAAAAAAGTTTTGACCAGGTTTTTGGCATTTTCATCTTTTCTGGGAATACTTCTAAATGTCCTAGGGGAAATTTTCTAAACCAAAGAACAGATTTGGCAGCAAAAACAAGCCTCAGTATGTATTATGATTGAAACAAAGTAATGTAGCCTTTAACTCATATAATGATCTATAAGAACATCTATGTGAAGCAGAATAAATGAATTTGATAGCTCTGTTTTTAATGTGTGGAAAATATGTTTTTGGTCTTATTTTAACTCTATACAAGAAAATATGATTGATGATTTGCTTATAAACAAGAAAGAAGTGATATTAGTGTTACAATTTACTCTTATAGGATTAAGTTTTCAATCATACTAGATTTGTTCTTGCTATGTTTTCTGATATGTAGAAAATTATATAGGGGCCTTTATTCTTATTTACACAATGAGGAAAATGGGTCCTATTATAGAGTTGCTGAGATGATTACTTGATACGATATAAGTAAAATGCCTAGCCTAATATCTATTCATGGTCTACGCTTTCTGATCCTTTCCCTTCTGCCATCTTGTTACTTTCTATGACATTTGAAAAATCTGTGAACGTTAGTAAACTCATTGTGTGAAATCCAACTGTAAGGGCATGAAGTCGGGCATGTTGGTGCACACCTGTAATCCCAATACTAGGGAGGCTGAAACAGGAGGATGGCAGGTTCAAGGTCAGCAATTTATCAAGGCCCTCTGCGGCTTAGCAAGACCCTGTTTCCAAATAAAAAATAAAGTAGGGCTTGGAGTATAGCTCAGAGGTATAATGCCCCTGGATTTAATCCCCAGAACAACAACAACAATAACAACAAAAGAAAAGAGGTGGGGCAGGAAGCCAGCTATGTCTATAGGACTTGCCATTTATGACTGGCACACATAGTAAGTGCTGGATAAACACTAAGTATTATCATACCACACACTTTATCCTCACTGGAGCTCTGGAGAGTGTTTATTTTCATTCTCAATTTCCAGTTGATGAAACAGAGTTGGGAAAGTAAAGTCACTTGCCCAGCATCGCGCAGCAGGACAATGTCAGAGCCAGAATTACAAATGAGATCCCCTCAAGCGCTCCCGGCCTGCCACTGCCACATGCCACATTGCTGCCCACACTGAGGTGAGCCTCGGCTGAGTCCAGTTGTCTGACCCAGGACAAGGAAGCCAGCAGTGAGCTAAGAGGACTTCTGAGGGATGAAAAAAATAAAGACAAAGTAGCTAATGTTCCCATCTATGTGTTCTTAGAGAAATTCTCTTTGATATAGCTAACACAATTTCTAAACTAGAGGTAGCGTAGAAATAGCTAACTCTAAGCCTACTTATTTACAAGAACATTGCACTTCAAAAATACTGTTAACCAGCTGGTTCTCTACTTACACAACCTCTAGAAGATTCAGAGCAATAGCACTGAAGGTAGGGACCGGTGGCTACAGCCAGTTGGCTTGGAAACAGTAAAAGAGGCCTGTGAACCTGCCAAATGCTGCCATAAAACTAAAAACCCTAGTAGCCTGGAGCCATTTAACATAGGATCAAGCAGCCCGAAACTCTCAGTCCTTGAAGTATAATTATTTATAATCATCATAAAGTCATTTAAATAATTAAAACAGATGTGTATTACATATTTCATGTACAAAACAAATTTCATGCAAATATTCTTAAGTTCAGTGACTTAATACAAGATATCAGCGGGAAAAATCACTGATAAATAAAACATCTCTTTTGTGACTAGTACTTACTAAAGGATTGTGATAAAATTAATTTATTTGCTGGGCGTGGTGGCGCACGCTTGTAATCCCAGTACTTGGGAGGCTGAGACAGGACGATTGCACAGGTTCAAAGCCAGACTCGGCTACTTAGTGAGGCTCTCAGAAACTTAGTGAGACCCTGTTTGCAAGTAAAAATATAAAATAGGTCTGGGAGTGTAGCCTGAAGGTAGAAGGCCCCAGTACCAAAATTAACCCTGAAAACTTAACCATGTAAACTTTTAAACCTTTGGATTTGCTGGAATTTTTTCTATCAGATATAACTTTTTGAATCGGGTGATCAAAGTTATCCCAAAGACAGGTGTTAAATCAGGCATAAAATTATTCAAACATCTTTGATTAGTTAGGAAATGTGCCCTTCCTTGTCTTAGAATCAGAAACTTTTCAATTTTCCACTAAAATTTTACCCTAAATATGGTCAAGAAGAAATTTAACAAATTTTCTGGGAATATACAAGCCCATATATATTCCTAAGCATTTTTACCTCAAGTACTGTTGTCTGTATTATAGATCAACATGCCTTTACATTAGTTTCATAGACCTAGGAAGTTAGAGACAATGATGGCAGTGGATAAGATAGCCAGGGAAAACTTGAACAATATTAACTAGTATTTGGGAGGCTGAGACAGGAGGTTCACAGGTTCACAGCCAGCTTCAGCAACTTTGTAAGGCCCTCTGCAATTTAGTGAGACCTTGTATTAAAATAAAGAATAAAAAAATAAGCCGGGCGTGGTGGCGCACGCTTGTAATCCCAGCACTTGGGAGGCGAAGACAGGAGGATCACGCAGGTTTGAAGCCAGCCGCGCTGGCTTTTAGAGACCCTGTTTCCAAATAAAAATATAAAATAGGTCTGGTAGTGTAGCCCAGAGGTAGAAGGGCTTCCAGGAACCCCAGTACCACCAAAAAATAAAATAATAATAATAAATAAATAATAAATAAATAAATAAATAAATAGAGCTAAGGGTGTAGCTCAGAGGTAGCATGCTCCTGAGTTCAATCTCTAGCACCACACACACACAAAAAAAGTCATAGTTGTCCTATCTGTAGCTTTCCATGAATCTTTGGGAGAAATCACTTAAATCCCACAGGAATTCTATCTCAGTGTAGTGGAATGATGAGACAGCATGTATTCAGTTCCAGGTTGCAGTTTACTGAATCCAACATACATCAAGGAGACACACCCCTGAGCCCAGAGAACTGTCCATGCCTTTGGCAGCCCATAAAATGAGAGCCAGACCAAAATTGCACCTGAGAGATGGACTGATTTTCCTTTTGATTAGATTGTTTTGATCCTTGTTCTGGGTGGTTTAGGATAGATACAGAAATATCATTCTATTGTTTTAGCACATGGATATTATGACTGACCTGAATAGAAATGAGAACAACTTGTATAATATACAAAATTATTGAAACCAACTCAGTCAAGAAAAAGAAGGCCAATACGTGGCATGTGTCTGGGCCATCATGACATTCAAAGTCAAAGGAGCATCTTCAAACACTCTTAACAACAAAAAGAGCGTGGTGCCTCTTCACCACACGTAATTCAAATCAAAACGATACAACATCTTTTGTTTTGTTTGCAGTACTGGGGATCAAAGGTAGATCCTTGTGGATACTAGGCAAGCGCTCTTCCACTGAGCAATATTCCCAACCCAAAACACTACAAAATCTTAAACCAGTGTAAAAAAGCCCAACTAAGTTCTGGTATTACTTAAGATTTGTTTCTAGATATATAAAGTTAAGTATGTCCAAAACAAAATCATTATTTTAATTTTTTTTTTTTTTGGTACTAGAGATGGAACCCAAGGGCGTTCTACCTCCAAGCTACATGCCCTATTTTTTATTCTTTATTTTGAAACAGGGTCTTAATAAATTGTGGAGGGCATAAGTAGTAGCTGAGGCTGGCTGCGAACCCAGATCTTCCTGTCTCAGCCTCCCAAATGCTGGGATTACAAGCATGCGTCACCATGCCCGGCTATTTTAAAATTTTTTGACCATGCTGGATCATTGATCTCCTAAATTTAGGCTTAAACCTAGAATTTAATCATTTTCGTGGCTGAGCATCTCTTACTCCTGGCCGTGTATGACTGGGTTTCCTCTTCCCACTTCCCCAAACCCAGAAATGTCTCATGCTCGTTCACCCAGCCTACTGTCCATGTTTATAAAAATGTAATTTTTGCTTTTATCGATTTTATTGAGCCAATGGGAAACTAATAAGTGAATTCCTTATAATATAGTCCTGGAAGTAAATACTGTGGAAATGCAAAGTACTGTTATTAAATTGACCTGCTTCTGAGGTCAATAAATAATTACATTGAAATGAATGGTTCAAGAAAGTCAGATGAATAAAGGTAAGGCTATTTTTCAAATTTTCTTCTAGTAAATCACAGGGTGCCTTGTAAGAATTGCATTGTTTATAAAACTAAGAAATTAATTCCCTGAAAACTAATTTCTTTTTAATTTTGCGAATAGTAAAAATAAATAATAAAAAAGTGAAATAGCTAGTACAGCTAAAAAATGGAGAAGAAAAAAGACAAATCAGGGTCATCAAAGTATTTAAACATCTCTATCAGGGCTGACATTGTAATATCCAGGCACCATTTGCTTTTTGGTATTTTTGTCCCCTGGTATTTTCATGGTTTGAAATATTTTGTGTATAAAACTGCAGTAGTTTTATAATGATGATTTTTGTTTTCCTTTTTCATTAACCACAATTAACTGGAGCTTCTGTTCAACAAAGAATATTATGCCTTCACTGGGTTAATGTAACCACACTTTTCAACGCATATTCTCCTACTACTGTGCTAGAACCAAGAACAGTCATCTCTCTCCTGGTTTTCTTAGCTCTCATAAAGGAATTTCTGTGTGTAGAAAGTTGCTTAAATTAATGTTTTTGCTGGAGGTGCTATTCAACCATCTGGCTTCACCTTCCAATTGAGCTGATACAAGTAAAGTTAAAACAAGGAATGTGACATTATTTATGGTCTTATTATATATAGTATTATCATAGTCTTATTAGTGCTAAATATTTTATTTCTATTAGCCTTTTAGGCATGTGTATATATGTTTATATTTTTAAAATTCTTATATGCATACATATTAGACCACCTAATATATTAAAATATATAATATAATATTGCCTTTAAATATATTAAAATATTTTCTGGGCCTTGACCCCTCTTTTCTACCATTTTTCTGAGGCAAGAGATGCTAACTGAATCTAAGCCTCTGTGTGTGTGTGTGTGTGTGTGTGTTGTGGTGAGGCTCCTGGGGATTAAATCCAAGGGCATCCTATTTCTGAACTATACCCTCAGCCCTATTTTATTTTTTATTTTGAAATAAGATCATGCTAAGTTGCTAAGGGTCTCCCTAAATTGCTGAGTCTGGTGTCAAACCCACAATCTTCCTGTCTCAGCCTCCCAAGTACTGGGATTACCACTGTGCATGTCCGACTCAATGGTTATTGCCTTTTCCAAGATCAGAATCTCTAAAGATTGAAAGTTTTTTTCATCCATGTAACATTTCTACAGCCAACCCTATCTGTCCTTGATGATCTCTAAACAAGAACCTATTTTAAAAGCAAGGGACTCACAAGAAATTTTTTCCTATCAAATGACTTTCAGGTCACCTTTGGTCTCCATTGTCCCTGACAACACCAAGCATAATTACTTCTTATAGCTCTCTTTATATGAGTACCTACCTGCATTTACCATCGCATCTATAACAATAGTATTGTGGCCAGACTCTCACTTTAGTAATATTTTCAAAGAGTAGAAGGACTAGGTCTTTCCCATTCTTTATCCTTAGCACTTAACAGAACCTACTTCTCTAGGTGTTGATTTGGGGTAAGTGAGTTTAGACTGAATTAACACAATGTTTTATTTTTTCTTTATTTAAAAACCTTCTGTATGCCAATAACTTCAAATAAATATTTACAGACTGACATTCTCCCTCTATTCCATACTCAGTAGAGTATGCCGCCTACTTGACACCTACTTGAATATCTAAAAGTCATCCCAAACTTAAAATAGCTGACAAAATGCTTGATTAAACATCAAAATCTATTTCTTCCCATTAAAGCAAATAACATCAGACCCCACCTGTTCTCTTTCCCTCACCCATCAATCTATGGCTACCTTCTAGAAACCCCATTTCCAAAATATTTTCTGAAACTGTTTATTTTTCCATTACTCTCACCACGGCCCTTGCCAAGCCACCATGCTTTCTTGAATTTTATTAGTCTCTTGGCTAATTTCTGCTCCAGCTTTTGCTCTTATACAAGCCCTTCTCCACAGAGCTACCAGTGTGGTCTTCCAAAAACTATATTAAATCATGTCACTCTCCCTCTGAAATCTTCTAATGGCTTGTCATCATGCTGACGATGACATCCAAAATCATTTTCTAGTCTGTGTAGCCCAACAGGGTTTGGCCTGGAATCTCATCTCATGCCACCCTCTCCTTCGGAGTCCCTGTCACTCTGCCCTTCTTCACTTTGCAGACATAGCAAGCTAATTTTTACTTATGGTCTTACCCACTCTCTTGTTTTATCCATCTGCTAGCGGACTCAAAACATTTTTTTTTTTTTGCAACTAGCTATTTGTCAATGCAGTTCTACAACAGCTGGGTGTCTATCAGGCCACAGTTAGACTCCTGCTCATTCTCCAAATCATGCATCTGTTTTTCTGATGCCTATGAGACCACTTAGCGAGCTTGGTCATTCATTTACCAAACAAGTACCTGATGGATAACTTGCTCTGATTGATGGTTATGAGAGTAGCATCGCTCTTAGTTCAGACACTTCTCTCAGTGCAAAAGATCTAAGACATTGTCCAGAAAACAACACACTGCCAGAGGTATCCTATGACCCCCACAACTGGAACCTTTCCTTTATGAGTCAGGCAGAACCTTAAAGAGAAGTCAATGCTTAAAACCATTCCAAATCCTTTGATGCAGGACAGAGGCCACCAGGTCTCCTTATTGTCCTTCAGTCCATATCACACTAATCTCTTTAAAAAAAATAATGCTCTTTCTCCACTCTTCAACAGACAGAACAAGAAATGGACAGAGTCGCTCAATAACATTTGCTTTCCTCTGCCTCTGAACGGAGCTCCATTCTCTCTCCATCCTGCTTCCCTGATCAGGGGACAGAATCCATTTCTCTCTATTCTTTTGATACTGTCAGCTTCTACAATCTCTCCTAGTGCCCAAATCAGCTACACTACAATAAGAAACTTCTGAGATCACTCATAACAGGAGCCATCCCATGGCCAAGAAAATGGAAGACTTTTTTTTTTGGATTTGTTTTACTGTTTTCAGGCCAAAAGCACATGATCTTTAAGGAAAATTGCTACTTTAATCCCCTAAATGATGTTCTTAAGGCCTAACAAGGTAAGGAATTTCCTGAGTGTTCTTTTAACCAGCCAGGAGCAAGCTTCTTGCAATGTCTTTAAGGGGCCGGCTTATATGTGGCACTGCCTCACCAAGAGAGTTCTTGACAATTCACTGACTATATCCTTTGATGGGGAGCTAGTAAAGAATGATGTTTTAAAAAGTTCTTCTCTTGGCCGGGCGTGGTGGCGCACGCTTATAATCCCCGTGCTTGGGAGGCGGAGACAGGAGGATAGCGCAGGTTCGAAGCCAGCCGCGCGGGCCTAAGAGACCCTGCTTCCACATTAAAAAAAAGTATAAAATAGGTCTGGGAGTGTAGCCTAGAGGTAGAAGGGCTTCCAGGAACCCCAGTACCACCAAAAAAAAAAAAGTTCTTCTCTAGGAATAATTATATTATATTAAATTTCAAGAGACCTGGGTCGATTTTCACTGTTTATGGCATTTAGATCACACTAGAAAAAATAAAAATAATAATTTTAACCCATAGTTTGCAGAAGTCAACGTGTAGAAATTTCCAAATGATGTTAAAAGTTAGGACATGAAGAAAAGAGGTAGCAGTAGGCCAATATTGAGGTAAAGGGTGCAGCAGCCAGTGGCATCTAGGGTCCTGGGGTAACCGTCAGATCTTTGGTGGTGAAAATCTGTACTCTTTTTTGTCTTTATTTTTTAATGTTTATCTTCTTTTTTTCTTCTAGCTCTTTCTTTACATTTGTCTCTCCCATCTTTTCTCTTTTATATATCACCTTTATCTCACACCGACCAGCTCTACCCATTGCATCTAGGGCTAGGAAAGTCATCGATGCAGCTCCATGGAGAAGAAAGCAAATAATTTGGTGAAGACAACATTAGCTGGGTTCTTTAAAATGTCTATTCTGTGCCTGGCCGTATCCTATATACTCTTCATGTGTGTTCTCATTAATTCCTCTTGATTGCCATAAGAACTTGGAGGATAAGAGCAGTTTTATTTTGCTTTTGTTTCTAAAAGCTATTTTCAAAAGATCTAGAGGGAAAGCCCTTTGGAAATGCCAGCTTGAAAAAAAAAAAGAAGTGGTATGTCTGAACAACAGGTTAGAAATAAGAAAGATGCGACAACTGGTAAGATCCCAAGTAAAACTTTAAGTCGATTTCCATAACCAATCTCTTTTATTTGCACGTTGTGTTCTTGGGGGAAAACGTGACTTTACCAACCATGTTAATGGGGGGAAATTTCTAACCCTTCAATAATTTCAAGAAAACCCAAATATGGTTTAGGTCAAAAGGAGTACTTGATTTTGCAATGCCAATGATCCCTTCTGAGGTTTCCCAAAAATGTTGTAGCTATCCCACACAGAACTCTCTCCATATTTTTACCACAAAAACAATAGTGCTAATTCAGCATAAACTGTAATCTAGACCACTTTGGGGGGGGGTGTTCTGAGGAAGATATGAAAGAAATTATGACCTGCACTCACAAAATCTAACATTATAAAGACAAAATACAGAATTTAAAGAATAGAAACAAATGCTGAGTAAAACAAGACATAAATTGTAACATGTTTAATAAGTGTAGAGGGACAGATAGAATAATCTGGCTTAATTAAGCTGAGTCCGAAAAAGATTAAGAGTGGTTGATATTATGTCAAATAAGTGATTGAGTTTATTAATAAATTATTTTCAGGGACAGGAATGAAGAATAGAAAAAGTTGTTGAGCCCCCTAAATGTCAAAATAATTTACCCCAGGATTTATTCATTCTTTCCCTTGGGAAAAGAGCCACTTACAAGCCAAGCCCTTCGGTCATTCTGCAACACCTTTAAAAAGAAGGAGCCCTGTTAAAGTGATGGGGAGTTTATAGGTTTACATTTGCCTAGTAAAAGAACTGTAAATATAAATGCCTAAGTAGCCAGATTTACCAGGTGAAAGCAAAGCCAAAGAAAGTAGCTGAGGCAGAAAACAGATGGCTGATCTACTAGACACATGACTATCCTCAACCTCATTTGTGTACCCACTACCCCAGGACAAGACATCAGCTGGGGGCCAGATCTGAATTCCCCACATGTGATCTTGCCCATGCAAAATGTGACACAAGTCATTTCCCTAATTCTTGGAAACATTTAAGGCTCTCTTTCTTTCCATTTCTGGTCAAGCTATTTAGAAAACACAGATGCAGTTGGCACTGCGCTATCAGAAGCAGCGTTACTAACTAGCTCCAAAAGGAAAGTATCTGTTCAGTATCTCGGCTAAGCCTGTGGACTCCATTCACCATTTCCACATCACTGTTCTCTGGTTCTTTAGACCCAGGAATTAAGGTCAGAGACAGCAGAGTTGCTGCTACAATTTTATTTACAGAACATAAAAACTACCCTGATGATCTTCCATCACTATCCTCAAGAGTTAGAGTACACAGCAGGGGCAACCACAGTGATGGTACGGCTCAATCAAGTTACATTTCATAGGGAATAAAGTCATAGACAGTGTAGGGTTTGATTTCAAGAAACTTCCCCATTCTGAAAGGAGACCAGGTATTAATGTAATTTTTCTGCAAAGGAGTATTGGGAATTGAACCCAGGAGCACTCTACCTCCATGATATATCCCCAGCCCTTTATTATCTTTTATAAAGAAGCCCCCATAATCAAGGAAAAGAGCTCTCATCATGACTAGGCCATGGTGGTACCATAATGTTCAACTTTCTAGCCTCCAAAATTGTAAACCATTAACTTCTGTTGTTTAATCCAGCTAGTATATGGTATTTTGATATTGCAACCTATGCTAAGACTTGGTCTAATGGAAATAGTTCACTCATGTCTAAAAGTCTCTCAAAACTCTGGCATTGTATGATTCTTTGTTTTCTCTATTGGGATAAGAACTATTCCTAAGCTACCAGTTTGCTAGAAACACTGTATCAACTTACCTAAGAAAAGTATTATACATGCTCTTTAAATTTTAAGACCATTAGAGTTAAATTTTTGAAAATTCTACCAATTAAAAAAATCAGCAGCCAGGCATGGTGACACGCACTTGTAATCCCAGACGAGTTTGGGAGGCTGAGACAGGAGGAGCTGAGTTTGCAGCCAGCCTCAGCTATTTAGGGAGATCCTCTGCAACTCAGTGAGACCCTGTTTCAAAATACAAGAATAAAAAATAGAGCCTGGGTGTAGCTCAGAGGTAGAATGTCCTGGTTTCCATCCCCAGTACCACAAATAAAAATATCAGCAAAACAGTAATATTTCCCTAGTTATGCACAGACTATACCATATTGTCCGTAATGTTTAAAAATTTCAGTAGAAACGACTAAGATATTATCTTAGTTATCAAGCTATGGAGAAAGATTTAATAAAAATGTTGATTCTCATCATTATAATGAACACAAATTGAGACCTACTTTTTTTACTTTTATAGCAGTACAATTCGCTGAGCTTTATGGTTAGCTGTACATTTGTTGACCTCTCCACTGAATTTGTAAACAAATTGACGTCAGAAACTATGTTTTTGTCGAGCCCAGCGTGGTGGCGCACGCTTGTAATCCCCGCACTTGGGAGGCCGAGACAGGAGGATCATGCAGGTTCGAAGCCAGCCTCAGCTACTTAGTGAGGCTTTCAGCAACTTAGTGAGACCCTGTTTCCAAATAAAATGTAAGAAAAGGTCTGGGAGGTAGAAAGCCTCTGGGTTCCACCCCCAGTACCACCAAAAAAAAGAAAGAAAGAAAGAAAGAAAGAAAGAAAGAAAGAAAGAAAGAAAGAAAGAAAGAAAGAAACTATGTTTTTGTCTACTTAGCACAGAGCAGGCACAGTAACCATGCGTGTTGAGTGAGTTAATGAATGAATGAAGGATTCATTCACTGTTCATTCACTACTCATTCAGGACGATCCTCGTTCATCACTAGGATTTCATACTACAATAGTAGAAAACAGTGGCTCCTACAGTTTACATTAGAAGATAAGCCAGAGCATCCCAGACAAATAGTGATGGGCATGAAGTTGCATCCCAGATAAATAGATAAGATATCCCACTTTGTTCAAACAAGTCTTTTTTTTTTTTTTTTTGGTTCTGGGGATTGAACCCAGGGGCATTCTATCTCCAAGCTAGGTCCCCAGCCCGATTTTATTTCTTTATTTGGAAATAAGTTTCTGAGCACCACGCTACATTGCTGAGGCTGTCCTTGAACCTGCAATCCTTTTGTCTTAGCCTTCCAAGTACTGGGATCAAAAGCACGCACCACTTTGCCCAGCTAAAAAGAGTCACTTTTAAGGCAGGGCCCCCAAGACTTCATTAAAAAAAAAATGTAACTTTATCTGAATTAGTTGAAAGGAAAAATCTTTTCCAATAAGGCAGACAATGTAAGCAATAATGTATTCGGTTTTTTTTGTTGTTGCTATAACAAATTGCCATGAACTTAGTGGCTTAGAATGACTAAGATTTGTTATCTTATTGTTCTGAAGATCAGAGGTCTGAAATGGATCCCACTGGGCCAAAATAGAGGTTTCCATAAGTTTCTATTTCTTTCTGGAAGCTCTAAGGGAGAATCCATTCTCTTGCCTTTCCTGACTTTCAGACATGCCCACACCTCTTGGCTGCTGGGCCCTTTTCTATCTTCAGAAATGGCAGGTGGACTCTTTCTCACAGCATGTCTCTGGCACTCGTTCTCCTCTCTCCTCTTTCATATGGAAGGGGCCTCCTGATAATCCAGAATATTCTTACTATTCTAATGCCTGCTGTTAGCAACCTTAATTCCATCTGCCACCTTAATTTCACTTTGCCATGTAAGCTAACATATTCCCAGGTTTGGTAGGCTATGGTTTTGCCTACCACACATAATACCAAAATGTCTTTGACATATTTGGGCAACAATTTTATTTCCATAGAAATTTTATGTATTCAGTATAAGTTTGAGTGAGCTTGTAAGACTTGGTGAGTAGGAGCCCATTTTTTAAAAATTTAAAATGTCCCACAAAGGGATTTGGACTGTTTTGTAAGTAATAATTCCTGGTGTCAAATTAATATTAATAGCTGCCATCACTTTTTGTGTTACATGTTTGAAAATGACATGATTACGAGTTGTGTCCAATTCTCAATACAGTAACTTTAAAAGATAAATGAAGACCTAACCAAAGTTTCTTTAATGGTAAATGAAAGAGTTGAAGAACACAACTTAGGAACAGCTTAATCAACTGCCTCATCAAAGTTTGAAAGCAGAGAAAAACAAAGTAGTAACTGTCGTGAAAAGGCACTGATTAAAAGCCAGGGTACTGGTTGTGAAGTTGAGCCTGATAGTCTAATTGAGACATAAACACATAAAGAGCAGCAAGGTATATGAACAAATTTTACATTGCCCTCAGGTGGAGAACATTACCATTAAAAATCATTATGAGGGAACATTAATATCAATGTCAAAGATGTATCAGAGAACAAGGAAGGCAAGAGGTCTTCTCAGCAGACTGCAGAATGGGTTCAGAAAAAAGATCTGGAGGACAAAGAGCAGACAGACCCAGAGATCCAAATGGAAAAACAGAGCAGCACCATCTATATCCTAGAAGCAGAAAGATGCACAATGCATATTAGGTCATCTGTAGAATAGAAAGAAATATTGCTAGGGTTTCAGTGGGGTAGGGAGGGGGTGGAAAGGAAAATTACCAAAACAAAACTCTTCGAGAATCTCTTGATGATAAAGATCTTATACACACACCAGTGCTCTCAACTAGTCTAGTGTGCTATGGTCTCTTTCCTTGCATGGTGCTGTGATTCTTCTAGCAACACTACATAATAAATGAAAGAGGCTTTGTTGGGAAATCCCACACCGTACCATGCAGAGTGTGTTGTATGTACTATCCACTAAATGGCCTTCCTTTCTCTTTCAATTCTCCTGCTATTATAGAGGAAGATGTCAACATTATCTAAATTAATAAACATAATGTACATTTGCTGTTAATCAAATCTTTGAGCTGGCTGTTTATTGTGTTTTCAGTTATTCCTCTGGATGACAGGAAATATAGGTGTCTGTAACCATAGCAAAGCATTTCTCCTCAGACAGAACCAAGAAAGACAATGGAAAAAAATAACAGCAAACTGTGTTTTCAATTACCAGCAGATGCTTTCATTTATTCTAAGCGTTCTTGTTTAGTTAACTGTACAAATTCTTAATCATATAAATGTGGCGGTATCCTAGCCTCATGCTCTTGATTATCCCTGTCTTCCAGCTGATTCCACATGCCTCTGGCTCTGGCATCACATTCTCACAAATACTGTGTCTGGGGCTGCATGGCTTCCAGATGATACCTGTTAAAAAGTGCAGCCTGTTGTGACCTTTATTTTATTTATCTTGTCTCTGTCTGTGTATGTGCATGCGTGCCTGTGCGTGCTTTGACGAGGCAAAAATGAGCAATGTTATTGTAGTACGTTACTCTGAGTCAGCAGCATCATTGGCCACTGGCTACAATGCCATGAATGCCTGTTTTGCTTGTCTTTTTTTTTTTTTCTTTGTTTTCTCTTTTCCATCTTTATTTATTTGTGAAATCATCTGGCCACCATTCATTCATGCCTGGAATATTACAGTGGGAAGAACTACCAGATTTCATTCAAAGACCACTTTGCATAAATCTTTAATAAATCAAATGAAGGAGCTGGTCTTGGTGAGACTATCCCCAACAATGGAGATCAAAGAGCTTTGCCTGTATTCTAACCATTCTGGAAATAGTGAGAGGGGTGTGTGAAAATACCAGAAAAAAAAAAAGAGGGATGGCAAAATAGGCTTAGGTTTTGTTTGACATTTGATGAGAACAGACTTTCAAAAATAACATTTGGTTATAAAGTCTTTCCAGAGTCCATCAAATAGGTTCATCAAAGTAGCTTATACTTAAAATTCAACTTGTCTTTAAAGTTATCTCATAAGAGAAAATAAATGAATGAAATAAAATTGAAAAGCCAAACAATGGCTCAGTGTCATGAAGGTCCCTTGACATATATATCCCTTGTCTTAGGCAACAGTTCTGGTTGCTTATTTCCCTTGAGAGTATGTGGGTTCAGCCAACACAATTGTTTTCAGAAGTCCTAATAGGTGTATCTATAAAGAATAGGACTTATACTGCATTCTTTCATAAATAGCTAATATAAAATTGGCAGAAAGTAGCTGTCACGTGGCAGTACCCCTAGGTTTGCCACCCAGAGTGTGGTCATAGACCAACAGCCCTCTATTCCTCTGGAACTTTTTTTTTTTTAAGAAAGGCAGACTGCCACATGCAGAGCCTCATTTGGATTTGTCTGGAGTCTTGGAAGCTTGATTACCCTATGTTCTCCTACAAATACACCTTGAAAGTTGTTTGGAGATTCTAGCAGGGGAGCGCAGCTACTCATATACGCTTGACAGAAGACTGGTCTGTCCTCCTCTATTTGAGAAAAGTTGTCTTCTTCAACTGAGCATGCAGCTTCAGGAGGGATGCACATGGAGCCGTGAGGGCGGAAGGGGACACCCGCCTAGCCAGCCAGATCAACTGAGTCAACCCTGGCGATCAATGGGGTGACAGATGTCGCAGCCAGAGTACCCTCACAACCCTCTGGGGAGTTTTTAGAAATGCCAAGTCTCAGGTCCCTACTCAGACCTGCCAGATTAGGCCCTTGCATTTTAATGGATTCCCTGGCTGTCGTTAAGCACATTAATATCTAAAAAGCATTGTTCCAGAATAGCATCTGAAAAACATCTTTTGGCATAGATATTTTATGTCATTCATAACCACCAGGAGGTAATAAGTGAAAAAAAAGAAGAGAAAAAAATAAGAATCATTGGAAAAGGCAACAGGATTACATTCCACACACATGGAGCAGTAGAAATTCCCTTCCTCCAAGTTGACTTTGAACTCCTTTCCCATGAGCATAAATGAATGTCAAGGACAAGTGTAGGCCCTGTTTGAGGGCTTTATTCCTTATCTTTTTATTTTTGCTTTCCTTTTATGTTGTTTATATCAATCTTTATCTTATTAATGACCTAGTTTATTTTTATTATATTAAAAGGAAAACCTTCCACCCTGGCATTTTCCAGCAGCTCATTGAGCAGAATCACCCTTCCACTCTTCTTGGGTTCTTCTGAACCTGCCTAATTCTTGAGAACTTTCAGAAATCATGCATCTTACTTGTACAAAAAAAAAAAAATAGAAAGTAGAAACATTTCAAACTTTGTTTAGGCCACATTTGAATCATATTTGATTTTGCATACTACAGTTCTTTTAAACTTATAAATTAAGATCAATTAAAAGCAATCATAATTCTAAAAATGTTAGAAACATAATGACCCCAGACCAAAAAACAATAAATATAAATAAATAAGTAAATAAATAAATAAATATGAGGCTCCCATAAGCTTGTCTGGAGAAACGAGGCCAAGAAGCAGCCTGAAGACACATGCTCTGTACCAAGCATATGACACTAAGCTGCAGAGCCATGAACATCAAACATACCCATTAGTCACTGTGAACGGAAATACAATTCACTGAGTGAACCTACATAGTATTAGCTATAGCACTAAATAACCCACAGTAAAGATCATGCAGGCTTAACCCTAGACATGATCCATGGGCTGTTATACTTCCAAAATGCACTTAAAAAAGTATTTATCCTATTGAGCCACTTCTATTAACACATTCATTACCCTTTATCCAACTATACTCACTCACATGTCCTTGATTTTGCCCACCCTCCCCTGCCTTTCCACCAGTAAACCCCCAACTCTCTTTTCCCATGGCCAATTCTCCAATGCCCTCTATTCACTGTATATACCACAAGTGATTCCCACCATGGATACCTCTCTACCCACCCCAGTCATGATTTCCTCTACCCCTGCATTCTTAGGAGAAGCATGGATTTCAGAAGGGGGAGCCTACATCAAGGGTGGGTGGTTTGAACTTTTGAGCTTCCTAACAGAAATTAGGAAGTCAAACCAAAATTTGACTTAAGGTAAATTGCCAAGTATGATTTCTTATAGTTCAAAAATAATAATATTAAATTTTATATAACACATTATGGTGTAAAGATAGCTCACTGTTTTGTCCTTAACTCGTGTAAGTTCCCTGTGTGTTTATTGCTCTCATCCTCGTTTGTGGATAGGGCACTACGTGGGTCTTAGCAGATAATGCAAAATCTAGCAGCACGTTCAGAGTGAAATCCAGTGTCCGTAAACCTCAGTAAGTGGAGAAAATTTCTTTAGAGATTTTATTGTGGCTATTTAATAAAATGTAGACATACCTAAATATGAAATTATAAAGTATCCTATAGCACTACCTATAATCTTTCAAAATCAGAAAGTATATTCTGACATTCGACAAAGGCTGCAGTCAGAGGCATCCAGGTTCACACGCTGTAGAGTCAGATGCTCAGGAATACAGGTGAGTGGACGGCCATGCTCACCAGCAGGGAGGAGCCAGGAGGAGCAAAGCAAGCCATCCTGGGACTTGGTTCTCAGGCTTTGAGTTGTCAGACTCATATGCTCTTGGAAAATTCTCAAATACAGCAACCTCAGTATTAGTTAAGATAACCGAGAGAGTCAGAATAGAGGTCTGATGCTCACTGCAATCCTGGTTTCTCTCTTTAGACGTGCATAATAATAATAATAATAATAATAATAAATAATAATAATAATGAGGAGGACGAGGAGGAAGAAGAGGAGGATGAGGAAGAAGAGGAGGAGGAAGAGGAGGAGGAGGAAGAGGAGGAGGAGGAGGAGGAGGAAGAAAAAGAAGAAGAAGAAGAAGAAGAAGAAGAAGAAGAAGAAGAAGAAGAAGAAGAAGAAGAAGCAGCTTACACTGAACGCTAGAATCTAGACAGCAAAACTTGCAGATCCCAGTACCTGAAAAACAAGCCAGGGGCCAGCACAGGAAGTTCTCCTTTCTATTGTTCTCACAGTTTATATATTTGCAGAGTAATACAAGATTTATTGGAATGTAAGAGTGAATAAAAGATACCTGCTATGAAATTAAACTGTGACTCTGTCAACTCAACCCCTTTTCTTCTTCCCCCCACCTCATCCCTCCTCATCCTGCCCCGTCCACTCTCACTCCTTCCCATGTAACAGTAGAAATATGTGCTGCCTTGTATGGTCGGTCTGTAGACCAAGTCCTTTGCTGGCCTTGTTCCTTGACATTAGCTAAGGCTGAAGCTATTATATTTCTATTTCTCCTGAAGAACACTGTAAATTGTTTGAGCTTCTTCTCCTTAACTATATTAAACAAAGTTGAGGGACCTGTTTTGCCCTCCCTGCTAATTTTGAATCGCAGTTGTGAAACCAGGATATGTGTGTGTGTGTGCTTAGACACACATTTACACATTCACATTTGAACTGAACTGATGGAGAAGACAGTTCAAGACAAAATAATAAATTCTCTCATTAGTTTGAAACTTTTTCTAAAAGATAGAATAGAGATGAGGACAAACAAAAGTATGAAGTACTTACAAAAAATGAGTGATATTTTTCACTAACATGAAGTTTTATGAGAATTTGTTAATACACACGAAAGAAAAGAAAATAGCAATGAATTTAAGTTTGCATTTTAAATATATATCCTCTAGATTATTAAAATACTTAACCTTGTTAATATTTTATTTTTAAAATCACATGTAATAAAGGCTTATCTGCCTAGTGACTAGGGCACCCATAGTCTATAAGACTTTTACATAGTCATCAAAACACTATAAATTCTTCAAAGTAATTCAGGGACTATCTGTGTCTTGGGTACTCATTTTGCAACTGCACAGCAAAGTCTTTGTCATAGACTTGGGTTTCCATTGGAACAAATCACTTTAATAGTGATCACTACATTTCTTTCACACAAAAAGAAAATTCTTCTATTTCCCTTTGAATGGAATGTTAGGGTGATTCACCATGCCTGAAAAAGAACTTGGTTATTTTGAAAGTTTGTCTTAAAATTTTCTGTCTGTAGCACATTAATTACTGATACTAACGTTTGGAAGAATTCTAATAAGTCAAAGGGACGAGACTCTACTCCATGATTCTATTGAGCACAGAACACGCTCGCCCTTTTTTTCCATGCCTAGAGATCCAGGCTTCTGGCTGCGGATACCATCTCAAGGTGAATAGCACTGCGTAAAGGAAAATTATAGGCATGCTTTCCTAAAGTAACTAGCTGAAAGACCAAAGAGATGACAGCCCATGGGATAATTGCTACAAAAAGTAACAAAACCATCTTTCAGAGAAATAGTGTGGTGGAAAGGTTTTAGTAAAGTGCTAGCATCTCATCAGGTTCTCTTGAGTCGGCAGCTGAGCCAAAAATCTCCTGAGCCAAGCTTTCTCGCAAGATTTCCTGTCCTTCCTGTTTCTATGTGAGCCAGAAATACCATGAGAACGACCTTTCTTGTGGTATTTTTGCACTTCTACTCTGGGATGAGGATAATCCCATATTGGGGAAAAAATTTCAAATTGTGCAAACACTTCCAGCCTTCAAACCTTCAAATGAAGTAGGTTCCCTCTTACAAATGAAAATTTGAAATGGGGTTTGCTTGGCCCTCCCTCATCTCCCCTAGGAGGTATTCACATTCAGTCATCCAACATCCTGTACCTTCCCTGAGACATTTTTTCCCCCCCAAGGGAATATGTAAAACATTAGAGAAAATGCAGTGGAAAATTATATCCTTGGATATAAATTTCTTGAAGAAATGGCACAATGAAGAGTTGTGCTCTTAATGCATTAGTGTATGCGATATATTATATCATATATTTGTTTTCTTTGTTCTTAACCCCTTTGTTCCAAGGGTCAGGATATCCTGATGCTAAGTACTATTGCAAAATAACTGAACAAAAATAAAAATTGTCAAATACTTAGGAAACTCTTCAGTCGTTATGTCAAGGAAGTTTGTGACTAAAGAGTGAGTTTTAAGACATTATTCAGGAAGTATGATAATCAAGTGCAGCGCCCAACATGTGCTTATCAAATAAAATTGTTTCTCAGTTCTCGAAAGACCCGATACCCCCAGTCTGTGGAATAGGAGGACCTGGGTTGGAAGGACTGTCGAAAATTTTGGATATGTCCAAATGATACATAAACACTTTCATCTCTTACCAGAGAGGGAAATAAAAATAGCCACCTCTTTCAAATAAAGTGGAGCTCTCCTCATTCTTTCATTGGGTTGTATATCTGGTTGTTATACCTGACCGATATCTTAATAATGAAGTTAACAGAAAGTAGTGTCTTCAATGATTTTCACTCTTCTTTTATACCCTCCAAGGGCATTGGTCCTCTCTCACCTATTAGAAAAAAAGAATAGTTTTGCTCGGATACTTTGCCATTCAGAGAAAAAAAGAAAAAAATCAAGCCGGGCGTGGCTTGTAATCCCTGCGCTTGCTTGGGAGGCGGAGACAGGAGGATCAGGATCGCGCTGGTTCTGAGCCAGCCTCGCTGGCTTAAGAGACCCTGTTTCCAAATAAAAAAAATATAAAATAGGTCTGGGAGTGGGAGTGTAGCCCGGAGGTAGAAGGGCTTCCAGGAACGCCAGTACCACCAAAAAAAAGAAAGGAAAAATCAGCTGGGCGCGGTGGGACATATATATGATCTAAGTATTTGGGAAGCTGAAACATGAGAATCGCATGTTCGAGACCAGCTTCAGCAACTTTGAAGCAGTGAGACCCTGCTTCTAAATAAATAAAAAGGGCTGGGATATATCTTGGAGTTAGAATGCCCCTACCAAAAAAAAAAAAAAAAATCAGTATGGAAAACCAAGCTTACTAACCATGGGCTTAAATGAATAATAATAACAACAAAATTACAGTAGCTTTTGTGGCTTTCAACTGTTAAAATATGAGGTGGGAGCCTGAAAACAAAGCCCACTCCACAGTGGCCTTGCTCCGGTCTCCCAGGTCTCCTCCACGCTTCTCCAAAGAAACATCCAAGGATTGTGTGGTCCTCCGTGCCCAGAAGGAATGTAGCGCAGGAGCGCAGGAGCGGCAGACTGTACATCAGCAAAAGAAAGGGCCAAGCAAAACAAAGCCCTTTGCGAGGCAGAGATATAGGGAGGAAAGAAAGATGGGAGTTACAATGCCCTCCGAGAAACGGGCTGTCCATGTGAACATTCAAGTTCAAATTGTTCCTACAAACCCAATTTACTGGCAAAAGTGCCAAGCATAATACCGCCCCGCTTTCGTTTATGTCCAGGGCCTTTCACACAAGCTGCAGGGGGCATTGCTTGTTGCTGTGTTGTTTCTGATTTCCAGGGTTAGCGCCTTCATCTCTTCATCTGGGAGCCCCAGGAAGCAGGCGGGCTGGCCCCGGCTGTCCTCAATTCAAGCACTCTCATGCGGGGACCAAGCTGCCAGTGGCCCAGATATGAAGCCCACAGTGCTCTCTCCCCAGAAAGTCAGTCTTTCCCCACTTTCTTTCTTTTCATGACCACGTATACCCCCTGTGAACAGCCTTTAAAATGTTTTGCTTTCCTTTGAAAATGGGGTTTTAACCATCCCAGGCTACAAGTCCATACTGCAAGAAGCCTCTGCGTCCACACATGGGGACCTTGACACCTCCCTAATCCACTTCTTTCAGCTCTGGAATGTGATTCGGTGTTATTTCCCTTCCAGCTGAAGGGCAGCTGAGGTTACAAAGGGATTTGACTAATAGGCCAAAACCCTGGTAGGTTTGCTGAGAACCAAATGACAGCTACGGGGGAGGGAGAGGAGAGGGAGGGAGGGCGAGCATCCGATGATCTGCAGCCCTGAGGAGCAGCCTGGCCTCATCCCCTGCTGAGCCCTGGTGGACCTGCAAGGTGCCCCCTCCCTCAACAGGCCTTCCAGAGAGACGCTGCTGCTAAGTGATCCTGCGGGTGCTCAGCGTCCCCCTGTTTACCTGAGAGCTCTTTGGGGCTCCTAGGACCAGAGCCCGGGAAACCTCCAGGCACCCTGCAGCACAGGGGAAGGGCCTCACCTGACACCTCCAGATACCTGGCCCCCTGGGGGGGGGGGCTCTGAGAGTCTAGCAAACAGGGAGCCCCACTTCTTTGCCCGAAGTCTTTAGGGACAGAGGCCATTTGACCAACTTTGACAGGCATCAAAAACAGACGGAAAACAAATCCAATCCGGAGCAAGAAGAGGAAAAGACGCAAACGCGAAACCTCGATGGTTTTCCTGCTCCCGGCTGTCTGTCGTTCCAGCTGTAGCCTGGGATTAATTAAGTGCTGTGAACTCCGTGCCTGAGAGAGAAGGAAAAAAAGGGGCGGGGGGGGGATGCAGTCTATCTCTAAGGAAGGAGTACAGTAACAGTTTCTCAGCAGTGAGAAACCTTGGGAAGCGCATCGCTCAGTCGCCAGCGTTGGTGTGGGGGGCTGGAGACCGCGCCAGGCTGGAGGAAGCTTGTCTTTCCAAGACTGGAGATTTTGCGGGGGTTCGGCTGCCCCTGCCTGGGAAGGATTTCCCCTCCAGCGGCGGCCGCGGCCACAGCGGCGGCGGCGGCGGCGGCCCTACCTCCTCTCCTGCGGAGCAGGGCAGAATGCCGGTACTAGAGCGGTATTTCCACTCGGCAGAGCTAGGCAGGAGGTGGATCTCCCCAGAAGGTGCGCTGCCCTCTTCCCGGGGCAGCCGGCCCGGGTGCCAGCAGGGGCCGCTGCCCTGGGACTTGCCAGAGATGATCCGGATGGTAAAGCTGGTCTGGAAATCGAAAAGTGAACTGCGGGCAACGAAACAGAGGGGCATTCTGGAAAACGAAGATGCTCTCCACGGCTTTTCAGGTAAATTGGACCGTGGTGTGCAGAAGGTAAAGGGGCCACTTGGGATTACTCTCGGTCCCCTCCTTGAAGAGGCTCAGCCATTTAAAAAAAAAAAAAAAGATAACAAGAAAGAAGAGAAGCTGTGTAGCATAGGGTCCGAGAGCTGTGACTTACAGATGTTTGCCCTGTTACAGAAATGCATTTTAAGATTAAGAGTGGTAAGGTAGGAAGGAGGGGCATCAGAATGGAGATAAGAAACCTGGGTTCCGGGCTCAGCCTGCTGCAGGCTTGTCCTGTGGGCTTAAGTCGAATTTCCCTGAGTTTCAGTCCCCAGGAGAAGGTGGAATTGGATGCTCTTCCATATCCGTCCACCCTCTAACATTTCTTTTGGACAAGTTAGACAACTCTCCAACAGAATATATATACTGTTTGAATGGCTTGTACATAGTTCTTCATAGAAAGTAAAACCAATTTTTCAATTTTTAATTGTGCAACACCACCGTGTATAATGTTCCCAGGACAGAGTTTGTTGGCCTGCATGCTTTTTTAATCCCGAGCAAATTGGTAGAACGGTTTTGCCTCAGTTTCCCCTCTTACAAGTAAGAATAATACAAACAGCCCTATGGGTATGAGGAAAAATCAACTCAGCCACAAATGTGGAAATGATGATTCATAGGGGTTTTGTCATATCAAAAGAATGTACTGTGTTTGGGGCAGTTGTAGAGAACATTGCTGTTTCTAATGGTGGGCACAAGGACACAAAGATGCCTACCTAGGATCCGTGTGGAGGACCCCAAAAGGTTTCAAGAGTGCCGTAACTGAGTCAAGGGTGCTCTCTCCCTTTGGGGAATATGTTGGTAAATATTTGTAAAGTAGTAGGTTCGCTTGAGAAGGAGTGTGTGTTTATGCATTTGCCGTCTGGGCTGGAGCCCCGCAGCGGAATCTGGATGCCATTGGTGGTGAGAGATGGGTGGAATAAAAAGATACACTAAAAATTACCTCTCTTTCTCCTTGAAAGAGACTAGAAAATAAAAACCAGGCTGGTTTGGTGTTCAATAACTGATGTCAAAAACTTTCTTAAGTTGCCTGACCATCTATAAAGAATATTATTAACAAGTGATGTTCTGGGCAAAGAAAAGGTTTGAAAGGAAGAAAATAAAAACTAATGTTGGTCTCTAGTAAACAGTGAGTATTTGAGTACTTAAAAAAAGAAAAGAAAATCAATCAGCCTGAGGTTTATGTGGCATCTGAGAGATGGAGGGCCCTGGGAAATGGGTCCTGGTCAGAAGAAATGAGGTAATATGAAAGCCATCCCATATGACATGGGAGTGGAGTGAGCAAAATAGGAAAGGTCACCTGGGTCAAAAATCTAACTCTGACACTTTAACTGTTACCGGCCTCAGTAGTGAAGGCTTAAGCCAGGCGTGGTGTGCATGTTTGTAATCCCAGCATTTGGGAGGCTGAGACAGGAGGATCACCATTGGCAGACAGCCTCATCTACTTAGTGAAGCCCTTTGCGACTCAGTAAGACCTTGTCTCAAAATAAAGACTAAAAAACAAGGCTGGGGGTGTAGCTTGGAGGTAGATTGTTCCTGGGTTCCATCCTCAGTACCACACCAAAAAAGAAAGAAAAAAATAGTGAAGGTTCTATATTTTCTCTCGTATGTCAAAGCTAAGAGTAATCGGGATACCAGAGGGACTCCAGATAATGGAGGAGAAACTCCAGTGGAGCCAGGGAGGTGGTCTAGGGGAAGTCAAGGAATCACTTCCATCAACATTATATAAATACATGACAGTACCAATGTCAGCTGTCTGGGGAAGGGGGAATGGGGAGGGAGCCGGGGGAAGCCCACCAAGTGCTGTGTGCAGGTTCATCAGGATCACTAGGAACTACATTGTGATGTGAGACTATAATGCACCAATAAAAGTAGAGAAATGATTAAAATGCATATTTCAAGTGGCCCCCTCTGATAAAACTGCCTGATTCAACAGATGTTAGCCCATCATGGGCTAATATATGATATCATTATTTATATCATATATTAGTGGGTGTCCACCTCCTGAAGAAGCAATCCTGCAGAGCTCTTGTGACTTCTCCTTGCTTTAGAGCTTACATCCTACTGGATGTCAGGAAGCACAGCGAGTTGAGTCTTACCACGCTGCCTCAGCTGCTGTGGAAAGAGTCCCAGTGGCCCCTTAGAAAGAAGGCTGCACCCCAGGCTCACCTGCCAGAAGAGGGGCCCCATTTCAATCTCTCTCCAAAGGATGATGGTTTCCCTCCCTGCTGCCTCCTCTGCCTTCCCCTTCTCAGGCTTATGGCATCTGGTGTAGACAATCAACCTTATCACCTGCAGCAGAGAGCCTTGGGAAGTGTCCCAGGGAGAAGCTGCTCTGCTTTCCAAATTAGCTCCCACTCCATCCCTGCTCACCTGTCCCCAGACCTCCCAGCTGCTCTTCAGCTGCACACTCTCTGGAGCAGGGACCTCAGGAACATTTAAAGAACATTTTTTAAAAGTGCCATTTTGGGTGTATTCATTTTGAGTCACCCCCTCATGCCATTTTGGCATGGGGCTGTATTCCTATTTTCTGTATTTCTATTTTCTGTATTTCTATCTTTCTAATAAACTTCTTTAAATCTTCCCAAAAAAAGTGCCATTTTCCCATTCTTAGAAAGTGATGGTTTATGCTGTTTTCCATTATGTGTAAAGATGTATAGTAGAAAGCGCCTCAAAAAAATACTGAAACACATGAAGGTTTCTCTCTCTCTCTCTCTCTCTCTCTCTCTCTCTCTCTCTCTCTCTCTCTCTCTCTCTCTTATACATACACGCACACACACACACGCACGCACACACACTTCATCCTTTCCTGCATGCCCTCAAACAATTTCTTATTTTAATTTATTTTATGGTACTGGGGATTGAACCCAGGGGCATACTACCTCAATCTATACCCCCAGCCCTTTTTATCTTTTGTTTTGAAACAGGGTCTCCCTAGGTTGCTGAGACGCTCACTACATTGCTGAAGCTGTCCTCCAACCTCCAATCCTCCTGTTTCTGCCTCCCAAGTATTGGGGTTACAGTAGTACACTACCACACCCGGCTATCAGTGCTCTCAAACAAATCATACTTTACTTATTAAGCGTGTCACTGTGTGTCGAGTGGCTACCTCTAAGCCTTGCCTTATGCTTGGAAGGCCTTTCTTTGGCTGAACCAATTGAAACTATCTATGCAAACTACAAAATCCAGTTGAAGCATCCTTGTCCCCATGTTCCCCAAAAGGTAAGCATTCCCTCCTCTTTATTAGCTTTATCAATAAGCACTTAATAAAGTACGTGTATGGCACTCCACATTTTTGCCATGTTATTAACTGAAAACAGGGAAACTAAACGTTATTTAAGTTCTGTGTATATTTTGACTGCTTGTGGTATCAGATGAATCGGTTTAAATGTTTAAAAACCATGAAATTGCAGAAATTCTGAACAGAGCCAATAATCACTTTAGAGGCCTCTAGAGACCAGTGTCCCTGGTTTAATGTAACCTTAAAAGTCCCAGCTTTTCTTTTCCTTCATGAAGGGCAGCATTATTTTTCTCCATGCTTCTTAGACAACATTGGAACTTTGTTCTACAGAAGTGAAATAGGAACGTGTTTTGAGATTTTTATTTAACTAATAAAAGGAGAGAGCAAACGAATTTATGGGACAATAAATGCATAACTATGTACTCCTGAGAGGTTTTAAGATGAAGTGCACTGAATCGTAAGTGATAGAGGCAGGGCGGGGGGCAGAGAGCTAAAAAGAGCAAGACGGTGCGAGGAGAAGGTGCAGACCTCTCTCGTCCTTCAGATCAGCATGTGCTAGAGACCGTGGCTGGCTGCTCCAAGCCATAGTTGGAGAAGAGGACAGGAGAGGGCGGGATGAGGGGGACTGGGCACTTTCATGGCAGGGTGCCTGGTATCTGGGATGCTCATAGGCATTGAGCAAGCAATGTTTACCCTCAAAAGGGACTCTGGATGTTATTGGCACATTTGAGGTCAAAACGTCAACCCAGTTCTAAGGACTGCCCCATATTCTTTAATTCTATTATTACTCATCTCTTTTCCCTCTTTAGGCAGGATCGTCTAGTTATCTGATTAGCACCTGTATTTTAGAAATGAGGCGACTATTTCAAAGAGACTAAACAATTTAACCAGGCTTACGCATTTAAACTGTCAGAACCATACCAGGATCTCAATTGACCAACTCATGATCAGGGCACATGTTAGGTAATATAATTTACATTTAAAACAACACATGGCTTTATTGATCATACACTAATGGGGCAAACATGAAAATTCATGACATAAACCCCAGTCAAACCAGGAAAGTAATAGTACCATGCAAAATAATGCAAAATAATTCAAAATACTGTGCCTCCTTTACATTTCTCTACTGACTTTGCAAGCTATAGTTTACTGACTTTGCAAGCTATAGTTTTAGATCCAAATTTCAAGTGTTGAAAGGGCCCAAGGGGACATCCCCATTTATTATTAACAAATTAAGCCATAGCGCAGCAGTGAGAAGATGCACCGGAGTAGGGAGTGGGCAGAGGGAAAGAGGATGAGGAACAACAGGTAGCTTCTCAGATGCCGTGAGCACAAATATTATTCTAATTATTATTCTAGCCAGCCAGCAGTTTAAGACCAGACATCCCCTAGCAAGACTTCTTAGTTGAATAAATAATTTGATTTTGAAATTCAACCACATCACTGCAAACACTACAGCCATGAAGCTTTACCTTTTATTCTGGTGTCTCTGGCCTAAATCTTGCATTATGTTTTACTTATTTATTAGACTTGCTCCCATTTCAGTAGCCTTTGGTTCTAGAAAAATATAAAAATACATAACTCTCAAAAAAAGAACCACAATCCATTTCCCCATAGGCAGTGTAACTTGTCCCACATTTCAGGGAGACTATAATATCAGAAATTTGCTTTATACTCAGCCCTGGACATCAAACATCAAACAAGAAAACCTCCAACAGAACTCTGGCTCTAGAATTCTGCAATTCAAATGGACAGAGTACAATTTTGAAACCTCTTAATTATCAAACATGATATATACTAAATATGTTAAGAACTGAGCGCTCTAATATTATAATTCAAAAATAATTTATTGGTTGCTCAGTGTATACCAGGGGCTGTGTATACCAGGCAACGCAGGCTCAGGGATGAAGCAAAGGTTTAATGAGAGAAAAACAATTATGAAATAATGAATTACAGTTCAGTTTACAGCTTCAGTGTGAAAACAAGCACTTGTTCCTTGAAACCTTTCTGTCCACTCAAAATACTGGCTGTAAAACTGATGAAATTAAAAAAAAACCACTTGTAAAAATGTACATACACTTTCAAATACTCATTGCTGCCTAATGATTTCATTCAAAGCAGTGCAAAGTGCTTTAAAATTCAAGTAGTCTCAGCAGCAGATAACCTGATACTAATTCATAACATTTTTTTTTCTGAAGTTACTGCTTCTGGACAGTCATCTACATTCAGTCTGTAGCTAGATAATAATAATAATTATTGGATAATAATAATAATTGCTGGAAATAATAATTATTGGAAATAATAATTACTGGATAATAAGCACTGGCAACTTAATTCACCTTTTTAAGAAGGATACAAAACTGACTCAAGACAAGAGCACATCATTTCACCTTGAGCCAAACCTTTTCTTGCAGTACTTGATTTGTTTTTGTGAGAGACAGAAACCCAAATTTAAGATGGTTTTCTCCCCAGTTATTAGTGGCACATGCCTCTGATCCCAGTACTTGGGAGGTTGAGACAAGAGGATTGCAGGTTTGAGGCCAGCCTCAACAACATAGCGAGACCTTGTTTCAAAATAAAAAGCTAAGCCGGGCGTGGTGCTGCATGCTTGTAATCCCCGTGCTTGGGAGGCAGAGACAGGAGAATTGCACTGGTTAGAATCCAGCCTTGCTGGCTTAAGAGACCCTGTTTCCAAATAAAAAATATAAAATGGGTCTGGGAGTGTAGCCCAGAGGTAGAAGGGTTTCCAGGAACCCCAGTACCACCAAAAAATAAAATAAAATAATAAAATAAAATATAATAAAAATAAAAAGCTAAAAGGGGTAGAATGCCCATGGTTTCATCCCCAGTATCACAATACATAAATACATAAATACATAAATATATAAATACATAAATAAATAAATAAATAAATAAATAAATAAATAATGGTTTTCTCCAGCTTCTCAATTCCAGTGGGTTCTAAGTCCATAAGAGAGGCTCAGAGGATCAGGGTTTAGTGGCAGGGTTGCAATTGGAAAATTTTTAAATCCTGCATCCCCATTACTGGACTATGTGACCCTAGGCAAGTCACTCTACCTCTTTGTTCTTTTCCTTACTCTAAAAAGCACCTTCACATACAATTTTGGGGAATATTAAATGAGATGCTACCCCCAGAAATGCCCATAAAGAACCTCACTAAAACTCACTCTGTAAGTGGTAAATATAACATACAATTACAGGTGTTGTTATTATTTTCTCAACTTCTTCTTTCCACCCCTCCCCTCCTGTCTATTTAGTTACAGGGCCCTTGGTAAAACCTCTTGCTTTATTTTCACTTTTATTTTTGTTGTTGTTGTTGTTGTTGTTGTTGTTGTGTTTGTGCATAATCTTACACGTAGCCTCCAGTCTCAGTATTGTCTCTATCCCTCTTCTTTCTGCTCTGGGTTTTAGAATAGCAACGTTAAAGCGGAGAAAGCAGAATTATCTTGAACTTCTTCAAACTCCTTCAATGATGTTCTAGTGTCTACACAGAAAATCCTTATTCTTTCATCCTGCATTCAAAGCTCTACTCTCTGGAACTAGTTTTTCTAATGCCAGTTCTCACTATTATAGCCTATGTGCACATATATTCCACCCAGACAAGACAAATATCCCCCAGCTTTCTGTTTGCTATCTACTTTTTGTTCCCAGTGCATAAAATATCTCCCCAGCCGGGCGTGGTGGCGCACACTTGTAATCCCCGCATTCCAGAGGCTGAGACCTGAGGATTGTGGTTTGCGGACAGCCTCAGCTACTTAGTGAGGCCCTCCGCAACTTAATTGAGACCCTGTTTCAAAACAAAGAATAAAAATAGGGCTGGGGGTGTAGCTCGGAGGTAGAATGCCCCTGGGTTCCATCTCCAGACCCTCAAAAAAAAATAAACAAATAAAAATAAAAATAAAATGACTCACTTGTCCCTAATTTCTCCCGTTACTTAATACCACATTCATATGTTGGCTCCTTCATGAATTCTCCCTGAAATTACTGAAGAAAAATACAATCAGAAGCCAAACATGGTGGTGCACACCTGTTCCTAGTACTTTGAAGAATGAGACAGCAGGATCACAGGTTCAAGGACAGCCTCAGCAAACAATGAGACTTTCATTAACCTAGCGATACCCTGTTTCAAAATAAAAATGAAATTAGTAGAATGCCCCTGAATTCAATCCCTAGTGCCATAAAATAAGAAAAAGTAAAATACAGTTTTCCCTTCATATCCATGGGTTCTGTATTCATGGACTCAATCAATTGTACATAAAAAATAATAATATTAAAATGCATCTGTACTGAATATACACAGACTTTTTTTCTGGTCATTATTTACTGAGAATTAGTACCATACCTATTTTTTTGAAGGGTAGGTGATTTTTTAATGTGACATTTCTAAAACCATTAAAAGTATCATTAAATTGCACATCTATTTTGACAAGAATGAAATTATTTTACAATATTTTGAAATAAATCAGCCAGAAAAAACAAAATATAATTTGGACACATTGGGGGGGGGCATTGCTATATAGATATTTTGGGGATGCTCCTGTTCTTTGTTTATTTGTTTTAAGTTGTTTGGTTCTGGATCTACATAGTAAGCCATGGTTCTAAAGATTTTTAATTTACTAACCCTGAGATACTTAGTGCCATAACTGTTTAGACAGCATTTACTTTGTAACGGGTAGTATAAGTAATCTAGAGAATATTTGAACCATTTTGAAAGGGTGTGCATTGGTTTCATGCAAATGCCATACCATTCTGTCTGCGGGGCTTAAGCATCAGTGTATTTGAGTCTCAGATCCAATTTCCCAGGGATGACTGTGTGTCTTCCTCTTCTAAGACTCACAGAACTTTTGTTGTGTTGATTTCACAGTCGAATCACTTTATTTTGTTATAATTAGTGTATTTTTGCTTCTCCCCCCCTCTGTTCTTTGAGAGTCTGGAGAACATTCTATTTTATTTGTTCTTTCTAATATATTTCACTTGTCAGCATCTCAATACTTTTTGATAGGTGGGGGGGAAAGAAAATTATCAGAAGAAATAAAATCATTTACAAGTTGCCATTAAGTATGTTTTTTCGTAGAGACAAGATTATTCAAGAAACCTGAACTCTAGTTCTTCCTTTTAATGGAATCATTTTTAAACTTATACTCTAGCAGAAGATCAAGATTAGTCATTATGGCTTTTAAAATAATACACAAGAGTAAATTTCAGAACACAAAATGAATATGAGACAGTTCTCTCTTCACATAGAGAAGTTATTATATACTGATAATTACAAAATTTTAGAGAAAGTATATACAAATTATTATGCATGAATTTATATACTTTTTAAATAATTGCTCTGCCAGCGTATCTTGGAATGCTTTGCATAAAGTTTCCAAAGCTGCTTCTCTTACAGATAATAATGGTCTCTATACTCCCCAACATGATTTCAAAATAGACTGCAAATTGTGTATGTTAACACAGCTCCATAAATGAGCGTTTGAGGGAATGAAGCAGAGTGGAGAATGTCATTCCCACATCCCAGACTCTGCTCTGTGCCTAGCACTTCTCTCTCTCTCTCTCTCTCTCTCTCTCTCTCTCTCTCTCTCTCTCTCTCTCTATCTATCTATCTCTCTCTCTCTCTATCTCTCTCTCTCTATCTCTCTCTATCTCTCTCTCTATCTCTCTCTCTATCTCTCTATCTCTCTATCTCTATCTCTATCTCTATCTCCCTTTCTTTCTTTTAAACCTAATTGGTTTAACTAGATAGGAAAACACTAACTTCTGCTTCAAACTAATTCCTAGAAGGAATTAGCAGCTTTATTATAAAAAGACCAAAAGCTCCCAGTTATTTTACTTTTTGTTAACTTACAGAAACAACTGAGAAACAACTGAAAATGGGTGCTTTTTTTTTTTTTTTTTTTTTTTTTTTTTTTTTTTTTTTTTTTTTTTTTGGTGGTGGTGGTGGTGGTACTGGGATGGAACCCAGAGGCTTTTTTTTTTTTTTTTTTACCTCCAAGCTATCAGGCTATGCTCCCAGACCTATTTTTTTTTTAATATTTTATTTGGAAACAGGGTTCACTAAGCTGCTGAGAGCCTCACTAAGTAGCTGAGGCTGGCTTCAAAACTGTACTATCCTCCTGTCTCAGCCTCCCAAGTTCTGAGATTACAAGCATGTGCCACCTCACCCGGCTAACAGCTTTTTAAAGAGCTGATTTTTTTTTCTCCTTAATTATCAGTACACATCATAATACATAGTAGGTACATCTCACCTATCAAAAATAGTAAAAGTGCACAGTAATTGTACAATGTCACACTCTAGATAGATACACACAGCATAAAATTTATTCTTCCTTTTTCCATTTGTCCCTCTCTGCCTTTTCATAAATTTCTATTTGGAATTGACATCAGTATCTAGAATGCTAAAAGACCACTCCCGATGAGTTTATATCTTTGTACTTGTCTTAAATTTCCTCAACCTACACAGTTATCAAGAGACCCTTCCTTCAAAGGATTGCTCACCCCAAAATTCCACACAGCATATAATTTATAGGTTACAAGCCAACCCCTTGTCCCCGGTGTTTGTCACTTCACGTCTCTCCAAAAGGCCAGGGGAGTCCTAGACTTGCAGATCACATCCTTATCATTACTGAGAAGATAAAACTTAAAAGTCAGCCTAGCACGCAATTAGAAGGCATGGTTAACCAAGACAAAGCACTTTGGTTGAGCATGGCCTTGAGTCCGTGGGGCCATTCTTGTTGCAGAAAAATAAAATCTCTAGAGAGAAAAGAAAAACAAATTTCAAGAGAAATTGGGCAGCACTTTCCTGAACTTGGTAATAGAAACTAAAATGTACAAGAGCCACAAAAATGGGAAATAAGGTCAAAATGAAAGTTCGAGTAAAGATGAGTGTAAATCTTTTGTGAAGATATGGGGAAGAAAAAATAAATAGCTGAAGTACTTAGACACAGGGAATGCAGTCATTCGCTCTGCCGGCTGGGTCCTCAGATGGTCCTCAACTTCTAGAAGGAAAGCCAAAGCATAAGATCCTCTCCCCTCTTTCCTTCTCCAAATCTCCCAGTATTGCACATAAATCTATATGCACACGTGATGGGCACTTCAGAAACCAAAGACCTACGTATCTAGAGAATCTGCGGCAGCGATTCATTGAGAGGCAGATAGAATTTGCCAAAGAAGATGCTTTAGAAAGAGAAGAGAAAGAAATAGGAAGAGAACCAGGCACAGGGCATCAGGGGAAGGAAGCAAGGCGAGCCCACTCCAAAAGGACTGGATTCAAGCGTAATGGGAAACACAGGCAGAAACCTAGAGGAGACCAATGCCGTATAAAACAGTGGTAACAGAGATTTCAAATTTCCACCTCCACTGTGTTATAAAATGCAGCCTATTTCTCTTCTCCAACCAATCAAATTTTGTTCTGGAGCCCACCCTACTGGGGAATACAAAGATTTAAACTTTCTGATGAACAATATGGTGGTCAGTAGTCTTCTCTAGATTAAATTACTTCTGAATAATTACTTTACCTCCCCTTGCTTCACCCCAAGATGGCATCTGGGCTCCTGCATACCTGTGTGTAGATCTCCACCACACACACCTACAAGGCGCCCACCTGAGAAGGCAGGCCATAGGCATGCCCGTCTACCATGACTCTGCGGTGACTCCCCTCCCACATTTCCCCAGGGCATCAGTGTCCACTCCACACCTCCCTCTCTAGGACATGGCCTCCCCTGTGCAATATCTCTTTTCTCCCAGGCAAAGAAGGTCTCAGTGAGGAGCCATACCCTTAGGCCTAGTTCTCACTGTGTCAAAGAGATCTTTACTACATTAAATAGTTTTTTTAAAATTAAGAGATTCCCTTTGTCTTTCCACAAGGGACAGTTTTGTTTTGTTTTGTTTTGTTTTGTTTTGTTTTGTTTGGTGGTACTGGAGTTCCTGGAAGCCCTTCTACCTCCGGGCTACACTCCCAGACCTATTTTTACATTTTCATTTTTGGAAACAGGGTCTCCTAAGCCAGCGCGCGCGGCTGGCTTCGAACCTGCGCGATTCTCCTGTCTCCGCCTCCCAAGCGCGGGGATTACAAGCATGTGCCACCACACCCAGCGAAGGGACAGTTTTTAAGATTAGTCTTCTGCTGCATGCTCATACACAAAACAAACAAACCAAAAAAAAAAAAAAATGCTATTTCTCTGAAGGTCAAACGATGAAAGTGGACTTTGTCTTTCTCTTCTTGTCTATAACATTTCTAATCAAACCCAGTGGTTGGTTACCTCTTTGGGGGCAGAAAGGGAGGCTGTGCCCAAGAAAGTGCCCCCCCACACACACACACATTTGCATGCGCACACATGAATATCTATCAGCCAACTTTATCTTCATTACACATTGGCTGAACTCAGTTGCCTGGCTTCTCTATCCCTTTCTGTTTGCACGGTTTTCAGCAAGAAGAAGGAAGAAGATTTCAGCTTAGGATTTTGACACTACAAAGTTTAACTGAATTAGTATAATGCAGGAAACAGAACATGTACAAACCATACCTTTCTGGTTGGTTTCCACATTGAAAGCTGAGGTTTGTATCAGCTACTCATTGGCACAATGATCAAAATTATCCAGTGCATTGTACTCTGGACGGGTCTGCTCCATTTCCCTTCCTTGAATGTGCTAAGTGGACGTTTATGAGAGCACTTCTCCTCCTTTCTCTGGTGCCTGGTCCCTAGGGATGGGAAGTGCTGGGAGAGGTAAGAGTGAACTATAGTAAAGCTGCCAGCATTGTAACGGGAATCATTATGTTCTAGCATTGTAGGGGGAATCACTATTGCCTCCTCCAGGATGGCTGATTCAGAGAAATTCCTGTCTTCTCCCTGTCCTACTCTCTATAACTGGAGCTTTAGATATACCTGTCCCCTTTGAATACTGAGATCCACACTGCTTTTACTGGATCAACCCCTAATTCTATAGTAAAAGACAATGAAATATTTGCTTAGCAGTTAAATTAGTAGATAAGAACTGGGCATAGTGGTGCACACTTGTAATCCCAGTATTAGGAAGGCTGAGACAGGAAAATTGCAGGATCAAGGACAGCCTCAGTAAATAATGAGGCTCCCATCAACCTAGTCAGACCCTGTTTCAAAGAAAAAATTAAAAAATAGGAACCGGGCATGGTGGCCCATTGCTTGTAGTCTCAGTACTTAGGAGGCTGAGATAGGAGGATCGTGGTTCACAGCCAGCCTCAGCTGAAGCCCTCTGCAACTTAGTGAGATCTTGTTTCAAAATAAAGAATTAAAAATAGGGCCCGGGGGTGTAGCTCAGAGGTAGAATGCCCCTGGGTTCAATCCTGAGTACTGCAAAAAAAAAAAAAAAAAAAAAAAAATAGGGCTGTGTTTAGCTTGAAGATAGAATGTCCCTGAATTCAATTCCCAGTGTCACAAAAAATAAAATAAATCTGTAGATAAAAATTTTAATGTACATTCACCAGATTTATTAAGTCTAGAGAAATTTCTTTCAACCTCCTTTAGCACAAAAATGCTGTATTTAGCTTGATTAATGATCCATGGAATATGGATACACAAAATTGTAATAAAACAAATTTTGTTTTGAAAAAATTTGAAAATGTCTCAAATAGTCTATAAACAACTTGGAACATCTTAGGAGGCCACAGAATGTAAAGTAATAAGTAAACAATATTTTAATATTGCATGCAAATACTTAGCTTCTTATACCACACAATGAGTATTAATCAATTAAATAAGGATTTCTTTCCTGACTTAGAACAAAACGAAATCTATACTTACTGGTAATTTATTCAAGATTTTCAGAAAGAGAAATTAAATTTCAATTTAATTTAAAGAGAAATTAAAATTAAAATTTCTAGATTTCTTGCCGGGCATGGTGGCGCAAGCTTGTAACCCCAGCATTTGGGTGGATGGATGAATGGAAGATATACTAGAGGTACATAAATAAAGTCTATGACAACTTGCCACACATGAAGGAGTGATGAATTCCATCTGAATGATGGGTGGCCAAAGATCAGAAAGAAGGTTATTTTTAATATAACTTACTAACAGTAAGTTATATTTCTGTAAATGAAAAATAGATAGAAGACGGTGAAGGAAGAAGAAACAAAAGGAGAAAATACAAGAAATGTTAGGGATGTCAAATTGTGGCGTGTGGAGCGCATTGGTGAAGGGCTTGGTGTGAGATTAGAAAAGAAGGCTGGAGGCCTGGCTATTGAGGGCTCATCTGCCTTTCTTTTTATTATTATTATTATTTTTTTTTAATTGGTGCATTGCAATCATATATCACATTGGAATACAAGACTTGAGAGGATATACAAGCACACATCATCCAATTAGCCCTCATCCAGCCCCCATTCCATTCCATCCCCCTCCCTCGATCCCATGCTTGTTTGGTGATTAACTTTGATACATTTGTTTATGTACCTCCTGCGTTTTAAAGAGGCTCCATCCTCCCCTATTCCATACCCTCTGATTGGTCACCTTAGTTGCTTCACTATAGGGCCCTTTCTATAGCTCGACCTCTTCCTGTTGCCCCTTTCCTCCTAGTTTTTGCTGATTAGGGGAAGCATCTGATTTTTATTTTCTGTGATATTTCTCTGTGCATGCCGCATGCAAGTACCGATCCCACTCTTGATGGCCCCAGTAGTGGCCTGGCTACCCGGTGGACTGATCCAGACCTCACTGGCTCAAGCAGTGGCCTTGCCTCATGGGAGGCCCCGATTCTGGTCTCGCTGGCCCCCACACCAGCTTAACCCCTCAGCTGGCTCCGATGTCGACCTCGCCTTGTCTGCCTTTCTACGGAGTGTATCCTCTGGCAGTGAGAAAGTATCAAGTTATTTTAGTATTAAGTGGCAAGATAAATTTTCCATTGCAGAAAGGTCACCCCAGCGACAGTGGCTGGTAAAAAGGTGGGCTTGGAGTAAAGGTACTGATGAATTTATTACCATAAGTTTGGTGTTTGGTGACCATGTTTGCTAGATATTGAGAACTTTGAGATGATAAATATTTTGCCTTCAATTTACAAGAACCAATTTTCCAAACCACAAGAAGCACTGTACAAATCATCAAATCAAAGTCCTTTACCACATGATGTGCCCTACCCGAACAGCTTCTATTCTTTTTTTTTTAATCCAGAGCCACCATTCCGTGTATGACCATCTATTCCTCAAATTCAAGACACAATTCTTAATTTGTGTCTCAGAATCTGAAAATAGTTTTGAGATATGATACTCTGCCAAGTCATGTTTCTTCCTCTTATGAGGTTGACATTTTTTTTATTTTTCAAGCAAGCAGTGCTTTCAAGGTTAGGTGCTTTCAAGGTTAGGAATGGATGGGGAAATGTATGATGAGAACACAATTTTAAATGTAGCCTATAATGTAGTGACTCAGTTCAAGCACTATGCTTGTAAACAAACCAAGTGTGATAGATATCCCATGAGGACTAGACATTAATTGACCCTGTCTAGGGTGACCCAGAAAGACTTTATTGTGGACTGATCATTACAGCTATGACTCTAAGATGTTAAGATCTTGACAAAATGTGAGAAAGTAACCTTCTTGGTGAGGAAATTAACCTGAACATAGACACAAAGGTAGGAATGCACACAAGTTATTGGGAGTAAAGATTAGTAATAGCTTGGCATAGTGTTTGGAGTAAAGAACAGTGAAAAACAGAGCGAAAGATTTTAGAGGCGCCGGATTGCATGTAGACAAGAAATCTTCACTCTTTGCCAAACTATTGAAATTGATTAAGTTGAGCCAGGCATGGTGGTGCGCTTGTAATCCCAGTACTTGGGAGGCTGAGACAGGAGGATCACAGGCTCGCAGCCAGCCTCATCTACTTAGTGAGGCACTCTGCAACTTAATGACACCCTGTTTTAAACTAAAAAAATAAAAGAAACTCGGGCTAGGGTGTAGCTCAGAATGCCTGTGGGTTCAATCCCTGGTACAAAAAAAAATGATTATGTGGAAAAGGGAGAAGTCTTTGGATGTTACAATGGAAATGGGCCTTTGAGATCATCTAGTTAAACTACTGCATTTTATATACTTTTATTGGTGCATTGATGTAGTTATACATCACAGCGAGACTCAGAATGACAGAAACATACATGCACACCCACTTGGTATGCTTCCCTCCAGATGCCACCCCCTGCCCATACATGTAAGTGAGATTGGTAGTGATGTCTTCATAGGTGGACATAGCATTATTTTAAGTGTTTCCTTCATCGGTTCTCCCTTTCTCCCTCCCCACCCCCTTTCCCAATCCCCTCTGCTATTCTACGGGTCTCTCTCCTCACCCATCTGAAGCCCCTTCTGTTTTCTATTCTCTCTAGCTTCCACATATAAGAGAAAACATATGACCCTTGACTCTCTGAGACTGGATGATCTCCTCTAGCATAATATTCTCTAGTTCCCGCTATATTTCTTTAAAGTGAGAGAACCAGGATCCTACAGAGGTTGCACAACATTCTCAGAGTCACAGAGCTGGTGATTGACTACACAAGGGCCAGCTTGACATCACCCCCACATCTAGCCATCCCATGAACTCGGCCACGCCACTAATCATGGTCAACCTAGAGCCTCTCAACTCCAGAAAGGCTTCTAAGTGATCTCTTTTCTACGTCTAATTTCCTAGCCTTCTCACTCCCAAATACTTAACATCTCCGTGACTGCGGTACCCAAGTGTGTGCTGTTCATCTCTATAAGAGCAAGAATTATGTGCGTTCAGGCTGAGTGTCTCTAATCTGAAACCCCAAATGCTTCAAAATCTGAAACTTTTTGAGCACTGATATGATGCCATGGGTGGAAAATTCCACACCTGATCTATGCGACAAGCCACAGTCAAAACCCAGACACACTAAACATATTGCATAAAATTACCTTCAGGCTTTATAAGTAAGGTGTAGATTAAACAATTCCATATTTAGACTTGTGGCCCATTCCCGAGATATTGTATATGTATATGTAAATATTCAAAAATCTGAAATCTGAACCACTTCTGGTCTCAAGCATTTAAGCATGTCTCTCTCTGGTTTTGAAACTTAGATTTTAAGATGTCTGGGCAAGTTTTATGCCCTGTCTTTGGGAACTTTTCCATCTAAATCACCTATAGTGTACTAATAGAATAACCACTCACCAGAACAGAATGTCTTATGTGTGAATTTAACCAATGTAAAGGACTTTATATACAAGAAAAAAATAGACATGATGGCTGCTGATTTATTAATCATCAGAAATGAAATGTTATTGTGACCCTGTCAGTAGGCTTTGCTTCTTTTGCAACTGGTGCCTGTGTGGAGAGTTTCAGGAGGCTGGGCCAGGAAGGGCCACTGGCTATAGATGCAGAAGTGTGTTGTACATATGCTCATAAACCACTGAGGAGACGCCTCTCGATTCCTGCTTTTGAAATGGTGCTGAGCACATTCCATGCCTGTGCTCAGAAAGCACGCTGAAGACTGCAACTCTTAGATGAGGCTTTATATACTGCACAAGCCTATCTCTATCCATTGTTTCTCCTTACTGTTTCTAGAAGGTGTTTGTGGCCCCAAAGAAGAGAATGCAGCCTTTGGGGCCTTTTTTCCTCCTTGCTCCTTCGCAAATTTCTGTCCTTCTTCTCAGAAGCTTTCTCAGCTGCCCACACTATGCCATTCACAGCCTGCCTGCTCATTACCACCCCAAACAGCTAGGTTAGAAATACAATTGAGGTGGCTTCTTCTGTTTAGTGAACAATAGACCTTACTCCATTAAAAATAAGATCCTACTCGAACCACTGTAGAAACTTTTTTTTTAATGCGTAAAAAGAAATACCAGCAAGAAAGAGGAATAGGGCTGGACGGAGATTTCTGATGTCGTGCTTAATTATTTTTACTTCATGCTCCCTGTACCTCTGGCTCTAGCTGAGACAGAAACGGTGAAATGCCATAAAATAACCCTCTCTCGAAGTATATTTGGCCTCACAGGAAACAGGAAATACCAGAAAAGATCACAAGAAAAGCTGTAATCATAAGATTTCTAGCCTAATTCTTTTGACGTCAGCAGTTTAGATAAGTCAGATAAGCAGTTGCAAGCATCCGCAAGCTCTCGGATGCCAATCCAAATACCCACAGTGCATCTTCTACCCTCTTGAACTCTCACTTTGTTGTTCGGTCCCTGCTCTCCTCTCTTTCCCCCAAGAAACATATCCTGAAATTGTGAATTATGGACTTAGTGTCAACATTAAGGTGTTCACAGACAGTGCACAGAGCTTCTAAATTGGTCCTGGAGCCAATTCATCTTGCGCTCTGCATTACCAATCCTGGATGAAGACAACTGTTTAGAAGACACAGGAAAGCTAAGTCTGGTTCATTTCAAAAGGGGTTTGCTTTCTAAAGATTAACTTACTCAGTCTTGGCAACTAATCTGTGGCCTTGGTCAAACAGTAAATGGTGTATTACCATACCCAAAGTATTTAGTAATACCTTCATTATGCCAACCTCTCCTTGGCTACTTTCTTCTCCATTGCTCACCATAACAAAATATTGATAGGTTGATTAAATATAAATGATATAGGAATACTTTTTTTTCTCTGACTAGTTTTCTAAGTTCTTTCTCAACTTCAGAACTAGGACTACAGCACTTACTATTATGTAATAAACTGAGGCATGTGTCCGGGCTGTTCAGAGGATGATGTAAGAGTTTAAATCAAGATCAAAACAGATATTACATTATATGTAAATTTAACATAAAAAAAGATTGGGGATAAGAACTTATTCATACAACATCCACCTATTTTCAAAAAGATTTATAAGCTTATAAGCAGCTTCCAATAAAACTTAAGCACACAAAGGCATGAAGCCATTTTCAAGACAAGTAACAAAAGCTGTATGTAAAATAAGAGAAAAAAAGAACGGTAAGGAGGAAAAAATGAGCAAAACTGAGATTTGAACTTTCTAGCAGACAGGGCAAATGGCAGACAGATATGATGACAACATTCACTGTCTCCAGGAAGACTGGCTGGGACGGAAAACACTCTTTCCTGGCTTTGGGTATGTGGAACAATGTCTGTGTGTGTGTGTGTGTGTGTGTGTGTGTGTGTGTGTGTGTGTGTGTGTGTGTGTTACTGGAGGGTTGAACCCAGGGGCTTCTACAACTCTGAGCTATACCGCTGGCCCTATTTTATTTTTTTTATTTTGAAACAGGGCTGGCTTCAAACCTGCAGTCTTCCTGTCTTTCCTGTCTCAGCCTCCCAAGTTCTGGGGGGTGTGCCATCATGCCCAGGTTAGACAATTTTTGATGAGGGCTCTTTGTATGGTAGTGGGAGATGCCCTTCTGAAGATTTTAATCAGATGTGTAGGTGTGGGGAGAGTTTTACAGGCCCTATCGGTGGAAGATAGCTCTCTAGAGACCATTTAATGAGGAGCTAAAAGGCTTTGGGTGGCCTGCCATTGGGGTCGAGAGCATGTATATAACCGGGAGGGAGAGGGCAGAGTGCGGCCTTGTGAGGAAAGCACAGAATGCACCTCCTAGGAGTGTCAGAAAAGTTACAGCATAGCTCTCCAGAATGTTCCCCTCCTGCAGCTCTGCTAATCCTGCCATTGGAAGAGTTAAGATGAAAAAAGAAATACGCAGAAGGAAATTCTTCCTCTTAGATAGTAGAAATGTTTGCATATTTGCCTTTGATCTGTGCTGGACATTTGGCTCTAACTATATGCACATGGGTAAAGAGAGTTAATTAACTCATAGCTGAGTCTTGAGCCTTTACTTGGCTTTTTACCTGATACTCTACCCTGAGTACCTGCAGCAAGTTCTTTACTTCATTGCCATTCCCTCATTGAATGAAATAAGTATGTACATGCTGTATTCAAAGTTCAAGAGAAATATCTTAATGTCTTTCTCATTTTACTCGGGCTCATTTCCCAAACTTTATCTAACACCTTTCTCAGTAAAGGCTTTTTTTTTTTTAAAGCTGGGCATGATGGCACAGCTTTAAAAAAAAAAAAAAAAGCCTTGGTAAATGGTAAATGGGAGGCTGAGTCAGGAAGGATCACACATTCAAAGCCAGCCTCAACAACTTAGCAAGATCTCATTTCAAAGTTTAAGAAGTAAAAATGGCCGGGGTGTAGCTCAGAGGTAGAGTGCCCCTAGGTTCGACCCCCAGTATCCAAAAAGAAAAAAAGAAAAAGAAAAACATCTTTTTTAATATTTCCCAAGGATCCCAAAAATCAAAAAGAATGTATGTTTAGATTAAAGGATAAATATTACACTGAAGGAAATGCAGGTAGTAGGAAACAAGAGAATTTATTCCAATCCAGTGAAAAAATACCAAGCAGCAGGGTGTTAAGCGCATTGAGAGGCAGAGTTCAGAGATCTTTCCCAAGGCTGCTTCCAAGTAAACTGAGGACGGATGGTTACCTGTGTGGCATGGGCGAGGGGTGGGGCCTAGAGGAATCAGGTGAATGGCAGAAGACAACTAAGACTTTTCCTTGTCCGAGTATAACGTACTGAACTCTGCTCCTGTGAGATGAGGGAGAAGCGTTTCAGGAGGTCCAAGATACAAGGAAGTGGGATTGGACAGAATACTCTCTGCTTTCTACAAAGAACAATGAAGTTTAGAAAGGGAAAAGGAGGCCAGACCTAGATCATGGCAAAGGTGCAGAGAGGGCAAGGGAAAGTGTAGAAGGAGGAAGGGGAGTCTCCAGGTCTTAACTTCTTCAGGCTGAGTCACTCACCAAGGTCAGGCTGAGTCCTCAACCATCAGTAGTCGCTATACATTTACGCCAGACCTCTTGTCATCCAGCACTACCCACGTTGAATAATTTTGTGCTTTCTCTGGAAACCAAGCTGATAAACACAACTGAGATGCATTCACACCCAGTGTGCTGCGCACCTGCCCCCGGACAGGGACTCCGTCGGGTTCGTGTGTCTTGAAGGCCTGTGGAGTTCCCTTCGAGGCCTTTGGGTTCTTTCTGTGGTCCTTGTTTGCCATTGTGCTGCAAAGCCAACAAGAAAAGTTATTAAAGAGCTGCCCTTTACAGGAAGCAATCAATTCTGAACTCCTTTGGAAATAAATCCCATTTGTATAGGGTTTGTGGTTCCACTTTATGTTCTTTCTTTTTTATAACTCATGAAAAATGAATAACTTTTTACTTACCTTGCTCCAACCATTGGCTCTGTTATTGGGGATACTTTAATTTATTATCATGGTTAAAAGATAGGTTCTGGAGCCAAGCTGCCCTGCCTCTTTACTGAACTCTTTGGACTTCAGTCTTCTTATTTATGAAATTGAAGTAGCAAAAGGAACTACATAATGGTGCCGCCACAGGGTTCCATCAGCTAATCCACATAAAGAACATAGCACTGTACATTAGCACTTATTGCCCCGCAAGCACTCTATAAGTGCTAATGATTATTATCCTACATTATTATTTCTAATAGTTGCCTAGAAATATTAGGCTGCCTTTTCCACTTATCCTCAAGTAGCAAAAAGCACTCAATTTTCATTCCCTCATCCAAAGTTCATTACTCTGGGTCATAAATAGTGGGAAGAAAAGTCATAGAACAGAATTTCAGCTTTGTCGTGTTCACAATTACAGTGTAAATATTGAAAGTATCCTTGACTTCTAACTTTTCAACAAAATTTCACCAGCCATGCCTCAGTGAGTCCAATGGCAGGTTAATACCTCTAATCATATAATTCCCAAAATGTCCTGAAGGATTTGCAATGTAGAGAAACAATTCAAGATTTGGTTGAGGCAGATGGCACACAAGGATAATTTTCTAAAAACATATTGAATTTACCAGTATTTTAGTGTCAACTAAATCCTTAGTGAGAATAAATTAAAATATGAGATGGTTGTGTTCTTAAGTCATTGATGATATGAATGGTCACTTAAAGTCAAAAACCTATTTAAAGCCGAGCATGATGACACATGCTTTTAATCCCAGTACTTGGGAAGCTGAGACAGAAGGATCACAGGCTCAAAGCCAACCTCAGCAACTTAGTGAGGCCCTTTACAACTCATTGAGACTATGTTTCAACATAAAAAATAAAATAGAGCTGGGGGTGTAGCTCACAGGTATAATGCCCCTGAGCTCAATACCCAATACCAAAAAACAAAAAAGAAACTATTTAGGGGCCAGGATGTAGCTCAGTGGCAAAGCACCTGCTTTGCAGGTGTGGCGCTGTAGGTTTGATCCCCAGTTCCAAAAAGACAAAAAAAAAAAAAAAGAAAAGAAAAGAAAAGAAACTATTTAACCTATTTAATTGCAAAGAGTTTGGTTTTGTATAATTTGGAAACAGTTTCACAAAGTTGCTGAGAGCCTAAATTGTGGAGGCCGGCTTGAACCTGTGATCCTCATTCCTATCTCAGTATCTCAGCCTCCCAAGTACTAGGACTATAGGCATATGCCACCTCCATATGCCTGACTACAGGCATCTCGCTTACAAAGAGGTTCTACTTAAATCTAGAACCTCAATTACCATATTGTGGGAATAATATCCACTAAAGACTTATTGATGCAAAAGGCCAATTCTTAACATGCTGCCATTAGAATTCCAGCCACGGCATTTGAAGAAGCAGGATTGATCACTCTTGACAAGTAGCAAGGCTTTCCAAAGCACCAAAAGGGGAGAGACTTCTCAGAAGCCAGGCATTTTGTAAGAAGATCAACATAATTGCTTATTTCCTATGGAACCTGGCAGGGTCAGTGTCTCCTAATGTTTAAGAAAAAACATTAGATTTCTCATGAGATTTCAGAAATCAAATGATCTTAAGTTGGAAACAAACGATACCCTGAAAACATCTGCTCACCCAGAAATGTCCAAAGAAGCCTGAAAATATTTAGAATTACCAGGCTGTTTGCTCGAGAAAGACTGTGTCCTCATCCCACCTCCAAGACCTATTTCCCAGACTAGGCAGTAAGGTAGATATAATAACCAAAGGGAATTAACAAAAGAGAGTGTCTGGTTAATTGCTTTTAGGGGACTAGGACTAAGAAAAATTATCCCAGTTTGGGTTGTACTACTCATTGGCAGCCCATGTTTACTATATCCCAGTGTTTTAAACAATGGTGGTTCCAGGAGGCCTATATATCTCACTTCTTGTAAAACATTCATGAACAATTGAAGTGAGGGGAGGAATAAATTTCACAGGAGGTCGTTTACAGAATCCATGGGAAATGCTCTTCTATATCCATTTACACTGATGGCTACTAGAGCAAAGAGAATTCCATTGAGGATACTGATTCCCAAGAGGAAAAAAGAAAATTATATAAGGAATAGTTTCATAGAAAGTTCTCCTATGGAACTATCAGAAACAGGGTTGGAAAGTTAGCAACCTCAATGTACAGAGTCCACCTTTTAGATGCATGAATTATGAATGAGCTGCTCTAAGAGGTTGTTGAGCCTGAGCAGAGTCGACATGTCGACATACACTTCGAAGCAGGGTGGTCAACAGTGACTTTACTGGGTAGGAGTTAAAAGTGACTCTTTTCTGAGGCCGAGAGAAGAGGGACGAATGAATGCAGACTCCATCCCTGGCTCCAAGCCTTCAATAGCTCCTCAATGCAATTATACAGAATCCATCAAATCCCTGGACAACAAATCAAAAGGCGCCTTCCTACTTGCTATGCAGATGTAAACTTTCCTCTCTGCCCCAGAGCCAGCCAAACCGGGGGCCACGGAGATCCCAGCCGTGGTGGAGCCCTGCCAGGAAGGCACAGTCACTTGAAACAGAGCCCACGTTTGATTTAAGCTCAGAATGACAACTTTGGCAAGGGGCAGGTGGGGGCAGGGGGCTTCGCTGCATTTGAGCAGGAAAAGCCTGTATGTCAAGCACAGATTTCTAGGTTTTAATTATGCAGACTCCAAGAACATAGTCGCTACTTGATTATTATCCAAACATTCACTTGATTACTCTCCCCAATGGTGTGCCGTTCCATTTTCATACGTTTTTCACTTTTGGAATCTTACCTCTCACCTCCTCATAGTTAAAATGAATGGACTGCCTTTGTCATTGAGTTTTTACTCCTTAAACAACCCTTTAAAAATGTAAAACCTATGTTTAGCTTGCAGCTGTACAAAAAAATCAGGCCACCAGCTGGATCTGACCCATAGGCCATCATCGGCTGACCACTTAGAATTCAATTTTTACACGTGAAACCTTGACATTCAGCCGTGTTTTTATGTCATTATGCAGTAGATTTGTGGAGGTCGATTCCATGAGTCCTTTTTGAACCCTGTCAGGTATCTTTGATCATGACCTCCATGGTATTCTTCCACAGTGGCACGCACCATTTGTACAAAAAACTAGGGATAAAAATATTGTGTTTGTGCTTTAAGAATTAATGTATTTGAAAAACTGAAGTTTCATAAAAAGTTGCATTTGTCTAATAAAAAAGAGGCTGCAAATAAAAGACTAATAATGCTATATCTAGGTTGTGAAAATGAGAGTAGGAGCATTGGACGTCACTTCACAGAAAGTATTTGGCATGAGTTGATTGTTCCCGACCCACCTAGAGCTATAAGCTACACCCTCTTCACTAGAAAGTGTATGACCCAATTTGGAATTAATTGATGAACGAAGCATGTAACATTTAAGCAACAGTTCAAACCCATATATTCTAAAATAGCATATTAGCCTGAAATTTAGAATATATATATATATATATATATATATTAGACATCAAAATAATTAATTTAAGCTGGGCGTGATGGTGCACGCTTGTAATCCCAGCATTCAGGAGGCTGAGACCGGAGGATGGCAGTTTGCAGACAGCCTCAGCTACTTAGTGAGGCCCTTTGCAACTCAGTGAGTCCCTGTTTCAAAATAAAGAATAAAAAATAGGACTGGGGGTGGAGCTCGGAGGTAGAATGGCCCTGGGTTCCATCCTTAGTACCACAGAAAAGAATAATAATAATAATTTTAAGTCTAGTTGATAAAAATGAATCCCTAAAATATTCCTTCTCCTTCCTTGGCTAATCACCATATCACAAAGTTTTTCCCCCCCCAAATAAGGATTCTTTCTAAATCTGGGTCATAATCCTCAACCTTCCGTCACCCAGTCCCTGACCTTATGGGGAAGGGCGCAATCATCTGTGTCATTTCTCCCCTCCTAGTCTTTCTTCTCGAGCTGTCTCCTCTGCCCTCTCTTACAGGATGCCCACTCTGAGCACACAGTGCAGTATGTTGAACTCATATTCATAAATTAATAGCCAAGTTAACAGACACTGACTTTACAGAAGAAGCATGCAAACAAGTACTAAAATCGTATCATTAGCAGACTAAAAATGCCAAAAGTAACGACTATAATTTGTAAGAAATGCAAGTTGTGATAATTTAAGCAGTAGGTTCATTTTCATAAATTCCATGAGCTAGCAGTTCAGAATGTGCTGAGTAAATTCCAGGTTTTATCAAACGTGACAGGGCTGGAATTCCAATCCTAAGATTTTTTTTATTTTTGCTTTATGCACATCCTTTAATGCCTCCCAATTTCTTAAAAAAGAAAAGTCTTTTGCTTTGCTTCAGCTGCTCTTTCAGGGAAAACCCCAGTAGTAGGATTGTCATACTATTTCCTAGGATGCTGTGCTGTGCGTAGTCACTGCCATGTAATAGATGCTAAGTATTTATTTGTTGAATGAATGAATGAAAGTGAATGAGACAAATACCAGGAAGTTAACTGCCACCCTCTATTTTAATTTACTCATCGGTAAGTTGAGCTATTATTAGGTGGCATAGCAAACAGCTTTTATTTCCAAGTGAATCAATATGATTATCAGTGGAATTTTTCTTCAAGAGCGTCTAATCAGAGATTATGAAAAATACATTTTGTGTGTGTATGTGTGAATTCTTTTTATTATCTGGCTCATATATTATCTTTAATTATTAAATTATCTTAAAATAATATTCACGTAGTTACAAATGAATGACAAATAAAACAGAAAATTTTATTGATGAATTAAACACTTCCTTTAAAATTAAATACATATTTGAATACTCAGAAAGAAAAGAAAAAAGGAAATGTGGTGCCAAATCAAAGACAGATGTTTGAGGACTTGTCTGGGATTAGAAATTCTTAGGCAACTAATTTGACCTTTAATGACTCATCGCTCTCTTCCCCTTTGCTATATAAGAAATAATAATAGTATTACCTACCAAATATGAAAGTCAAAAAGATGTAAAAATTGGAGCTATGATATCTCTTAATGCTCTTAGTTACTTAGCAATACCTACCTTGCAGGTCATATGAGATGTATTCAAACTCAACCACCCATTGGGTAAAATCCATCAAAGCCATAGGGTAAAATTCACCAAATGTCTTTGATGTATTGAACCAGACCTTGGGGTGGGTCAAGGGTGGGGTTACAGAGATGCCTAAGACTAAGATTCTACAGAGTAGGGATTAAGAAAGCAACTCAACATAGCCAGTTCTGAACCCTGGTCTATCTCTTGCTGTATATGTGATTCTAGGAAAACTATTTAACCTTGTAGACCTCAGTATTTTTCTTTGTAAACTAGCATGGTTTCTGGAACATTGCTGTAAGTCAAGCTTGGGATGTTATCATTAACATACCAGCCATAAAGTGTTGTCATAAAATACTGCATGACACTTACTGAGATAGAATCAGTCTATCTCATAGGCAAGGGCCCATGCGTGTGCCAAGGTATGGAGGGTGTGACGTTGTTGCAAACTAAATAGTGTTCTATTGCTTTGTATACAGTCCTCATACCACCCTTTGAAACAAATACTTCATTAGCTCTTGTTTTTTTTTTATCCAACTTTATTGTATAATTAGCAAAAATGTTTTGATATATATCTTCATTGTGAAATAATTACCATAGTCCTCTAGCTAATGTATTTTTCACACATATTGTTACATTTTATGTGATGGGATTACTTAAAGTCTCTCTTAGCAAATTCCAATTATGCAATACATTATGTTAATTATAGTAACCGAATGGAGACATTCAGTCTCAATAACTTATTCATCTTCAAAGTGAGCTTGTGCTCTACTGTCTTGTGCATAGGAAAGACAAGGCATTGAGCGGTTAAAGCTATTTATCTAAAGCCACACGGCAAATTAGTGGCAGAGGCAGAGTCTGAGCTTTCCTTTGGGGGGCTCCAGAACCCACACTATTGCTCACAGACTCTTTCTCCAAAGAGAAAATATACTAGATGGCAAGTAAATCAGATGGAAGAAGACCACTTCAGACATGAGAACAGCATCTCTGGAGTCCTGAAAGATTCCTTTCCCGCTGCCATCTCATTCATTTCACCTCTAATGTCCACTTACACTCTGGACCTACCATTAAGTCCAAATCACTTCTGGGCTGGATCTAAAAGTAGTCCCCAAGGCTGCAGGCTGAACTAAAGGTTGAGGTCTTCTTCATGCACTAGACCCTACCCATCCCAACTTCCTATGAGATAAGGCAGATGGGAGAGGACTCAAGGATAGAAACTAGTGTTCTGAGTTTAGATTGGATGTCCCGTGGCTACTCTAGATTCTCAAGACCTTTGTAAGCATTTGAACCCTTAAAACAGAGGCAGATTGAGAGACAATAAGAAATAGTGAAAAAGAACATTTGTTATGATCTTGAACAGGTTTTCTGTACAATGAGACGAATATCAATGGCCCTGGCTCCAAAACCAAAGTTATATGAGAACAATATATGGGGAAAATGTATTTCAAAGAAAGACTGAGGAAGACGTCTGCAAGGACTTGGAAAATTGACACCAATGCCCTGGAAGAACGGGTACAGCTTATCTGAATGGGCAGCGTCAGGACCACGACAGACCTCAACACCTGGGGAACCTGGCTTGGCAGTTGATGAAGCTTAGAGCTCCGTGCCACTTTTGAGCCACAGATGCTTACTTTGAGACTAAAAAGTAAACCACAAATACCTCACAAAGTCAAAGCTACTGTACATACCCATTAATATTTTCCCCATCCATGTCCATTTCTCCCTCTGCCATGGGCCTCCTCAATGTTTATCTAGCCTATTGGGTTTCCTAATTCTACAAGGGCCACTGAAGACAAATCCATCCTAAAGACACTCACTCTTTCCAAATCATAGCTCTGCTTAGGCCATTAGTTACAATTGCTCCTAAGTGCAACTCTATGACCACTGCAGCTGTAAAGAAAAAGCCTAAGCAGGTAAAAAGTAAATGCTTTAAACAAACAGAAATAAGCCCAATTGATTTTAATTACTTGCTCTTTGTGAGTAAGGAGCCCAAAATTATTAAACAGTAGCCCAAAACAATGTTTTTTTTTTCTATGCTGTAAATGCACAAGCTAGGTGTTGAATGCCAGGCTGGGCACGAGCTACTCCAAAGGAAGAATCAGCAGCAGGCCTCCTAGGCAGTCACCCAGGCCCTCAAACACCGGGCCTTCGTAAAAGCCACTCTGCTTAAACCCAAGGGTCTCAAGTTGAGACCTGTCTGGACCCCTTGGCCCATCCTGACTCTTCTCCAGGTGTCATATGTATTTCCACCTCCAAATCTAGAACCTTCACCAAGAACTTTAAAATGAAGATAATACTCAGCTACCTTCTTTTTCCTTCTTTTTAAAATCAAGTTGGTTCCCATGGCCCATAAAGCATTACCTTCCTAGTCTATCACTCAGCTGTCACTGTTTCTGAAAGGTCTTTTCCTGATGCCCTGAAAGGTTAGGCACCCAGTACCCATCATTCTCCTTCATACTGTTTGAAATTAGATGTGTAATTTTTGTTTCTGCCCCAAAGCACAGCCAGCACCTAGCAGCACATAAAACTTGTAGCTGCTTTATGCCTCCTCTGTGGTATATTTGATTAATACTTGTCCTGAATGAATGAATATGCGCATGTAGAGTCCAGTCATTTGTAGGTTCACAAGGCTGGCACATGTCAGTGTTGGTACAACTACATTTAAGCTACCTGTAACCCACACCCTACAGAGCATATTTTGCACGTGACTAAAATTCCAGTGAAGAAACATTCTCAAACTCAGCTGGGGCTGAAAGGACGAGATGGCAGGTACCTGGGATGCCTGCTGAATGTTCTCAGGTTCTTAAACAGCTGCCTCACAAAACTGTTTTTAAGAAAGACACAGGAGTGGAATCGTATGGGAAAAGTGAACTTACCGTCCTTTTCCTCACATATGAGAGATCGTGCTAATATATATGAGTTTCTTGCTTGACTGATCGTGTAAGTTCATTGATTTAGTTGTAGTTAACTGTGCTCTGTTGTCAGGTTGCGGGGAGGCCTCAGCCAGCGTCTTACCTACTCCGGGGGTGCCAGGAACATCGCCACCTTCACTCCACTTTTAGAAGCATTGCAGGATGCTGTTCAGAATAGCCCCACTCCTTGGGCATCCCCTGAGGCCACACATGATGCCTTCCAAGAGAACCAAACCAAACCCAAAGAGCAAACGAGAAATCTAGAGTGCACAACTGTATATTAAGTAATTTCAGATTGTGTAATTACATATATCAGATTCAGTTGAATGGCAGTTATGTGATGTTTTCATCTAACTATTTTATTCCCTATTTTAAAAGGTCTGATGAGGCATAAATTTCAGAAAGATCAGCTTTCTAGAACAGCAGTTATCCTTGACTGGTTAATATATAAAGATTTTAGTTACTAAGGTATGCTTTTTCATTTTTCATCAGTTTTTTATATTCATATGAGAATAGTATTTCCTCTTCTGATTTTCGAAGTCCAGTCTGGGGGCTCACAGATCACTTCCAAGGGCTTCTTTAGCTCTTCTCATCTTCCAAGGGTTTTCATCAAGATTTTTCTTTTTCTTTTTTCTCCCCCCTTAGGTTTTATCCAGGCGTGTCCATATCTGACTCTTGTCTTCTTTTCTCTTTTAATTTTTATTGGTGCATTGTATTTATACATCATAATGAAGCAAAAATCTTATGTAGACATAAATGCACACATCACCCAGCCAGCTTTCTCCCAGTCCCCACCCCTCACCCTCCCCATCACTCCCTCTCATGCTTGGCTTAGTGGTTGACTATGATATGAATTAGTACATCGTGCACTTTAAAGAGTTTCCTTCTCCCCCCATCACATCCCCACAGTTAGGATGCCTTATTTGCTCCTCTATAGGATCTCCTTTTTCACCTGGAATTCCTCCTATGACCCCTTTCACCTTAGCTTTCACATATTAGGGAAAGCATCCGATTCCTTACTTTTTGTGACTGACTAATCTCGCTTAGCATAATGTCCTCAAGATCCATCCATTTCTCTGTAAATGCTGCAGTTGTGTTTTTTTTAATGTATGAGTAAAATTCCATTGTGTACGTATCCCACAGTTTTGTAATCCATTCATCTTTTGATGGACATCATGGCCGGTTCCATAGTTTGGCAATGGTGAATTATGCAGCTATGAACATAGATACACATGCATTAGTTGGGTAGTTTGGTTTCCTTTCTTTTGGGTAGATACCCAAGAGTGGTATTGCTGGATCGAATGGTAGATTTGTTCCCATTCTTCTGAGGATTCTCCATACTGTTGTCTTCTTTTTAGTCAGTAACTTAGTAGCACTCTGGAGGAAGGACTCTTGTGCCCATAAGACAAGGCAGCCAACCAGACCCCACTGCGCAGATGCCCAGAGGCTCTACCCGGGTTTTCATCCCTGAGGAGAAATTTGGATCCACCCACCAGGGATGACTGACTTTCACTGAATTCCTCCTTTGCTGTTTGGATTCGGCTTGGTCCATTTAGAAGGCTACAGAGTAGGTGGGAAGATGGAAGTATTCTCAGCTAAATCCTGAACAGAAGGGAAAGCTTGCTGATGCTCATTTGCAATCCTATCATTTTCTTAAAGCATCCATAAATTATGAGAAATGCAGAGCCCTTAGAGAAAGTGACATTTGCTTAGATGAATAGCCGAGGCCTGGCCTAGACAACAGATAAGAATAGATCTTCAGCTCTCTCCCTGTGCAGATGACAACCAGTTGTGGAAACGGATATCTAGAGTAAAAGGGAATTTTTGTTTAAATCAACATGTATGCAATATATTTGGTTACATAAAATACAGTGTTAATTTTTTTTTTAAAAAAAGCTATATAACAGCAATTAGCGAGCAAAACAGAAGAGAAGAGGAGATAATCACAAATCTAAAACTGAGAGCAATATGAATTCCGTCAGCCCCTGGCCAAGGACCCCCTGAGTACTCTTTTGGACAACGACTTTTATCTCTGTAGAAATGTCTTTACATGTTGAGAATCCCTTTCTCCCTTCCTCACAGAAATGTTCTGGATAACAACATGAAGTAATGCATGTGAAATTTGAAAGCATCTTCATATTAACAGTTAACTCACTTTTCTTCAAACTAAGCGATCTCGATTCTAAGCAAGCCCCTATTAAGTTTATTTCTATTTCTCAGCCCTGCCTTTGTTGTTTTTCCTCTGCCTTCTTTCTCTTCTCCCACCAGATTTTACAAAGATGTGCATACCCAGAGCCTAACATAAACATTTTCTATTGAGGCAAATGAATGAAAAATGGAGAGCGTTTAAATGAGAAAATCTCAGGCTATATAGGACATGCTAATTATGCTTGAGTGGCAGCCTGTAAGGACGGCATGCCTAGAATTAAAGCATTTGAGATTGTTCGGGGGTTTGTTTGGTTTGGTTTTGTATTCCATTTCACCTACTGTAGATGAGATTTTGCGCAGCAATTGATGTTGCTAGAAATGTAACTTCACATCTAGGTGTTTTTCAAGTTGCTGGAAGGGAGCCCGCCAGTGTTTCCCACACACCGGGAGCTGTTTTTCAACACCTTATGGACCACTAATTGAAGTTTGCATCATCTACTGCCAAATTGCAAGCATTCCTTTGAAATGAGTGGAACACACATGCTTCCCTTCCAGAGTCAATGAAAGAGAAGGTCAGGAAGAGGAAAGGCAGCAAACAATGATCCAATTAGTTTAGAAGGAACTGAATTTCTGGTTCTTGATTTTCTTCAGGGGAAGGAAAAAATGGAAATGCATTCTGAAAGGAAAGTTTGTGATTAACGTTTTAATCCAAAAAACAGTTCAACTGTTAGTTGTCCACATCTCATTAATCTACATAACAAAGGGAAAGAGTTTTGAAGTAACTTTGAAATGACACTTTGAAGGCTGAGGAGCTGGAAGCTGGGAGCTGGCAGGGACAAGGGGGAACGATCTTTACATAGTTTGAAAGACTGCGTGTGACTGCACGTGCGTGTGTAAACACAGATGTTGAGGCCATACTGATCAAATCCATGAGGAATTAGAAAATAATCATAGTGAACATTCTTCAGAGAAAGAGTAGTTATGATTTCCCTTCAACTTCGATCCTTGAAATAAGTACAACTTAAAACTGCCTCAAAAATGCAAAACTGGTACTTAAAAAAAAAAAGACATTTGATTATAAAAGTGTGCAGAGTTTTGAGGACATTTGAGAGTGCAAGTAGTAATATATTGACTATAGTAAATGTTTTAAATTAATATCTAGACAATTAAACTGGGTCTTTCAAATGAATAGTTTCCAGCATTTTGCAAAAAGTAGTTATATGATGAAATTATAAAATATGAAAATCATAAGATATTTCAATTATAAAATATGAAAATGTATCTTTAATTTTGTTTGTTTTCAAATGCTGTTTAAAATCATAATAGTTCTTAAATACTATTTAAAAATCACAATATTTCATCAGGAAATAACTCAAATGAGTCGACTTGGTAAAAATATCACAAAAAATTAATGTTGAAAATTGCAGAATGGTTACTAAAATATTTTAAAAATCTGCTACAGAGGGGCATATCTCTTTTTCTATCTACATATCCCTAATCTAAATCACTCTTAAAGAAAATAACCAGCAAAAACAATTTGAATTACTCAGACAGCATATCTGAGTTTGAAATGAGCACAATAATTTCTAAAACTTAAATTACTTAAACTGATAAGTGACAAAAACTTAAAGTTCTCCAATAGGTCCACTCACTTTGAGCATACATATTAAAGAAAGTGAGCTGTCAGTTGAATGCACACAATGTTTTTTTTTTTTTTTTTTTTTTTTTTTTTGGTGGTACTGGGGTTCCTGGAAGCCCTTCTACCTCCGGGCTACACTCCCAGACCTATTTTATATTTTTATTTGGAAACAGGGTCTCTTAAGCCAGCGCAGCTGGCTCCGAACCAGCGCAATCCCCGTCTCTGCCTCCCAAGTGCGGGGATTACAAGCGTGCACCACCACGCCCAGCTACACACAATGTATTTTAAGGAATGAAAATCTAAAAACACCCAAAGCAAGATTTAAAATGAATTTTAAGGAACAGATAATGAAAATTCAAAACCAGTTCCTAAACCTATAACATTCTGATGTGACACCAGAAAGTTTAATTAAAGGTGGACTAAGTCTTTAAATCCCAATAGAACAGGGAGGAAAATCTATTACACTTGAATTTCCTTGAGTTAGAACTGATGGGAAGGATTAGCACAAATTATTTGTAATGCCACAGTGGTGTGCAGTTAGATTATTAATCTCTGCGAATACCCACCCAATTTGCTTTAGCCTATATTTTTCATACTTCATTTGATTAAATTAATATGGGCTCTCAAATAATCAGTATAAGCATAATCAGATTGCATAAAGGACAGTATTGCTGAAATAAAAAAATTCAGAAACCTTTAATTTATGTTTTTATTTAAATAGGTCAGTAATTGGTCTGACTAGGATAGCATTTTTGACATTCATTTTTGCCTTAATTCATTTAATTTTAAGTACACTGAATTTTTATATACCTTAAGATACTAAAAAGCCTATTCTGATCATTTAAATGGCACTCTCTTTTTAATTTGCAATCATCCTTTTTTTTTTTTTTTTTTTTTTTGCTGTACTGGGGATTGAACCCAGGAGCATTCTACCTCCAAGCTACACCCCCAGCCCTATTTTATTCTTTATTTTTAAACAAGGTCTCACTAAGTTGCAGAAGGCCTCACTAAGTAGGTGAAGCTGTTTGCCAACCGAGATCCTCTGGTCTCAGCCTCCCAAATACTGGGATTACAAGCGTGCACCACTAAGCCTGGCACAATGATACTTTTTTATTATCAGTGACCTAAATTACTATAATGGATTGATTTACCTAAGTGATGCTATTACTTGAACACTAAAGACTTGAATAAAAAAAAAAATTAAAGTCAATAGAAAACAAGCTATTTGGGCTTACATAGGAACCAAACCCAAACTCTAGCCCAAAATGAACAATCGAAATTCCTACTGAGGTTTTTTTAAGTCTCCACAACCCCTCAAGTCTCCTACTTTTCACGCAGCTCAGCACTTCCAAACGGAGCCAGAACGAGGAGCCCTGAGATCCCTGTGGTCATCGGTTTCCCAAGTATTCCAAACCCACGCCTGGACCGAGAAGCTCCAGGAATGTCATCAGAAGCCTTGACCCCAGGAGGTTTCTAGTTTGATTTCCAAACCAAAGCGGTTTGGAAAAGATCTCACTGAACCTTCGACCCCCTCTTGACTTGTTCATCTGTACTTCAGTTTCGGGCCCTCACCTAAGAGTACTGGCTGCTCCCACCATAGCTGCATAGTTAATGTGCCATTTACACTACAAGAAACTTGGCTGGGGCCAGGCAAGATGGTTCAGTTTAACAACCTAATAAATATATTGAAAATAACCAATGAAAACAAAATTATAGAGACTGCCTTGTAGCTGAGCTGCCATTAGTCTCTTCAGCCAAGATCAGCCTTCACCTCAGCGCTGTGCAAAGTTCAAAGTCACTGAGCATCAGAAAGGTTGGACAAGAGGAAAAGTAGGGCTGGGTGAGCTCAGTGGAGGGCACTTGCCCAGCCTGCACGGGGTCCTGGGTTGGATCCCTAGCTAGCACTGTGCCAAGATGAGTGGAGTGGGGGGATAAATTTTAAAGAGACACGCACAATAGCGCCGGGCGTGGTGGCGCACGCTTGTGATCCCCGCGCTTGGGAGGCGGAGACAGGAGGATCGCGCAGGTTCGAAGCCAGCCGCGCCTGCGTAAGAGACCCTGTTTCCAAATAAAAATATAAAAATAGGTCTGGGAGTGTAGCCCGGAGGTAGAAGGGCTTCCAGGAACCCCAGTACCACCAAAAAAAAAAAAAAAAAAAAAAAAAGACACGCACAATAATGTCGAACTACAAAGTATGGGATTTTTTATTTTCAAGATTCTAGAAAGGAAAACAGAGAGATATATCTTATTCTGCAAAAAGTACCGGAAACATGAAGAAATTGCACATGTTTTCTAGATTTCGGCTTTCTCACTGGAAAATTTATATTTAAAAAAATCATCGCTTTAAGAATTAAATGAGTTGAGCCTCTGATAGTGCCTTACAAGGTGCACAGTACAGTATGAACTAGATCTATTTTGGCTTGTTTCCTTAGACCTGTGAACATGTTTTACTCATTCTACAAATATTTATTAGGAATTGATTATACAGCTGGCACTCTACTTGGTCTTGAACATACATTGGTGAATGCAACAAATACACCTTCTGCACTTAGAGAGGTTACAATCTTGATGAGAAAAATAAGAGAATCAGTAAGAGGGGAGGGAGGAGAAAAGCCCAGGAAGGGAAAACGAGATCATAATTGTCACAAGCATTGGGAAATAACTGAACAGTGTTCTGTGATGGGAAGCAACAGGGAAGAGGTTAAATCTCTATTTTTCTATTGAGAGAGAGAGAGAGAGAGAGAGAGAGAGAGAGAGAGAGAGAGAGAGAGAGAGAGAGAGACTACTGGAGATGGAATCCAGAGGCATTCTACCTCTGAGCTACACCCACAGCCCTATTTAATTCTTTTATTTTGAAACAGGGTCTCACTAAGTTGTTGAGACCCTCACAAACTTGCTGAAGCTAGCCTCAAACCTAGAATTCTCCTATCTCAGCCTCCCAAGTACTGGGATTACAAACCTGGCTACCCACCCAGCTTTTATTGATTTTAAGAAAGGAAAACCATCAGCTAGTCGTGATGGTACGTGACTGTAATACCGGTACTTGGGAGGCTGAGACCGGAGAATTGTAAGTTTGAGATTAGCTTCAAGGACTTAGTGAGTCTCTGTTTCAAAATAAAAACTAAAAAGGGCTGGGGGGTGTCACTTGGAGTTAGAATTCCCCCACCAGTACCAATAAAAGAAAGACTATCTTCTAATTATCATATTTTATCATAATCAGTTTTAGCATAACTTTTACAGAGCTACAGTGGCCTTTGTAAAGACTGTGGCCACGTAGGACAGACCATTTCAGACAGATGCCATACCACTGATAGCTCTTCTGGACATGGAAGGCCCTGGCTACCTTTCAACCTGTCATTGCATTTCCTCTTCTGAGAAAGGTTACGGGAGAGGTTTTGACAGAGTGATGCTGTTGATATTTAGCATAGTGACTTTCTTGACCCTCTTCAAGTGAGCTGCAGGCCAGCGCGTGTGATAGGAGCCGGCCTGGTTGCCATGGTGGATAATATCCTGACAACAGACACAGGTCAGGTGTCCACTCTGGATGGCTCAGGCTTGTCAGCAGCTCTCCATAAAGCTGGTCATGTGGTTGTTTTATTGGCTCACCTGTACAGTTTGGTAGGAACAGCTAAGAGCCACTCAACGCGCCCTTCTCTTTTTGGAAACTCCAGGGAATAGTATTACTTGCAGCTGGTCGGCTCTGAGAACGTGGTTGGTTCTCTCCCATCTCACCAAGCAAAAGTGTGCAGATAGAATATCTGGGATCGTGATGTGGACAGGGGTGGCTGCACTGAGTCTCCAAGTGGTTCAAAATTCAGATCTGAGTTGCCGTTTCTATACTTTGATATCACGCAAACAGGGCCACAATCAAGGACTTTTTCACATCATTCACTGGGAATGATGTTAAAGGGAGAGTATATGACCCAATATGTATGTCCGATAACCTCTCTGTGCGATGCCCCGTGACAGGTTTTGGGGTCACAGATATTAAAGACACTCTCTTTTTGATTAAAAAAATGTGATGGGGTTAATTAAGCAAAAGTGAAAAATGTCCTTTCTCACTCACACAATTAAGGACATCCATATTGGTTTGCGGTGCTATCATAATGGAACAGCACAGAGAGTGGCTTAAACAACACTCCTCTCAGGTCTAGAGCCCGCCAGTACCAGCTCAACTGCTGTAGTTCCTTTCAGTCCGAAACCTCCCTCCTTGGCTTGTAGATGGTCATCTTCTCCTTGGGCCTTCACATTATCTTCTTTCTGTGCCTGTTTGTCCAAATTTCTTTTTCTTATGAAAATAAAATACAAATTAGAAAAAAATAAAATTTCACCAGAAGTCCCATTATCTGGAGCAAAATGGTCTAATCCTCCCAATAGACTTTATTCCTTAGTGGAGCATTCATTCCTATCTCACTCCTATCAGAAAAAAAAAGACTTTGGATAAAATTAGATTTCTTTTCTCCATACAAAATCATTCAGGTGTAACTCTAACAAGGAAAAAGTTCTCAAACAACTCAAAAAAATTCACTGACATTTCTGTTAAGGAATGAAATGTTTTCAAACCACAGTCTCACTCCGTCTCTCTCTTTTTCCTTTCTGAGGATTTTTTTTTTTTTTTAGCCAAAACAAGAGCATATTTCAGATGCTTATAAACTTGAATTGTTCAAAGCATCAAAGGAAAGGGGGAAATGGATCTTTTCTGACAGCTGTAGTATCATGTAAATGTTTTCTAAAGTACTAAGTTTACAAAGTCTCAGGCCAAGCCCGTCACCCCTATAGCTTCTCATAAAAAGATAAACTCCTTGAACTGTTTTGTTTATAACCCTGTTGACCTCTCTTTGTACACACTAAATGAGACGGTTTAGAGGTACCACGCTGGCCATGACACATTCAAGAACCTTCTGCTCCTTGAACTCCTGCCCAATCTAATGAGGGTCCTACGGTACCATCGCTAGCTTAGCTCTATGAGGTCTGTGTGTTCTGGTTGCAAATAGGCTTTATTAAAAACCTAATTGAATCAGGTGTGGTGGTGAGTACCTGGAATCTCATTACTTGGAAAGCTGAGGCAGGAGGATCTCAGGTTCAAGACTCTTCTCTGCAACTTAGGATGACCCTGTTTTAGACCAGTAAAAGGGAGGTTAGAGGTGAAGCCCAGAGATATAATGCTTCTGGATTCATTCCAAGTACACACACACACACACACACACACACACACACACAATTGAAGTGTGGCCTAACACTGCAAATTCAGAGTGCCTACCATACATATTGCTTGATGACATTGTCTCTCCCAAGTTGTTCTTGCCCTTTTATTTTTTCCTCTTTTGTTGTACCTCCTAGTAGAGTGATTCTGAGCTTGGTTTTCACTGTTGAGAAGAACTTGCCTGGGCAACCTATCAAATCCTAATGGAAAGATGTCTCTGGAAGAGGCTAGGCTGTCCAGAGGCAAGGAGAGCAGACTAACCCTACAAACACCACTTCTCTATCTAGATAAAAAGTACCTTATTTACTGGGAACTTATTTTCTGTGTCTCAGTCTCTGCATCTATGCAGTGATGACATGTTTTATCTTTCTTTTTTGAGGGCAGATAAATTTGGTAACTTGAAAGCACCTGTTTATCCCCATAGCCCAGGAAAGAGCAGCAATAAAGAATGAATAAACCCACAAGATCAAAGAATAAGAAAGGAGACAATGACTAATTCAAAAAGCAAGCAGCGCCCTGGGAGGGTGGAAAGCGGGTGGGTGAGTAGTGACTGTGTTAAGTTTGCTTCTTTGTGCAGTGAAGTGCCTGCACAAGGGAGAAGCACAGATAAAGAAAGCCGATTTGTGCTGCAACCTTCAAAGGTCTCGGGATCTGACGGCAGCAGGGAACTGTACAGACTGGCAGCAAGGGAGGTCGGAGAATGGGCTTCAAGTCAATGTGGGTTGCACTGAGGCCCCCGGGTCACGTCCTCCACCCCATACTGATCGGCAAATGCTCTTCCTTTGTCTTAGCTAGGACTGGTTTTATCCTCTAAGGAGGATGAGCCAGAGAGTCTCTGGACCAGGGAACATGGGAACACTAAGGCAAGCAGCGAATAGGCACCATTCTAAGGTCACTGGGATGAAGAGATATATATATAAAACAGCAGCACCTAAATTCTTTTCTGTGGAAAGAAGTCACTAGGGGGAAAGGCCTGATGTTACTCACAATTGGTGGTCCCTAAACAAAATGGCCAAGTCCTTCTTGATCCCCAACAATAAGTGAAGGTAAAACAAACCATATGCAGTTATACAATCTGTCAACCATTTTCTTTTCTTTTCTTTTCTTTTTTCAGTACTGGGGGTGGAACCCATGGGCATTCTACCTCCAAGCTACACCCCCTGCCTATTTTTTATTCTTTATTTAGAAACAGGGTCTCACTATATTGCGAGGACCTCACTAAGTGGCTGTGTCTGTCCGCGAACCACAATCCTCCTGTCTCTGCCTCCAGAATGCTGGGATTACAAACGTGTGCCACCATGCCCGGCTACCATTTTCTTTCTCATGTGCCTTTTGTCAGGGAACTTCCAGAGGTTGTGTTCCACCAAAATTTGGATGTAAAAAAAGAGGGAGATGGTGAAAAATAGAAAATTCAGCATTGGTGAGCAGGAAAGAGAATTAACATGATAAGACAGATCTCAAACTCACCGTGCTTGACGATATGGCAGTGTTTGCTGTTATTTCACACCTACAGAAGACTTAACAAATGAAAAACAAAATTATGTACTATAAGGAAATGTAAGCACAGCACTCACTGTAGCCGTGAAGTAGGAAGGCTTTCGTAATGATTATGACCTGATGCCAAATTATAATGATTAAAGAATCGAAAATGTGGGTGTCGTGAAGGACATGAAGGAAGGGTGAGCAGGATGCAAATTCCTAATCACCTTTAGATGTCTTACATTGAAAAACCAAGATATGCAATGTAAATAAGTGAGAAACACAGAGATAAGTACCATAACAAAAATATATATATAAGACTATTAGAATTAATTACCAAAAGGGTGTGTGGCTGGGATTTGGGGTGGTGGTAAGAAAAGGGAATTGGTTTTGATTGTAGTAAATCTTATAGTATTTGTTGAGTTGTTAAACTATGCATGGTATTACTTAGCTAAAAGTTACTATTAAATTTCAAATATGAGGTTAGTTAACCCACATGAAGTACATGTGTTTTTTTTAGCCGGGCGTGGTAGCACACGCTTGTAATCCCCACGCTTGGGAGGCTGAGACAGGAGGATTGCATGGGTTCAAAGCCAGCTTCAGCTACTTAGTGAGGCTCTCAGCAACTTAGTGAGACCCTGTTTCCAAATAAAATATAAAATAGGTCTGGGAGTATAGCCCAGAGATAGAGAAGCCCCTGGGTTCCACCCCCAGTACCACAAAAAAAATGTATTTTTATATAAAAAGTTTTGTTGTTGTTGTACTAGAAAATGAACCCAAGGGCCTTCTACCTTCAAGCTATACCTCCAGCCTTATTTTATTTTATTTTTTTATTTTGAAACAGGGTCTCACTAAGTTGCTGATGCTGACTGTGATCCTGTGATCCTCCTGCCTCAGCCTCCCAAGTACTGGGATTATAAATATGTGCCACTGCACTGGCATAAAAAGTATTTTTAAATGAATATCAATCTTAAAGGCTTTGAAGTCCCTCAAAAGGCAGAATTTTATAAAAGTAAATCATGAATATTATGATAGAATTGTATAATATTGCTATACTTGTGTTTGTTAGTGAGATTCTATCAGTTTTTAGTTTTATTATGCAAATATATGGTATATTTTCCTCATTATTAATTGAAAAGCTGAGCTACTTCGTAATGAACATGACCATGTTTGGCGGTCCAGTCTGGCTCACATGGAGGCACTCAGATTTCCATGATCATTTGAAATCCTACAGAGTCATCCATTGCTAATTCAAACCTGGCCAGGCTTCCTGATTCTAATCTCATCCCGGGGTGACTTGAGGATAGCTACTGGATGGAATGTTCAGTTCAGTTGAATGTGAGCTGGTGCCAAGCTACATGTGAGCTGAGTGCTCCAGGGTGCCAGGTGATACATGGAAGAAAGAGAGATCACATGAGGCTGACGTCTTTGCACTGGCATGTGGTCCCCTTCTGCAGAAATACCAAGCAAAGACTTGTAGGTCAGCCACAAAGAAGCTATAGCTTTGCACTGTAAAAGGCAGCATTCAAAGGTCTTCCTCACCAGGAAGAAAAGTCCACAGGCCAGAGAGGGCTGAATGTAAGCTACACTCGTCTTCAGTCAGGTGTTTGATGAATAATTGTATTCTCGGAGAAATTTTCCAGCCATTACCTATGATCACTAGCCCTTCACAACATGTCTGACTTCAAGAAAATGGACAAAATGGAAAATGGAGTTGTTTACCCCATCTACCATGCTAGTTTCATCTTAATCCCCACCAAATTAATTCCCTGAAAATACTCAATGTTAAAGTAGACTCTGATATCTGACCGTCCTTGTTCCACAGGATGATGATGCAAGATCATCTTAGAATGCATGAAAAACATTAAATATCCTGGAAAAAAAGAGCTGGTACATAAAGTATAAAAAGGAGGAAAAAAGCCTTTAGGTTTTTGATTAGCAGAAGGAACACATCTTTATGTGCAAAAACCTGCCCTAACTTTCATCTTTGGGCAGTGTAGGCTATATATTAGGGATATATGAATTATGTTTAGAGAGTTCATATACATGTTACACAATCATGCTGAATAGTCTATTCTATAAAAACAGATTCGTGAATTTTAAAATTCATACGTATTGCCGGGCGTGGTGGCGCACGCTTGTAATCCCCGCGCTTGGGAGGCGGAGACAGGAGGATCACGCAGGTTCAAAGCCAGCCTCACTGGCTTAAGAGACCCTGTTTCCAAAAATAAAATAGGTCTGGGAGTGTAGCCCGGAGATAGAAGGGCTTCTGGGAACCCCAGTACCACCACCAAAAAAAAAAAAATTCATATGTATTTAATACAAATATTTTAAATAAAACAAAAAAGTAGAAAGTAACCCAAATCCTATCACCCATGGAAAAGCTCTTTGGCTGATATCTTTTTAGACATCTCTATATGGGCACATATGCAATTTTGTACAAATGGAATCATATCCTTCACATTGCCACCTAACCTGGAAATCTGTAAACTCTTAAATGACTAGATAAACTTTCATCAGGAATAGAAGTACTTTGGCTATTTATTATGGCTTAAAATTCATCACTTTGTGCATTCACTATTTCTGTTTTACACATTGAAACCATATCTGCAAAATGCACTGCCCCATTCAGTAGCCATTACTCATGTGTGGTTACTTAAATTAATGAAAATTAAATAAAATTAAAAATTCAGCTCCTGAGCTGCACTAACCATTTCTCAAGGGCTCAGTAGCTGCATATGCCTGGGGGTTTCATTACTGGATAACATAGAACAGCTCCAGTATGGCAGAACATTCTACAGGACAGTGCAATATTGGAACCAGATGTCCTAAAGACAGAGACCACTGAAGGGCTGAGGTTCTATTCACACACCTGAATTTTCCAACCACGTTGACTTTTGCCTCTTGCCTACATCAAGAGGGTTAAATCTCAACATTAGCAACCAGAAGTTGCAACTTAGAGGTCAGCCATTTGGATGCAAAAGCATAAAGAAAGATTTCCCTCACTGTTCCCGGTGATTTCTCACAGAGCATGGCTTCCAGCTGCTCTGGTGACCAGAACAGCACTCGCCTTCACACCACATCCCCTTGGGACCTCACAGCATTTTACTTACTCAGAATGAGTTGGAGAGTTTAAGGATAGCCCACCCCCAGTAGATCTGGATCCAGCCTACGTCAGCATGGGAAAAATCACTCCAAATATCAAAAATATAAATAAATCGAGGACAATTAAAGGGCAGCGAGGTCTGGGAACTGGATGAAAACCATCCACCCACCTGCAGTCCTCTGGATTTTAAAACTAGGATGATTGGGGGTGGGAGTGTTGAAGATAAAAAACATCTCCATGTGTTCGGTCTCATGTTCTCAAGCTGAGCAAATAACCTCCTTTTTTGGGTCCCTGTGTCTCTAGAGAATAGAACACAAAATTAAGTTCCATGCTTGTTCCAATTATTTGAGAAGATAAACTTCCAATTTTTTAAAATTTATGTTCCGTTTGAACAAGCACCTAAAGTCCCATGCTCTCTGATCTCACACAAGCCTTCAAGTCTCTGGAGGTTGAGAGTTTGGCAGTGAGAACAAACATTCTCACAGATTTCTTATCCTCTCCTCTTCCACTCAAATTTTAACTTCCTCAGAAATGGCCTTCAGGGCTTTTGTTTTAACACATCATCCTCCAGGCCTGTTCAGAGTATGGAAATAGGAGAAGGAGAAATTAACAGCATGAAAAATAATTTTCTGTTTCTATAGGTTCTCAGAATAGTTCAATTTGAAGTGACCTGGAGTCACTTCTCACTTGCTGTGAACTGTCCAGTCTCTGCTTACAAGCCATTTTTGTGCAGTGGGTAGCCATTTATCATGGAGATCTAGCCACTTCTCTACCCTCAAGAATGGTCTTCAGAAGGACTTTATGATTCATTTGTTCATTTATTTGCTCAATAAACACTAGTTGAGCAGCCAGTATGTACCGGGGGCAGAACTAAGTGGCATGTTTACAACCATCCATAAGAAACGTCTCCCATCCTTAAGGAACTCTAAGGAGAAAGAGAGGCACAAGATGGTGGTGATTTTTAGGACAGAGCACTGCACAGGGCACGGGGGACCCATTGCAAAATGGGTAAGGGGATGTGGTCCAAGGAAGCTTCCTTTAGGGAAGATACTTGAACTGAGTCTTCCAGGCTGGCTATAAATTAGCCACATGCTGAGGATAAGTAGAAACATCCCAGCATAGGAAAGACAGAGAATGGCACCATGTTTGTAAAAGGGCAAATAAATCAGCGAAGATGGTACAGCAGGGTGGCAGCAATGAGTCTGGAGAAGCAGACAGCTCAGAGGAGAGGCCCGCTGCTTCCCCCTGAAGGTGATAGAAAGCCACGGAAGGGTTTTAAACATAGAAGGACAAGAGAGAGTCATCATTTCAGAGAGCCTCATCATAGGGAATGGAGGAAGGGAGAGATATATCAGGAGAGAGATGGACACGCCAAATAGATGGTCACCTCAGAGCCTCAGAGAAGGAACTAATGCTTAGGCAAAGGAATTATTAAAAATCTAGATCTATAAAGTGCCCATTGAGGTGAATTCAAGGAATAGTGAGAGGCAACATTTTTAAGATTTGGTGGCCAATTGCATAAATGGAGGGAGCCTGGAATGGTTTAAAGACAATTTAGTGATTCAAAGATAAATTAGTGAAGGGGTGGTTAACAGGACATCTGCCCCAGCCTCTGAATGTGCATCGACATTCTTAGGACAGGGGAGCGGAGGCTTCTGTATGTGCCTCACAGCTGATACCCTAGGATATCAGCTGTGTTCTACTTTCTAGACTCCAATGACTCTCTCAAAAGCAAACAGGCAAAGAAATCTAAGTCATAATTTGCTAGGGGGGATATTTTGATTTTTGGTATCATCTGTATAAGACCCTTCCAGCCCTTTAGTCAAAGTATTTACTGAGATTTTGTGCTGTGCCCTGCTGAGCACTACAAGCACAAGAGAAGACAGGGCTGGGAATGGAGCCCAGTGGTAGGGTGCACAAGGGCCTGCATTCCATCCTCAGAACAACTAAAGAGAACCTATATTCAAACTCTTCATTAGCCCATTTTCCTCATGTATTTATACTTGTTTATTTGCTTACATCTAGTTGTTATTACCCTCATGCTTTATGGCAGTATTCCTCAAACTATAACATAAATAACAATCACTAGGAGAGCTTGTCAAACTACAGCCTCCGGGGCCCTAACTCCAGAGTTTATGATCCTCTAGCTCCACCAGGTTAGAAGCCCTGCATTCGCTTTTCTTAGCAATCTAGTGTGTTTCCAGTACTGCTGGCCTGAGGACCAAACTCTGAGAACCATTATCTCACAGCCTTGAGTGCCAGTAAGTCTGTGAAGCAATGTCAGGTCCTTCCTGTGGTCCTACAGTATCCATAACATGGAATTGACGTCAGTGGGAATACACAGGTCACAGAGGTGTCATACTGAGGCCTCGAGTGTTTATGTCCAGCCGCTCACCACACAGCTCTTGCCTCCTGTGTTTTAGTTGCATTTCCCACAGGGCATCACTGTTGCTGTTTCCTCTGAAGTTGCTGAAGTTACGGCTCTTGATGAGGTCAAATAGTCCCAGCTGGAGAGCTTTGCGACCTGGGAGCAAACGTTCCTCTGTCTGAACTTCTGTTATTCTACCTGAGCTTAAAAATCAAGGATTAATAAACTGATCACATAATGATCTGAAGAGGGTGATGAGATTTGCCAGATATTAACAGACACTGGGAAGGCTGCTATGGTCAGCTCAGGGCCAGTCATGCAGTTAGCCTGGACCACAAAAAAGATAAATGGGTAAGAAATCGCCTCGCAGGAACATTGTGAATTTAATGGTTTGTCTCTTGCTTTGTTTATGAATTCATTTTCTTGTGAATGGTTTCAAATCATGATCTCTTCTAGGCAGAGCAAAGTCCCTTCTGTTTACTTATAATGTTCGGGAGGATTTTTTTCCCCTAATCTTTTCCTTCAGGTATATAGTTTTCAATTTCACATATGGGAAAATGAAACAGGCAATTATTGCATAATCTAAGTACCAAGCGAAGAGAGAGTAGTGGGGGGTGAAAGAAGGGACAAATTTCAAGAATAGCATAAAGCAAAAAGTAAAAGCTTTGGCTTCTCCCAACAGAGAACTATATGAGACAAGAAGAGCTAGCTGAAGTAACTCATAAATCACACCTCTTTGGACCAGGAGTAGGAGAGCATCAAATGCATAAATATGGAAAGTGTGGAGGGATTGACTGCATTAGATAAAAGGCTGAGTTCCATTTTTTAATATCCAGATGACAGTAAGATAGCCTGGTATAAGTGTTTTGAAGTGTCTGGAAATCTAGGACTGGAGTTGAGTTGAGAAGGTAACTTGGGGTACAGTGTTGGGAGACCTCTACTTAGTGATCACTTATAGATTGATATCCAAGGGCCTGTCCGTGGTGAGCTCAGAGAGAGAGACCCATGAAAGAACAGAGGACTGAGGAAGGAATATTCTTTCTAAAAGGGTTCCAAATAAGTTTCTTTTTGGATTTGATATCTTTGAGTGTTTTCAGTTTCATGATTCAACTAAAAATGTAAGTGGAATTCCTAGAATATAGTATAGAGCTGCCCCTGTAGAAAGCCCCCAAGTCCCTGAGCATATGCCAGTGACTTCTGGCATATGTGCCCACCTGTATGGAAATCCTAGCTTTACCGCATATTTTAGAAGTTAAACTGGGGGCATTTTCATTTTTCTCAGAAAGGCATAATGAAGTAGTCTGAAATGGCATGCTAACTACCGCTCAAATGCCTGTAGCTTTCTCCTTCTTTCCATATCATTCATGCCATGTGATACTGATGAGGGGATACTTTCCAGCCACATTTGAAAAGCCTCCCCTTATGTTGCAAACCCAATGGTTTGGAAGAGAGATATTTCAAATAACTCAAAATATACCATGTAAACAAACTGGCCTTTTAGTATGAAGTGTACTAAATTAAAGAAACCAGATGCTTTGGTTGGCTTGGAAGGGTTGGATTATGATTGGCTTTCCTTCACTAGCCAATTTCTTCGGAGCCTCCTCACCTCCCCCACCCCCTACCTCCTAGCCTTTTTCCTCTCTCTTTCTCCCCTCATCCATTTTTTTTTCTTCCTCAGAAAGCTATAAGCTAAACACCTTCTGAAAGTAGTGTTGTTGTTACTATTAAACTGTTTACCTACACTCACTGAAATTTGATTACTGGAGACCTGGTTTCAAAGTGTAAATCACACCATCAATCATAGTTTTAGGTGGGAAGGACTTTCCTGTATACCAATGTTATTTGACTTTAAAATTAAACATTGAATATTCGTCTTTCAATGCTACTGAGACATTTTATAATGTCTCTACGAAATCATTTAGATCCGTAAATATCCTAGGTATTTATCTATATGAAATCAAGAAGTTTCACAACCTTCTGAGAGAGGGGTTCAAACTCAAATATCTCTGTTTATTAAAAGTTAAATAAAATAACTCCATGCAACTTAATAGCTTTCCCTGACACAGAAGCTTACACTGGCCAAATCTCTGCCATCTCAAATCAATTGATCCCTTGGGAAATTACTAGTCCATGTAAGTTGAAATCCATTTTCACCAGAAATACCTAGAGAACCATACTGGGAATGTATTTCCAGCTTGAACTCTAAGGGTAGAATATCCAGAAGCAAGGTAAAGAAAGGATAATTAAGGGGGAAAGCGTCACCCAGCCTGAGAGCAGTGAAAACAGATAGACACTGTTGCTTCAATGCTTAACATGCCATAGTTGAGGGAACTATCATGTTTCTGTGATTCAAGATAAAGACCTAGTGGTCTCTGTCAGAAGAGTTCATTATGGCTTAGAAGAAAGGTGGCTATAGGACATTTTTAAGTGTCAAGTGGTCTATAAGTATTAGGTGTAAAAAGCAAATTACCAGACACTGTCTCACAGCTGTGGAGTCCTACTGTATTTCATCTGGGTAAGAGAATCTTTTCTAAAGCCAGAGCATGTAAAAATGTACACATCTTTATGTTCTCCCTTTAGGGAGAAATGTTTCTTGAGTTTTAATAAATCAAGCCCAGAAATAGAATTCGTTCCAGATAATTTGGTGGAGAAAGGGGGTAAATTTCATTTTACATGTAAAGGATGTGGAAAAGGCACTCTAGAAATTCTCCATGGCCTCTTCTCTCCAAAACACCCATCAACACTACCCTTCCTCTTGACCCCTCTTCCCCTCTGGGTTGTCAGCTCCCAGCCAGTGGTGGGTCTCTGTGTCGTAGTTCTGGTACTTGCAGGACGACCTAGTGGCACAGCCAACTGGACACATCCTGGAGATGAATGTTCTGGTGTTTTTCTTGCCCCAACCGAGCCTGATAGCAAATCTTTTCAAAATGTATTATTATAATAGACTCCATAGGGTCTAAACATGATAACCAATGTACCCGGGATACCAGCTCTTTTGATGGCTTAGCATTTATTGCAGTCTGACTTAGCTTCCTTCTTCCAAAACAAGGCTAGAAAAATAGGTCTACCACGCCTTTCTGCTGTATCACTCACTTCACACAGACAGGACAAAACGGAATTATGATTTTCGTTAGAAGCTCAACATAGAGAATGAGCCAGAAAATACTTTTTTGTGTCTTAGCTTTGTATACTTATGCCAAAAGTGCTGTTCGAGTACTAATCTGTTTTGAAATGGTTAGGGATTTGTGAAAAACAAAGACAAAAACTTCTGAGCCTGGTAGCCCAGTTTGTCTTGCTTTTGTAAAGCTTAGGGAGTCTGGGAGTTCAGAGAAACAGCCCTGTGCCTGGCTGACTTGTGGCTGAATCAGTCAACAACCCCGGGCAGTATGGAAATCTTGACTTTCATCAGTGGGATGCTGGCTATCCAGGGATGCAGGGCTAACGGAAGAGAGTTGAGCAAAGTTGAGGAAAGAAATGTCAATACTGAAAAGCAGAGGGGACTGGCTGACAGAGTCTTCACCCTTGTTTCAAGACGGCTCCACTTCTAATCTTGGGAAGCCGATGTCAGGTGTTCTATTTACTGCGTCTCTTTTCCCCCTCTGTAATCCCTGGCTTCGTGGTACTGAACATCACTCAGAAACCCTGAGATGTGTTATTCTGCTGCCAAGGCCAAGGCTGCAGGCTCAAGCAGTGTTTTATAATTCATAACACCTTTGGATGATTATTAAGCTCTGAGCTTTGTGAGTTTTTTTGGATTACTCATGCTTAGAATGTCCATCCATCAGACTCGTAGGGTTGTGTTTTATCAACAAAGTTTTACAATCTCTTGTTAGGTTGTGATTGCTTCTTTCTTCCCTACATATTTTTTACAGAGAGTGATTCTGCATTAGTTTCTAACAGGTCTCACTAAGATATCTCTTTGTTGGAGAAGAATTCTTTTCATTATTTTGTTTTGTACGTTTGGATCGCGGTATCTGGGTAACTGGAATGATCACTCCTGTACTTAGGGAATGTCCTAGTGCTCTATCTCATTCTAAAAAATCTGTTTGTTCCTTTCATTTTCATCTACTCTTAGATTAGTATTTCTTTCCAGTTCAAACATAAAGCTGCTTATATTTTCAGCAGTCTAATTCTTTTTCATAATGGATTTTAAATATTCCCTTATGCATTCTTTTTTTGTTTTCCTCCCTTTTTTTCTCCTACTTTTATGATAATTTGTCCCCATACTGGAACTTTTCAAAACAGCATCAGCATATGGGGGAGTCAAGTCTCTCTTTTCCCCAGCAACACATCCCCAATTGTCTGAGTAGGAGAGTACATTTCATCCTAGGTGACTTTTAGTTACATCCCCTTTGCCTAAGGGCTAAAGATGCAAAAATTGTACTCAGAATAAAAAAACACAAAATGGAAAGTACTGTTATTAGAGACTCGGCAACAGCTTGAGAATGTCAGCTACTAAAGCCGTGGACACACGTGGCCAAGGTTGATGGAGCAGCTGCTTTGGGAGAATATTGCAAAGCCAGCTGTTATCCCCACTGGCACGAGAAGGTGCCAGTCACCACCCAAACTGCAGGTAGAGTGTGCCAGGGTCTGGGGAAAGAGCGTCTTCACATGCCAACTAGAAGAGGGCCTCGTTGTTTGCATGTGTCAGGATTCTATCTCAGTTACTTATGTGCTCCTCTCTCTGGCCACCCGTTCTCCCTTCACAGGTTGGAACGGAAAAGAAAGAAGACTGAGAAAGGAAACATCTTTCTTTTTCATTTTATGTTGTTCATAACAAATAATTTTATGGTTTCAATGTTGACTATGGCCAGGCTGGGCATCTTATGTTGATTTATGGCGCAGACACTAACACACACAAATAAAGGTGACTAATTCACTCTTCTATATAGACCAGTCAGTTTTCGAAAGCCAGGAGTTTTGCTAAACAGAAAACAGTGCCTCAAAATATTCCCAAGAAGCAGAGTATGGTGGTGCATACCTATAGAGGCTAAGACATGAGGACCTCGGGTTTGCGCCAACCTCAGCAACTTAGCGAAGCCCCAGCAACCTAGTGAAACCCGGCTTCAAAATATAAAAAAAAGGGATGTGAGGTCCTTGATTCCATCCCTAGTAACACACACACACACACACACACACACACACACACACACACACACACTTTGTTACCTCCAAGCAGAAAGGGAAAAATATATATTTTCTAATTCTGTTTACCACAAAGTAGGAAGAACAAGATACATTACCTTCCCAGGATTTGTTTTAACTTGGAATTCGACTCAGTTTCATAAAAATGAGATCTATTCAACTTTCACTTTGGCTATAGGTACTTTTCTTGTTTTGTTTTTCAGATCTAAAAGCATTAACCTAGACAAGAAATTAGAAAGCAACAGCTTCCTGTCCCCACTGCTCACTATGTGTAAAGCAAAGCATCCTAATTAAACAGCACAGTTTTCTCCAGAAAATAAAAGATGAAAGAAAGGGCTTTTCCTGTGTGCATACTCCTAGTCTTTTGGTGATTTTATTCTCCCCAGCTTATTTAGAGGTGGTAACGCAGTGTATATATAAGCAAGCAAAGTTATAGTTTACAATGGAAATTGAAAAATCTTTTGCTCTTAGAATGATTCCAGGAATTCAAATAGATAAATAAGCAATGTGTTATTTCCCAGTCTGGCATGATGCCACATGCCTGTAATCCCAGTCCACGGGAGGCTGAGACAGAAGAATCACAGGTTTGAGGCCAGCTTCAGCAACTTAGCCAGTCCCTCAACAACTTAGTGAGACTGTTTCAAAATAAGAAATTAAATAGGGCTGGGGTGTATCTCAAAGTAACATACCCAGTAACACACACATATACACAAAATAAAAGACACAGTATCTTCCATAGTTTCAACCAGCAAGAGAAAGTCTTTCCTCCAAATCATATAGGAATAGCAATAAATGGCAATTCTGTGGGGACATCTACCCCATTACTGGTTTACCAGTGTCCCCAAGACACTGTTCAATGTCTCTCTATTCCTTTGACTAGCAAGTGGGTTATTAAGGAGCATTCCTGAAGACTGGACAGAGTGGAGCAGGTGGAGATTGGTGCGATCAAGGCTCAGCACAGGGAAGAGAGACCCGAGTGGCTTCAGGTTGCTGGTTGCAGCATGTTGATAGTGGAGGCGAGGGAGGCTGCCCCGTGATGTGGGAGGGAAGCGGTGACCTTCTTCAGAGAGATATCCCAGAACAGCTTCTGCAAAACAGCAGCAGTTAGTTCCCAAACTTGCAAGCACTAATGGAGGGTGGTATGCTTGTGTGTTACACTGTACTGGGTGCCCTTGACTCAGAGGGAGGATAAGGCAGATGAGGGGGAAAGGCAGGGACACGTTCAAAGTTTTCAAAACATAGCGCAAGACAACGTTATCACAAAAGGCATGAGGCACAATGGGATCAAAAGCCAACTGGACAACAGACCATATTTTACACAACCCCATTTGTCGGTATGCCCAGGATGGGGAAATCTACAGACAGACTAGAACAGTGGTTGCTTGGGGCTATGGACCCTAGGATGGAGGGATGAAAGGTACCCACTGAAGGATACAGAGTTTCTTTCTGGGGTGATGAAAATGTTCTAAATTGACTGTAGTGATGGTTGCACATGTCTGCGAATATACTAAAAACCACTGAGTTGTACACTTTAAATGGGTGAATTGTGTGGGTATGTAAATTCTACCTCAATAAAACTGTCATTGAAAAATGTGAGGTAATAAAATGTAGGGGGAAAAAAGCCAAGTAAATGGAAGGAGCAATAAATACTTGAGAAGTGAATCTTCTTCCTCAGCCCTCAGCCCCAGTCTGTACTCCCTCCCCACATACCCACAGAAAACAAAACAGAGACAACTGTAAAACAGCCACACTCGCCAAGAAACAGTGAAACGCCCCTGACAGAAGACAGGTGCCTCGTTCTCTACCCCATTCGAAGCCCACTTAAAGGTGAGACTTGATAGAGTCCCAACTTAGTCCTAGACAAGTCGTGAGCTTGTGAATTAGCTTCTTTTCCAGACAAAAAGACTTTAGCTCATAAAACAAAGTCTGGGATAGAAGAGAGTAAACTTGTACGCTCTCTGAAGCTGTCTCATAAATAACAAAAAAAAAGAGGAAAAAAAAAAAAAGATTGGCACCAGGTAGGTCACACCGGAGACTAGAACATTTACAAAGTTCTTCTATTTGAATTTATTTCAAGCAGTCAATAAATAAATGGTCCCACGCTATTAAAATTGGAGAAAAGAGAAGACTACAAACAAGTGCTTCTACCTCCTGCAATTTGGTCCATTTCCCCAGCTCCCTTCTCAGAGAAAGATGCAGTTGTTCACTTGATGACCCTGGTACCCAATATATTTTCTTTGGGGCCATCTTTTGAATATTATTTTTGTATAAAGCCAAGTAAATGAATGGAGAAGTTGAAAAACATAATCAGAATGTTACATTGACACTGTTGTAGATTTTCCAAATGCCCAAAAACAAGAAATGAATAGAAAAGAGCTTGCCAAAGTGAACATGTTATGTATCTTTGTATAGGGCATATTCCCAAGTGGGAAAAATATACTTGGATAAAACAAAATAACAAAATATTTATTGAACATTTCAAATTTATGACATATATTTATTACATTGAGGCAGAAACCTTGTCCTCAAGGACTTACATTCTAAACTTTATGTGTTTTTCCTCTTCCTTATTTTCTATCTTTAGTGCTCAGAAAAGGCACTTTTAGCTATTCAGCAGGAGTTACAGATAGTCTACCCAGCCACAGGATTATAAGATACCCCCCTGCCCTGAGCTATCTCTCTTTCCAAACTGTCCTTCTTAATGATAGACAATGATTGCTAGTGATCGTATGGGGCCTTTGAGATACTACCAGACACCAGATGAGACTTTTTATAATGAACTCAAAAAAATTCCATATTAATATTAGTCTTGAATGATACAGAAGTAACTGTTTTGTATCACCAGAAATATTACCTGGGGTGGTGCTGTTCCACTCGACAGGGTAGCTCAGTCCCTTCAATCACACGGCTATGAGAAAAACTGGACTTGTGCAATGCATCAAGGTTTGGGGGAAAAACTGCTAAAAGTCTCAGAAAGATGTCAATAAAGTTGGCAGTCAGTGTTAAAGGTCCACTATGTCAAATCTAAAGTTCTTCAATTAGGAATTTTGGAAATTTATACCTTTATTTCTGGTACGGGGTATTGAACCCACGGGTACTCTAACTCCGAGCTACACCCCAAGCCTGATTTCAGTTTTTGTTTCAAAGCAGGATTTCTCTAGTTTGCTGAGTCTCACTATGTGTCTGAGACTGTCTTCCAACCTGCAATCCTCCTCTTTCAGCCTCCCAAGTACTAGGATTCCAGGCATGTACCACCATCCCCGCCTGACTGGGAGTTTGTACTTTTTTTCTTGCAGTACTGGGGATGGAACCCAGAGGCATTCTACTCTGAGTGACACCCCCAGCCCTAATTTTTTATTCTTTATTTTGAAACAGGTCTCACTGGGTTGCAAAGGGCCTCACTAAGTAGTAGCTGAGGCTGTCCATGAACCGTGATCCTCCTGTCTCAGCCTCCCAAATGCTGGGATTACAAGCGTGCGCCATCACGCCCGGCTGAGTTTGTACTTTTCCTTGAAGGATTACAGTGGTCTGAGGCATTGAGAGATGCTGCACTGATGGCGTTCAGCTTTGTGTCATCACCTGAATGTCCCTAAAATGGGAATTGGGACTTCTCTTAGTGTCCCATAATAATGTGTCCCATAAATAATGTGAAGTGTATGTGTATCTTTCTGTGCTCCTAATCTCATCAGTAAATACAACAGTAGCACATTTTCCTGTTTCAGTCCTAGTTTTGCTTCCAGTGTGAGAGCAGATTGTTGTTAAAGGCCTCCGGAGCTGAGATGCACCAATCAAGGACAAGCATGCCCTCCCCTCCCCCCTGGGGTTGAAGCCACCTGCAGAGTCGCCTGGTTTTTTCCTTAACAACTGAGCTTCTCTTTGCCAGGCCAAGAGTTTATCTTTCACTACAGGTGACATGACCATTCTGTCTCTGTCCCCACTTCCCCTGCCCCCCCCCAAATTCTATCTCTCTAAAGAAACCATCTGCCGGCTGGCTCTCTATTTGCTGTTCTGAACCCTCTTTTCAACCACCTATCAAAAGTTCATACTCAAATTTTTCAGCACCTTCTCCTTTTCAAATTATTCTGTATAGCAAGGCGTAGTGGCACACACTTGTAATCCCAGCATTTGGGAGGCTGAGACAGGAGGATCACGGTTCACAGCTAGTCTCAGCTACTTAGTGAGGCCCTTTGCAACTTAATGAGACCCTGTTTCAAAATAAAAAAAAAAAGAATAAAAAAATAGGGCTTGGGTGTTGCTTGGAGGTAGAAATTTTTTTGGTTCCATACCCAGTACTGCAAAAATAAATAAATAAATAAATAAATAAATAAATAAATAAATATCTGTACGTCAGTTTGCTCCACAAAGCTTCTCCTAGCTCATCAGAGCAGCGAGGATCAGTTTTTGCCAATCTAAGTGCCCGAATCCCAATGAGACACAATTCATAAACTCCAAAGCATATAAGTAGATGCTTTCTCCCCTCTGCTTCATGTGTTCCGTTCTGTTGGAAGACTGTGCTCTGGGGTGTGATCTTTCACATGTGTGTTCATTTATAAAATAGGATATCCATCAGTGTTCAGCAATGTCTTCCCACTGAGGTCACTGAGCAAAAAAAAAAAAGTAAAAATACATTTTATAGACTCATTCCAGACTAATTAAATCGAATATCTTATTGAAAACAACTGATTGTAGAAGGTTAGTTGAATGTTAGGTTAACTTCTTATTTTCCTCCCATCTCTTCCTGGAAAGATGGTAGCAAAAGGAAAGAAATCCTGATCAGCTTGAAAACAGAAGAAAAACAAGAATATATTTGGGTTGCAAATTAACTTCTGAATGGTATGTTTTGAAGGCTAAAAGTGTGCAAAAACTTATGTTTAGTTAGTCACTATATGTCACGCCAATGACAAACACTTTGTATGTGATGGCTCCTTCTTTGTTGACTAACACATAAAAATCATACATATTCATGCAAATGATGTTTCCAAACATGAATATACTGTGTAGTGTTCAAATCAGGATACACATATCTAGCTCTTCAAACATTTATCATTTCTTTGTAGTTGAAAACATTTAAAATCTTTCCTTGTACGTTTTTTTTATTTTTTATTTATTTATTTTTATTTTATTTATTTATTTATTTATTTATTTATTTATTTATTTTTGCCAGTACTGCGGATGGAACCCAGGGTCCTTCTACCTCCGAGCTACACTCCCAGACCAATTTTATATTTTATTTGTTTTTTTTTTTACTTTCTATATTTTTTATTTTTTATTTTTTTTAAATTTTTTTATTGGTGCATTATATTCATACAACTTATTGGGGTAAAAAACTTGTGTGTACAAACATGTACTCATCGCTGATTTAACCCCTACCCAAATACCACCCCATTCCCTCCCCGTCCCTCCCTCCCTTGCTTGGCTTAGTGATTGACTTCAATATGTTTAAGTACATTGTGTGCTTTAGAGATTTCCTCTTCCCCCCTCCTTTCTCCTCCTTTAGGTTGTCTTGTTTGCTCCTCTTTTCTCCCTAACTCTCACATATTAGGGAAAGCATCTGATTTCTTATTTTCTGTGCCTGACTAATCTCACTTAGCATAATGTCCTCCAGTTCCATCCATTTCCCTTTATATTTTATTTGGAAACAGAATCTCTTAAGCCAGCTGAGGTGTGTGCCACCACGCCCGGCTGTAGGTTTTTTTAAATAAACAAAGCTGGGCATGGTGGCATATGCCTGTAATCCCAGTACTTGAAGGCTGAAACAGGAGAATTACAGGTTTGAAACCAGCCTCAGCAACTTAGCAAGATTTTTCAGCAACTTAGTGAGACCCTGATTCCAAATTTAAAAATATATATATAGGGCTGGGAGTGTACCTCTGAAATAGAATGTTGTGGAATCCTCAGCACCACAAAACTAAATAAGCAAACAAAATTAAAAATTAATAAATGACACATGGTCATTGTCTATAGTCACTCCACTGTACAATATCACACCAGAACTTACTTCTCCTATCTAACTATAATTTTGGACCCACTCACCATTCCCCATTCCTTCTTCCCCCTACTCTTGCCAGACTCTGGTAACCACTTTTCTCTAGACTTCTATGAGATTAGCTTTTTAGAGATTCCACATCTGAGTGATATCATGTAGCATTTGTCTTTCTGTTTCTGCTTTATTTAACATCTTAGCATAACGATCTCCAGTCCCATCCATGTGGTGGCAAGTGAGAATGCAATCCTTTATGGCTGATAATCCCACTGTGCATTCTTCATCCATCCATCAGTTGATGGACACCTACATTGTTCTATTTCTTGCCTATGGTGACAGTGCTTCAATAAATGTGAAAGTGCCGATATCTCTTGAACATAATGATTTCATTTCCCTTAGAGATAGACCCAGTAGTGGGACTGCTGGATTATATGATGGTTCTATTTAATTTTTTTAGAACCCTCCATACATATGAATATTCTCTCCCACTCTGTAAGTTGTCTCTTCACTCTGTTAACTGTTTCCTTTGCTGTGCAGAAGCTTCTTAGTTTGACATGATACCAACTATCTTTTCTTCTTTATTTTTTTCCTGTGCTTTTAGATTGTTATTCAAAAAAATCTTTGTTCCACTGTCATGATACATTTTGCCTATCTTGTATTATAGTAGTTTCATATCTTACGTATAACTCTTTGATCCATTTTGAGTTGATTTCTGTACACAGTGAAGGGGAAGAGTCTAGCTTCATTCTTCTGCATGTAAATATCCAGTTTTTCTAGCACCATTTAGTGAAAAGACTATCTTTTCCCCAATACATGTTCTTAGCACCTTTTCCAAAGAGCAGTTGAATATAGACTACAAGACTTTTTATTCCATTTCATTGGTTGATGTGTCTGGTTTATACCAATTTTGTTCTGTTTTGACTATTGTAGTTTTTTAGCATACTTTAAAGTTTGACAGTATAATGCCTCCTGCTTTTTTCTTTTTGCTCAAGATTGCTTTAACTATTTGAGATTTCTTTCCTGGTTTGTTACATACAATTTTGGGATTCTTTTTTGGATAGTTATATAAAGAATGTTATCCGTATTTTAATAGGAATTGCATTGAATCTGCAGATTGCTTAGAGCAATATGGATATTTTAACAATACCAGCTATTTCAATATATGAACATGATATCACTTTCCATTTTTTGTTATGTGCCCTCTTCATTTTCATTCACCAGTATTTTCTTTCATACAGTGTTTTCATTGTAGAGATCGTTTGCCTTTGGGGTTAAATTTATTCCTAAGTATTTTATTTATTTATTTAGTAAATTAGTTTATTTCCTTGATTTCTTTTTCAGATGACTTTCTATCGGTATATAGTAATGTTACTGATTTTTGTATGTTGATTTTGTACCCTGTCACCTTGCTGAATTTTTTATTAGTTCTAATCGTATTTGGTAGCCTTTGGGGCTTTCTGTATGTAAGACCAATGTCATCTGAAAACAGTGACAATTTGACTTCCTTTTTTCCAATTTGGATGCCCTTCATTTTTTTCTCTTTCCTAATTGCTCAAAAGTAGTGAAAGTGGGCATCCTTGTCTTGGTTCATATCTTTGAGTGAAAGCTTTCAGCTTTTAATACTTCTACCCACTCTCACCCACATCCCACCTTATCCAACCACTTAAGAAATAAGATCCTCTGAAGATTAATCCTATGATTCTGTGAAAAGTGTTGACCATAGACTCATATCTTCCAATAAATGAAGCATACTATGAGCTATATTTGAGGGTTATTGCCATATAATATTTTCTAACTGAATAGATCAGTTTCCCAACCGATGTGCTGTGAGTGGATTTCTAATGTGCTGAAATGCTGAACCCTCTTGGTCCTCAGTGTGGCCAGGCAAGCCTGGGACAGCCAAGATCCCAGGCCAAAAGGCCCTGGACAAGACCAACCAGGTTCTTTTAACTCAGTGGGAAATCAAATATTATTTTATATATGATACACATTTTAAAAAGCTCTAGAGAGACAGAGATGGTAGACTTTTGAGAGTCTGAAATGATATGTAATACAATGTACCAAGTATGTGCTTAGTACAGAAAACATGTGCTGAACATAAATCCATGCAAGAGTTGTAATTATACATACAGAGTAAAGCCAGAAGCATCAGCATATCCAATGGGAAAAACTAAGTAGTAGGTACTAAAAGAAATTGTCCTCCTGACATCAGATGACACAAAATCATTGTCATTGTAGTATATTGCTCGCAATGATGACGATCCCTAATACAATAATACATGAGTTTGGCTGGCCCCAGTGGTGCAGGCTTGTGATCCCATATCTTGGGCGGCTGAGAGAGGAGGATGGCACAGGTTCAAAGCCAGCCTCAGCTACTTAGTAAGGCTCTCAGCAACTTAGTGAGACCCTGTTTCCAAATAAGGGATAAAATAGGTCTGGGAATATAGCCCGGAGGTAGACAAACTCCTGGGTTCCACCCTCAGTACCACACACACACACACACACACACAAATAATAATAATAATAATAATAATAATAATAATAATAATAATAATAAATACATGAGCATAATAGAGTTACAATATGTACTCAAAGAACATTGATTGAAAATAAAAATATTGTTGCCGGGCATGGTGGCGCACGCTTGTAATCCCCACACTTGAGAGGTGGAGACCGGAGGATCGCGCAGGTTCAAAGCCAGCCGCGCTGGCGTAAGAGACCCTGTTTCAAAAATATAAAATAGGTCTGAGAGTGTAGCCCGGAGGTAGAAGGGCTTCCAGGAACCCCCAGTACCACCAAAATAATATATATATATATATATGTTTATTTATCACCTCCAAAATAATTATTTCAGTATATTTGGAGTTTTTTTCAGTTTCAGTTCTCAATTCAAACAGATTAAAATCATATAATTGGATTTATACTTGAAAAACTACTTCTCTGGGTTCATTTATCACAAAGGGGAAAGTAGTATAGTGCAGTTTATAGATAAGGGAATTCTAAGCTTTGTTAGACTTTAATTTCAGAATTATATATATAATTCTGAAGTTATATATATTATAAATTATATATATTTATAAATTACTATAAATTATATATATTTATAGATTATATGTATTATATATATTATAAATTATATATAATTCTGAATTGTATATATATATATATATATACATCTGCATATATATATGGATCCATCGAAAACAGACTATGAAACATAATAAGGCTTGATAAAGACAGAAGAGTCCAAAAGACAATTTTATTATGATGTGTGATTATTCAGGTAACTCAAGCCTTGTTTATACAATTCATATTTGCATGTCATATGCTTATAAAGGTCATGGGCAACCTGGGTGAGTAGACTCATGGCTGTGTGCCATGACCCGCCTTCTGCCTGTCTGTGCAGCCAGAAGAATATTCATGGTGGCTTAGCACACTTTTCCAGAAGGATCCCTGCACACAGAGGACAGAAGACGACATCTACACTGTGGGTGAGAAAACCATTTCTGAGGGCAGGGAGCAGAGAGAGAAGGGGGCACAGTAACAGGCCTTGCCGAGTGATCAAACATGCCATGACCAAAATGGATGCATAAGGCCATGAGTTAAAGGAAAAGATAACCCATTCATTTGAGGATCTCTTAAATGTATAAAGCATCCTGACAGTTTGTTCTCAACGGAGCAGCCAGCTTGATCCCTTAAAAACTTTAGTCAGATCGTGTCGCGCTCATTACAATCTCATGTTTCACAGTGAGTCCCTACACCATCCTTCACTCCCTTCCGGTCTCAATCCATCCAGGCTACTATAACAAAATGCCTTATAGAGGACAACAATAGGAATCGATTGTCCACAGTTCTGGAGGCTGGGACGTCCAAGATCGAGGCACCACATGTTCTACGCCGGGTGAGGTCTTGCTCTCTCACCCCTAAGGCGATGCCCTCCACGGCTCCTCAATGGTGCAAGAGGCAAGGCAGAGCCCTTCAACAGCTTCATTTATTTATTTACTTATTTTTATTTATTTATTTATTTTTGGTGCTTGAGATTGAACCCAAGAGTGTCATTCTACCCCTGAGTGCACCTCCTGCCCTATTTTATTTTTTTTTTTTATTTTGAGACAGGGTCTCATTAAGTTGCTGAGAATCTGGTTAAATTGCTGAGGCTGGCTTCAAACTTGCAACCTTTCTGTCTCAGCCTCCCAAAGGTTGGGATTATAGGAAAGCACCACCATACCCAGCTCTTTAACTTCTCGTATAAAGGCTTTCATCCCACTTATGAGGGCAGAGCCTACTGACTCAATCCCTTCCCCCAAAGACCAGCCTCTTCCGCCCATTAATACGGGGATTCAATTTCAACATGAATTCTGGAGGAACTGATTCAGACCTAGCACCTCCTCACTGTCCTCATCTCCTCCTACTCCCCCTCCCCACCCCCGTCTCTCTCTGCTCTAGCATGCTTGCCTAGTTGCTGTTTCTAGAACATACCAGGTGTGTTTCTTACGTTGTTTCCTCAGCCTGAAATGCTTCCCCCAGATAGTCTCAAGACTCCTTCCACATTTTATTCAAGTCTTTGCTCTGAGTTGCCTCGGGGTGGCCTTCAAAACCTTGCTGTATTTAAGCAGCTGCCCTAAAATTCCCAGGCAAAATGGAGTCCACCATGCACACCCCCATCCCTCCTGCCCTACCTTAGCACTTTCATTACTTTCCTATGGAAGGCAATCGACTTACTGATTCTATTGTCTGTCTTTCCCCTAGATTCTTAGCATCTCAGCCCCACAAGAGTAGGCACATTTTGTCTGTTTTATTTGCTGCTATATTCTCAGAGTCTAGAACAGGTCCTGGAATGTAGTAAACACTCAAAGATATATTTGAAGAATAAAGGAATAAGCATCCCCTTGTTCTGAAGCCCCCATAAATTAAAACCAGAGGTATAGACTTGGTCATAGAAATCAAGGATGTAAACAGTAATGGGTAGAGGGGGGTCCCTAAGCTCCTTCCAGTGCTAAGTTTTTTATCTAAACATCTAAAACACACACACAAGCCGAGCGTGGTGGCGCACGCTTGTAATCCCCGCGCTTGGGAGGCGGAGACAGAAGCATTGTGCAGGTTCGAAGCCAGCCGCGCTAGCGTAAGAGACCCTGTTTCAAATATATAAAATTGGTCTGGGAGTGTAGCCCAGAGGTAGAAGGGCTTCCAGGAAGGAACCTCAGTACCACAAAAAAAAAAAAAAAGAGACCCTGTTTCCAAATAAAAAATGTAAAAATAGGTCTGGGAGTGTAGCCCAGAGGGAGAAGGGCTTCCAGGAACCCCAGTACCACCAAAAATAAAAATTAAAAATAAAACACACACACAAGCTGGGTGTGTTGGTACATGTGTGTAATCTCAGAGCTTGGGAGGCTGAGACAGGAGGATCGCACAAGTTCAAAGCCAACCTTAGCTACTTAGTGAGGCCCTCTGCAACTTAGTGAGACCCTGCTTCCAAATAAAGTATAAAATAGGTCTGGGAGTATAGCCCGGAGGTAGAAAAGCCCCTGGGTTTCACCCCCCAGTACCACACACACACACACACACACAAAAAAAAACAACTTAAATGAATTTTGTTAAACCTCCAAGTTTCCCAAACACATTTAACTATATCACTTTCTAATTCACATGATTAATTGCATATCAAAGAATATTATTCCTCCCTTTAAACCTACTTTAACAATGACTTAGATTTTTATAACCACATCAAAAATATTATGGGGTGGGAAATTGGGTAAGGGCTAATTGGGCGATGTGTGCATGTATGTCTCCACCATCTTTTATCCCATTAAGATATATGACTACAAGGCACCAATAAAAATTTTTACAAAATAAAAATAATAAAAAATAATATTCTTCATTTAATATATAAAGTATGACAGAAAGTCAATATGGAATTTATACAAATCTTACATATGTTCAATATTTGTATGGCAATGTCAATAAGAATATTAATAAAACTTTATTACAAAGTGACTGGCAAAGCACTTTCATCTATGTGATTTTGTTTAATACTGACCTTCTGTGAAGACATTACAGGGAAGACATTACGATCCCTACTTAACAAAATGGAATATTTAATGAAGCCAGAATGGGTAAAACTTACTCGGGTCACAGAGGTACTGAATAGCTTTTAAAGCTATGGAATTCTTCCCTTTGTGATGTAGTTTGAAATACTATATAATGCTCATCCTCCATTCACAGTAGATCATGGCTCTCAGTTTAAGTCAAAACACCTTTGATCAGGGATTTTAAAACATTACTTAACAATTACTTAAGGGCACAGACTGAAAAGCCATCACTCTGGTTTCAAATCTGGCTTCATACTCTTTATCTCATCTGGACAAAGTAATTGAACATCTCTCTCTCTCTCTCTCTCTCTCTCTCTCTCTCTCTCTCTCTCTCTCTCTCTCTCTCTCCATCTGCAGAGTTCTGCTAGCAGTGCTGCTTATCCAAGGAGTTACTAAATGAGTTAATGCACGGAAAGCTAGCAATGAAAGCTATACAAATAGAAGTTACTTTATTTTTACTAACAGCATAACTTTCTATAACATAGATATAATACATATGATGGATTCAACCATTTCCCCGAGTCCAGTTTTTGCCGTCTGTTTCCTTTCTGGGAAACAAATACAAAATGAGCAACAGTTGGAGCTTAAAAGAATCCCGAGTGTTGAGTTAGCACAGAGGGCTGGAACGAAGGACTCCCATATACTTCCTGGTGCTGAGCAGGCTCTAGCCATGAGCGCGGTGGCCTGATGATCCCTCTCAGGTCAGCAGACTTGGTGTGGAAGTCTCCTAAGAACAGACTATCTCCCGGGACTTAGAGTATTTCCTATCCGTGATCAGCAACATCTTTTCTTGCAGTATTTTGGCAAGTTTGTTCTTGTTCCCGTCCAGAATCAGGAAGTTCAGAAGCCCATGAAAACAAACAATACATAAAAATGCTTCTCTCCAATTATGCAAAGTTCAAAAACACAAGAAATTATTCAGCAATATTGGAACTTGGTTGATATTTTAATCCCACTAATTACATTTATTCTCATCAATCTACCCATCTTTTCCTTCCCAACAAATACTTTTCTTGGAAGAGATTCTCATGAAGTTCTTTTTTTTTTATCTTGAACTATACTTAGGGGTGGTGCATGGTTAGACAGGTTACCAATATATTTTGCAAAAATGTACAGGCATTTTCATGCCCTGGACAGTTCTGTCCTCAGAGCAATTGTCAAACTGTGTTTTATCATTAATTGGGCTTACTACTGTTCCTAAGATCAGTATGCTATTTGTCCTAAAAGCCTCATAATTTCGGTCATCATAGTTGGAACGATTGCAAGAAAATGCTCTACATTGCTGCTTTCTAAAATTTTGCATATTTGAGATCTGCTTATTATGCAAAATTGGCTCCTTGATATAACATTCCTGACTTTCTGCATTGTGTCCAATAGACTCTGCCCTCTCTCTCTCTCTCTCTCTCTCTCTCTCTCTCTCTCTCTCTCTCTCTCTCTCTCCCTCTCTCTCCCTCTCTCTCTCTTTCTCCCTTCCTCTGCCCCCCTCCCTACCTACCCACCCAGTCACTCAACTAAATCCAATAGGAATTTTTCAATTATCACTTCACCTAAACTCTCAGAAAAATCTGTCAGGAGACTCTTTTTCCTTCTTGAAGGGCTCTCTTCAGTGACACACGCAGCTCTGATTTTCTTCCTGCCTCATGGCTGCTCCTTCTTTATGGCCTCCTCTTCCTCCAGCAAGACATTAAATGTTGCAGTTGCTTAAGACTGAATGCTTGACGCCGTTCACTTCTCGCTCCGTTTCCTGGACAGCCTCACATATGTCCACAGCTTTCTTTGATTTAAAAATTTAGACCTCCATCCCCAGACCCATATGTCCAGCTGCCTACTTGATATTTTACTTTGAATCCCAGTTACACACTCAATGCATCCAAAGTTGAGTGCATGAACCGGGTTCCTCTAGAATCCTTTTTTCTGTGATTACATCATCAGTCATCCAGTCATGCAAAACCAGAAATCTAAGAATTATTATTGATGCAGTTCCTTACCTCATCATGTCAATTTCCCTACTAAATATCCTGAAAATCTACTTTTCTTTACCAGCACCACCACCCTTCTCTAAACTACCATCTTTTCTCTGGACTATCTAGTAATCTCCTAACTAATCATTTTCCCCCTCCAATCCATTCTCCATACTGTATTCCATGTTGATTTTCCAATGTGATAGCTGTACATTTTATTTTCCCATTAAAATCATTTTCATTTTCTGGATTTCTAAATCTCTTGGAGTTAAATCACGCTTCCCAGCTTATCCTACAAAGTCCTGAAAATCCTCTAGCTTCATTGTGGGCCATGCCCCACCCCACCCTCTTTGTTCTCTTGGCTGTGACACACTTGGCTTTGCCATGACTTCTTAAACATGCCATTCTCCTCTTTGAGAATTCCCTTGTTCTGTGATTGGCACAACCAACCATCAGTTATGCAAGACAGAAACCTAGAAATTACCCTTGACACCTGCCTCTCCTTCACCCCAGTGTTCAATTCCTCCCTGCACCCATGTTCTTTTTTATCTCCTTTCTTCCTCTTTTTCCTCCTCTTTTCCTCTTTCCCATCTTTCCTCCTATATAGATATTTTTTCCAGAAAGCCATATATTTCTTCATAAAGACTACAAGTGATTTCTCAAAATACCATTGTTAATTTAAGTTTTTTGCCTATATTCACAGGAATTTACTTACTTCTAGCAACCTAGTATTAGAGTCTAGATCATATCTTCAACCATTATTCTAAAATATGAATGTCTTTTAAATGTAAAAAATATATTTAATTAAATATTTTAGAGTAACTGACTCTCTTTCCATTGTAACTGAAATATTTTATTGTAGGAAGTCATTTTAAACTCAAATATTTTACCCACATAAAATCATAAAAATGCCTCACAATGTTCTTTGGAGAGGGACTCAAACCCAAATATTCCAGTATCATTAAAAGTCAAACATTTTGGTTTACTCCATATTTACCCATTTACATGGCTTTCTTCTGAACTGTTAATGGTCTGAGCTCTAAAAGGGTGTCCTTTGTACATTTGTATGTCTCTTTCGTTCCCCGCCCACTTTCCAAAATTTGTGTATCTTCCATAGTCATTTGTTGAAATGAACTGAGTTAGACTGGGATTGCCCTCTGAGCCTGATCTAGAACCAGCCCTTTGAGGACTTACATACTTGAAAGTTCTATTAATTATAATCCCAGCATTTGGGAGACTGAGACAGGAGGATTGTGGTTCGTGGCCAGACTCAGCTACTTAATGAGGCTCAGACTCTGCACTCAGAGAGACTCTGTTTCAAAATAAGAAATAAAAATAGGGCTGGGGGTATAGCTTGGAGGTAGAATGCTCCTGAGTTCCATCCCCAGTACCGCAAAAATAATAATAATAAAAATAACAGTTCTACTGAGCTGCAAGATGCCTCTATGTCTGGTGGAATCTACATCCCACTGTGGTCTAACCTGTACCACTGGGACACACAGTTCCCAAGCCACGGTCCACAGCATACATGTCCTGAGCATCTAATACTGCCATGAAAAAGCACTGGAGTATGCATTCTGCTTACCTCAGATCACAGTTTTCATACCCATTTTTATTAATTCCAGCAAGCTGTTTCAGTCAGCATTCTCACCATTGTGACCTAAACACTTGACCTGCAAACTGTAGAGGAAGAAGGGTTTATTTGCTCATAGATCTGGAGATTTGAGAGGTTTTAGTCCATGTTATACTGGTTTCCAAGCAGGAGTTGGAGCTTCAATCCCTCGGGGCATCATAGAAGGGAGCAGAGAGCCAAAGAGTTCGAGCACAGATGCTGCAGCCAGGCAGGCAGGGACACACACACTATACCCGGCCATGCTCCCAGGAGCCCTTCCCTAACAACCAAGTCCCACCTCTAACATGGCCGCCTTGCCTATCACATGGGGTCAGGGGAATATTCCAAACTAGAAAAGCCTAGAAGAGATACAGCCAGAGGAGATGGAAGGAAACTGTGGCTAACATCATGGGTAATCATGAAGGATGCAGATGCTGACCATGCCCAATGTGGTCCAGAGCAAAGGCCTCCAGGGCGGCCCAGTCTAATCCCACTCTAGCCCCTTACCAGCTCTTAAAGGGGGGTGTTCTCAGGACTAAAGCTGCTCAGACATGTAAAGTCCTTCCAGAAAAGACTTAGGAACTCCTCCTAAAAAATATCCGGTCGGCCGGGCGTGGTGGTGCACGCTTGTAATCCCCGCACTTGGGAGGCTGAGACAGGAGGATCACACAGATTCGAAGCCAGCCTCAGCTACTTAGTGAGGCTCTCAGCAACTTGGTGAGACCCTGTTTCTAATAAAATATAAAATAGGTCTGGGAGTATAGCCCGGAGGTAGAAAAGCCCCTGGGTTTCACCTCCAGTGCCACCAAATATATATATATATGGGGTTGGGGTGCTGAGAATATCATAGCAATAGCAAATATGAATCGCTACTTTGTTTTTGAATGCCTACTATGTAAAGGAACTGTGATAAGCATATATATATGACATTTTTAAAACAGTAAGCTTGCATATGGGGAGAATATGGAAATAAAAATGTATTATTCCAGGAAAGAGCAATAGTATACAAAGTCTGGCTTTCTTACTCAGGGCAGACCCAGGTTGCACGGTCCCTGAAACAGTTCCTCAATCTTTTTAAGAAAGCTTCTTACAAAGGCTCCTTCTCAATCTTCGTAAGAAGGCTTGTTCTTCGTGTTCTTTCAAGTTCTTTTACAGCTTCTTGGAATTCTCCTTAGGCATTCCTACTGCTTCTTGTTCAATATCTTTTTTTATTAAACTCCTGTGTTCCTAGTGATTGGAACTTATTTTTTTCTCATTTTCCCTCTGAAACACTATCAAGCTGGAAAATGAGGATAGCTCCTGTTTCTTCTGGTCTGAGTTAAAACCTGCCTTACCTGTGCTGGAAAGCAAAGCACATCTCTTCACACAGTAGCTTTCACAGTGTTCAAATCCCAACGCGCACACTTGTCATAAAACGTGCGGTAACACTAAGCCAAGGCTGCAGAGTAACAGAGCAGTGGTTGGTAAAAACTTCCTTTTCTCTGACTTTGATAGAAGCATCAAGATTTTGTAAAACAGAGGAAAGAAAGAACTTTTTTTCACACACAAAGAAAACTTTATTTTTTTTTTCCTTTTGCCAAAAGTGTGGTTTCTGGACAGCTAACTCTCAGTTTCTTTCTTTCCTACATACAAAGCTTTCTCAATGAAGCCCAGGAATACATACTAGTGTAACAGACCAATCAATGGACAAGAACCCAATTCAATATATAGTCCTTAGTGGCCAGATGGGCCCAACCTCGCTCAAAAAAGTGGAAGAGTGGCCCTCAGAAAGGAAATTTGGGTCTGGTCGGCCACATTGGAGTGTTCATATAAGATCACAGTACTTGGGACAGTAATCTCTGCCTGAGTTATCGCAACTGGCTGCTTGTACTATCCCATAAATCTATGGAGTGCTTAAATTGCATAACCCTCCTCCCTCTTGTTCGGTTAGATAAACATCCTAGGAGAAATCATTCCTCTTAACTCATTTTGAGAGTAGTCATCTGAAATAAACAAAGCCCACAGCTGAGCAGTGCGGTGTGGTAACAGTTCGTGTCTGAGATTTGGGGATATGATTCTCTCCATCTTCGTTTTGCAAGAGGTGGCGGTGACATGAATTAGTGATGTGCTCAGGAAACTCAAAGGAATACCTTTTGTCAGGGCTGCATCTTTCCCCACCATATTTGGGCTGTTCCATGAGTTCCCATTTCCGGCGCCACCATCGCCTCATCTGGCTTGTTCATGAGGGACGCCCCCACCCCCAGCCCCGCTATGAGCCCCCACCACTCTCCCTGCAACCTGTTTCTACCAAGAACTTCATCTTTTTTCTTCCTTCTTCTCAACCCAACAGGAGCACAGTAGCTTCTTTTCCATCCCTCTCTCAGGCCTCTGCCCACCCTGAAATGAACTTGACACACCACGACTGGGGCCGGGGTCTGGTTCTCGTCATATGGCCCCTGTTTCAGCCACTGTAAGTTGTCATCGCTGTCAGAGTCTCCACCCTCTCTGCCAGTTACATAAGAGGCCACAGAAACGTCTGCTCCCTAGCACAAGCTTTTATTAAACAGACACCGTGCAAGAGGCCAAGTGGGCAAGAGGTCCATCCGGAGCCACGTCCCCCGGGAAGGGAGAGGGGCTGTCTCCAGGTCTTGGCTCCCGGAGCAACTCAGCTCAGCTCTCTGCCTGTGTTTGCAGCCTTCAGTCCCAAGGACGACATGTTATGTTTTCAGCCTCAAGAAGCAAAAGAGCAGCAGCCCTTTCAAAATAAGAATTCCCTTGCTGTTTGTTTCCTGTTGGAACACAATAAGAACAGACTGAGGACATGACTCCGAGCTGTCAACGCTTCCTCCCCGCCTTCCACAGCACCTTGCCTTTGCCAGGAAAGAGGAAAAAAAAAAGCTGCTGAAGTTAAACAAGGGCTTAATGAATAGTCAAAATAATTGTTTAGCTTGGATATAAGGGCTTAGGTAAATAGATGATTGCCGGAGACCAGGGGCCAGTAAAAGCAGCTTAGCAGGACACCACTTGTCTGTCCTTCGGACAACAGCCCAGTGGCCTCTGCTCCTCCAAGGACTGTTATTACTGAGTTATTTCTCTCTTCCCGCCAGCATATTGAAGCAATTTAGCATCAGAAGGGGCTCCTGGACACAGGGAGAAGGAAAGAACTTTCTGTATTAGAAATATATGCTTAACACATTCATCTTACTACATTAGAGCTTCGGTCAGGTAGAATGGCCAAGATATGGAATGTCTGGTTTGTTTGTATTTAACTTTTTTCATGTTGAAAATTTTCTAGAGGGCATTGTTAGCCCACTTGCAAGTACCCTCTGTCCTGCCTTACTAGTATTTTTTTAAAACAATGATTTACAACCCCTACGGGCTGTCATGAGTTTTATGAGGAATCCACTTCTAAGACTATAAAAGTAGTGACAGTAGACGGTCTAAGCAGTGAAACTGAACCTTCCAGGTATGGTTTTGTTGTTCGATTTTGTTGGTTGGCTTGTTTGTTTGTTGCTCAGGTGTCTTTGCCATCAATTTGCTTTGTGGTTGTCTGTTTTTCCCCCAAAGTGGGGTCTATCATAAAAATGTTTCTTAACCGAGGATTTCAGTAAATTAATTGTCAGGTAACTTCAGATCTGCTGAATGCTACTTTTAATAATTGCTTTCCATTTCTTACTTGAAATGCCTTGTTGATCTATAACAGAATTTAATTATCGAATTCATACAGCCCATTTACACTGAAGCTCTCTGTATTAACAACATCTGTCGGACTGAATCTTGAACTCCTCAAGGTGACAGATTCCCCTGACATTCGATGTTCAGGAACCATGATAACTATATATTTGGATTATTAGAAAATAGCAGCCAGAGCATACATTGGCAAGAAAAAAGTTAATGTTTGACTGTTTATGCAATTTATGCTAATAATAAAAGGAGAATATTAAAATCATAGGTTCACTGTCAGCTCTGTGTTTAAGCACAAGTTCTCTCTAGCTCTATGAGTTTGGACAAATTTTCACATTTCAATTGGCTTTAGTTTCCTAAATTGTAAAATGTCATAACAATAATAATAGTAGTAATAATATCTATTTTGGGTTGATGGATTGATAATATGAGCTAATGCATGTGAACTGCTCGGCGCAGTGTAAATAATCAATAAATGTCAATTATTTTGTTTCATGCACATTATAATTTCCTCACAGCAACCTGCAAGGTAGGCAAAATTGCTATAATTATGCAATTTAACTATTATAAAATATGGACCTCACAGTAGTTACTGATTTATCCAAGATTACCCAATATGACAAAATGCTGGTCCGCTCAGTATGGGAGTCCCATAATTCCTAGTGATTCACCCTCCCTTTACCCATTGGGCCATGTATACTGCCTCTCCATCTTTCATAAATATGATGACATGCCTCTATCCCTCACATTCTCAGGTAGAAAACAAGAATAAATACTGTAAGAGGCTTGAAAACCTACATCATTATTACGTAGACATTTTCTGGGGAAAGAGTACCTTCATAACTACAAAGTCAAGATCAACTCTTTGGTACTACTGAGAAGAAAGTACTAATAGAGAAGTAATTTCCAAATGGCAAACCTGAAACCCCTGGAAAAAGCCCAAGTGATTATGGCAACAGGTCAGCAAGCCCACAAGCTTCACAGACCAAATGCCTACAGTGTCATCTGTTTTTCAAGAATATGTCTATCTTACTATTTCTATAAAATATAAATTTATTTACAGTCAGCATTGAATTGGTTGTCATTTTAGATGCTGTATTTTCTCAGTGGATACAAAAAGTACAACTTCTATCAGGTGGGGGGTGTCTAAGAGTTTGTTGGTTATTGTTTCATTTTGCAAGCCAGCTTTACACTCCCCTTAAGGTTAGAAACCAAAGTGTTAAGGAAAGAGCTCTGCCTATGAAGACAAACAACCTAGATTTAGCACCAGCTCTGCCCATTATAAGCTTAAAGCAGCACCAACACAGTAGCTCCAGGAAAGCTAGCTAAAGTTTACTGAATGCCTTTAAGCGGCCGAGCCCTCTGCCCAGGGTCCAAGGTCAAGAGTGGTCTTTGCAGCTATTCTTTCCTTAGCTACTATTTTCTCACTTATAAAATAAGGACAATAATAGTAGCTCTTCTCACGAGGCTATCATGAGCTTCCAAGAAGAAAAACAAGATGATAAATCCACTGTAAAGTTTTTGAAAGTGCTTAGTAAATTCCAGAGCATTATAAACAAAGGGTGTTGCAGCAACCACGAGGAGAGGAGAATCCTTCAACTCCTCTGGGTGGCTTTCTTTCAACTACTGGCTATCTACCCCACAGGCTTATCAAAAGCTAACAGCATTTCCTTCTTTGGTGTCAGATTATACTTATATTTTTAAACTTACTGTTCCATCGCTTCTTTCCTTCTCCCACTTTGCTTTATCTTTTTATCTCTTTTTAAAAATCAATTTATCTCTTTATTCCATCAATTGCAGCATTCTTCAGTATCAGTGATCTCAATACAATATCAGATTATACAAAGCCTAAAAAAAAAGACACCAATATAAAATTCAAAGTAGAGAGTAGCCCAAGAGCTCATGGCTTATACTTTATAGCCCCAAGTACATTAGGGACCCATCTGTGAGGGACATTTTAAGCACTGTCAATGTCAGGGTTTGCGGCAGATGGGAATCTCACCCAGGCCTGGTTAACTCCAAGTTAAGGGGGGAGAAAGAAATTCCTTCTCTCCACTCATGGGCTGAGGCCCCAGTGCGACCTTAAGTTTGTGAAAATAATGATTATGGGGAGGTACCACATTGCTCCTAGGATTAATACTTCTGGAACTGAAACCTTCCTTGATTCAGTTCTTCCAGAAATGTAACCGTTCTCATGTATTTCTCCCTCTCCTCTGACTCCACATGAAATGTAATAATTTCTGAATATAGTCTTCTAATCTTGTCTACACAGGACATTGGCTTAGTGCACCATACATGGGACAGTACATATAGTGGTAGAGAAATACATGATATACTTTGCAGGAGTTTAGAGGGAAGTAAACCAGCATTATTTTAGATACTCGGACAATGGCACTTTGAAGCAAGTCGTTTTCACTTTATACATGAGGTGCCCAAGGCTAAGATTAATAAATCTCCCAGGATTGCACAGTAGAAGGTGTCTGAACCAAGTTTCTCCAAAGGCTGCCCTATTCTAAAAGTTTATGCTACTTCACCACCTCCCTTGTTTGGAAAGGCAGGACACACACGCACACACACACACACACACACACACACACACACCAAAAAAGGAAAATGAATATAGCCATTAAAAGAAACCTGCCAATAAATTGGTGTAAGAAACTACATATGAGCACAGGCACGGGGTGGCTAAGAACCCAGAGTCCCCAGAGCTAAGCTAATGCAGATCAAAGATACAACACAGAGGAAAGAGTGTGGCTGATAGACACAGAGGTGCTGGAACCAAGAGAATGACACTTTGGGTAGCTACACCTGCTAAGGGCCAAAGCTACGACTCCCCACACACCTTCCAGGTGGGGATGCTTCATCTCTGTGGCCGTGAGAAGTATAAAAAGACCATGGAAACTTTGTAAGTTGCTGTGATTTTCAGAGACCTGGCAAATCGTCCAGCGAAACTCCTTACACGATACACTAATGGAACAATCCTTCCCGCCCAGCACAGCACTCTCTTAAAGAAGGTTTGAAAGGGGATCATTCCTCTTCTGCGGTCTGCTGTGGGTTCCGTTGACATAACGGGTTAAGAGGATTTGCAGAGGGAAGGTGAATACACTTGGCAACGTCTTCAAACGTTTGTTTGGATTTTCTGTTTTCTAGGAGATGTACGACTAAGGGGTCAGACGGGGCTTCCTGCTGAACGCCGAGGCTCCTACCCATTCATCGACTTCCGCCTACTTAACAGTGAGTGATCAAGAGGGCCTGGGAGGAACAAGGGTTTTCTTCAAAAAGGAAAAAAAAAATAATTCCTTATTTCCCTCTGAACTTCAAACCCTGCCAAGGTCTGCCTTCCTTCCTCTACCTCTGTCCTCCCAACTGGAGCTTAAACCTTTGTCTTTCCATCTCCTCACCAGAGAGGCAATTCTGGCCCTGCCCTACCTCCCGGGGCTCTAGAGAGTCCAGCCGTATCATGTCAGCTTTAAAAATATAAATCTTAAAAAATGTGCAGCCTTCTACAGGAAAGCTACTATCCTCATTTTCCAGCACATTCTCTACTGTCAATCAGGACTAAATTACATGAGCTTTTATTTTATTTTTAAAACTTGACAAGGAAACCCATTCTCCGGTTGCCCTTAGAAACCCACCCATCATCTAGTTCTCTCTTCTTTGAGGAATCTAAATCCTTGAGGTCTACTCCTGAATTTCTGGTCCGACTTCTCACCCTGCTCTTGCCTTCTGCTTCCTCCTGTGATTACCTCAGGAGCAGTAATCTTATTCCATTACAACACCTCGTGTGGAGTTTTGCTCAGCTGTTGATTCATAATTCGCTTAATCTTAAATGCTTTGGAAACCCAAGCCAGTTTCCAATCATCCCTCCAGATTTCATATCTTCTACCATAATCATCTTTCACTTTGGGCCTGTGGTGGGTGGCGGGAGAGACGATGGGTACATTTTCACAATTTGCTCCAAGGTTTTTAGTGTTGTGTTCTCATATCACTCCCCATCTATAAACTTCAAAGCATTGGATTGCATCCACCGAGTATTACTTTCCTTGGACAGAAACAAGCTCAGCTTGAGAGGTAATTTGATTTACCTCAATCCCTGGAAATTACTAGAAGAAATTATAACTTGCTATTTATGATCCTTAGATCATCAAAAGGCCAATAGGAGATGGACATGTCTGTATTTCCCCTGGCTTGTTCATCTCTCAAGGCAATGTGCTCTGTCTGAGCTTTTAGCTCTTTCAAAGATATAGAGACTTGAAGTAATTTTTTTTCCATCTTAGAGACAATCTTCTCCACCCATCCCCCCCAAAATACTTTTTAGATGTCAGAATTGAGTCATTAGACCAATGCAGTATTGGACAGAGCCAATGGTATCTGACTTCTCCTCATAACCCTAAATAGGTTCTTTGAACTACCCATGAAAGTTACTTACACCCTTGACATTCTCTAGACTATATGGATTTCTAGGTCCCACACACATAGTTCCACCAAGCAACACAGAGTTGAGCAGAGGGTCCAGTTTACTATTTCATATAGACCAGAACTCTCCAATGGCATCATATTCTGAAAGACAGGGGGTGGGGAAATAACCAAAAAGCTTCTTTTCAATGATTGGTTGATGTTATTTCATAGTTTTTAATATGATCCATGAGAAAATTAGGATTATATGAGTTATTGACCTCTAACAATCAAAGGTCACAAATCATTCTTTTAAAATGTCATCCCAGTGTCAATAAGCAACATCATGGCTAATTGTGATGACCTCTGCAAGTGGGGTTTATGTAATATTTAATTGTCTACGTCAAAATAAAACACATGAGTATTTTAAAATAATTTGCTTCTTTTACTTTTTAATCTGAAAAACTACAAAAATATATAAAAAGTTTAAAGAGAAACTCATTGCAGGTGACATTTTGTGACATACCATTCTCCATATGAAAGATCAGCTTCAGGCAGCTGCCTCCCTTCACCCCTCTGCTGGAGAGCCTCCAGAAATTTTCTGGTGCCCGGCCTCAGCCCCAGCCCCAGCCTCAACCTCCTTTTCTGGTTCCAGATGCTATCTGGCCCTTCACCTCCATTCCCCCCCACCTGTTGCTCATGGCCCTTTACTCATCAAGTGGCACCACTGACCATCCTTCTTATAATTCCCTTTCCAGTCCCTAATTATATTTTGTTTTATAAGTAGTTTGAAGTTTTTCTTCCTAGATGTACAAAACACATCCCTGAATTGATTATAAGATACTAAAGAACAATCTCTTTACAGTTACTGGCCTCTCCCTAACTATATAGTTAACTTAATATCTGATGAAAGGGGCCCCTCAAAATGATTCTATTAAACAGATATAAATGTGAATCATTTACTGCATTTAACTGAACAGCACAGATAGGACTAAAGACCTCTGAGACTTTCCCCTTATTTGTGGTGCTATCCACCCCTCTGTATTATGCCTGCATATACCCTGTCAGTAAGCTAAAATTAGAACCCATAAAATCACTGGGATCACCCTCCAGGTTCCTGACAGTCAGCAATTACAGCAGCTTGTCACCATGAAGCAGCACATATGTGGACATCTGTCTAATATTCAGCCACATGAGATATATTATGCATGTTGTATTGATACCAAGCTTCTTACCGGGTCCTTGTCTTATGGAGTCAAAGAATGAAATCCATAAATGCCACAAAAATGAAAGTAAGAGGTTTATTTTTAAAGGATCAAGCAAGTAGCAGACTCCAGAGTCCAGCGAGGCCTTCTGGCTCTGCCTGAGTGGAGCACAAGCCACGTACTGTCAATTGATACCACCTTTCCCCAAGTCTACTCGATCCACCAAAGATCAGCAGGGCTAAAGTTCTCACATAGAGGAGGGGTCCCAAGAGGGTGGCCAATATGATTCATATATGCTTGAAGCCCCTACGTATAGACATTAACCAGTGAAGAAAGTCCCCATTTTTTTTTATCTGTTTTTCTTGACTTAATCTGTCTTCTATATCCTTTAATTCTCCAAAGTCGTGGGACTGCTTGTTCTACGTGTTTGTTCCCTGTTCTGTGCATAGCAACAGTCTTTGAGTCTAAGGTTGGTGCACTAGATTTTTGGTTCATGGCATCTTGGCTCCACTCCTGCAAGTTAATTGTATTCAGGTCTGATGAACAACATGGCACCACCTTCTTTCTTGGCAGGAAGGGGGTCTGGATTTTGCTTTTCTTAACCCTTGTCTCCTAGGAGTTCTGTTCCCTTTCTGTCTACCCAATACCTAACTCCTCAGCATCTCCTACTATGTCATGAAGTCTGCCATCTATTTAATTCTCTTTAATCTTATTCACATTCTCGTTGAGTTTGCCCAAGTTGTTAATATGTGTTTTCTGCCTAAAAAGGAAGTATTTGAGAACATTCTAGAATTTTCTCCTAAAACTTTATTTTACCAAATTTACATAACAAATGCCAAACTAGTTTAAAGTTATCCTTTGTATTGCTTACCTTAATTTTGAGTCAATTTCTTCCAAGGATGGGTGTAGAATCAAGATTTCATTTTCCTCAAGTATATGCATTTTTGCTCTTTTTCCCATGGTAGAATCTAATCCAGGATATTATTTTAGAAAATAATTTATAAACTAGGCACAGTGGCACATAATTTTTATTCCAGTACTTGGGAGGCTGAGACAGAAGGATCAAAGGTTCAAAGTCAGCCTTGACAACTTAGTGAGGCCCTCTACAACTTAGACCCTCTTTCAAAATAAGAAATAAAATTGGATTGAAGTATATTTGGAGGTAGAAAGACTCTGGATTCCATCCCCAGTACAAAAAATAAAAAGTCATTTGTAGGAAAAACCAAATCACTATAGTTTCCACTCACCAGTTCTGTATGCCTACCTTCTAAAATGCTTAGCTAAACCCACCCAACTGCCTTCCTTATCCAAAGTGCCCCTCTCTGTGTTCCATCTATCAGTTACTTCAATGTCTGCCTTAAGTCACTGGGACATTAGACAGGGGACATCAGTTACCTAAAATAACTTGTCTTCTGTCAGCAAAGTTTTGCGATATTAAAACAGAAAAATAGAAACAGAGGTAGGCAAATGACAGCCCATATACCAGATCTGTCTCCTGCTCCACCTCTGTTTTAGTAAATGAAATATTACTGAAACACCGCCATGCCCATGTGTTTATGTCTTTCATCTAGGGCCATCTTCACACTGTGATGGCAGAATAGTGCATCAGAGACCATATGGTCCACAAAGCCAAAAGTACTTACTGCATGGCCATTAGTAGAAAAGGGTTGCCAACCTAACCTACATTTTTAAAAACAGATTTAGAAGGGTTTTAGGACATCTCCAAGGACACACTCAGTCTCATCTATTTTCCTTTGTTAATATCATTTTTTTTCTTTTCAATCCCTAGTACCATTCCTTTGACTCTGTGTGTGTGTGTGTGTGTGTGTGTGTGTGTGTGTGTGTGTGTGTGTGTGTCTGAGGGTAGAATTCAGGGGCATTCAACCTCCGAGCTACCCCTGCCCTATATTTTATTCTTTTTATTTTGAAGTAGAGTCTCACTAAGTTGCAGAGAGCCTCACTAAGTAGCTGAGGATGTCTGCAAACCACAATCCTCCAGGCTCAGCCTCCCGAATGCTGGGATTACAGGTGTGCGCCACCACACCCGGCTCCTTTGCCTTTAAAAATGGATTTAACATTGATTGAGTTTACATTAAGACTGCCGTGTGTACAGAAAATGAACATCTCTTATTGATCTTGATTTAAAATTTCAATTAAAAATGCTAATTTCTAATTGCCAATTATTCTTAAAGAGATATTCCTTTCTGTATATGGTAGAGGCGATATTGCCATGCCTATGTATCTACTGTCTGTATATAAAGTAGTTATACACCTGGTTTGCCTAGCACCTCATGTTCAGGCACCCTTACTAACAGTGCTATTTTTCACTCCTAATGTGTTCTGGCTTAAGCAATAAGTTACCAGCCAACTGCTTATAAAGGTTTTCCCACAAAAGGGTACTTTAACACAATGCCTCTCAAAGATTACATGCAGGAATATGTCCAAGAGACCAATATATAACATAGTGACTATAGTTAACAAATGTACTATATCCTTGAAAATTGCTGAGAATAGATTTTGTTTTCACCACAAAAAAGTTAGGTAATATATATGTCAATTAGCTTGATTTATCCATTCTACAATGTATACTTGATTCAAAACATCATCTTGTATACCATGAGTAGACACAATTTTTGTCAACTTAAAAAAGGAATAACATAACATACACATTCCAAGAATAAAGGTCAGAAAACCCTTCTCATAAGAGATCCATTTCGATCAATGAAAATACATAGGACAAAGTTACTTATTAAAAGCCAGTTTTGGGGCCGGGCGTGGTGGCGCACGCTTGTAATCCCCGTGCTTGGGAGGCGGAGACAGGAGGATCGCGCAGGTTCGAAGCCAGCCATGCTGGCGTAAGAGACCCTGTTTCAAAAATATAAAATAGGTCTGGGAGTGTAGCCCGGAGGTAGAAGGGCTTCCAGGAACCCCAGTACCACCAAAAAAATAAATAAATAAATAAAAGCCAGTTTTGTTTCCCATTTTTATATCACGCAATTTAGAAGAGTGGCATCCATGTGAATTTCTAGATGCTTCTCTGGAAAAGTGGCAGGAAATCACGGCTCTAGCACCATTCTGTGGAACACGGGAAGTGGAGACCTTTAAAAGAAGACAGTTGCCTTTACACCTAAGCTTGGAGGGAAAGGACAGAGTGAGAGAAAAGGGAGGCAATTATTATTTCAGAGAAAGGAGTGAAACACAGAACTGGAGGAGGGAGAAGAGATGGAAATGGAACAGCCCTATTATCCCAATGCCGACTCCCTAGAGCTGTGTTTCATTTACTGACAAGGGAGAAAATGTGAAGAAGAGTGTTCAGGGTTGTGGACACAGAGGTGAGAGTGGCAGAGGAATCACAAGCAATCTTTGGAGAGCCTGCGGCTCCAGCAGCCCTTCCATGGCTCTGTCTCCTGATTTAATATAATCAGTAGCCTGAGTAGATAATGACTAGGTTGAGATGTTCCCGTGGCAACCATCTCAGAACAACACAATGTGATTTCCACACTGGCTCAGCAGAGGAAGTGACATACAAAGAAAACATTCCCAGGGACTGGGGGAACCAGCTCTTTAGCTGGAGGTTTTAGGGCACGAATTTCAGCTGCCAGGAAGGGGCTGTTGCTCCCACCCAGCCCAGGGGATTTGCAGTAGTAAGTTAATTGGTTATTTGGTTTTTCCTGCCCGTTAATTTGCTAATCTTGATCTTTAAAACTCTATTCCTCTAGACTTGCCTCTCCAGGCGGGGCTACTTCAGCTACAGAGCATGAAATCATTTTACTAAAACTATTTTCCTTTGCTTATGTGCAAAACAGAATCAATGTATACAAACATAGATTTTTAACCTTTTCATGGAGAAATTACCCAGAGACTCAAATGTTTGTTTGTTTTAAGCTGCCATCTAAAACATACTGCATTCTGTAGTCATTCTTTCTTTTGATGCAGGGAAGGACTGTGGACCACTGGGTATCGTGGTGCTCACCTATAATCCTAGTACTGTGAGGCTGAGACAGGAGGATCACAGGTTCAAGGACAGCCTCAGAAATGTAACAAGACTCGGTTACCTAGTAACACCCTGTTTAAAATAAATAAATAAATAAATAAATAAATAAATAAATAAAACAGCTGGCAGTGTAGCTGGAAAGTAAAATGTCCCTGAATTCAATCCCTAGCACCAAAAAAAAAAAAAGTGGACCCTGTAAGTTAGAAACCATTGAATGCTAAATTATATCCTCATCTTAAAGATGGAGTAGCAGTTTGCTTGCAAAGTCCACTCTCTAAGAGAGAATTCCCAGAAGATGACCTGCCTAGAATCCTATTAAAGATACCCTTTAACAATACCTGTAAGAACCACACAAAATGCAAAGAACCTGGATCGTCACAGGGAGATCTGAAAGCAGTCTTGCTGAGAGGATGCTATCCCACCCCCAAGCCTCAGCCCTGTGCTCCCGAAACAGAAAAGGGAGGCGCCAGTTGGGACCACTTCAGACTTCTCACACTTGCGAGTGCCAATGTAATACCCCACAATTTCAAAATTCAATATTTACCTTCCTGTAGAAGAAAGGCCAAGCGCTGGTTGTGGTTGTGGTGCCTTCTGGCTCAGCTGGATCATGCTCCATGATGTGCACTCAGGGTTTCTGGCTGCCAGCCCCCCAACACTTCAGCTGCGGAAGTGCCAAACCAGCAGGATGGTTAGCCACCAAAATGCCACTTCATTGCGGAAGACACAGTTGACAGTGTTCTGAGTGTTTTGCTCATTCTCTATCACTACTCCTTTGGCGAATATCCATGGGGCACCTCCTGCGGTGGGCAATGTGCCACGTGCTGGAGATGCAAATATGAATGAACATAGGCACTACTCTTGAGGAATTTATGGAGACATAGCAAATAAATTTTGGTAGAGTGCAATACCTCTAATAATCCATATATGTATATATATTAAAAGTTTCTGTACAATGAGAAACATATGAATTGTATATGATTCAGAGGAGTTAGAAAAGGAAGTAACTAATGTCTTGAGACATTAGAAAAAGCTTCCTGAAGATTATTAAACCATGAGCAAGGACTGAAGTAACAGTGAGGAAAGGGAGGGCCGAGTGTGAGACCAGAGTCTGGTTCCATTCTAAAATATGCTTCAAGAAATAAGAAATAAGGAGAGAGTTGTCAGAGATTGCACACAATTAGATAAAAATGTTATTGAATAATGAGGTGTTCAAGTAGGATTCAAGCAGAGAAATTGGGAAGAAGTATTCAGAATACCTGTCAGAACAAAACTAAAAGAAATATTTTCACCTTCTGAAGCTAGAACTGAAAATGTCCATTGCCTTCTGTTAACCTGCCCGACATCATTTAATGGGCTGACATTTTAGCTGAGTGACGAAAAATAGACAATTGAATCAAGAAGCCCAAAATTTCCTCTCGGCTATTATTCATTTGTGTGACATGTAGAACATCTACTTTATACCAAGAAGGATGAGGCCACAGGGCCATGAACCACACCAGTAAACCACAGGACTGAGATAGCCCTGCACACAATGGGTAGCTTTGGTGTCAGGTCACAGGGCCTGGGGTCTACTAAACATAGTAAATAAAAAATATCTGCCCAATTCTTTTCAAGTCAACAAGAATTAATGGATGGGAATGGAATGTCCTTTATCCTATTCCTGGCTGAGGATTCTGAGGGCTAGCAGGGAGCCTGAGATAGTCTTCTACTGTCTAAGAGTTAACGATCTTATTACGTGGAACAGACTGACACACAATTACATCACGAACCATACAAGGAAAAAGATCTCATTCTAAAATAATTAACATAAACAGTAAATCAGAGGCTCAAAGAAAGCAGAGATTACTGATGTGCCCTAAGAGAAGTGGGCTTTGTTGTCTTGTGCTAAACCCTGAAACATAAGGAGGCGTGTTGATTGGTCAAGGAATTGCCTATAAGTGAGACTGGTCTGACATATGGAGACTAAGGTCATTAAGTAAGAATGTCTAAGAAAACAGTAAACAAAGTACGTTGACTAAAAAATAAAATGAAAGCCATGGAATGTCAATAAAAATCATTCGAACTTGACTTGTTTAGCAAAGAGGATCACTAGAGAATATTGAAAAAAAAGTTAAATACGATGAAATATTGTTTCAGAAAATTAACCAACATCCATATATAGGAGGGACAGACAATGAGTCAAGAGAAATTTAATCAGACGGTAGACTGACTGCAGTAGAAATCAGTCAGAGATGCTGCATGGAAGAAGAAATAAAACTTGATGATACTAAATACTAGAAGTATCAAGAAGTAGTCTGGCCATCTGAAAAACTGGAGATGAGGTCAATGGTAGGGAAAGTGAAGGGTAGATAGGGAAAGATGAGTAGCTCACCTGGGACAGGTTGAATTCAAGTGGAAATATCCAGAAGAAAGCTGGCTATAAAGGACCAGGGTGCAGATGAGAGGAATATTAGAATTTCCACAGGAGAATCAAAGTCATCCAAGAGCCATAGAGCCAAAGACATAGCACAAAGTCAACAACTACTTTGCCCAAGGGTCCTTATATTTTTAACTTTTGATAAACTTCATTTAGAAAATCACTACAAAGCTACCAATCATAAAGCCCACCAAGAAGTGAGTTCCACCAGCAATTGATTTTCCTGTGATAACCTATGTAGACGGTGCAGTTTAGATACCACTCCCCTTCATATGGAGTCTATTTGGTACAAAAGTGGCTGCTTGTGTCAAAGCTAATCCAACTGCACAAAGCATAAAAATGATCATTTCTACCACAGCACTTCCTTGAGCAAAACCAAAACCTACTTCGAATATTACTGGTACAGTGGCCTCCTTGGATTTCTGGAGACAGTGAAGTACCAAGAGAAGGAGGAGTAAATTAGGTTTCTTTTCACTAAATCTACCCTGTGAGTCACAGACTTAAAATGGCTTGTTTGTTCTATAAAATTAAATGCAACCTGCTATCCAGAACAGGCAGATCTTATCTTTTGTGACTTCATTAATACACAAAATGAGGGGTATTTTCTCTCATTGCCACCCCACCCTCAAATTTTCCCTATGAATATGTGGAATCGTGGAGAGTATCCCTTTCCTTAATATCTTTTGTGAGCTGGGCATAGTAGTGCACACTTGTAATCCCAGCATTCGGGAGGCTGAGACAAGAGGATCACGGTTTGCAGACAGCCTCAGCTACTTAGTGAGGCTCTTTGCAACTTAGTGAGACCCTGTTTCAAAATAAATAATAACAAAATAGGGCTGGGGATGTCACTCGGAGGTAGAAAGCCCCAGGGTTCCACCCCTAGTACCGCAAAAAAAACAATAATAAAAATTAATAACTTTGTGGGCTTCTACTCTGAGATGTCAGGGTTAACACATACAATCAACAAGTTCTTGTTTTCTTTCCAACTAGCAAACCAAATTGCCTTGGGGCACCTGGGTGGTTTATTACTTTTAAGTAACTTTCAGAGGGAGAGAGGCAATTACAGAGGAAAGTCCTAAGGGGAAGGTGGCCAGTGCCACAGCACCTAGCAACGGCCACAACACCATCAAGACAAGAGGTGCTTAATCCCAGGCACAGGATGCTCCAGGCCAGGTGTGCACCACTCTCAGGCTAGGTTCTTCCAGGCCCTAGGTCTCTGGAAGGCCCAGAAGCACAGGAGGATTGCTGAAAACTCTAGACATAACAAAGGTCCTTAAAACCCAACCACAAACTGCCTCCCTGCCTCTTTTACCACCCAGAGCTCTGAGCTCACTAAACCACTACTGCCGCCGCTCCGCACACAATGAGCCACCATCAACACAGGAAGCTGACCACAAGACCATCGCTTTGGGACCAGACCTGCATTTAGAGCATGTTATATTGTGAGCTGGGAAAGACATACAGGCTATTTAATGTGTTCACATGTGTGGAAGGAGATATAATGCCACCCTTACTGGGTTGTGCGGAGAAGAACATGAGATTAATGTGTCTAGCAGCCTGTCTTGCATATAACATGGTCCTTCTCTCTCTGTTGAGTACACCTCTGCCCAGCCTCTTCTTCTCCTAGGAAGCATCTATTTATTTACTTCTGACCCTGGTGCCATGAGCTGTGAAGCCTGATGGTTCATTCTCTCTGTCTTCCCACTTTTTTTCCAAGAAAGCATCATCTCACTATAACCGCAAATGCATGAGATCTGAATCTCTGGTAACGACCACTATCTTTGCAAAATGTCCTGAGTCAATCTGATTCAACAGCTCTGGCCAGGGACCTTCCATGGGTCCCTGGGACCACAGATACATGTCAGTAATAGCATGCACACCATATAGCAAATAACAATAGCTAATATGTCTAGAGCCTGTAGGTACTGCTATGCTTAACACAGACTGCTAGGGATTCTATAATCCCTTTGAAGGAGGTACTGCCATTCGAGATGAAGAAACTGAGACCCACAGAGGAGAAATAACTCACCCAAAGTCACCCAGCTTATAAACAGATTTCAAACTCCAAAATATAATTCCAGAGCACAAGCTCTTAACCACACCGTGTAATGCAATCCTTTTTTATATACAAATTCTAATGTTCAAAGGGAATGTGTGTGTATATTTTCTTTTACATGGAATATATATGTGATAATTCCTCTTTAAAGTATTTTCCGAATGCTTTATTTTATAGTGCATTTAGTCATTAAACTACTTCCTTTCTGATGTTAAACTACCTCAGTATCTTTGAACAAACATTTCTATAAGCTAATGAGAAAATGTGTGATTAAACATCTAAAATTTAGATTGTGCAGCAGTTCCACTGTATTTTTCTATATTCCCGCTGCTCTGACAGAAGGTGCCAAGTGACAGATTTCATCGCGACCTTGTGTCCTTTGATAAGAAAGAGAAAGAAGGGTGTGGTGGTGACAACTGAGGATACGTATACGCTGTCCCCAAAGAAGAAGGAAATGGAATCGCTATTGTGACAAATTAAAGTCAGATTCGTGTCTGCCACCAGTGGCTTTAATTTTTCTCAAGGGGAATTGGTTATTTCCTGTCATGCAAACTGCACATCACTGAAAGAAACAGTTTCAAAAAATGTTTATACTATATTAAATAAAAAGAAGCAGAATATAAAATTATATATATAAAAAGATCAGGTCTCCATTATGCCAAAATTTTAATGTGGCTCATTTCTAGATTATTATTACTTCCTTCTTTTCATTTTGTTCCTACCATAAGCATCCATTTCTCCTATAGGCAGAAAACAATGAGATTTTATTTAAAAAAAAAAAGCTGTGTCCACTAGAAATGGAATTTTTGTCTCAAAAAAGTAACATCAAAGTATTCATTCCTCCTATAGCCAGAAAACAATGAAATTTTATTTAACTTTTTTTTGGTGTTGATGGTACTGGAGTTCCTGGAAGCCCTTCTACCTCCGGGCTACACTCCCAGACCTATTTTTTATATATATTTTTTGGAAACAGGGTCTCTTAAGTCAGCGTGGCTGGCTTCGAACCTGCGCAATCCTCCTGTCTCCGCCTCCCAAGCGTGGGGATTGCAAGCGTGCGCCACCAAGCCCGGCTCAGATTTTATTTAAAAAAAAAAAAAAAAGCTGTGTCCACTGTCCACTAGAAATGGAAGTTTTGTCCCAAAAAAGTAACATTAAAGTGTAAAAATAAAGTTGCAGTCATGGGTCAGCAAATATTACTTAATAGGCCACCTTGGAAAGCAAGTTCATAATTGTGAAGGTGGGTGCTTATCAAAAAGCTGGGTGTGCTACTTTGCAATGATGGCCTGTCATGTAAAAATGGAATTTATCCCAAAAAGCATGAGATCAAATTGAAATGGCACCTTGAAATATGAATGATAAAGCTCTCTAATGAAGGGACACACGAGATCATTCAGCCCACTTTCTCGTTTACAATCAAAAACAACAAAATAGGCCAAGCAACTCATTGTGTAAGGTGATGAGAGTTAAAATCCAGCATTCAGCTCTTTGGCCTTCTGTCTTTCTATTCAACCACACTGCTTAAAGATTTTCCGGGGCCGGCTGCCCGGGCTTGGATTCTGGCAGCAGTGTCTCAGGAGCTAGAAGATCCCTGATCTCTCGGTGGTCCCACTCCTGGGCTGGAAGTGGGGACTTCAGGAGTGCACTGCCAGGGGACTCCTGGGTGTGTGGAGGGCTGGCACAGCTCCTGCCACCAGAGAACTTCTCAGTAAGTTCAGGCTTTTCTCATCACATCCATGAACTGTATGTAGATGCTTTGAAGGCTATACAATACTGAACAATCTAAAGCACTTGACTCTGTTTGAAGCAGAGAGTAGTGTATCAGCCCTTTTCCATTTTGCATCCTTTTGACAAATATTTATTGAGCTTCCCCTACAATGCCTGGTACATCTTCCAGCATGTGGTTAAAAACAAAGCAGTAGAGACACAAAGCAGTTGCTGGAAGAGTGGCATTAGGAAAGGCTTGTTTGTTTGAGGGGAAATGTTGGTTAAGACATTTAAACATGTTGAAATTATGGAGAGAAGGCACTGTTTCAAAAAGAACAACAGAGTCTATGGGAGAGAAAGGCCTACCAAGAATTAAGCACCCTGAGCGGACAGGAAGGAGGACTGGCCTCCGGAAAGGGGACAGCTCTGACAGCACAGGCGGGAAGAGGAGGGAAGGGGTGCAGCCTCAGGAGCCTTGGAGGTTTCTTAGCAGCAAGATAAGCAATGGCCCATCCAGTGACTTCTACTGGAGAGTGCTGGAGATGGGACAGCCTGAGGGGCCCCCGGAGCTTGGCGCTCACACTTTCTCAGCGTGGTCTAGAGAGTTCTGTGCTCCACCTGGCAGAGTTGGAAATGCTCCCTTTCTGCACTTCTGCCCTGGTGGCTCCAGACAAGTCTGGTGTCTTTTCTTCCCAGCGGCACCAAAAATTGAGGCCAGCAGAATACGCTGACCTCAGGGTAGGCTGCAAGCCCCAGCAGCCCCTTCAAACTCCTGCTCACCAGTTCCCCATAGCCCTTGATATGTGAGGAAGGAACCCTCGTCTCCTCCCCTCCCCTCTTCTCATTCTTTTCATTTATCTTCTCTTCTGGGGACAGTTCTTGGCAACGACCAGAAAACTAAAGCTCTATTAAAAAAAAAAAAATCTTCACCAGGCGTGGTGGCGCACGCTTGTAATCCCCGCGCTTGGGAGGTGGAGACAGGAGGATCGCGCAGGTTCAAAGCCAGCCACGCTGGCTTAAGAGACCCTGTTTCCAAATAAAAATATAAAAATAAAATAGGTCTGGGAGTGTAGCCCGGAGGTAGAAGGGTTCCATCCCCAGTAGCACAAAAAAAAAAAAAATCTTCATGGAAGACCTAAAATAATTTTTAAGGGGAAAAGGTAAACTAGATTTTAAAAATTTACATTTATTGAGCAACAACTGCCTGCCAGGTTACAAGCTATGGCAGATTAAAGATGAAAAAGACACCTTGAGAAAGGGCTGATACGCGACTCACTAAAACACCAGATAAACAGGTGCTCAGTAGGCACCAGGGCGAAAGTAAGAAAGTACTCGTGTTCTAGTAGAGGACCTTGCCCAGAGAGTGGCTTTGACACTCAAACAATAATCAGGTTTTCTGTGTGTGTGTGTGTGTGTGTGTGTGTGTGTGTGTGTGTGTGTGTGTTGTGTGCATGTTACTGGGGGGTCTACACCCCCAAACCTATTTTAATATTTTATTTGGAAACAGGGTCTCACTTTATTGCTGAGAGCCTAAGTTGCTGAGACTGGCTTCGAACCTGCAATCCTCCTGTCTAAGCCTCTCAAGTACTGGGATTACAAGCATGTGCCACCACGCCTGGAAATAATCAGGTTTTTTTAAGTGAAGTTTATTTTATTAAGTACATTTAAAATAAAGACCAGGGGTGTATAAATGCTAGATTCCTTCAAAGGGTGAGTACCTTGGGATGCTACATTGAATGTGTGTTGTTGAGGGGAGATTGTTGAAGGGAAGGTAGTCAAAGTGATATAAAACTAGGCCACCGGGCATGGTGGTGTCTGCTGATGATCCCAGCATTCGAAAGGCTGAGACAGGAGGATCATGGTTTGAGGACAGCCTCAGTTACTTAGGCCCCTTGCAACTCAGTGAGACCCTGTTCAAAATAAAGAATAAAAAATAGGACTGGGGGGTGTAGCTCAGAGGTAGAAGCTCCTGGGTTCCATCCCCAGCACTGAAAGAAAAAAAAAAAAAAAAACCTTTACTTAAAAAATGAGGATTCATTAGAACAAAAGAGCAGGGAGCTTCTTGAATGCCAGTTTGTAATTTACTCTGTACAGAAATAAAAATGGGGACTCACTAAAGGCTCAAATGTAAAGAAAAACATTTTCTCTCCCTCATATCGAAAATAGCAAGTGGTTGCTTCTGCTTATTGTTAAAACTAAGTTACAAAGAAAAGGCCAGTTATTCCAGAATAGAGCAACCTCCTCTCCTCCTACCAAGGCTTCTTTAACAATGTGCTTCATAAGAATCACATATGCTCCTATCAGTATTCAATTCTCTTCAAAGTCATTGAATCAGTATTCAATTCCCATTCATACTAGAAGGCTGCAGATCTCAATCCAATATGAGTAGAGAATGTCTAACTGTACAGTGATCGCAAGTGTTGTGTTAAGCGCTTTGTATGGACAGCCTCGGGCATCCCTCTTGACAGTGTGGTGGGATCTGTTCATTATCATGATCCTTAGTTGGCACCAGAAGCAATAGTGACACTAGGCTGAGAAGTCCACATGGCCGTGCCCAGGTTGCGAATCCTTCCTGTGGACTCCAGAGGTCCCCCATATCCCTGTGACAACCCCTCCTGCTGGCGGTACGTGCTCCTCGGGCAGGCTGCTGCCCCCTGAGACTTCTTCATTCATTTATTCTCGGTCCATCTTCACCGAGCACCTCCTGTGGATCAGGCCCCGTTCTTGTGCTTAGCATAAGCACTGTTCTTTTTTGCTTTTATTTTGTTTTTATGATTTCCTGCTTTGTTTATTTCTTCCAGAGCACATTTTTCTCTCAACTTTAGGGACACAGCTCCCTACATGGGCTTTGGTGGAGGTCGTGGGGCAGCATCAGCGGCTCTAAGTCAGGGTAGGGAGGGGGCGTCTGGTCCTTCCTGGCTTCAGGAGATCGATTTCTGACCACCTTGCTGGGAATGGCACAACTCACGCCACAAAGCCGCTTCACACGGAGCTGGGGAGGCCCAGAGGCACCCAAGACTCTTGCTTCAGAAATGTCCCCGATGGCTGCCGCCACTCTCTTTCGAATGACAAACCTCTTAATGGCCTTGTCTTTGGGCAGACGGATGCAGTTCGTACAGTGAATAAGTTTCACGTGGTCACAGCCTTTTATGTCATGACCACTATTTTTTTTGGGGGGGGGGCATTTTGGGTGAGAAAACCCAAAAGAGCTCTTTATTGCTTTTAAGAAACTTCCTTTAAAAGATCTCCTAGAGTCTTTTCTCTCTCACGTTTATCCCTCTTGATTATACCAATATCAGATCACTTTGAATCTCACTCTGATACATAATTACATTCCACCAATAAAATTATTCTTTAAAGGAGGGCGGGGCATAGTGGTGAATGCCAGTATTCCCAATGCTTGGAAGACTGAGACAGGAGGATTGCAGGTTCAAGGCCAGCCTCCTCAACTTAGCAGGCCCTGTTTTAAAATAAAAAAAAAATAATAAGCCGGGCGTGGTGGCGCACGCTTGTAATCCCTGCGCTTGGGAGGCAGGGACAGGAGGATCACGCAGGTTTGAAGCAAGTCTTGCTGGCTTAAGAGACCCTTTTTCCAAATTTAAATAATATAAAAATAGGTCTGGGAGTGTAGCCTGGAGGTAGAAGGGATTCCAGGAACCCCAGTACCATCAAAAAAAAAAAAAAATAGATAAAAATAAAAAAATAAAATAGAGCTGGGGGTATCACTTATAGGTAGAATTCCCCTGGGTTCAATCCCCAGTACCACACAAAAAGAGGTAATAGTAGATTTCTGAAGCATCAACATCGTTCTTCATACCACTGCCAAAATATCTTAATATTCACATACAAATCATTTTCACAAACAAATAGATAATACTTCAGCGAGAAATGTCTTAAAAGAAAAGGGTTGCTTAATATATGGAAAGACAAGCAAGCTGTAGTCAGCTGAACACTCTCTTAATTGAGAATTGCCAAACATGGTCAACTTGCTTTGAAAGAATTATAGCAAAACTCAAAACTCCTAACCAAAAAAAAAAAAAAAAAACTATTTGGGGCATAACTTAGTTTTTCTTTAGTGACTCATGACTTCTCACAATATTAGAATGTTTCAGTCGATTATTTTAAACATCAGTTATTAACTGAAACTTCAAAACAATCTTTGCAAAAAGCTGAGCTTTCTTACTGTTAAAATCCCATTTAAGCCGGGTGTGGTGGTGCACGCTTGTAATCCTCGCACTTGGGAGGCTAAGACAGGAGGATCACGCAGGTTCGAAACCAGCCTCAGCAACTTAGTGATAGGCTCTCAGTAACTTAGTGAGACCCTGTTTCCAAATAAAATATTTAAAAAATAGGGCTGGGAGTGTAACCCAGAGGTAGAAAGCCTCTGGGTTCTATCCCCAGTACCACACACACACAAAAATCCCATTTGCTAAACTGATAAAGTTGTGTCACCTGAGATTTCGAAAAATCATCTCAAGCAGTGGATTTTTGTTTCAGCTCTTTGCAGAGGACTAGCAGAAGAATACAATGGATGGATTTCATCTAACATTAATAGCTAGATAAGTAAGAAACACCCACCATATGGAAATTAACAATAAGATGTGTCACCATTGTCTCATGACAGAATGATTCGCTTAGAACATTTTTAAACTTTCTAGTGAACAGCTCCCACCACCTTAAATCACCTTTCAAGATTATTTCTGAGTATCTTAAATAAAGAAGATTAAGAAAATGAATGCCTATACTTCTTAATAATTAAGAAGCTCTTTTATGGGATATTAATGGCACAAATAATAGGTAAGAATGGCTCAAAGGTGACTTAAGGACAATTTAAATCACAAAAAATAAAAACATGAGCTGAAAAATTAAGAAATTCTTAAATTTTACTCCTTAAATTGTGGACTGTAAGTTTAAATAGGACTAAGAACTATGTACAAAACATCAAGAAAGGAGCATATTATTACAAAAGCTAAGCAAAGTTTTTTAAAAAGTTAAAATCACTTTGCTTAATAAAACTAATACCAAATGGCAGGATCAGGTGTGTGCATCTCCTGAGGCCCAGCTTCAGACATCTAATTGATGGGGGTGTAATATCAAACCCACCTCTTTATCTTTCTCGAGATTAATGGAAATCATTGTTGCTTTCATTTTTATTATGTTAATGAAGTATAACTTCCGCAAGGAAAAGGGCTTTTTTTTTTTTTTTTTTTTTTTGCTCACTGCTATATTCTTGTGCCCAGAACAATGTTTTGCACACAGTAGGGACTTGGCAAATATTTGTTAAATGACTAAGCGAATTATTTAAGGTAATAATTAAAGACTTGTTGCTGTGGATGGCATGTTCTGTTTTGTTTTATTTTATTTTTTTGTGGTACTGGGAATGGAACCCAGGGACCTCCTACCTTTGGGCTACTCTCCTAGACATACTTTATATTTTATTTGTAAACAGGGGATCTCCTTAAGTTTCTGAGAGCTTTGCTAAGTAGCTGAGGCTGGCTTCGAACCTACACAATCCTCCTGTCTCAGCCTCCCAAGTACTAGGATTACAAGCGTGCACCACCATGCCCAGTTTGTGTTCTGTTTTTACTAAAGTTAAATTAAACCCAACACACTGCCAATGCTGGAGAGTCTGCCCATTACAAGAAATCTTTCAAAGGTGAGTTCTGTAAAGGGTATTTATATTAGTCTGTTTTCCATTACTGTAACAAAATATCTAAATCTGGATTTATAAAGAAAGAGATTTACTTCTCTCATGGTTTTGGGGGATGAAGAGCATGGTGCTAACATCTGCTCCGCTCTGGTAAGAGTGCCCTGGGCTGTGTCACATGATGAACGGCCTCATTGTGGAAGTTCATAGAGTGGTCCAAGGAAGCCAGGCTGGGAAGAGGCCAGTCTTACTCTTTTAGAATGATCCTCCCTGGAAAACTCACCAAAATCCCAAAAGGTACCTTAACCCTTCACAATGGCAGAATCTTCAATGACATGATGACTTCCCATTAGGCCCCTCCCCTTGGAAGTCCTACCACCTCTTAATATCACTATACTGGGGACCCAGCTTCCAACACATTAACCCTTAGGGGACATACTCAAGCCATATCCAAATCATAGCAAGATTCTTCAGGAACATTATCAGTTTTACATGGTATTATAATACATATATTCCATTCTCCTTTTTTGTTGTTGTTGTTTTTAGTATTACTGGAGATTGAACCAGGAGCTTTCTACTTCTGAGCTATACTCCCAGCCCCATTTTTTATTCTTCATTTTGAAACAGGGTCTCACTAAGTTGCAGAAGGACTCACTAAGCAGCTGAGGCTGACTATGGAACCTGTGATCCTCCTGTCTCAGCTTTCCAAGTACTGGGATTACAAGCATGCTCCATCACACCTGGCTCCATTCTCCTTTTAAATTGTTTGTATCTGTGATAAAAAATATTTAAGATATGATATTAAAGATATATTTTATGCCAGGAGTGGCGGCGCACGCTTGTAATCCCAGTATTCGGGAGGCTGAGACCGGAGGGTCACGGTTCGTAGACAGCCTCAGCTACTTAGTGAGGCCCTCCGCAACTTAGTGAGACCCTGTTTCAAAATAAAGAATAAAAAAAATAGGGCAGGGGGTGTAGCTCAGAGGTTGAATGCCCCTGGGTTCCATCCCTAGGCCCGCAAAAAAAAAAAAAAAAAAAAAAATAGATATATTTTAGTAAAGGGAGACTATATCCATTCCAGCACAAAGAAAATTCAGAAGTGTGACCAGATTATCCTATGTTCTTAAGTCTTATTTCCCACACCTTTATAAACACCATTTCCCAAAGTATGATATGCAAGCCAAAGAGAATACAAGATGATCTTTTTGTAGCAGAAACCTTTTTTCTTTTGCTTTAATCATTACATATTCATTTTAATGTGTTCTAGAAAAAATGAAATTAGCACATTAGATTTGTCTTTGCTGATACTAAGTTTATATAAGATATAGAAATAATAATAAATCTATTGGATGTAAAGAAAAATATTAAGTAAATGGAAGTGGAGGCAGACGCGGTAAAAATTGTAATAAAGACAAGTGAGTGGATGAAGTTGAAGAAACTCTTAGTTCCTACTTGCAGCTAGCTGTGAGACTAAGAACCAATGCTGTATCCCCATAAGGACGATCCTATGGTTCAGACAGGAGGCTGCTTTTCAACACCCTACCAGCCAAGTTTTTACACAGTAGAATGGCCTTTAATCCTCTCAGATTTACTGCCTCCTTTTTATCACATGCATTTTATCATGTCCCCTTTGCTTTTAAGGAAATCTGTAGCCTACATCTTCACCTCAATTCAAAATAACATAAAACCCTAGGTGTATTATAAAGCAAAAATATAAGAAATGTATAACTTGAATGATACTTTTATGACTCAGGTGTAGTGGTGTATGCCTTTAATCCCAGTACTTGGGAAGCTGAGACAAGAGGATCACAAGTTCGAGGACAGCTTCAGCAACATAGCAAGACTCTCAGTTATTTAGAAAGACCTTTTATCAGAACAAAAAAAAAAAAAATAAGAAGGACTGGAGGTGTAGCTCCAAGATAGAATGCCCCTGAGTTCAATCTTCAGTACCATAAAGAAATATATGCAAAAGAATGCTTTGTGCTTATATGTAAAACAGATAACTGGGCTAGATACCCAGGTTTGGATCATTAGAAAGAGGCTTTTCACCTACGTGAATACCTAGACAGCCACTGAAAAATTGAAGGACATATAGGACAATTCTTTTTTGTGTGGAATAACCCTGGCTCTTTTCCAGTGAATTTCATTTTGATCCTTTTTCTTATTTCAACAACCAAAAATGCCCCCCAACATTTCCCAAATACCTCACAGGGAGTAATGCCTCCAACACTGAATTTCTAAATCCCAGTAGCTCTTGGGTATATTTGTGTCTTAAGATGTTCATTACTAAGGTGAAGCCACTTGAAATTTTTATTAATGAGTGATAGCTTTTGGCTTTAAAGTGTCTTAAACATAAAATACAGCTTCTAAAAGCTACTATTCGGACATTCTATTTTATAAATGTGTATTGTTCGTGGTGTATTAATCACTAAATTTCTCATCGGGCTTGAAATTGGTAAAGAATAAGAACTCTTAAGGAAAATTTCAGAATTTAGTTTGAGTTGACTTCGATTGCTATTAAGAATATTTCAGAGTTGGGGCTCCTGAAAGAATCAGACATGTAATATAAGTAGAAATCTGATTACTCAAAATCAGATACTTTTTAAATGACCTAAGCCTACAGGGCTGCAAATTGTGACAGCATAGCTTTAAAAGCAGATCTTTGGCATAATATTGAGTGCGTTTTCACCAAGTCATGCCAAGAAATTTGCAACTGCAGCGTTCACTGGGATGTAAATAAAGGAGAGGGAGGAAGAGACTTTCCAAGGTGAAGGACCTCAAACTTAACTGAACTTCTGAACTCAGCGCCCTGTTGTGATGTTTCTGACACTTTGAAGAATGGCTCTGGATGGTCTCCAAATAGCACACTCCTCACTCTTCATTCTCCAACAGTGTGAAATCTGTCATCCCCACTGGGTCATCAAGAGGGCAAACTGCCACTTGTCATTACTGAGAGGGTGTTCTCTAGGACACTGAAAAGCTGGGCAGGTCTTGCTTTTAGGGTCTAGCATCTGAGAAAGAGACTGAGTTCCACTCACTTGGAAAGCCAGCTTAGCACATCTGTGTGAAGCAAGTATGCCCAGTACAAGTCACCAGAGTGATGATTTGACATCCATCCCCTTAATTCTTATCAGAACGCTGATCATTGAAAATAACTAACAGAGCTTTATTTGCAAAGATGGAAAGATTAAAACACTTGCCTCAACTCCAGCTGAAATCTGATACTTTAAATTAGTATGTGACAAAAAATAATAGCAATTAATGAAAAGCATAAGAACGGTTATAATGCCTGTTCTCCTACTTGTTATTTTTTTAACTGAGTTTCCTAACCTTTTGGTACTGTTTCTCTGCTTTTAACACTGGAGTAACAATAGGCACTAGGAGGTCATTTTATTGTAAGAACTTGGACCCAGGAGCAAAATTAACCAAGTCAGAAAAGTTTTTCTTGACTTTCAGACCTTCATTACTTATTCCACTGTGCTAAGTGCTGGAGATTTGAAAGTAAATAAGGCATAGCCCCTGCCCACAAGGAATTAACAGTTCAGCAGGTAAGAAAGACAAGTAAATATAATGGTTTTGATAGGCGTGAAGGACTGCTTTGCTGGATCTGAATTAGATGGCATTGCTGTGGGGTGCCCAACACAGGACACCGGCCACAGGGAAGGGCCAGGAAGACTTCACCCAACCTTCTTCTTTCCTCTCTGTCCCTCATTTCACAGCCAGCCTTCCTATGACTTCCCTTCTGAATTGGAGCCCCACACTTCCTTCTGTCCTCTTCCATCAGAACCTATCCATCTGGCATTGCCTACCTAATTGCAAACTAATCCATGCTAAGATATTCATTTATTCATTAAGTAAATTTTGCCAGATGATGTTTGCATTCTCTCCGGAGCTATCCTTACACACAAGCTGTCCTAATCCACATGCAATGTGCGGGTAAATTTCAGTTATTTTACCCAAAAGACTGGTGAGTGAAAAACCAACACTCCCACCTCACCAAGTGCTCCTTCCTCAAAGTTTCACTTTTGCATTCCACCTTGCTATGTGTTGGAAACTTAATCCTCGATGCATCAGTGTTGTGAGGTGGCACCTTCAAAAGGGGATCAGATCATAAAAGCTCTGCCCTCATGCCATAATCAGGGCAGTGGGCTCATCATCGTAACAGTGGGTTCCTAATTAAAAGATGCATTTGGCCTTCTTCTTCACCCTCTTCTTCACTTTTGCTCCTATGCCCTCCAACTTCTACCATGGAACAGTTCAGGAAAAAGGCCCTCATCAGATGCAGGTCCCTGAACTTTGGCTTCCCAGTCTCCAGAACTGTAAGAGACAAATCTCCCTTCTTTATAAACTACCTAGGCTGTGGTATTCTGCTACAGGAGCAGAAAATGGACTAAGATACATCTTATCACAGTTGTGGTACATAAGCTCTGCCTAGATAGGCATCCCTCTGGCAGAGACTACAAGTTCAGCAGTAGGACTCTGCTAAATGTCACCTATATGTCAACTAAACAAACACCAGGGAGAGTGGCAGGACCACTGTGGTGCCACAGCTACTCCTGTGGGCATTCACCTGTGAGGGTGCTGCTTTGTTGTTCAGCCACTGAACCTGCCTGCTGGAAGTCCCAGGAGATGGAGGCTTTCCCAAAGGCTGGCATCTCCAACTATTACTGCCACAGAGGGCCAGGAGGAATTTCCCATCCTGACAAGGAATTCTTTAAGGACACAAGGCTACATCTTCCTCATCTTTGCTTCAGTGGCACCTAGCTAAGTTCTAGCCAAAGTGAACATTCAGTTAATACTTGGAGAAGAGACGTGAAAGGGAGGGAAATGTGAGCCATGGAGGCAGTCAAGGACAAGTTTTCCCTTTGGTCATGCTACAAGTCCTTAGCTAAAGTTGTTCTATGACTATCATGTCTCCACCTCCCCGTCCTCTATCCCTCCATTTTCAGACACAGCAGTTACATGCTCCACTCTGAGCAGGGATGAGTTAGGAGGAGAGAAGAGAAACCTAAGCACACACTTCGCATCCTTCTATGAGATGTCTACGCCACCTGGCTTTCGCTCCCTGCCAGGTACATGTCCACCACTCCCACCTGAGTAGAAATCCCTGTGGCTTTAGCAGATTGTGTACATACTCATATTTTTTCCAGTATATGCCTATATAAGTTAGTGTTTAGAGCACTGTGGTCTCTACAGTCCTAAGATTAGAAACATACTTCTGTCCAACCACTTATCCCTGCCATGATGTTTAATGTCATCTGAAAGGAAAAGCAAGACCCATTACCAGAAAGAACAGAATTTCAACTCAAACCCATACAGGACTCAGAGGATAGCACGTGCACGCGCGCGCGTGCACACACACACACACACACACACACACACACACACACTCCTTACATTTGTCCTCGGATTGCCTTTCACTGAAACCACCTCCAGTGGGCACTCGACTGCCCCATCTCTTTTGCTCTCCCTTTTTCATTTCTTTTCTATTGCTCAGCCATCTCCTGCCACAGCCACCACACACATACATACAAGGCACCATCTTGCCTTTATCCCAGGAGAAACAGGTTTGGGACTGCATCAAAGGTGAGGGGCAAAATGAATCATCCTGTTCTTGAGAGTGAACACTCACTAGGCAAATCACTTCCTCTTGCCCGTGTAGTCTACTGCATGTGACCATGTCTAAGCTAAAGCCTAGAATGGTCTATCCTAAAGCTTCGCTTACCCATCACAGTTGAAACCGAAGCAAGAGTAGCAAAAAGGACAAAGAGTTCGTCCCACCATGCTCCTCCGGGTAACTGAGGGCAGAAACGCTGCCATGGACAGTCTGCACACACAAGTGCCTCTCTACCTTTGCACAGAATCCCCCGCTCAATGGCTATTTGTTGGTGGAACCTTTCCACACGGCTTAGAACAGCCAATTCACTCCTCAAACGCTTCCATTTTGCTCACTGACCAAAGAACGGCATAGATCTATTAAATAACCATCCCTAATGAGGATGCTACTTTACATTATTGAGGTAGTTAGTTATATTTAGAGAACACATACAAGACATGTGTGTTTTCTAGAGGGAGGGAAAGAAGACAAGCATGACCATGGGCCGTGTAAAACAAGTAAGATTATGCTCTGAGACATCTCAATCAGCGGTCGTCCCTTTGGGTACAACTTTAGACGACTCACAGGCTCCAAAATGGTTAAACAGGAGGCCTGTGCACATCCTGTCAGTTTTATTTTGAGCAGCCTGTTTGCCCAGTACCTCCCACTCTTTTCCTTCCCCACAAGCGGCAGTTCTGCTCTATGTACACAACAAAAATGTTTGTCTTGTCCAAAGCTGCAGGCACCAACCAATGTCTGTGAATTTCTTTGGGTAACAACATAATAATCAAATCACATTAAGTCAGTGTCAGTAAGACATGTGTTTTCAATTTGAAAACCCACAAGTGATTTATTATTCGTTTCCTAATATTACATTTGTACATTTAGTGAAACAGGAAAGTTCCATACATAGAATCACTTCCAAATTTTGCTATGAAGTTATTTCTCTGGTTGTTTTCTGTTTAGTGTAGGAGCTGTCTTTTAAGATTAGCATTTCAATATTTCTCACTCCGACGTTCCTATTCAATGATATCTATTTTTATTCTTCAACTTTTAAATTTTTGTTGATATTAACACACCTGTATTTATGAGTTATATTAAAATTTTCTTTGGTGGTTTTTTAGTATACTTTGTATTATGGTAAATAGCAAATGTGATCTACCCTCTTATATTTTTAAGTATACAGTACAGTTTGAATACCTATAAGTTATAGTATTGTACAGCAGATCTGTAGACATTTTTCATCTTTCCTAACTGAAACTCTACACCCATTGAACAGCAATTTCCTCTTTCCACTCCAAGCCCCCTGACAACCACCAATCCACTTTCTGCTTCTATGGTTTGAATGCTATACTATACTTTTTGTTGAAGAAAGAAATTTGAAATCTCTTAGGTATTGATATCTTTGATAAAGATCAGCTATTCATGCATCTGGAAACTGCCATAGTCATCTAAAACAAGTCTTCCTTTTTTATCTAGTTCAGTGTGAAAACATACAGTTTTTCGTGGCCTGTTAATGCTTTAATGGTACCTTGTTCCCTAAGAGAGTCCTACATCAAGAGCTATATAGATGTGATTCCTTCTAAAGTGCCACTACAGTTCATACAGAACGATGCACCATGAGATGCAGTCTTGATGTACAGGCAAACATCTGAAGATTTCTGCTGAACTGAGAGCGGATATTTGCGTTTAGAGAATTACATTCTAACCATGTGCAATATCCATTTAAGTCAAAAGATTCATCCAAACGAAATTTAATTCAAGCAGCTTTTGTAACCTACAAAGAAAAAGCAATTAGCTTACAATGTATTCCTTTCCAAAGAATAAAGGATAATAAGTCCTTTTCTGCAAGTATTTAGGAATAAGTTTCTACCCAGGGTTCTACCACTGGGTAAAATGAGTAGAATACTCATCTACCACTACTGTAAAAACATACTTATAATCCATTCCAGAAAATTCAACCAATTCAGAAAAGTAGAGACTTAAGTTCTTCTATTCAAGGAATCACCTCTGTTATCTATTTTGATAGAAGAATGAAACAATTAATTCAACTTAACAACTACATGATAGCCAGATAATATGCTCCAGGCACCATAATAATAAGATATGGTCCTGCCCACCAGGTCTTAACAATAGCAGGCAGCGTTTGCCTACTAAGGCGAGCCAAACCACTACAATACCAACAGCAAAGCATTGGGACTCATAGAAGCAGCTAAATGTGTCTGACTAGGAGGCCAGGAGGCAAAACTTGTGCTGAAGGATGGGGTGGCAATGCGACAGGTAGAGATAGTATTCAATTGGCTATTAAAGCAGAAAACCATGGGAGACAGTAACAGAGACCTATTTGTCTGCAGGGCATCCATAGAAGACAAAAATGGAAAAATAAGTTGCCCGTATAAATACTATAATACTTAATCAAGCAGACACTGGGGAGTGATTGTAGGCTCTGGAACAGAGGACTGACATGGTAGAGGTGGTACTTGAAAAATAAATCTGTCAGTGGTGTGTGAGATGGATCGGAGGGGTGGCCAGAGGCAAGGGCTTAGACCGTTATTCTGGGATGGGGTATAAAGGACAGAGTGAAAGGAGAGAAGCAGATGTACATTACAGCATCCATTTGGAATTTCTGTAGTGAGACCTAACAGTCCAAACACTTATCTCCCGGTAAAAGACCACATTTATTTGAAATATATGCCGAGAACTAGAGAGTTACTGCAGCAGCTTTTAACCTCTGGAGACACAGAATCAACTAAAAGTTTGGTCACCTCAATTTGCTTACCACAAACCATCACCCTCCAAACTCTGGATTTGCTAAACATTTCAAACTCAGAAGCGGCGGGTTCAATAAAACCACATTGGGCCTGGAACGTATTTCTCCTTCAGGGCTGAGGAAATTTGATCCATTTCTTACTAATTCATTTAAATTTCATTCAAACTGGGATTTTTGAAAAGCCTTCCTATTGCCCCAGGAATACTTAAGAGCTTACTTTTAAAAGACTTTTTCCCTCTTTACAAAAAGGAAACAATAGTTTTCCAACCATTCTTGACCCCAGAATTTGGAGATTCGTACTACATCAGTTAGAACAGATTTTTATGGTAGGCAGAATAATGGACCAAAAACAGTCAATTTTGCCAAAAATCAGTGTATCATGTGGTCGAGGAGGACAAGGCCTCAACCCTCTTGAAGGCTTTGCTTCTGCTGATGCAGCGGGTGGGGTCTAGTCAACCAGGGGAGGCCAAGCTCCTGACAGCCTGTGACTCAGGTCAGCCGTGTCGACGGTCTCATCTTTGTCAAGAACAGAAAAGAAAAGCAGCAGCTGCAAAAAAATTAATGTTAAAAAGTTTTAGATCTAGAGAAACAATTTTGCCCTACCTTAAGGAAGCCTGTCCTCCTCCTCCCCCTTCTCCTCCCACTCCCTGTCGGTGTCGAAACAAAGCTCTTCTAGCGACAGCCGTCAAGAAGTCGTGAGTGTTTTTCATACACAGAAGAGCTAATGTCATGGGGCTTTAATACATTCTATTCAAGATCCGAGTTTGGAGAACCTAAAATAACTTCTTAGATCCTTTAAACTCAAATCAATTTCCCAACTTCAAGTTGAATGCTAAGGTGATGGTATGTTTTATTTGGGTTTGGGTTTCTTTCCTTTTTTCTTTTTCTTTTTCATTTATTTATTTATTCATTTATTTGTTCATTTAGTGTGTGTGTGTGTGTGTGTGTGTGTGTGTGTGTGTGTGTGTGTGATTATTCTGGAGGATGTATCCTTTGTTTCTTTGAAATTCACAACTGATTATTTTTTACTTTTGTATTAAAATCTGAACCTAGCAGATAATTTAATTTGTCTTTTATCTCAAGCTTGCTCAGGGTCTCAAAAGTTATTAGTAAAAAGTATTAATAATATATCCAACCATGCAAGAAAATCTCTGCACTCAATAGGGCAACAGGCCAAATAATATACTTGGTTGTCATCAGTTTCTACCCACCATTTTCTAACTCTATGCATATATGCTCAGAGATAAACAAATATGTACATATATATGCACATATATATGCAGAGAGATAAACAAATATGGCCATTTATGACCTCTGGTGATTTCTGAGAGCCTGGATAAAATGTAGTATTTTATTCTAAAAAGGGTTTTTTTTGGCAGTTGGTTCTTTTGGGGAATAAATGGAAATTTGATGTGTAAAGATGCTAAATTATGAAATGGGGGATTTGAATACTAAGTCATTACAGCCAAGACCAAATTATTAAATTTGCTCAAAGCACGAAAATGTGGAGTGTTAAATAATTTGAAATAGCACTAGTCTCATTCAGAGACTGACACCTTTAGCACCTTGTCAAAAAAAAAACCTTGTCTACTCTTGTATGTTTGGGAAATTCATCGAATTAATGGAAATGTAGCTTTTCCATTAATTAACCTCAGTCTTCTTCCTCCCCTTCCCCTCCTTTATGGCTTTGCTGAGGTTTCCCCTCCATTATCTGGAGTCCCTCTGGTATCCCTAATACTTCCTAGTTTGAGCATATTAGAGAAAACATATGTCCCTTCTCTTTTGTGCTTGTCTAATCTCACTTTACATAATGTCCTCCAGGTCTTTCCATCTTCTTGTGAATGACATGATTTTGTTCTTCTTTATCGCTGAGTAGAATTCCATGTGTGTATTTCCCATAATTTTGCAATCCATTCATCTGTTGATGGAGACCTAGGTTGGTTCCATATTTTGACTATTATGAATTGTGCTGCTGTGAACATGGGTATGCATATGTTACTGTTGTTCTCTGATTTCAACCCCTTTGAAAAGATACCCAGGGGTGGTATAGCCAGACATATGGTGGATCTATTCCCAGTTTTCTAAGGAATCTTCACACTGATCTGTATAGTGGCTAAACTAGTTTGCACTCCCACCAACAATATAAAAGAGTTCTTCTTTCCCCATATCCTCCAGCAAGACCCTCTTTTAAAATAGAAAAATAAAAAGGGTCAGGAGTGTAGCTCAAGTTAGAATGCCCCTGGGTAAAAATCTTTAGCATAAGATAATAACAATAATAATAATGATAATGATAATAAAGTTTGTCTCATCTTTTTTAAAGCTGCACATTCAAAACTGAACCTTTGCCCTGACTTCTCCAGGGCTCAGCACTCTTGAATGTAGACTGGAGCACACACTTCAGGAAAATAATTTAACTCCATCAACATTTTCACACCTATAACTTGCAGAATATTGTGGAAATTCAACAAAAACTAATAGGAAGCTGATCCCTATGACCTTACAGTCTAATAAAAAAAAGTCAGACTTATGAATAAGAGCAGTTTATACTGAATGGGGTACAACTAAGTGTTAGGACTGAGGTCAATTAAAGCAAAGGGCAACACAGCAGCAGGACCTGGGCCTGCCATTCTATTTGTGGGTTTATTGAAGAAATTATCTCAAAAACAGATACGTTTTATTATCTTACTTATGACTCAAAAATGACATTTGAGCCGGGTGTGGTGGTGCACACAAGTCCATCCCAGGACTTGGGAGGCTGAGACAGGAGGATCGCGGTTCGCGGACAGCCTCAGCTACTTAGTGAGGCCCTCCACAACTTAGTGAGACCCTGTTTCAAAATAAAAAAAAAAAGAAAGAAAGAAAGAAAGAAAGAAAGAAAGAAAGAAAGAAAGAAAGAAAGCAAGCTGGGATGTATCTTGGAAGTAGAATGCCCCTGGCTTCCACCCCCAGTACCACCAAAAAAAAAAAATGATATTTGATTATGATATTTCTTTAAACTGACTAAATTCAAATTAAGTCAACTAATTTTTAATTTAATTTTCATTAGGTTGTAATAATTATATACATTAATGTAGTACAATGTGATATTTCAACACACATTCATGCAGTGGGATGACTGCAGTTTACAAAAACCTATCTTTTATTTTTCTTTTTTGCAGTACTGGGGGTGGAACCCAGGGGCATTCTACCTCCAAGCTACACCTCAACCCTATGTTTTTATTCTTTATTTTGTTTTGGGGGGTCTTTGGGTTTTTTTCTGGGGGGGTGGTAGTACTGGGTGTGGAACACAGGTGCTTTTCTACCTCCGGGATAAACTCCCAGACCTATTTTATACTTTATTTAGAAACAGGGTCTCACTAAGTTGCTGAGAACCTCACCAAGTAGCTGAGGCTGGCTTTGAACCTGTACAATCCTCCTGTCTCAGCCTCCCAAGCATTGGGATTACAAACGTGCGCCACCACACCTGCCTATTCTTTATTTTGAAACAGGGTCTCACTGAGTTGCGGAGGGCATCACTAAGTAGCCGAGGCTGGCCATGAAGCCGTATCCTCCTGTCTCAGCCTTCTAAATGCTGGGATTACAAATGTGCGCCACCATACCTGGCAAACCTACTATCTATTTTATGATAGAGAAAAGAGATGAAAGATGATGCTCAAAAGCTTTGGACATAAATGATAAGGAGAGGGAAATGTTAACAAATTGTGTGTGTGTGTGTGTGTGTGTGTGTGTGTGTGTGTGTGTGTGTTTCTGGAGATGGAACCCAGGGGCATTCTACCTCTGATCTACACCCCCAGCCCTACATTTTATTCTTTATTTTGAAACAGGGTCTCACTGACTTGCAAAGGGCCTTACTAAGTAGCTGAGGCTGGCCGTGAACTCCGATCCTTCTGTTTCAGCCTCCCAAGTGCTGGGATTACAAACCTGAGCCACCATGCCCAGCTCAAATCTTTACTATTTCCATAATATGTAAGATTATGCACTAGATACCAAGGATTACAAAGTTTGATCAAATGGTTTCTGACCTTGGGTGTAACTAATCATTTATACCAACAACTCTATGGTATTAGATATATTAAAAGTCATGGAAGGGGCCGGGCGTGGTGGCACACGCTTGTAATCCCCGCGCTTGGGAGGCGGAGATAGGAGGATCGCGTAGGTTCGAAGCCAGTGCACTGGCTTAAGAGACCCTGTTTCTACATAAAAAAGTATAAAAATAGGTCTGGGAGTGTAACCCGTGGCTGTGTAGCCGGAAGTAAAAGGGCTTCCAGGAACCCCAGTACCACCAAAAAAAAAAAAAAAAAAAAAGTCATGGAAGGGAAATTTTTTAAAAGACCATGAATAAACCAGAAGTATTGGTGCACATCTATAATCCCAGTATTTGAAAGGCTGAGACAGGAGGATCCCAGAGACCAGCCCCAGCAACAGCAAGACTCTCAGTAACCTAGTGAGACCCTATTTCAAATTTAAATATATATATATATATATATAAGAGGAAAGGTTAGGAATACCCACTAACCCAGTAAGATATTCCAATAATTATTAGTATAATAATTAGCAGAATAGGGCTTTGTTAGTACATATTAAAGAGGTCCATTGGATTAATGTTCAAAAGTATTGCTATTAGGTTTATATAACTGGATATTCATGTTTTCTTTCAGCCACTTCTGTTCACTTAAAAATAAAGACTTTCACTGTCCTCAGTATCACTTCAGCAACTTTTGCACCAGTTACTAACTATTCAGCTTTGGGAAACAGTTGGTATCGACATTATTCAGGGAACTAGGTAAACAGTGGACAGAAAGGGCCTTGTCATATGGTCATACTCAGAGCTTTGTTATCTCAGACATGTATACTGGATTTTAGATTTCTCCTAGAACAATATTTATCAACCTCTATAAAGAGAATGTGCCATAGAGAAGATACTCAGAAAAGGAAAATAATTTTTATGAACATTTTTTGCATTTAAGCCAATCCCAACTTATAAAATCTAAAAATTACCATACCTGCAGTGCCAACACAAACTTCATAACCCTAAAATTAGTACCAGAGTAGTGCAAAGATGTGTTCATATGTACATATTTGTAATATTCATAAAGAAACAAATGAGCAGAAAACTAATTCCACAGTTAGGGTCAATGCTTACATGAATTAGCAATGGAACATTCTGAAGTACCTCTGTGTAACTAACTATCCCAAATGAGGATCAGGAACCATAAAACAATAAAACCCAAACAAAGACGTGTTAGGGTAACTGCGAATGCCTTTGAATAATGATATTTTTCCTTATAAAGACATTAAATAAACCCAGTACATTTCATTACCCAGTACATTATTAAGACACCCTAGATTTTCCTAAGCTGAATTTGGCTGTGCTATCTTTAAAACTTCACTTAGCTAATCATAAAAATTTCTATCTAGAAATGCATATTATATATGCCTAATTATCAGAGCATATATGCTAGCTATGCACAAAAATTGTTTTGGAAAAAATCAGAACTTAATTAATAATTCCATCACATTTAAATACTTTGAAGAGTAGTTCCTAGTACCATTATATAGAATGATTACTTCTTTACAGAACTTTCTAAAGGGGATTTTTTTTCTAATCAATTTTTTAAATTTATTTTTTATTGGCGCATTGTATTTATACATCATAATGGGGTAAAAAACTTGTGTAGGCATAAATGCACCCAGCCAGCCCCCACCCAGTCCAGACCTCCCTCCCTCCCCATCCTTCCTTCCTTCCCTCCCTCCCATGCTGGTTTAGTGGTTGACTTTGATATGAATAAGTACATCATGCACTTTAAAGCCTTTCCCTCTCCCCATCTCCCATCCCCACAGTTAAGCTGTCTTATTTTCTCCTCTATAAGATCTCTTTTTTCACCTGGAGTTCCTCCTATGACCCCATTCACCCTAGCTTTCTCAGTTTTGTAAAAGGAAAATTTTCTAGGAGAGACTTTATACTATATAACTGTGCACTTAAATATGAGGATGTTAACTTTTTTTTTTACTGGGGATGGAATCCAGGGGCATTCTGCCTTTGAGCTGTACCCTCAGCCCTATTTTTTATTCCTTTTTATTTCTTTTAACAATTTTTAATTGAACATAAATAGTATACATTTAAACTATATTTGGTGCCCTCTCCCCCCCGGCCCCCGTTTTCCCTTCCCCACTCCCACCAATGGTTGTCCATGTCTTATTCATAATTTTACACATGTTCAGATGTAGACCCTCATTAATCAAGATCAGCCTTCCTCCTCTCCTATCTTTCCATTCAAACTTTGCTGATATTTCCCCTCCATTATCTGGAGTCCCACTGGTATCCCTTGTGTTTCCTAGTTTGGGCATATTAGAGGAAACATATGTACCTTCTCCTTCGGTGCTTGGCTGATCTCACTTAACATAATGTTCTCTAGGGCTTTCCATCTTCTTGCAAATGATATAATTTTGTTCTTCTTTATGGCTGAATAGAATTCCATTGTGTGTATTTCCCACAGTTTTGCTATCCATTCATCTGTTGATGGTGATCTGGGTTGGTTCCATATTTTGGCTATTACAAATTGTGCTGCTATGAACATAGGTATGCATATGTTGCTGTATTTCTCTGAATTCAACCCTAAAGGGGATTTTTTTCTCCCAACTATATATTCAGATTCTTCTTAGTTTTTCCTTATCTCACATAACACAAATATGCTCCCTAAATGATATTTGATTGATAAGTAATTAATAGATTTGGGTAAATTTGTATTTCTAGAATCATTATATGATCTTCCTTTTGAAGATTTTTTTTTCCATTTAGCTTTATCTATGTCCCCAAGTAAGAAAATTAAGCACTATTATTTTCATAAATGGCTATCTAGCATCACTTCTGAGTCATATGTATGAAAAGATTTATTTTTTAGGCTTTTGGTTATTTTATTAGCATATTTTTTACATTATTAGAATAAAGTGGCACAAGCCATCTAAAAAGCCAAGAATAGCCGGGCATGGTGGCGCACGCTTGTAATCCCAGCATTAGGGAGGCTGAGACAGGAGGATCGTGGTTCATGGACAGCCTCAGCTACTTAGTGAGATCCTCTGCAACTCAGTGAGACCCGGTTTCAAAATAAAGAATAAAAAATAGGGCAGGGGGTGTAGCTCGGAGGTCGAATGCCCCTGGGCTTCATCCCCAGACCCGCAAAAAAAAAAAAAAAAAAATTCCTTAAGAACTTTAGTACCCACTAAGGATTTGGGCCTGATTTAGCTATTACTCTGATGGCTGCAAAATGGTAATTTTCCAACTCTATTGCTTCTTCTACATTTATTGGTTGGCATGCTCTGCACAAAAGAGCTTTCCCATCTAATCTATTTATTTGTGTACTTGCTTGCCATCATCATGAACTTATTCGTTCTTATTCAGGCATTGGTTCATAATCTATTCTCCCATTATTTATTTTGAGGCTCAAATTTTCCCGTTTGCTCAGAGGGACTCTTAAAATTTGTCTCCTCTGGCATTTTTAAATGATCCTATCATTTTTTTAGCTCTCCCTTATTTTCTGGCATAACAAGGTGTTATAGATCATCCTGTACATTTCCTGTCCCAGTCCTAGAATAGGCTATTTCATCAATGCTGTCTGGTTCTTTTTAGTGAAAAACCATATTTGAAAACCAAAACCTGGGCACTAGATGTGCTCAGTGTTACCAGAATCTTGTTGTCTGTAAGCAGACAATAAAATGTGCCCTTTTCCAGCATGTAGTTCATAGTGAACTCTTAGTCTTTGCTGCGCCTGACCCATTAGCATCATTCCATACTTACAAGCACGCCTTTCTCTTTGTAACACTTTCTAATTAGGCTTCTAAGGAATGATGCTCTCTTGGTTTCCCAGTTTTCATGTGATTCTTCTCCAGATCCTGTAATTTTTCCTTCTTCTCTGTACCATTCCAAAGTTGAATTTCAGTTACTCCAGATCTCAGGTGTGGATCCTTTTCTCGTCTGCATCTACATTACTACCTAGATAATCTCATCCGACAACTCTCGCATCTTTAGCTCTCACCAACTTTGTCCCCTCAAGCTCTGATTCACTTATTTCTTTCTTTTTTTTTTTTTTTTTTTTTGGTGGTACTGGGGGTGGAACCCAGGGGCTTTTCTCCCTCCAGGCTATACTCCCAGACCCATTTTATATTTTATTTGGAAACAGGGTCTCACTAAGTAGCTGAGGCTGGCTTTGAACCTGTGCGATCCTCCTGTCTCAGCCTCCCAAGCATGGGGATTACAAGCATGCGCCACCACGCCCGGCTTGATTCACTTATTTCTACTCAACATTTTCACCGGAATTTCTAATAGACATCAAATTCACCATATACAAATTCCTGCCACTCCAGGCCTGGTCCACTGTCACTTGCCCTATCTCAAGTGATGGAAGCTCTGTTCTCCCAATTATTCAGACCCAAAACATGGAGGGACCCAAAATATATTTAAAAGCCCATCAAGTCTGTTCCATCCACTGTTGCTCCCATCATCTAGAAAAGCCATCACTCTTGTTTGGATTGTTTCAGTAGTCAATTAACAGGTCTCTCTGCATCAAACTTTGCTCTTACAATCTGTTCTCAACACAGAATCCAGGATGACCCTTTTTAAATAGGACTATGTTCCTGTCCCCTAGCAGACAAAACTTTGCAGTGACTCCACAGAGCAGAGCCCAGGAACTTAGTAATTTTCATGCCTTCCTTTGCTCAAAAAGCTCATTTCTCCCTCTCTCCTGCTCTCTCCTCTCCTGCTTTTCCTTCTACCCATCAACACCCGAGGTATATCTCCACTCCTGAGAGTTTTTTTAGCTGGTTCTGCTGTATGGAAAGTGTTTCCCCAGATATCTGATAGCCCAATTCCCTCATCTCCTTTAAGTTTGGGTGAAATCCTCTTCTGAGGCCAATTCTCACTATCCCCAACATAGAACTTCTGATCCTGTATTCTCTGCTTTCTTCCCTCGCCCCCCCATTACATGTATCACATTGTATGTTTAACTTATTTTTACACTGTGTATTATCTCTCTCCCTCTACAAGAATGTAACCTCATTTAGGGCAGAGATCTTGCTTTTGTTTACCGAAGGATCTAGAACTGATCGATCTCACCAAGAACCTGGAACAATCAATACCTGTCCCATAGTAGGCATTCAATATTTTTAAATAAGCGAATGAGCCACTTTATCCTATACTTTGACTTAATAAAGCAATGATAATGAATGAGACCCCACCAACAGAATGGAATCCACACATAACCTCTGTAATACTGATGTGTAACGAAGCACGGCTCGGGTCATTCTCTACATATTGTTATGTGTTCATGTTTGCCTCTTTTCATGGGTCAAATCTAAATCCATTTTTAAATAAAATTAATTTTAATCAGGAAGCCTGCCCAGAGAACAGTAGGTCTTGCCAGCCCTGAATAACGCTTTGCATATGCAGTGCAGCCCAAGTAATGAACAGATGTTGGTCATTTCAGTGAATGGCGTTATTACCTCAGTTTCTGGCATTTGTTATAATTTTGAGTTCCATAAAGGAAAACAAGAGATAGGAAAAGGCCTGACAGAAATCAAAATCACTTTATATGTGAGCTGTACATTTTCCTACTAGACTGTTAAATCAACTCTGCTTCCAAAATTGGCAGCAGATGTCACTTAGGTGGCCCTTGAATGACTCATAGAATTTCAGCTGAGGGAAAATATACCTTGACAGATCATCAAATAATGTGCCTGGCACACATCTGGACAGTAGCCATGATGTCAACAATCAGATTTTAAAAGGTACATGGGGTATGAGTATTAAAATATCTCTACAGCCAAAATCAGACTTTTATGGCTACCAGTAAAAGGAAATACAGACCATTAGAAAGCACACACCCTTTCTCTGTTTCTTGTAAGGGACATCTAAATCACTTTTGTGCTGAGATCATTGATTCATTTGCCAGTAAAGTTCCTGGGGCATTAAGAAACATTTTTCTCACAACTCTTCTAATTCAGGTGAAGGAGTTCATCGGACTAAAACAAAACTAGAGTGAGAATCTGATCTAGATCGTTGAGCCTCAGTTCCAATACAGCAGGAAAGAAAAGCACAACTGCCCATTTCAATTACATACAAAAAAATGAGAATTTCACTTACTTAACATACCAGCATCAACAAAAAAATGAAGTTTTTAATTCATATACCTCATGTTTTCCAAAAGTACATTCAGAAATATCTTGACATTTTAGTGTGTCATATATGAGAAATATCATTGATGATATAGAAGAATTTCAAATGTAGAGTTAAATCAATGATATTTAATTCAAGTTTGCCCTCAAAGTATTGAGAACATCTTTTGAAATGTTCTCCTCTTTAATACATTATTTTTACACAGTGGAGAAAATAGGCTGTCTTAAATATATAAATAACTGCATTTGGTTACTTTCCACAGATACAACACACTCAGGGGAAATTGGCACCAAGAAAAAGGTGAAAAGACTGTTAAGTTTCCAAAGATACTTCCATGCATCAAGGCTGCTTCGTGGAATTATACCGCAAGCCCCTCTCCACCTGCTGGATGAAGACTACCTTGGACAAGCACGGGTGAGCCTCATACTTCTGTCTGCCTGCAGTAGACCATGGTCAAGAGCCTCTGCCTCAGCTCACAGCAGCTGGGTCTGGGTTCTCCTACTCTGTCTCTCAGCAGCTATGTGAGTGTGGGTTAGTGACTCAACACACCTGAACTTTTCCCCCAAATATAAAATGATGGTAATAGAAACAACCCACCTCATATGGGTAACACAAGAACGAATGAGGTAGAACCTGTTGTTAGGAGACCTAGCACAAGCTAAGCACACACTCTCCTGCTGAGCTACACAGCCCCAACCCTGTGGTTAAACATGTTTACATGTGTATTATTCTCATGCCTAACACATGCTAGCTATTTTATTTTTATAAATGTGTAAAACATACAAAACACAAACTAAAGTAAGATTTTGTACTGATAAATTACTAATGAGGGAATAACTAAATTTTTTAGACCACTAAATTATTTCATTCTAATAGCAACACTGAAAAATAACCCAATAATTATCAAGTATTAATTCTATATTAGCATAGTGACATAGTGCATTATTATTTTTATAGTCTTTAATTCATTCAACTAATTTTTTTTTATTTATGGTGCTGGGGATGGAACCCAGAGGCTTTCTACCTCTGGGCTACACTCCCAGACCTATTTTATATTTTATTTGGAAACTAAGCTGCTAAGAGCCTCACTAAGTTGGCTGGCTTCGAAATTGAGCGATCCTCCTATCTCAGCCTCCCAAGTACTAGGATTACAAGCGTGTGCCAGCATGCCCGGCATTCAACTAATTTTTAATAATTTTACAACTATTTTTACTCTACATTGATCTAAGAGTGGAAGTTAATGTGTAACAATCTAAAATAAGCATATAGGTGATAGCCTAAATTGCCAAAGAAACTTAAATATTAGTGGAAACTGTCCCACTTTAAATAGAAGTTTGAAGACACTATTTTATAGCTTACATGCTAATATTAGACTACCTATATAATATTAAGAAATATAAATGATCAAGAAATGAGCAGCAAGTAATGCCAGAAAAACTAATTCCCAGTGTTAGGCCCATGAAAAGAAAAAGAAAAGACAACCAAAGTCTAAAACTGGGTGAATGTTTGTTTGTCTGTTGGTTTGTGGTTTATTGATTGGTTGGTTGGCTGGTTGACAGTTGGTCAGTTGGTTGATTGGCTGTCAGGTGGTTGGGTGGTTGGGTGAGTGGGTAGTTGGATGGTTGTTTGGAATTTGGTTGGTTGGTTGACTGAATGGTTGGTTGATGGTTGAATGGTTGATTGGTTGGATGAGTAAGGGTTTGTTGTTTGGAAGTTGGTTAGTTAGTTGGTTGATGAATAATTAATTGGTATTTGAATGGTTGACTGGTTGGATGGGCTATGGGTTGTTATTTGGAAGTTAGTTGGGTGATTGGGTGGTTGGTAGTTTGATTGATAAGAGAGCAAGACTAAGCTCCCCAGCACTAGAGCATCAGTGACAGAACGCACTTGGTGATTTCTGTTCTCTCAAGAAACCACATCTCAAGAAAGGTGATGTTGAGATGTAGAAAGTACAGTAGAGTTTAGATGTCAGATATCAAGTGTTCCAGATCTGCCTTTAGTAATGTGTGATTTGAATAATAGTCTTACTCAACCTAGACTTCAAAAATAACCTACCATCCCCTCATTCTCTGAAGCATTGTGAAGGTCTGCATGTTCCAACTTGAGGTGTGTGGGCTTTGCTGCAGGACACAAGGGAAGCCATTAGGGGCAGGTAGAGGAGCATGAGCTGGTCCTCACATGAGTCAGTGGCTACATAAAGACAGGTAGGTGCAGTTTTAGGAGCTACAGTAAAAGCACCAACAACTGCAACTTTTCTAATCATAGGGGATTTTTAAAAAGAAAAATAGAATCAGCCACATTTTTCAAATGAGAAAGTTGAAGCACAGAGAAGTTAAGTAATATGTCCATGGTCCCACAGCCAAGAAGAGACCTGAAAACCATTGGACCAGATAGTTTAACTCCAAAACCTATCCCTTGAACTGTCATTAGTATGTAGAGTAAGATTTGGTTTACTCCACACCAGTTTAATTGCATACTTTGCTATGTCTTAAAGTAAATGTTTGAGTTTCAATGTGATTCATTTGGGTGCTATTTTTTGTTTGTCTTTTTAGCATATGCTCTCCAAAGTGGGAATGTGGGACTTTGACATTTTCTTGTTTGATCGCTTGACAAATGGTAAGTAACCCAAAAGAATTCTCACAAAAATACACACCATAAAATAGGGTTGAGTGCATGAGAAACAAAATTTATTTTGTAACACTGCTACTCTTTTTTCCTTCTCTCCCCACCTTCATAAATCTATAGACACTCAAGAAAGAGCCGGGCATGAGGAAATTAACTTAGATGAAGAATAAGGACTGCATTTGTCCTTAGAATCATGACAGTTTCCTTCTGTGCATGCTGATCCCAAAGGAATTAGGAAACCACAGATTAGATTCATCCCTTGGGGAATACTTTGGCCACATCCAAAAGTAGAAAGTTCATTGTCAGTTGATGAGAACTGGAAACACAGAAGCACATCTGATCGGTCCTGACACTCCCAGGGCGGGTGCTGACATGGCTTTTAAGTAAGCTGAGTGTGCCCGTTGCTGGTATTGCTCACATATGTTTAGCATCATCAGAAGAAAATGATTGCCAAAGAGACAATGTAAAATTTAGGTTGTAGCTGAAGAGGAAAGTAAACACTCCATTTGGTTTCACCTTTTAAATGTTTGTGCCTACAAAGACTTTTATTTTCATCTGCACATTAAACCAGATACTGGTAAGTTTAGGAAGCTAATGAAAAACATCATAATTAAGGATGATCTTGGTATGTCCTGTCATCTACCAAACTTGTGCTTTCATCATTAACAGATGGTTTTCTCGCCACTCCATTATTTGGCAAACCATGTGCAGCTGAGAGAGAGGTAGCATAAGATCATGAGACAGATCTTCACACTTTGGGAAGTAAACTAGACCAAATAGTGAAAGATTCTATAATCTTGCCTTTCACTTTGTTCAAATCAACTGATAAATGGGTACTGGTAAATGAAATTAACTGTGAACAAAACAACTTTTAAATGGCATTTGGTTAAAAGAGAATATAGTCATGACTGCCATAAAACTATGAAATGAACACATATCGAAGATTTTATTCAATTAAAGATACACTAAAATACAAATAGTTCAAAAGGGACTTTGAGCCAGGTGTGATGGTCCACACTTGTAATCCCAGTACTTGGGAGGCTAAGACTGAAGGATTACAGGTTTGAGAATAGTCTCAGCAAGTAGTGAGGACCTCATCAACCTAGTAAGACCTTGTTTCAAAATAAAAATTAAAAAATAGGTCGAGGGGTATAGCTTGGAGGTAGAATTTCCATGGATTAAAGCCCTAGTACCAAAATGGGAGGGGGAATCGGTAGGGTATGGTGGCTCAGATCTGTGGACCCAGCTACTCAGGAAGTTGAAGCAGGAGGTTGGCTGGAGCCCAGGAATCTTTCGGCCAGCCTGGGAAATAAAGAAAGGCCCCCAGCATGGGCAATAGAGAGATCCCATTTCAAAAATTGAATGAATGAAGAAACAACCACAAAAAAAAAAAGAATTGAAAGAAGCACACATATGTATGCAATGAGAAATGCTGAAATAAATTTATAGGTAGCTGCCAAACCAGGAGGGGGAAGTCTAGAAGGGGAAAATCACTTGTATTTCTTCTGGACTAATTTCATTTATAAGTCTATTGACAAGAGTCATTTGCAATGCTAATAGTTATCTAACTTAGAGTTATAAAATAGCTGAAAGACAAAGTTTGCAGAGACCCATAGACCCATAGAATGAAGTATCCTGGAAGTTTCCTGCTTAGGCAACACCTGGTTTTCCATTCAAGATACCCACGCATCTTCCTGACCCATTTTTAATTTTTTTTTACTTGTGCATTGTATTCATGCATCTTAATGGGATGCAAGATGGTGGAAACATACATGCACCCATCACCCAATTAGCCCTTACCCAAGTCCCATCCCATTCCCTCCCCCTCCTGCCTTCTAATGTCTGGCTTTGTTGTTTGTTCAAGTATATCATGTGCATTAGAGAATTTTCCTCTTCCCCCTTTCTATCCTCCTCAGTTATGTCACCTTATTTACTCATCTATAGTATCTCCTTCTTCGTCTAGAGTTCCTCTTGTGACCCATTTCTCCCTAGTTTCTGTATATTTGGGAGAGCATTCAATTTCTTACTCTCTGTGCCTGACTAATCTCACTCAGCATAATGTCCTCCAGTTCCATCCATTTCCCTATAAATGATGTGTTTTTCTTTATGGCTCATTTTTTTATTTTTTTATAAAATAATAGTAATAGTTTATTCTTTATCTTTTACATGATTTTTTATTTATTTTTATTTTTATAAAATTATAGTAATAGTTTATTCTTTATCTTTTACATAATTTTTAAACAAATTTTTATTGAACATAAATGGTATATATTTATACTTTATGGCTCATTTTAAAGTCTTAAACTCTTTCATGCTTTTAAAATTCAAAAGCATCACTGGGCACGGTGGCTCATGCTTGTAATCCCAGCATTCGGGAGGCAGAGACCAGAGGATTGCTGTTCATGGACAGGCTCAGCTACTTAGGGAGGCCCTTCACAACTCAGTGAGACTCTGTTTCAAAAAACTAAAAAGACTAAAAAATAGGGCTAGCAGTATAACTTGGAGGTAGAATGCCTCTGGGTTCTATCCTTAGTACTGCAAAAAAGAAAGAAAAATTCAAAAGCATATATATTTTTTTTTTTTTTTGCGGTACTGGGGATAGAACTCAGGAGCATTCTACCTCCAAGCTATACCCCCAGCCATATTTTTTATTTTTTATTTTGAAACGCGGTCTCACTGAGTTGCAAAGGGCCTCACTAATTAGCTGAGGATGTCCTAGAACCACAATCCTCCTGTTTCAGCCTCCCAAATGCTGGGATTACAAATGTGCGCCACCACGCCTGGCTCTTTAAAAGCATTATTCTTAAATAAATCATATTTCTTGAATGCTTATGGCATTATAGATTTAATTTTGCATCTCTGCTGGCTTGAGTTCTAAAACAGCTCATAGTCAAATGTTCTCTAGGGTGACTTAATAGGAAAAGAGGCTACAACTATTTAGCGATATGGTACTTAACAATTTAGATCCCCCTTGTAAAAATCAATAGGAATTGACTTAAGGTACATTTCAACTGGCCATTAACTGAGTCTTTAAATATGTACACACACACACACACACACACACACACACACACACACGTGTGTGTGTGTGTGTGTGTGTGTGTGTCCCTGACACTTCAGTGGGCAAATTCTTTCTTTTAATATTTTCATTGCCTTTGGTGTACAGTGAAGGTCCGAGCTAATTTTATTTGTATAAGAGAAAACCTAGGATTACAGTAATAATATCTTCTATACTTAAATAATTTCAAATCCAAAGGAGAAGTAAGGATTCTTATCCAATGAAACAATGATACCCTATTACAGAGACTTTGGGTCTTATTGTCACTCTTGATATTTAATGATGATAAAAATAAGTCCAAGCCGATGACAACTTTCCTCTAGGAAACAGCCTGGTCACGCTGCTGTGCCACCTCTTCAACACCCATGGACTCATTCACCACTTCAAGTTGGATATGGTGACCTTGCACAGGTTTTTAGGTGAGTCCTCCTTTCCATATTTCTACTCCCATTCCTATGAATAACGACAGTGCATAATACTTTTATTCCTATAAAATGGCAAAAACCATAGCATGGTAATAAAGCCTTCAAAATGAATCTTAAATGATCTTGGTTCTAAAATATAGCTTACCCATCTTAAGTCATTGATAAATTATTTACTACCTCAAGCCAGACATGGTGGCACATGCTCGTAATCCCAGTACTTGAGAGGCTAAGGCAGAAGAACTACAGGTTTGAGGCCAGCCTCAACTATTTAGTGAGGCTCTCTTCAACTTAGTGAGAGTCTGTTTCAAAAATAAAGAATAAAAAATAGAGCTGGGGTTGTGACTCAGGTTCAATCCCTAGCACCACAAAAAAAATATTTACTCATTAGCTATATTTACCATAGCTTATGACTGTAAAAAATAAAAATCATGGAAAAGATATAGCTATCAGAAGTTTCTGACCTGCTCATGTATTAACAAAACCCCAGTGAGATATACCACAAATGATTCTAATCAGAACAAGAGTTTTTTAAACTCTTCAATATGTTTTAAAAAATAATACCTATTTATGTAGCACCAACTATGGGTAGGGTCCTTTAGATAACTTATTTCTAATCATTTGAATAAATCTACAAGTTGGGCACTGTATCACCACTCGGCTCATGTTTAAGGAGAGGATGATGCGGTTCATCGCTTTCCCCAGGCCAGTCAATGGCTCCTAAGTGACAGAACGCCCAGGTCCATCTGACATGAAGGCCAGCGTCTTCCACTCCACCCCACCGTCACTCTTACCAAAGGGCAGCCCCTGCTCTTCTTTGATTCAGTGTGTAATCTTACTATTTATCTGCAAGTGAATGCTTCAGGGAAGATTCCTAGTCACCGAATGGCTTCCCTCTGCCACCTGGCACGTTTCTGGCTTCTCTGACTTGCCACCTGGCTGCGCTTTGAAGTTGGAAGCCGAAGGCTATCGAGAGGGAAATGACAGCAGCTTCAGAGCCAGGCTCTATGGAGCTTACATCTTCTGGGCCCTCTTCCAAAGGCTTACTGATGTTAACACATCAAATACTTGCAGCTACACCCTGAGCTCAGAGCTGTTGTGATACCCACTCTATAGAGATGGAAGCTGAGGCAAATTCTGATTAAATAACTAGCCCACTAGAGATAACTAGTAATTCCGTGTCTAAATATAATTGTAAAATAAACCTGATGAATAAAAGGTATATATCAGCACAAAAGAAATATTTGAAACCATCCACGACATGATATCTTTCGAGAAACATAAATAACCTTGGGCTGACAGTATTTTAATGGACAGTATTTTAAGTACTGGCCATGAATAGGGCCACATAATTTTAATTTTTCTAAAGAAAATGAGACAGATACATATTCTTTGGACACATGTATGTTCCTAGAGATCCTGTAAATTAAAAAAAAATCTGAATTAGCATCAGAATTCAGATCTAGATTTGTAGCATGGGCAGAGAGAATATGGCTACACTTGCAAATCTGGACATCTCTGCCCACTCTAACTATATTGCATCCTACGTATCCCCTTGGTTATTAGCTGGAGCTGACTAGTGGCTTCTGTAAACACCAAACCAAAATTTCCTTGCCTTTTATTTGACCTGGTTCCAAGAGTACTCTAAGCCTGGCATTAGATTGGAAGGGCATGAAAGATGATCCTTCCTTGAATAAGGTGAAAATAAATCCAAGGAGGCCTCAGAGGGAACAATGCAGTACTTTGAATTTCTACCTGAAGAAGACCCAGATTTGCCCGGGTCAGTATTTGTTATTCAAGGTAATCCAATCATTACATATCAGGAGTCAGATGCTACCAGGGCTCTGAAAGGAAGTTTCCTTTATGGCATATTATTCATAAGTAACACAAAATTAAATAATTAAACTATCGTATGGAAGAAAGTTGTCCTTTTCCTACATATTTATTTTTCTTATGAATGAGAGCCTTCATGAATGCCAGAAAAGTGATGATTTATAAAGGAGGTGAGAAATCCCAAGGGCCTCACAAATCCTTTTGGCCCTTCCCCCCGCCCCTCCGCTCTCCCCCTCTTCTGCACTACAAACAGCCAGGTAGCCTTGCCAAGCTTGCAAACCACATCCATTTTTAAAAAGATCCCCAGGATACACATCTCATAGGCATTGATATTTTTTTAAGCAAAAACCACCCTCTGCTCTAGTGGGCCATTTTTTGCTTTGGTTTCAGCTGACTGAGTTATCCTTTTACCTTCTAGTCATGGTTCAAGAAGATTATCATGGCCAAAACCCGTATCACAATGCCGTTCATGCAGCTGATGTCACCCAGGCCATGCACTGCTACCTAAAGGAGCCAAAGGTAAAGCAAGACTCCACTACCTCTTCAGCCTTCTAGAAATGCCAAGTAAACTGCTCAGTAGGCTCTAATTTACCCGGTGTACCCGAACAACTTTGTTAAGAGTTGTGTTAATCAGCTTTGCATCGCTCTGACCAAAATACCTTACAAAACCAACTTAGAGGAGGAAAGTTTATTTTGGCTCATGGTTTCAGAGACTCGGTCCATGGTTGGCTGGCTCCAAGACAAAAACAAAACAAGAAGGGCTTAGGGGAAGAGAGCTGCTCAGTTCATGCCAACCTGGAGGCAGAGAGAGAGGAAGGGCCAAGAGAAGATAAACCCATCTGGGGTGTTTCCTAAATGACCTACTTCCTCCCCCTCCTGGTAGTTCATTCAGCTATCAATGGATAAGTCCACAGATGATGTCAGAGCCCTCAAAAACCCAACCTCTGAGCCCCCAAAACCCAACTTCTGAGCACATGGGACTTTGGGAGTCACTTCAGCTCCAAACCATAACAGGAGTCATTCACGATATGAGTATAAATTATTTATATTAAACTTTCAGTGTCAGCTTGGAAAATCTTATAATATTCATGAAAACAAACATGAATTTTCCAAGGTTTCCTTTCATATTTTGTATATTTTCAATCCTGCATTAGGAGACATTCCACCCTGTCTATAATAATCTACAGCTTAAATATATCTTCATTGGTCCCAAGAACCACCTCTTTTGCCTTAGACCTTTGCCTGAATTGCCAGTGAACATTATTGGCACTGGCATTGAATTTTATTAGGAAAAGTCTTTCACCTTGTGGTTTTTAACCCCCCCAAAAAAATGGTTTCAAAATTCTTCAAGGCTCAAATTCCATTTCCCCATGGGCCAACTATATCCTGAATCCAGGGTCCAAGAAAACTAGTGAATGTCTTCTCAACAAGCACACTTTGATATGATAAACCAATAGAATTTAAAAATTGAAAACACTGCGGTTATGTTCATTACTCAAAATCTAGGCAGTCCTTAGCTACATGAAGTTTAGGTTTCTGGTATAATGCATAAGGTGAGCTTTCTTAAGGTTTTTGAAAAATGATATTCCAGTCTAAGATTCAATTTAGTTCCATAAATTTTAACAACCCGCTAAATACATATTTACCATCAACCACTAAATATACAGGTGCCAAACAAGCATTCTCATGGCAGAGCTGAGTAGATGCCTCATACCTATAAAATATCCCAAAGACATTAATAATTTCACTTTATAATCTCTAAGAATCCAAAAGCTACAATATATCATATAATTGTATTTTTAAGTTACTACTAAATTCCCATTTCCCTACTTCATTTTCTAGCTGATCAAAAAATTAAAGATTCTCACATAGTCCCCACTACTTATTACACAATGAAGAAGTATCCAAATTTTTCAATTCAGTCCACTTCTTTGAACAGAGTAAAGACATATTAGTTGAAACACACAAACGATTCTTTAAAGAATCATTTTGGCTTCACTCTTTTTCTTCATTTACAACTTTCTCTATGAGCAAGGCTGCTTCCAGTCTCTACCTGCTCCCTGTCCACCTGATGATAGCAAGGTTGCCCACAGTCCATGCTATTACAACAGCAAAATGACCCAACAGCAGAAGGAAGAGAAAGATACCTGAATGATATGTGTAATTTAAGTTTGCATTATTTTTATTACCCCTTTAAAAATATTTCCTGAAATTCCATGTCCCGATCACCTCATTAAACACCTCAGTGGGTGACCAAGCGGCCTAAACATTCTCATGTTATTTGATTTAGCCAAAAACAAGTGCTACCCTATTTGTGCAAGCATACCAGTCAATCTCTCATTCTGATTTTTAACAGCTGGCCAGCTTCCTCACTCCTCTGGACATCATGCTTGGACTACTTGCTGCAGCAGCACATGATGTGGATCACCCAGGGGTGAACCAGCCATTTTTGATCAAAACCAACCACCACCTTGCCAACCTGTATCAGGTAAGGGAACTCAGCGTGGAGCCACACACAGCCTGGTCCATGTTGAATCTTACCCTTAGGGATGACCTTCATTCAAGGTCACCCTCAGGGATGGAGGCCATATCCCAAGAACATGGGTTTGAAATAGGTCTAGCACATCCCCCAAACGACGTTAAGCTGGTTTACAGGGATATCAAAGGAATTCACTTTGCTCCAAAGCAAGTTTGAAATTGTCCTAAGTCAAACAGGATCCCTGGGCCTATCTCCACACGTCTGAGTATACCTGTCTCCAGGAAGACTGTCTTGTTCACAACAGCCAGTTGGAGTCACTTTTTGCAGAACTTCAGCAGGTATTTCCCAGATGCAATCCCAACTCAGACTTGAGTCTCCAGGGACATTTCTGCATTTTATTGACCTCTGAGTCAAAATCAAAAGATATGCTTAGTTGTTATAAAATACTTCCATAGCCGGACATGATGACACACACTTGTAATCCTAGTACTTGGGAGGCTGAGACAGGAGGATCGTAGTTCATGGACAGCCCCAGCTACTTAATATGGCCCTCTGCAACTTAGTGAGACCTTGTTGCAAAATAAAGAATGAAAAATTGAACTAGGGGTGTTGCTCAGAGGTAGAATGCCCCTGGGTTCAATCCCCAGTACCACAAAAAAAAAAAAATGTAAAAACTACTGTCATAGCACAAATTGGTTGGCCTAAACAACATTCATTTAGGATATATTTTCAGAAATAAATTACTCTCAGAGTTTTCAATGTGGTTCTTTGGGTCTCTTTGGTTGTCACTTACAAAATTATTTAATGCAAAGCAATTATCTATGTTAATAGATTTTGGGGGGAAATTAGTGCTGAATAAATTTCTGACAGATTCTGATAAAGCAGCTTCATTAGACAAGACTTTGCAATTTAAGGAGGTATTTATTTCCAACAAAGTAAAACTGGAACATAGAGAAAAGCCTTTGTCTGTCCAATCCATTGGCTTTGGGCACAGGGAGGAACTGGCATTCTGGGGGTAAGGATCCACCTGGCATGACTTTCAGTGCTAGACACCCTGGGGCTATTAACCAGCACCTGGAGACATGCATGGCCAAGTAAAGAGGTAGGATGGCAGAAGTAAGAAAGTATTTGATGAGCTGGAAGTTAAACAAAGAGAAATACAAAGCTACGACTAATGTTTCCAAACTATCCCAGACGCTAAATTTATCACTTGAGAAAAGCATAGACATTTGATTGGAGAAAAAAATGAATGACTGTCCTGAGCGCCCCCGATTAGGTTTTCTATTCCTGTCAACACTGATTTTTTTCAAATGCCTGTTATTAGACAAGGGAAATCAATCAACAAAGTCGGCTGCTTGGTCCATTCCCATAAAGTCAGTGTGCTTTCATAATTCTAATTTTCTATTATCAAATCAATCATATTGGTGAAGTTTAAGAGAGCATCCACTGCTATTGACTGATTTGTCATAAAAAGTAAAGGTCATAAAACTGATTTCACATCTAGTATACAAAAAAAAAACACATAATGAATTCTCATTTAGACAGGAAGTCAGAAAGAAATATGCCAGATGTTAAAGACATAAAAGCAAGAAAATAAATGTAAATTGTTATTAATAGTAGAGAAATAAGTTCTCACTGATAATTAACAAACCTAGATTTTAAAAAAAGAGCAAGAAAAATACTCCAATCTATTTTACTCAGATCACTAAAGAGTTTCTCAGGAAAAGAAAGTGATTCCTTACTTAAACTTTTGAAGTTTGGATAATTTTTAATAACTTTTATCTTAATCCCATTACTAAAATAAGCATTCTAGTACAAAAAATTTATAGTTTTAATGTAACATGTAAACATATATTTTAATCAGTAATTATCTGTTGCATCTATCAGCTGATATACAAGGATACAGAAGTACAAAGATAATAAAACAAAATCTCTGCCCTTAAGCACTTGCTTAAATTCAAATTCTCAAAACGAGAAAAATTCAAGGAAACTTAATCTAGTTTGAAAAGTTTTTGAGAAGTTAGCTAAAATACATACATAGATACAAATATTTTTAAAAATACTTGAAGCAGGGCTTGGTGTCACACACCTGTAATCTTAGTACTTGGGAGGCTGAAACAGAAGGATCACAGGTTCAAAACCAGCCTCAGCAACTTAGCGAGACCCAGTTTCAAAATAAAAAATAAAATAAGGCTGGGAGTATAGCTCAGAAGTAGAATGTCCCCGGGTTCAATCCCCAGCACATACCCCCAAAAAATAATCTTTTGAAAGTAAATGCCTCTGCTGTTCTTTGTAACCAAAGAGGTTACTATAATAAAGTGAGCTATCATTTTTTCCAGAAGTGAATTCATCCATCTGAATTGCCTGGACTGGTCCATGGTAGGAAAGAGAAAGATACTGGTGAAGGAGAAATTGAAGTAAATGACCCAGAAACCGCATTGCAAATACTGTTCTCACCAGTCACCTACTCACCTAGTCCTAGGATGGCTTGAAGACTAGAAACGCAGGTCCTTCCGTTTTAGGGACAGTGTATATTAGCAAACCAATTTCACATAGTATCATAAACATTTCCAGTACTGAAGTTGACTAGAATAAAAGCCAAAACCTAATCAGCCAAGTTGAGACTGTACAGATTCAAAGTAAAAATTATTTAAAAGAAACCAAAAATATTTACAAAATTTCCATTCATTTTGTTCAAAAAATTTAATGACACCTTTATACTTATCTATATATCAATATTTATCAAATATATAAATTCCAAAAAATAAAGATAATTCCCTAAAGAATTTTTATATTACCCCATCAATATATAAAATATTTATATTTTATGTTATCAGTAAAAAAATTAATTAAAAATTTTTTTAATATCTGTTCAACCTGCGCACAGTGGCATATGCCTGTCATTTCCGGTACTCAAGAGGCTAAGGCAGAAGGATGGCAGGTTCAAAGCCAATCTTAATAACATAGTGAGACGTCTATCTCAAAAACAAAATCTGTTCAGAAAGACAAAGTATTGATCCAGGCATGGTGGCATACACTTGCAAACCCAGCATTTGGGAGGCTGAAACAGGAGGCTTGTGGTTCATGGACATCGTCAGCTACTTAGTGAGGCCCTTTGCAACTCAGTGAGATCCTGTTTCAAAGTAAATAATAAAAATAGGGCTGGGGGTGTAGCTCAGAGGTAGAATGCCCTTGAGTTCCATCCCCAGTACTGCAAGAAACAAAAGAAAAAAAGAAAGACAAAATATTGCCTATCTTACCTATATGAAGGATCTAAAAAGTTGATCTTAGACAAGTTGAGAGGTGGATAGAGTAAGGTTGATCAACAGATAAAGTTTCAGTTAGATATGAGGAAAAAGTTTTTCACACCAGGGTGAATATAGTTTATAATAATACATGTATATCTTTAAAAAATAGCTAGAAAAGAAGATTTTTAATGTATGCACCATTAAAAAATGATAAAGGTTTGAGGTAACTGATATGCTCATGACCATGATTTCATCCTTATACAATTTATACGTTAATCAAAACATCACATTGTACTCTGTAAACATGTACACATTTGGTGTCTATCAAAAAATCAAAGTATGTAATGGCATAAAAAAGTAAATAGAAATAAAAATTCTTTTCCGCAAATTATATAGCTAAGCTTTATTCAACACTATGATTCAAACTCTATACTAAGTGCTTTTTATGTATTGTATTATTTATCTACACAATAGCCAATGAGTGAGGTGGGTATTATTAACATACCTATTTTTTCAAAAAGAGGAAAATTGATACTTACTTGGGAAATTCAAGTGTTTTCCTTAAAATAAACAGCTAGTTAATACAAAACTGGGGTGAAAACTCAAATATTTTGTTTCCAGAGCTACTGTGCCCATATATTATTTATACTGCCTCTGAAATTGATATCACCTACTGTGTATAAGAAGCTAAGTCTCCTAGTGGTCTCCTAGAAACTAAAAGTCCTCCTAGCAAGGGAGCTAAGAGGGTTCTAGACTTTGGTAGATAAAATAGACAGCAACAGAGATGATGGGAAGACAGAGGGTGAGAGGAATTGATTCTGCAGTTGGTTTTGAAAAACACGTGGAGGAAGGAGGATGCAAACTGTGCCTTCAAGTGTGAGTGATATTTTGAAAAGTTGTAGATGAGGAACTATGATAACTTTTCAGGTTTTTAATTTGAAGGAAAAAAGATCGTGCTACATAAATGTATAAACGGAGCAAGACATTAACAAAACAAAATTTTTAAATCTTTGTAGAGGGAAAATCTTTGGAAACAGTCTTTTAGCCTATCAAGGGCCTGTTATTTGAGAATGAATGGAGTTTCAGGAAACTATATGCAAAACTTTAAAGGATATGCCTATGCATGCCTTTCTAGGGAGAGGATCCATACCTTTCATCAAATTCTAAAATAAGTTAGATTCATAAAATGGTGAAAACCATAGTAATGAGAGAAATAAAAAGGTAAACATATATGTTTAGTGTGTATGTGCATAAATAGACACACATACACAAAAATTAAACACTCACACATACATCTAATCAACTCCAATACTGTAGAGAAAATGTGCCAGGCCTTGTGTGGCTTCGAGAACACCCTGTGCGTGACTTCACTCTGATCCAGACTTGCTATACATGAGATAAAATGGAAGTAGGCTTTCTCTCCTTTTGTTGGCTGTGCTGTTGGTTCTAATAAATAAGATCAATGCATAAGGCTCAGCATGTGCTTAGATAAAGAGCCGGGGCAGCTAGAGGGAAGGCCAGTCAGTGGGCTCCCTCCCAGTGTCTACAGTCCAGGCTGGACTCCTCACTAAACTGCCAACCGAGGTCAGTGTGAAGGCATTGAGAACACTTCTACCCATCCTTTCACTCAATAGACTGGAAAAAGTCCAGGAGTCGGGGTGGACCAAGAGGGACAGGAACGGGTAGGACCAAGAACTGAATTGACTTTCCATCCCTCCACCTCCAACCCCCACACGCAAGGCCAAAGGTGGCCTCAGCAATTCACAAACTAAATTATTAAGTCAGATGGTTATTTCAAATGTAAAAAGAATCACTTTCAGTTAAACTTAAATTTTAATTCCTTTTGATAGAGTCCAGCTATATAATTAGTGATATTATCAACTAAATAATGAATAATTAAATCTCCCAAGAAACATTATATTTATTACATCCTATAATGTCTTGGAGAAGTTTAGAATGCATTGTTTAATTATTTGCTGCAAACAATAAGAGTAGGTCTCAGCATTTGTAACCATTATATCTAATACCTCTGAATCACAAGCATGAGGCAGAAAGCCTCAAACAAGCACGAACAGAGATTATATAGAATCCCACAGTTTCTACAAGAGGAAACGTGTTCTGGGAAAGCAGTGTTAACAGTTCCAGAAGGGAGGCTCAAGCTTGATCTTCTGTTCCATCCAGTCTCCTCAGGCCCTGATCTGAACAAAGGTCTTTCCAGCACACAGCAAGTGACATGTGTACTCCTCGCTCTGTGATCTTGGGCAGATGCAGATGAAATGAAAGACATCTTCAAACAGGCCTTAAACAAACCATAGCTTCTTCAAAGGCCAAGGTCTTGTTGAGGGCTCAAGGTGCTTCTCCTCTGAGACCTCCTGGGCTGGGGCTCCTACAGTGTTACCAAGGAGACCACTGGGCTTGTTAGGAGAGAGCTCAGCAGAGTCCATTGTCTCCCAGTCTTACATCTTACTTCATGAGCAATTAAAAACTAAAGTACAACACTACATTCCTGTTGTTTTTCTTCTTAAATTTTCTTCCAAATTTTAGAGGTATGCAATGAGTCCTGTTGTACACAGACTCAGCTTATTAACATTTACTCCAAGTATTTTAACCAAAGAAAAGTGTCCAATAAATGGGGAGAAGCAGTTTAAACCTGCCTTCTATGGTGACAAACTCTGCCAGATTCTCTGACAGATGACCTCTTGATTTAATTTAAAAACCCGTGTTGATGAGGGTTTTTTTGTTGTTGTTTTCTTTCCTTCTCTTTTTTATGATTCAGGGGATGGAACCCAAGGACATTCTACCTTTGAACTACACCCTCAGCCCTATTTCATTTTTTATTTTGAAACAGGGTCTCACTAAGTTGCAGGAGGCCTCACTAAGTATCTGAGGCTGGCTATGAACCATGGTTCTCCTGTCTCAGCCTCCCAAGTACTGGAATTACAAGTGGGCGCCTCCATGCCCGGCTACACTTGCGCATTATGAAATGTCAGGTGTGTTGCTATTTGTTAGAAAAAGGGTTGCTTTGTTTTTAGGGTAAATTATACTGAATAATTCAGACAAAAAGGGAAATAAAAGTTCTTGACTCCGATATTATAAGGGTTTGGTCTTTTCCAAATTAACACTCTAATAGGTCTTGTCGCCACAAGAGTGGCTGTTTCCTCTTTTAACTTTATGATGAAGATTGTTCTTAAACCTGCCAGTGTGCAGAGATTGAGACAAGAGAAGATGTTGCTACTGGGATGATTTGAAATCTCTGAGCTGATGCTTCTTCAAGGTAGACTGATGTGGCACTTAATGTGAACTCCCAAACCAGCCAGGATTTCAAGGAATATGAAGGTGGAATCATCTCACTGTATGCTCAGATCTCTCTGACCATTTCTGATTATTTTCTTTTTTCCCTCAGTCTACATTTTGCTGAGAGTGGTTGGGCCTCTGTAAAAGTCAGATGAGTCTTAGAGTAGAGCTACCTTGGTGCTAGGAAGAATAGGGTGTTTTTATCTCTAGCAGTTGGCTGGAAAACACCCGCAGAGTCAGGCCTGCCCACCTGCTCAGGGCACCCCATCTCCCTTCCTCCCTGAAGTCACACATACTTAGCCTTGCCTGGTTTCACCCCTTTCCCTGATGAGCATCCAGTTTCCTGAAACTAAAATCTGACTGCACAGATTCCTGCTCAAAACCCCATTGCTCCTTGGGATCAAGTTCCAGTGTTCCACCAGCCCATCCTGCTAGCTCTCCACCCTCTCTTCCCACCATCTATCTATCTATCTCTATCTCTATCTCTATCTCTCTCTCTCCCCCTCCCTCTCCCCCTCCCCCTCTCCCTCTTCCCCTCTCTCCCCCCCTCTCTCTCCCAGCTCCTATACCTCATCAACTCAGAACCACTTTTAGTTTCCCAAACACATCACTCCTTCCTTACTCATTTAACCAATACCTATGGAGTCCCTGATACATGCAAGGTACCAGGAATGCAGAAGATGAACAAGCCAAATAAAAAATGCTGGCTTTCTCCTAGGAGAAACAGAAAATAATTAAGAAAAAAATTTAGCCTATTAGTGATAATTTCTAAAGATATAAAAACAATAAAACAGAGAAGAAAATATAAAGTATCCCACTTGCTTAAAAGTTTTCACACATTCTCTTCTTTCTACCTATTTTAATCAACTATAGTATTGGATGGTATATTTTACTCATGTATAATACAAAGTAGAGTACATTGCCTATACTCTGACTCTTCAACTCACTCATCCTTCTGATATTGACTTGGCCCCCGAGAGCCTTCCTTTCCTCCAAAAGCCCATCTTATATATTCCTCCTGTGTGGTTTCACATCCTTTATTATTTCCCGTATCGCAGTATTGTCAATGTAATACCTGTTGCCTGATAAGACGTCCATGGGCCGGGTGGACTGTCAGTCTCTGAGCACCCACTCATTTATGGTTGTGTTCCCAGTCCAGTGAAGGTCTGGTGTTCAGTGGATATTTAAAAGCGACTCCTGGTGATTATTACATTCTTACTAAGAATCCCCAATAACAGAATCAGTGGAAATTCTTTACAATGAGTTTCTTATTTGCACTTTACATTTGGAATTCCATTTGATATAGGTTATTTCTGCAGTTCTTTACCTGATTCTGGTTATATGAATAAGTGGAGAAAAATCCAACTGCTCTAATAATTTAAAGATCTCCAGCTTTTGCCTAAGTCTGAGGATTTTCACAATGGAAGAACCCAAGTCTGGCTTCTACCAGATACTAACCAAAGAAATTCAAATAGGACTCTTTTCCTTTGAACAGTTTTTTGAACTTCTGCAGCTACTGGACTTGGGGGTTTGTGAGATTAAGTACTCAGTATCCCTTCAACAAATAATTACTCTTTTAGGTGGCGCTTAGATCACACACCAGAGCACAAAGATGAATAAGATATGCTCTCTGCTCACAGTCAGTCATGGATGGCAGAAGTTTTCAAATAGGCTACGTGTGCCTGTGGGGACACATGAAGACTTCTAAGGGGCACGCAGGCACGAGTAGAATCGATCTTCAGCTTCTTGAACTGACCTTCCTGGAATGTGCCTGCAAAGCAGCCAAACCAGTTCCACTTTTTCACCTGCCTTTCACCACTCTGTCTTCAATCGTCAGAAGAAAAGGCACAACACCAGGTGGACATGGTGGCTCATTCCTGTAACCTCAGTACTTGAGAGGCTGAGACAGGAAGATGTCAGGTTTCAGGCCAGCCTCAGGAACCTAGTGAGGTCTTCAGTAACTTAGTGAAACCCTGTTTCAAAATTAAAAAAAAAAAAAAAATAGGGCTGGAAGTATAGCTCAGAGGTAGGATGCCCCTGGCTTCAATCCCCAGTACCAAAAAAGAGGCCTTGTACCCATTTTGAATTATACTGCATATTGTCCCAAGTACAAAAGCATCAAAAGAACCACTAGGAATATTAAAAGAAATCTATACTCAAGGTACCATAATTCCTCCATCTGCCTCATAAATTGAAGCATCCCCAATAAAGTTGTTTTTGTAGAAAGGGAGGTACTTGGGATGGAAACCAAAGGCATCGTACCTCGGAGGTACAACCTCAGCTCCGTTTTACTTTTTCTATTTTAAAACAGAAAAAGTTGCGGAGGGCTTCGCCAAATTGTTGAAGTTGGCTGCATACCTTTGGTCCTCCAGTCTCAGCCTCTGAAATGTTAGGATTACAGGCATACACCACCACATCCAGCTAAATTTGTATTCTTAAGCATAATTGTTTTTTCAAAACTTGCCATATACGTATATTAGGGTCAATTAGCTACTGGCCACAACTGCCTGATAAGCTTGAAAAAGATTTAACATTAGAGCCTAATGTTAGGAAAATCTTTTACATTAAAATTTCAATCTAAGCCGGGCGTGGCGGCACACGCTTGTAATCCCCGCGCTTGGGAGGCGGAGACAGGAGGATCGGGCAGGTTGGAAGCCAGCTGCACTGGTTTAAGAGACCCTGTTTCCAAATAAAAATATAAAATAGGTCTGGGAGTATAGCCCGGAGGTAGAAGGGCTTCCAGGAACCCCAGTACCACCAATAAAAAATAAATAAATAATAAAATTTCAATCTAAATACTAGAGTGCCCCTGCTTCCAACATAGTGAAATCACACTTTTTAATGTAAAGACCCCCACAAGCACGTGCTCCTGTGCAATCATATATCTTACTGTCTTTTTTCTGAATCTGCTTTTAAGCTTATTCAATTTCCTTCCATTTTCCTGGTGCTCCTCTCCAAACATGGTCTCACCAGGGAATTTCCCAAGCCTCCTTGTATTCTGTCTTCAGGAAGAATATTAATGAAGATGCTAAGATGGGCTGGCATAAATAACCATGCTTAAGGCCATCCTCTGGACACTTTTGTTCAGCTCAACAGGGACATAGTGTCATTTATCATCAGGTCTTGTTACAGTTTTCTGGCCCCTTGAAAAACGCACATGAGGGCACTCATGTCCACATCTACTCGAATTAATCTTGCAAGTGAACCTCTGAGCTTCTAAATTAAATGTCACTGCAGGATTGAACATCTGTTACATCACACCAACCCATCACTCTCTGAACTCATAAATCCGTATGATCAAAACAAATCAGTGTGTTATTTCACAAACATTCTCCTTTGTTCTGTGTGTATCTCCTGCCCAAAAGGAGATAATGGATCAGTGGATGAAAGTAATAAAACCTCATCACTGGCTCAAACATGGCCAAGTGGCGAATAAAGAATAATGAGTCCTTGGTAACCAGAGAAAGGAGTACCGATGTGACAGCTTCTCCAGAGGGTAGCGGCAGAGCTTAGCCTCATCAAAGTCCTGGAGACGAATCATTGGCTGGATTTAGAACCAAGAATAGCTGCGGTTTTCTTGAGCTTGTATTTTCTAAAGGACTCCAGAATGTGTCATTCATGGAGGTTCCCTTTTCATTTGCTGAGGAAGTTAAGGGTTACACAGGTGGCTCAGATATACCAAGTGATACCCATCATGAACAGGTGGTTTAGCGTGCATATTTTCCCCTTGCTTCTTTCCTTCACTTTTAAGACTTTTGGTAAAATTGACATAAAATTTCCTACCTTAACCATTGGAAGTATGCAATTCAGTGGTATTAAGCACAGTCATTCTGTTGTGCAGACATAACCACCATCCATCTACAGAACTGAAACTCTGAACTCATTAAACAATAATGTCCATTCTCCTATGCTCTCAGACCCAGGTAACCACTCTGCCACCTGCCTCCATGATTGTGATTACTCTAGGTAACTCATGTAAGCAGAATCATACAGTTCTGCTCACTTCTAATGAATGTTATCTTATTGTATGCTTTGTAAATATATAATGAGACAAAAATGAATAAATAAAGACAGCATAAAAATTCCCTAGAGCTAAGAGGGGTTCTATTCTGTGTGTATGAAGTCAGTGATAAGTGTCTGACAATTAGAACAAAACACAATAAAAAAAAGAACAAAGCATGATAGACTGTAAGATATAGTTATTATTTAAGTGATTTGCTAAATGTTCATATGACAAGCATATTTATAATTAAAAATAATGTCAAAAAAGAGACTACACATAGTGGAGGTTCCCACAAGTCAAGAAATATCAAGATAATCAGACAAAAAATCAGTCATAGATTCCAACTCATAGACCTAGTGGACTAAGTACCAGGATTCTGATCATGAAGGTTTTGGACAGAGCTGCCGCCATGACGGTGTCCCCAAATATTGGTGTACATAAGAATTAATCACCACAAGCCTACTGAAGCCTACCGAATCAAAGCAGGATCGACCAGAGGAGTCTGACTATGTCACCAGTTGCCCTCATGGTTGATATAGGAGGTTGTTATGCCAATGTTGAGAGGCAACGGTCAGTGCAGTAGATAACAGCAGAAGTTGTAAGGCCTGCCTCTGCTCATTTTGCTAGATGATCTTGGATTATATTATGACCGTAGAGCCATTAATATCCATTTCTACCTGTTTTTAACTGCTTTGCTTTCTCTCCTGAACATTTAGTGTTACCTCATAGAACTACTGAGCACAGGGACAGAGGCAGGATTGAATGATGCTGGGGAAAGAGCCTCATTCAGCCCTATAGTGCAGGGGCCCCAGGGCCCTGCCCCTCTGCGCCCTAGTAAAGTCTTGAGGGTGGGCCTCTCAGTGGCTTTACTTTGAGTTTTTTGTGGTTGGTTTTTCTTCTCATCTGCCTCTGTGTCACCAAGGACAAACTGGCTGGAGGGGAAACGCTCCCGGTCACCAGGGAGCTGTATTTTGTGCGAAAGATCAGTATCTGGCTTCTTCCTCCTTTATAGGATTTGTTTTCTTTCTTCCTAGAATATGTCTGTGCTGGAGAATCATCACTGGCGATCTACAATTGGCATGCTTCGAGAATCAAGGCTTCTGGCTCACTTGCCAAAGGAAATGACGTAAGTGCTGCCGAAATGTAGCGGACTGAAGCGCGCGGAGTGTAGATAAGGCGGTTCTCGGGGTGTGTTGCCACCCTCTGCGTGAGTGGGGGGAGCCAGCCGCCCTTCCTGCCTGCACTCGCTTGCCCATCAGAGGAGAGTAGGTGTTAGTTACTGCAACCCAGAAACCAGAGTCTCTCGTGCTTTGAAAGGGCCTTGGATGGTCTGTGACCTGAAGTCAGGAGAAAGGACAATAAACAGCTCTCGGCTTTCACTCTCTTTACAGCACCTGCGCTCTGCCTTGCCAAACTCCTGTCATTTATGTTAGCAAAAGTGTCTTCCCATTTAGGTCCAAAGAGTAAATATTTGTCGAGAAGGAACACAGGAATTCTCCAGCTAGATTTGGGACTAGTTCAATGAAGTGTGTTTCATAATTGCCAGTCTTAGCAAAAATAGTAATTACACGTTCTTTTCTAAAATGTTTTTTGTTAAATAACTGAATTGGCCCCAGCAATATTTTTTCACCCTTCATTTGTCTAATGAATCTTGCATTGTAAACAGAATAGGAAATACTAGTTTCCTGGTCTACAGTCTGTCAGCCCCCGTATGTAGACCAAATCTTACCAAATCCAAGGCTAACCCAGTGCCTCTTCTTTTTCATGGTCCAAGAGAGCGGCTGAACTGTCATGCAAGGCCGCCGCTAATTCCAATCTGTTGAATGAAATTGTGCAAGAGTCAGAGGAAGTGGCAAAAAATAGATCAATATACCCTGCTTATTGACAAGCACATAACTTGAGGTCAAGATCTAGTGGCCTTTCCTCATAGGACTGGCAGGACGCTCTGGGGTTGCAGGTTTATTCCTGGCCCTCTGATACTATCTCATGCAGTTTCCTAAGTACCCAGAAGAATGTGGAATTTATAGGAGGAACTTCAGTCTTGATAACTTTTTAAATCCCTTCTAGAACCAAATAAAAACAGTCTTCATGCATGTTCTAAAAACATGTGCCTTTTACTGGAATAACAAAAAATAGCTAAAAATCTGAGCAAGAAATCAAGTAAAAAGGAGAAGAGGAAAAAGAAGTGACTGGGAGAGACAGAGAAAGAAAAGAAGGGAAAGAAGTAAAGAAGTAAAGAATAAAATAAAAGGGAAAAGAGAGGGAAGGACCCAGGGTGACCAGCCTTGTTCCCAATAATAGCAGCGTTAATCCTGCTTGTTAGTTAGTATTCATTTCCTGAGCTACTCCCACTCATCTTCATAAATTCCAAATAAAATACCACATGTTCATGGGTCTTTGTGAGACATCATGTTAAAATTTTCTTTTGCTCAAAGAATAATTGTTAAGCAATAATATATTTGAAAAGACTTTAGAACAAGAGTTAGGATGATCACCATTATCATAATTATCATTATCATGATTACTCCTTATAGTCTTATGCAAATGCTCTAAAGTCATTTTTCAGGTTTTTAAAAGCAAGACAGGTAACTGTGAAAATGAAGAAATATTGAGAAAAGCATTAGTTTGAGCCATACAAAGTTGCTGTTTTTGAGAGTCAAAAACAGTGTAATATGGGCAGTTTCATTTGGTTCAACCAGATATTGAGAAGACTTAACTGGTAATCCTGTCATCTGGGAATAACCTGGCTGATATATTGCCTTTTAGTCTTTTTGCAGTATAGCTACAATTTAACAAAATGGGGGATATAGTTTATAGTATATGTTCTGATATTTTTTACTTACTATACAGGTGTTTTTACATATCATTAAGCATGTTAAATTAAAATTATTTTTATGGGCTACTGGCCAAAAAGGTACCCAAAATGATTTAACTATTGCTTATTGTTTGGAACTCAGATGGTTTCCAATATTTTCTTAAACATATATTTTATCCCAAGCTCTGATATACTATTGTCTCAGAAAATATTTGGAATAGAAATTATTAACCTGAAAGGTCTGAATTTTTAAGGTGCTCATTGGATATTATCAAGTTGTTTTTCAAAAAAAGCTGTATCTACCTGTATTCCCATTTGAGTTATAAGAAAATCTACCAGTGTATCATCACCAAAATTGAGCTTCATCATAGTTTTCATATCTATAAATATAGCTATATATCATCATATTTAATAATTGCATCATATGAGAATATCAGGGCTTATTTAATCTCCCATTTAAGAATTTTTGTAATTTTTTTCCTTAAATTTTCAATTATTATAAACAATAAGTATCCTATAACATATATACTTATATCTGAACTATTACCAACAGAGAATGAGGTAGACCATTTTATTCACACTATCATCAATATTAGGTATTACAATCATTTGTTAATTCAGCAAATTACTTAGCAGTTACTTTTAATCCTCTAATAAAAATAGGAGAAAAAGTATCACATAGATGTTTTAATTTACTTTTTGTTATACTAAGAATATTTAAGATTACTTCCTATTTTGGAAGCATTTATATATCTTTTATGAGCTATCTTATACAAATATTTTTAATGTTTACAAATAGATAAAAGATGTGTTTCTAGCTTATTAAAAACAGATGGTGAGCCAGGTGTGGTAGTGACACCTGTAATCTCAGCATTTGGGAGGCTGAGACAGGAGGATCGTGGTTCGAAGACAGCCTCAGCTACTACTTAGTAAGGCCCTTTGCAATTCAGTGAGAGCCTGCTTCAAAATAAAGAATACAACAAAGGCTGGGGATGTAGCTCGGAGCTAGAATGCCCCTGGGTTCCATCCCCAGTACCACAAAAAATAATAATAATAACACACACACACACACACACACACACACACACACACACGGTGGAACTATAAAGCTTCTAGAGTATAATGTAAGAGACTTTTCCATTAAAGTTGGGAATGATAAATAGAAGGAAAAAACTTAACCAAATTTTTTAAAAGTTTTAGATTAAGCCACATTAAAAATTAATTATTAGCCGGGCATGGTGGTGCAAGCTTATAATCCTCATTCTTGGGAGGCTGAGACAGGAGGATCGCACAGATTCAAGCCAGCCTCAACTACTTAGTGAGGCTTTCCTCAACTTAATGAGACCCTGTTTCCAAATAAAATATAAAGTAGGTCTGGGAGTATAGCCCAGAGGTAGAAAAGCACCTGGGTTCCACCCCCAGTACCACAAAAAAATTAATTCTTCTTTTCATCCAAAGACATCATAAAGAAAAAAGAAAGACAAGCCAAAAGAAGAAGATATTTGCAATATGTAACTGACAAAAGACCAGTATTTAAAATATATATGTAGAACTCTTAGAATCAATAAGAAAAAGGGAGATAAGCTAATTGAATAATAAAGACTAGATTAGAAATTTTGTGAAAGAGTATATATATATATATATATATATATATATATATATATATATATGTCCAGTAAACACATGAAAACATGTCTGGCTTCAGTAGAAACCAAGAAAATTCGTATTTAAACTACCAGTTGTGTGACATATTCATCAGATTTACAAAAAAAATGAAAATGGTAAGACTGTAGAGCAAGGAGAATCTCATCGATTACTAGGAAGGTAAATGTATATAATGATTTTGAAAATCATTGGCAATATCTAGTAAACCAGAGCTGAACACACCCTGATCCAGTCATTTCCTTCTTGAATATACTCTAGAAAAATGTCTGCACATGTATGACAGGAGGAATAGAAAAATGTTTATTGTGACATTTTTCATAATAGTCAAAAACTAGAAACAGCTCAAATGCCATCAAAAGTAGAATAGAAGCCAGGTGTGGTGGCACACACTTGTAATCCCAGTACTTGGGAGGCCGAGACAGGAGGATTGCTCAGGTTTGAAGCCAGCCTCAACTACTAAGTGAGGCTTCTCAGCAACTTAGTGAGACCCTGTAGGTCTGGGAGTGTACCCCGAATGTAGAAAGCCTCTGGACAAAAAAAAAAAAAAAGGTAGAATAGAACACCCTAGTTTCAATCCCTAGTACCAAAAGAAAGTAGAATTAAACACTGTAGTATATTCATACACTGGAATTAATATAATAATGGAAGTAGAAGAACTATTACCTACACATTAACGTAGCATAATTGTAAACTAAAGAAGCAAGACATGAAATAATACACACCATGTAACAAAAGTGGCAAAAGTCATATTGTTTAGACATGCATGCACAGATAACAAATTATTGTGATTATTATAAAATCATTAAAGCAAAGAGCAAGAGAGTGGTTACTTCAGGCTTGGGGAAGAAGGACGTAATGGGAGAGGCAGTGGGGCTCAACTAGGATGCTGGCAGGTAATGGTCTTGACCTGGGTGGTGATGCCCAGGCACACACATCATATTTAGTCATTAAACTATAAGTGTGTGCTCTATGCATTCTATGGAAATATACTTCATTTCTAAAGGTGAATTTCAAAAGTAGTTATGGATTCTGCCTTCCACTCATGACTTTCTACTTATGAAATAAGGTTTTACCTTTATTTTTACAAAATATCCCATTTCCCTGATACTGTTTATTGACTAATATATCTCTTACCCATTGGTTTGGAGTGGTGTCTTAATCATCCTATTTCTTCTTTAAGTTTCACTATGTTTTTCTGGCCTATTTTTGTACTGTTACTAGATCTTCCTTCCCAGCTTATAATACCAGTCACTATCACTCTTATCACTATTGTTACCACTACTATGCCCTTTTCTCACTCACTGAAAATGGCCTGGTATGGCGGCACACACCTGTAATCCCAGTCAGTGCTTGGGAGGCTGAGACAGGAGGATCACAAGTTCAAGTCCAGACTGAGCAACTTAGCAAGACCTTGTTTTAAAATAAAAAGTAGGGCTGAGGGTGTAACTCAGAAGATCAGAGGTAGGACGCCCTGCCCCTAGGTTCAATCGTGAGCATCATAAAAAATAAACCTTAATGTTAGAACTACTTTGAACTCTCTAAAAAGCACAACCTGAATGCCTGTGATTCTTAAGTCTTTTTTAAATCTATTTTTTTTTCACTCTCAGGATTGAAACCAGGGGCATTCTTCCTCCAGTCTACACTCCCAGTCCATTTTTGTTTTTATTTTGAAGTTGCTAAGGCTGGCCTTGAACGCGCAATCTTCCCGTCTCAGCTTCCCAAGTACTGGAATTACAGATGTGCACCACCACCGTGCCCAGCTCTGCAAGCCTTTATACGTCCTCCTTAAAGCATGCATTTCTATTTGGCTTGCAGCACCCCCTTTCCCCACCAGTAGGAACCATAGGATTGGGTAAAATTCCACAACCTTGTTCACCTGGTTTCAATTGCTCTGTGCAGCTCTAGCCTCTCTCCCGTCCGAGGACAAGAAACCAGTCTTTGGCTGTGAGGGACTGGGCCCCTGTGTACTGAATAGAATCAAAGGCACAGAAATGAGATTACAAGCCACCTGACAATCAGGGAATCATTCTCCTCAAAGGGATTTGCTGTGTGTGTGTGTGTGTGAGTGTGTGTGTTTTTCTCTTTCATCTTGTGGATGCAGACAGGATATTGAACAGCAGCTGGGCTCCCTGATCTTGGCAACAGACATCAACAGGCAGAATGAATTTCTGACCCGATTGAAAACTCACCTCCACAATAAAGACTTAAGGCTAGAGGATGCGCACGACAGACACTTTATGCTTCAGGTAAACAACAGCAACAAAAGCCATTAGCCTTGCTTAGTAAAAAAAAAAAAAAAAGAAAGAAAGAAAGAAAGAAAAAAAAGAAAAAGAAAAAGAAAAGAAAAAAAGAAGGAAGAGAAAAAACACTCAGGGGCATGATCAATAATTTTAGCACATTTGAGGAGTTATCTCACATGGTATAAGTCAAAGTAGTGACCTACTTTATTAAAAGCTTTGAGACACATGAAATTGTTAAGTGGTTTCCAAGCAAGCAAAATCTCAGTTTCGCATCAGTAGGTTGATAATATCTCACTTTTCTTTGTTCGGTAACTGCTTCACCACAAATTAGCCCTGCTGGAAGTTTGCATGCAGACAGGCTTTACCACTTTTTACTTTTTTATTTTTTTTTTCGTGCTGTGCTGGGATCAAGCCAGGAGGGCCCCATGCATGCGAGGCAAGTGCTCTACCACTGAGCTACACCTCCAACATGAGCATTTCCCTCACTTTTTAGCTTTCTGTAAAATTGACCAGTGTGATACTGTGCCGTTTTAAAAGACTATTTCTCTAGTGGAAAAGTATATTATGTTAATTATGGATGTATTGGCAAAATTTAAAAAGCAAGTCGCTTTCTAAAATCTACTTAAGTAGATTTTGCTTTACTTCTTTTTACTACCTAAACCCCCATTTTTATCTGAGACTTTCCATCTATAGATACCAATAAATGTTTTCACCTTTAATTGAATTGGATCTAGCCCAACCCTTTCTGCTACTCTGTGGCAAAAAGCCACTTATGATGTGAGGACAAGAGGTAGAGGGGACCTTGGACCTGGTATCCAAACCAGAGCCTTCTTGATTTTACCTGTTCCCTTGCCCTTGCCTTCCTTCTTTCCTTTTGTTAAAAAAAAAAATTAAAACAAACCCTGGACTCATCTAGCTAGATCAACTTTGACCAGGGAGCTGGAGACTGTGCAGTCTTTCTCATTCCAGGCCTGCATGCTACCCTCTGTGGCTATGCCCAGGGCTCCACCTCTGCCAGCAAACACCCTACTCCCAGCTGTAGAGCATGGCTCTCTCCTCCTCTCCTCCCAAACTAGTTTGCTAGTGCCTGAGCGCTTAACTATGAACCAGGTGTTTGAGTCAAGCTGCATTGCAAGTACCTTTGATTGGCCTACGTGCTTGCATTTCAAAAGCAAGGCCTGCTAATTCAAATGAATCCCATAACCTGCAGAAGACTTCTGCCCTTACCTGCTCCAATATGTACTGGTGTTCCCACTAACCAGGAAATAAACAACCAGATTTGTACCTTAGAATAACCCAAGGTTCTCCCAGACCCCAGCTAGCTGTTCTGTGATCCTAAGACTGTGGGCCAAAACAATGGATACTGTTGACGGGCAGGTCTCTTGGCAACGTGTCTTGTAGCAGTAATGGTCAAAAGGGAGGCTCTACTTGTCTAGATATTCAAGGTAATCCCCCTAGGGCCATCACATATACAAAAGGTGGCACTCCAGGTCCAGAGATGTGAGGTAAGCCAGGAAAGCCCTGAGATCATTGTGCAAACTCATCACTCCTTGATTTGATATGAGTGCCCTGGCTATCAGTCTGCACTGACTTACACATGCAGACACAGGCACATAAATGCAAACATGCATAACTTAAGTGATGTGTGGAATCAGCCGGCATGAGAGTGAGTTCCACATGATCTCACTTGAGCCTGGTCGGGGGCCCTACAGCCACCCTGCCTGCAAGGGGTGGAGCAGCAGAAGGAGCCAGGCCATGGTTCTCCTTGACCTCCCCATCCCAGGTCTCCTCCAGGAAACTCTGTGTCCTCAGACAGAGGCTCTTCTCTCCTTCTCGACTCTATCAAGTGGGAGTTCTGAACGGAGGGTTTGTGGAGTCATGAATAACTTCTTTTGCCCAAAGACACAGTCAGAAGGGCCCTCCGTGAATATGGTCCCAGTACTATGAGGCAGACTGGCAGGCTCAACCGGCTCTTTGGCTTGGGGAACATCTGCAACTGTAGGGTCATCTGCTGACGATCTCTCCCTGCCCTGTCACTTCTCAGATCGCCTTGAAGTGTGCTGACATTTGCAATCCTTGTAGAATCTGGGAGATGAGCAAGCAGTGGAGTGAAAGAGTCTGTGAAGAGTTCTACAGGCAAGGTTAGTGGTGACCCAGCAAGCCGGCTCTCACTGCCCGTCTCCTTTCAGGCACTTGGCCTAATAAAATAGGAAATGGCTAATCTATCATGACATTTGTTCTTGCATCAAGTCTTATTATCCTAACCTCTATCTCTTTAACTTGCTGACAAGCCACCCAACCATTTTGTGGGGAAAAAAAATTTTTAATAACCAAGGTTGATTTACTATGGAAGCAGGTAGTAACAAAGCACTACATAAATGAACAAAACCAAGAGATACAGAGAGAGACAGAGACAGAGACAGAGCATTCTTCTGTGGATGTAATAAGAGGGGTGGTTTGGTTTGTGCCCTGACTTTTATTTTTAATGAGCAGAGCAGAGCCTAAAGGCTAAGTGCCACTTGGGGTCAATGTCTTCCATCAGACAGAAGGACCTAAATCCTTTGTATGCCTTCCTCTCGCTTTCTTAAACAAAACTAGTAACAAAATGGAACTCAAACACTGAGTTCATCCTTCGAAATCTAGTTTTGACACTGAGGCAGAAGAAATCTGCAGTGGAAAGATGAACGGCCCTGCAATCGGGGTCTACTTTTTCAAAAAGTAACCTTCTTCAGAACTGGGGCACTGATCTGGCAAGCAGGATCTGGGCGGAGCATCCGTCTTGAAAGCCAGCGCTGTTTCTTCAGGCTGGCGTCGGTGTTCAGGGTGTTTGTCCAGGCTTCAGGGGTGCCCTGGTGCTGGTGACAGGATCAGGTTTGAGAGGCTGAGAACAAACAGAGCTTGAAGTGTCCCACATACCAACTCTGTGGGGAGGTCACACAGCAACAGTGAGCCTTTGGAGAAGGCTTCGTTGAAAGACGTGTCAGTGACATCATGGTGGGCCCAAAGACAGAAGACAAAGGACAGAGTTCATGTGGGGCCAGAAGGATCTGCTCACCCTCTCTTTCACTCAGAATAAAAGTGCTCATGTAGCTCCTGCAACACCGTTTAATTCCACTTGAATTGAGTGTGTTTGGACATCAAAAGCTCAGTTCTTGTTGCTCATGTTATAAAATCTCCAGCGAGGGCAAAACAAGAGGAAACTGGAGCAAAGAGGTTTTATGCTTGGTAGGATAATTACTTTCTTTACTTTGTGATATGTAAACTATTGAAATAGCAGTGACGGGGACTAGGATCTGCACCCTTGGAAATCAAACAATGGGACAGAGAAAATATTCTACTCTGTCCCACCTGGATTTCACTCAGTCATGTGCTACCATTGGCGTGGATTATGTTTTAGCAATTTCACCTGCTCATCCAGCATCTTATTCAGAATCTCAGCAACTGAGAGCAGGGAAAGTCTCTTTGGCAGATAAGCAGGCCCATGGAGTTAGTGAATCAAAGTTAACTAAGTGGAAGAAATGGACTCAGTCAAGAAAGATAATCTATACCATCTCTCTGCAAAACCTGTCCCAACAATATAGATAGATGATAGATGATAGATGATAGATATATATTGATATATATGAATATGTGTGTATATGTATGAATATATATGTATACTAAAATGGGAAAACATAGAGCATTTGTAGCTGTGATCTCTAAATGTGATCTTTCACACACTTTGCTCTAGAGTGTGTCCTGGTAGAGGAAGAAGCAGAGAGAGCAGATCAGGTCCTGAATACACTCATGGTGTAGCAGAAGTGCTGCCTGTTTTGAGAAGCAAAGACCAAACTTTCTGGTCATCCAAACTGTCTGAGTTCCACACTGAAAATATTTTTAATTATTTAAGTATTGTTTTGATTAATCCTCTTTTGGGTTTCAGTTTAGGATTTGGACTCAAATCCCAACTCATTCCAGCCCGTTCATGACAGACAGACTTCTACAAACTGCCAATAGTCCTAGACAAAGTATCTTTAATGTGATTTATGATACTGATCAAAGGAAATCTTTTAAAATCAAGGTTGAAGACATGGGGAGAAATAAAAATGAGATCCTATGAATTAAGAAAAGTATTAGATTCTCAAAACAGAAATTGGGATACCAAAAAGTACACACTTTCCCCCCTGCCCCTCAATACTACCAGAATTTCTGTCCTATTATGCCCATGAATTGATGGCTCCTCAATCAACCTAGTTTCCCAAAAGCTTTTATCAAACATCTTCTTCCAACCTTGTTTATTTCTCAGCAAAACTAATTTTCTTATTTAAAAAAAAGCCCCCCTGGGGATGTTATTATGATTGATATAAAGAAATATTAGTTATTTTCTGTTCTGTACCCTCAAAATACTAGTCATCAAAGTTCCTGGAGGGGAAAAACTACTTGATTTTTCTCTTTGTATTTTGTATATTGATTGGCAAATTACTGGAAAGAGCCAGTGTTTTATACATGCCTATTGCAAAAGTGAAAGAATAAATAATCTAACTGAATGACCTCTAGTGACAAAGGTCACAGGGAAAGATTTAGTTCTGAATAAGGTGGGATTTGGGTTGGATATTCAAGAATGTGTTCTGCTCTACACTTTCCCATGCAGCCACGTTCAGCTATGTAAATTTAAATTAATTAAAATTTAATAAAATTATGCCGGGCATGGTGGCTCAAGCTTGTAATCCCCGGGTTTGGGAGGCTGAGACGGGAGGATCGCAGAGGTTCAAAGCCAGCCTCAACTACTGAGTGAGGCTCTCAGCAACTTAGACTCTATTTCCAAATAAAATATAAAATAGGTCTAGGAGGATAGCCCGGAGATAGAAAGCCTCTGGGTTCCACCCCAGTACCACCAAAATAATAATAATAATAATAATAATAATAATAATAATAATAGTAAAATAAAATTTAATAAAATTAATACGTTAGTGTTAGTTGTATTAGTCATGTTTGAAAGAGCTACCAGAGTGGGCAGTGCAGAGAACATTTCTGCCATTGAGAAAGTCCTACTGGGGAGAGCTAAACTAGAAGGAATGGAAGAGGACAGACAACCTGCGTGAGGGAGCTTCCCCTGCTCTGTAGATCAACTCGGTCTCACAGAATGTGAGGCCTGTGCAGCCCCTGCACACCTGCCTAGAGTGAAGAACGTGATAGGTGTCATCACAGAAAGTGCACTTAGGATGACATATATAGTGGGTGTGGAAAGAAGACTGGAGGCAGCCAATTAGCTAAAAAGAAAAAATTAAGAACAAGTTATTAAAAAACCCGAATAGAGTGAAAGGGAGAGACAAGGTATTCTAAGACAGGAAGAAACAGGATTGAATGCCTGGAGAGAGAGGGTGAAGGGAAGAGAGAAATCATAGATGCCTCCTCCAGTGTGTGCAGCTTGACTGAAAAATCCACTAATCATAGAAATGTGCAGAGGACTGGAGCGGGTGGTAGGAAAATTCGTTTCAACACCAAATGGTGTCCTGCCTTATCTCTAAGTTATTTTGTTGCTTTAGACTGAGGTGCTCCTCAGATGAGATCTTCCTAGTCCTCCTAACCCATTTCCTTCCTATATATTGTTCCTGGTTGTCTTCAGTTAAAAACAGACTAGACAACAAGAACCTGTTTCCTCAACATGTAAATTAAAGCCAGAACTTTTTTTATTTCATGTAAGAAAATGTCCTATTCGCTGTTCCGTTGTTTGTATAGGAACAAACAACAGTTTGTTCGAAACAAATAACACTTTGTTGTTGTTCAAAAGGAATCTATTTCCAGGGCTTCCCTGTTTCCAAAGAACCCATTATAAATGGCCATTGACACCTTGATGTTTTAAATTTTCAAGCAAGCTACCAGAATAAGGGAAAAGATGCTTGTGCTAAAGGGCTCCTAATGATAACCAACCAGGGAACAGTAATCTCCAAAAAAACTTCTTCCAACAAGGGTCACTAGAACTATTGACACATGGTTTATTAATTCTGCATGACCAACATGTTTCTTTTTCTTTCTTCTTAGGTGACCTTGAACAGAAATTTGAACTGGAAATCAGTCCTCTCTGTAATCAACAGAAAGATTCAATCCCTAGCATACAAATTGGTGAGTTGAATTCCATGTCCATCTGAAATGAATAATTGGGCATCCCTGCCAAGGATCATGAAGGAAGGATCTACACATGGTTTTCCAGTGATCAGCACTGGAAGTCTGAATGGCTGAGTCCAAATAAACACCTTATCATGACAGATCTACTAGATAATTCCCAATTGGGAAATTATGAAAAACAGGACAAAAGCTTTGTTATAGAAGCTTATCTAACTTGTCACTAAGTTATAGTGTTAATGTTTTTGTTTAGAATATAATCAAAAGCAAACGGAGAAGAGCAAAAGTAACAAGAATCAACTATTCACAACCTCTTCAGGGTCTGAAGGTGAAGAGTAAGCAGAACAGGACTTTAGGACCTTTCCGATGTGAATCCCTATCCCTCACCCTTGATACTCACTTCCAAAGGCCCAGTCCCCACACCTAAGCTCCTAGAACCCTACTGTCTTGTGGACTGGGGTTCCATATTTCTCTGTTCCCCACTTCAAAACTTATTTTCAGTCTCATTCTTTTAATATTACACACTCTTTAAAGAGTCATCGTGGAAAAATGTTAAAGTTTAATGTCCATGCATCCAAAATAATTTTATTTTAATTGCATTATGTATAAGATCAGTAAGCAAATCAAATGGTGGAAATTTTCACTACTTTAGTAAGAATTTCTGTCACACCTTAAAATATTCTATTAATTTCATCTACATTTAAAGCAAGCCTTACTTTTCTTTGTAGTTCCCTTCCATTGAAATCAAATATAAAACTTTAACTCTTTTCCTTATACACTCTGACCCTGATATGTAGCAGTTTCTGTTTTTTACCTGTTTCCAAACCTTGGGCAGCTTAATGCATTTGCAGGGCTGCAGACTTCTGCAAGGCTCAGAGCTTAACACCTGGGCATTGGGAGGGAAGAGGGCATCTAAAAAGATCAGCTGAAATTGAAGAAAATCAGAGCCATTTAGAACGGTATGCTGGCAACTGCAGAGGGTCAAATCCGATCCACAGTCCCACAAGAGAGTCCTAAAGTCATCCTCAGGAGACAGAAACTAAGTAAACCCAGCTTTGAAGATTTGAATGGAATTATGCAAGTATTCAAATAGGCATGTTAGAATTATGAGAGTAAGGATGATCCATCTTTTTGCAAGTTGCCTTTAACACTGTTATATCATTTTCACAATTAAATTAATTCCTCCACCCAAAAATGGGAGGAGGCTATAAGAAATAGGACACAGGGCAGATGGCAATTCAGAATTTGGGGGAGGAGTGAAGCATCAGCAATAGAACACAGTCCGGGCATCCCCTGGTCCAGATCCATCCTGTCACACGCCTTAGCCATCTGCAGATGCACTACCTGATCCTGAGACACAGTGTCCAACTCTGGGCTACAAAAGTATTTTAGATTTAATTTTAAAGAACTTGAGAATTAATGACACTCTGAACAACACACACATACACACACACACACACACACACACACACACACACACCCCAAACGAAAACATTTGCCAGACAGGCCTGATTTCCCAGATTCGTATCCTGTTGTTGCCATGAGAACACACTTATTTTGTCATATCAGATGTCCTGATTTTCAGCTCAGGAAAATGTGGTTACCATAGATACCTCTTTTAAAAATGGGATGAGGGTTGAGTGAATAGGGAAATCCCACAGATGTTCCACCAGCACACCAATAATCAAGAGACAGGAATGGTGATTAGAACATGGCTCACACACACTCCATACATCTTTCTCTGTCTCTGGTCCACATCAGTCAGCTCTTCTCGAGTTCAGAACTGGGGCGTATGACAATGGGAAATCAGAGGTAAACAAATAGATAAACAGAGTCTAATGGCTTCGCAGGACCGTCCCTGCAGAGACAACAATTTTTCCATTGGGTCCTAAGTAATGCAGCTATTTCCTCTGTCCCAACTCACCTCTGAATGAAAATGTCTCCTCTTTTTCCCATCCTAATCCAAAATGAGAATGTTGTGAGTGCAGTTGTCAGCTAGGGTTAGATCTGATTTTCTATTGAAGTAATTCATATGTGCCCAAGGAGAACTGGGACTTAATAGCCCCTCCCACACGGACACTCCTCCTTTTTCTCCACCAAATTCTGCATTTTTAACCAGGAGGTATTGAATGGAATGGTTCTCTAAGTGGTGAATCTTTAGAAGAATGAAGACGAAGAGGTTTTCCATGTCCACCCTGAGGCCACATCCCTCCCTCCCCACCCCCACCCCTCCAGGAGGACCCTACCTGGGCAAAGTCAGCTCCTCCCTGCAGAAGAGAGGTTGGCAGCATACACTGACGCAACAGGTTTCCACATGCAAAAATGGGGAAGCCTTCCTTTAGCTGAAAAACTGCCTTGTGGTGTCTATTTTGACTTTACCATTGCTTTCCTATCTCCTGCAAGAAATCTGTATATCAGTGAGGTATAAATACAAATGTATAATTATAGGGTAACTTCAGGAAGAAAGTGGGTTTTGGATTGCTTGTTTGTTTGTTTTTAATGTTGGAGTTTAAAATATTGGATTTGTCATGAGTGGTGGCACACACCTGTAATCCCTGTACTTGGGAGACTGAGAAAGTAGGATAGCAAGTTTGAGGGCAGCCTCAGCAAGTAGTGAGATTCAACAACCTAGTGAGATGCTGTTTCAAAACAAACGATGAAATTGGGCTGAGGGGTATGGCTCAGAGGTAGAATTCCCCTGAGTTCAATCCTCAGTACCGCCAAAAAAAAAAGCTGGATTTGTAACTTTGCTGCACTTAAGAGAACTTGATAAATATTCACATTTCAAACTTTAGAGTAGTATCATTTTTGCAAACTATCTTTCTAGAAATCTAATATCTCATCTTTTAAGGTAAAAGACATTAGAAATTAGATATAGAGATTGTGGTAGAAATGAAGAAAATTCAAGAATATCAAGCAAAATTGGAAATGTTTATTTGCTGACCCCTATTTAACTTATCAAAATGACAAATACAGACATAAAGCCACTTAGGCTCCTCCTTGAGTCCAAGTTACCTAAAATGCTCTCGCAATATTTTGTGCAAGATGAGATAATGCAGAAATGTACAATAATATGTCACACTGCAGCATCTTTCCCCCATCTTCCTAGCATCCCCAAAGGCCAAATGTCTGCTACTTGTTCAGTAAAACGATGATCAAATCAAGCCTTATAATTCACAGGCCTGTAAACATCCAAATTAGTCATTGGGAATTTTTATTTATGCTGAAAACATTTCCCTTTTCTCCACACATTTACATTTCAAGAAAATAAAATGAAACCCAAATAACTCCCAGTTTGTGACAGTTCCAAAAAATTCCAGCCTACACTAAAAGTTATCTTTGCTTAACAACTCATGTTTAATATGGAAAAGTGGTTAGCAGCAAAGCATGATTAAAAGGTGACAAGTCTCCAATCATTCAGAAAACAGTTGCAAACAAAATAGTCTAATGAGCATGGTGGCGCACACTTGAAATCCCAGCATTCAGGAAGCTGATATAGGAGAACTGTGGTTTGATGACAGCCTCAGCTACTTAGTGAAGTCCTTTGCAACTCAGTGAGAACCTGTTTCAAAATAAAGAATAAAAAATTAGGCTGGGGGTGTAGCTCGGAGGTAGAATGCCCCTGGGTTCCATCCCCACCCCAGTACCACTAAAAAAAAAAAAAAGTAGTCTAATTGTCAAGCCACCTTCTGTAGTCCTTAAAGTAGGGCTTCTTTGCAGGTAAGAATCTGTATTGAAAATGAACGTTCCCCGATGTAGTTGTTTAACAAAATTGAAATCAAGACAAAACGATAAAATGATAATCTTGAAAAAAATATCGCTTAGGGTAAACTCTTCAAGGGGTGAATCGGTGACGGGCTCCTTCCTGATCCTTCGTGCCCCCTGGGCCTGCTGACCTGCCCGCCTGCATTCTGGCGCACACTCTTTGTTTTTTAACTTTTTATGGTGCATTGTAGTCTTACATCTTAATGGGATACAAGATGGTAGAGGCATACATGCACACATCACCCAATTAGCCCTTACCCGATTCCCACCCATTCCCTCCCCCTCCCTCCTTCCCATGCTTGGCTTAGTGATCGACTTTGATGTGTTTGTTAAAGTCCATCATGTGCTTTAGAGAGTTTCCCTCTTTCCCCCTCCCATCCCCTCAGGTCGCCTTATTTGCTCATCTATAGGATCTCCTTCTTCATCTAGAGTTCCTCCTATGACCCATTTCTCCCTAGCTTTCGCATATTAGGGAGAGCATCCAGTCTTATTTTTTGTGACTGACTAATCTCACTTAGCATAATGTCCTCCAGTTCCATCCATTTCCCCGCAAATGGTGTAATTGCACTTACCTGGCAGGGGAGGCACCATGATCACGAAGGTGGTTTTCCCAGGGCGAGGCTCATCTATTGCACACTCTTTTCCGGTTTGCTTGTTCTATTATCCCTCTGCAAGTAGTAGCAGCCAGTGCTTATGGAGTGTTCAGTTTGCACCAGGAGCTTTTAAGCATTTCCCATGTGTCAAGTTGTTTAATGGAAGAAACACCCTATCTATTTAGCATTTTTCCCAGCTCCTCTTCACATAGGAGGAAACCGAGGCACCAGGAGTTTAAGTGCCAAGCCTGGCGCTCATGCTCCTAGGCTCAGGGTGGTGACCAGATCTTTTATTTTATTTATGTATTTATTTATTTATTTATTTATATTGCAGTAACGGGGATGGAACCCTGGGGCCTTGTACCTCCGAGATACACCTCCAGCCTAAGTTTTTAGTCTTTTTAGTTTTGAAACAGGGTCTCACTGAGTTGAAGGGCCTAGCTAAGTAGGTGGAGGCTGCCCGAGAACCGCGATCCTCCTGTCTCAGCCTCCCGAATGTTGAGATGCCAGGCGTGTGCCACCAGATCTTGTTGGCCATCCCTTCCCTTCCCGGGCCGGGTACACGTGGTGCTGTGGGCCCGGGCTGTGCTTAGGCAGGAGGAGGACTGGGTTTGACACTCTGACCTTGCCCGTTCCAGGTTTCATGACCTACATCGTGGAGCCCCTCTTCCGGGAATGGGCCCGCTTCACCGGCAACAGCTCCCTGTCGGAGAGCATGCTGCGCCACCTGGCCCACAACAAGGCGCAGTGGAAGCGCCTGCTGTCCACGCAGCCCCGGCGCCGGGGCAGCGCGGGCGGCCCGGATCCGGGGGTCCAGGCCGCGGAGGGCGCGGAGGGGGACCACCCCTAGGACCGCGCCAGGACCCGAGCATCCTCCCGGAGGGCCCGCCCGCACCCTGCGAATGCTCCTCCCACCGACTGCCTCCCCTCCTCCTTCCAAGTGTACCGAAGCCATGGGTCACCTCTGCATTAGTTGCGGATACGCGGACTCGGTTCAGTACCGTGGGAGCTGACTGCGGGGCAGGGAGCTCCCAAGGAGAAGACCGCAGTCCAAAGAGGTGCTTTTCTGCCACGCCCGGCTGCAGCTGGGAGTCCAGGGGAGTTAAGGGTTTTTCGGTGACTGCTGATCTGCGTGACAAAAACACCAGCATATTTGGAACTAATACCAAGGATACTGGTCTTAAGTGCCAGGGCACAAAAGCGAGCGGGGGAGAAAGTACCTTCTATTTTAATAATAATTATTATAAAAAATAATAATAAATCTTTTTAACTTTTATATTTTATTCACTAGACAGTGGATCTAAAACTTTGGACTCAGATTTCTCAGTGTACCCAAACCTGAGCAAGGGGGTTCATTGTTTTCTAACTGACTTTATGCCACTTTGGGTCAGAGATTTGGCATCTTCTCAATTTAAGAAAACGCAGCGTTTCCCATCCATCTGAGGAAGGTGCTGTACAGTCCATTCCTTTGCACCATTAGCCAATCTGTCTTTTATGGATTCAGTGGCCTGTTTATATCCACACGTGTACATTCTCTGTAAATACAAAGCGCTACTGATTCCCATGCCAAAATACATGAGTATTATGGGATTGCTACCTGTATAAACAATGGCACTGTGAACAGAATGCTGTTAGTTTTAATACAAGAGAATGCATTTGTAAATATGGTATAGAGTTTATTAATATACTATTGTTTGCAGATAAAGGCCTTAACTTTAAACATCTTTCATCTTCTGAAAGCTGCCCAACTTAAATCCTCACAGATGTCTTTCTGAACCTCCTGCCCATGTCCACCTTTAAGCTTTCCAGCTAAGGTCACAAGCCTAAACTGAATAAAGTCCCAGAGGAAACATTTTTGGAAACTCCACATGCATTCTGCTTGAGACCACAGTGTTTAATCTGTGGCACCGAGCACCGTTTCCTCAGATTAACGAGACCCTGCAGCAAGCCTGAAGTCACTTTTCAACACAGCGAGGTTGAGCACTCTGTCCTAACAAGCCAGCTGATAAACTTGTGTTTATGGGACTCTTGTTACAGATTATGGCGGTGCATCAGCATCACAGGAAACATAGCAGGTCTCGGAAACCTTCTACGGCCCCGCCATCTAACCTCCAGGAATTCCTGGCTCCTATACCCACATTCATCTGTTATGGCTACAGTACCAAAATACCTTTGGTCTATGGTTGGCGTGCATTTCTTTGGTGTTAATAGTAACCGGACCTTTCTTTTTCCTTAATTAACCGTTTCCTTAAATCCAACTGTTCAGCTGAAGTTAACATTATTTAAGCCAAGAAACTGTTTCGGTTTTATGACAGACTTGACTTTCCCGCCAGGTCACTGGGGTTAATTATGGCTCTGGCAAGCACACTCACCTTGGGATTTTTGTCGCCATTTTTTCTGTAGAAGCTTGGCTGCAAAATCCAATTTGTTACCGCGTTCTTCTCTAGTCTGGTAAACTCTGTGCATCGGACCTTTTCTTTAGCAGTCTTAGCATAACTAATGTTATTAGAAAATTTTTGATGCCCCTTTCTTTTTCCTTGAACACCATGATAGTGGAAGAATAATCGTGTCTACCGTGATCAAGCTGTTTCTCGGCCTCAGCGGATGACAGCCGGCTCTCATTTACTAAGTGTAACTGGTTTGGGTTTTCTTTTTCTGTTAACAAGCAAATGAAATGTTAGACACTTGACTGGCCTGTAATAAGTTCCTGTAGAAAGAGTGAGGCTTGCCGATGTAAGGTTTGGGGGAATATTTGGAAAGTTGGTTATATTTTCATTAAAGTAGGTGAGATTGTCAGATGGTGCTAAAGACAGTGTGAAGATCTTCTGAAACGGGTGGGTGATGAGTTGAAATTACTGAGATGGGTAGGTAGGAAGGAAAGTTGTGGAAGCGTAACCCTAACTTTTGTTGTATGTAGTAGCTATGAACTGACAGGTGTTTATCACTTTAATATTATGAAGCTCTTGGCTTAGTAAGGCCCCAAAAGGAAATATGTTAGATCAATTCCTGCTTTCAGTCCTCTCTTACTTTGGACTGATAATGCAGAGATGGCTTTCAAGAGACCTATTTTTAATGTACATGAGACTAAGTCAAGGAAAGCCAGTCACTGGAGATGAGGAAGTAGAGACTGGAAAGAAGGCATTGTCTTAACTAACAGAGTCTAACTAACAGAGTCTCTATCTTGAGTTTAACAGTGGGCTTTTGTTTAAATTATATCATTATTTAAGTAAATAAGATCAGGGATGTTTTTTAATAGCTCTGGGTATATAAGGCAAAATTATTTCTGTTACAATTAGGCCTTAAAGAAGATCTCACAGATGAAATACCAAACATCCAATGGTAATGCCTGTGAGGAATCTACCAGCACCATAAAAAGCTGAAGTAAAATGAGACATGATGTATAAACATCTGCCTCTTGCATTCAACTATCTGATGATTTTTCAAGTTCCTTATCTGTCAGCAAAAAAAGAAAGGCGAAAAAGCAGAAAGAAAAAGAGAAAAAAAAAAGAGAACTCTTTTTGCCTATTAGTGGCTTTCTTGTAATATTTCAATAGGAGTACTACTAATCCCGAGTTGGTTATTGGATCATCCATGGATTTTATCTGTACAGTTTTATTCTCCTAGCCCATGGATCACCAATTATGGACTTAGTAAGTTTAATTATCTCAGTACCTGAAAAGAAAAGGCCCACAGGGCTATTTTTAGAAAGGTAAGGTTAAGCTCAGATTAAGAGAGAGCGTATGTCAGAGCCTGCTTCCCCTCAGAAGAGCCACTATGGATGGATAGTCAGCCCTGGTTCCTGAAGCCCTGGCCCATCCAGCGCTCACTGCTAGGATAAAGCCAGCCCGGCTTCTCCCTGCTTATGGCATCCCACAAAGAGCCCTGGGGCGCATCCTGCAATCGTGTCTTCAGATAGTGCTTCCTACAAAAGCAGACTTGTTTTGTAATCTTTTCTCATGTTGGATCAGATATACTCACTGATTTGAATTTGGTTATGAGCTTGTATCTCACTGTATTTCTCATGCTTTGTTCTTTTAAGCAAATCCTTAAAATTGTGTCATTTTTGTGTGCACATGTAAGGTTTGGGGGAAAAATTTTTTTGTGAGTTTTGCTCAAAATGTGGCCTAGATATCCATTGGCATGTCTAGATGAACAATTAAAAAATAAAGATAATTTCTTAAAAATATCACAATATGAAACTATCCTGATTCTCAACAGGCAAAATGTTACCAATCAATTGGTAATGTTTTTGAGAGGAAAGGTTCCAGGAAAGAGGACCGAGGCAAACATGGTTACTGGGGCTCTTGCCTCCTTAGGGCCACAGAAGCACCCCTATGGGTGTGGGTGCCACATCCCAGTTAAAGCCAAATTGGAGAAACAGGCCACGCTTCAACTCTCCAATTCTCCAGAGTCCTGTTGTTTTTCAAATTTACATTTTTCAAACTCATACAGGATTGGGAATGAGATATGAAAACATACCAGACCCAATGCAAAAATCATCAGTGAGAAATACAATGTCATGTAACAACAAATTCCACTGTTGTATATGATCAAAATGCACCAGTTAACAATTAAACAAATACATTTTTAAGAAGTACAGTCTCGCCGAGCGTGGTGGCGCACGCTTGTAATCCCCACGATTGGGAGGCAGAGACAGGAGGATCACGCAGGCTCAAAGCCAGCCACGCTGACTTAAGAGACCGTTTCCAAAGAAAAAAGTATAAAAATAGGTCTGGGAGTGTAGCCTGGAGGTAGAAGGGTTTCCAGGAACCCCAGTACCACCAAAAAAAAAAAAAAACTACAGTCTCACATTTCAGGATTGGAGGCCACAAGAGCAATGAGACAGTTCAGGTAGGACATCCGAGTGTCCTAAATCTATCTTGAAATAGAGGAGAAAAAAAGCTGGCATGGTGGCACATACTTGTAATCCCAGTACTTGGGAGACTGAGACTGGATGATTGTGGATTTGATGATAGCCTCAGCAAGTAGTGAGACTCTCATCAACCTAGCAAGACCCTATTTCAAAAAAAAAGCCTGCTGGTATAGCTTGGAGGTAGAATGCCCCTGGGTTTAATCCCCAGTACCACACACAAAAAAAAGAAAGAGCCAGGCATGGTGGCGCACCTTGTAATCCTTGCGCTTGGGAGGCTTAGACAGGAGGATCGCACAGGTTCAAGGCCAGCCTTAGCTACTTAGTGAGGCTCTCAGCAACTTAGTGAGACCCTGTTTCCAAATAAAATATTTTAAAAATAGTTATGGGAGTATAGCCCGGAGGTAGAAATGTCCTTGGGTTCCACCCCCAATACCACCAAAAAGAAAGAAAGAAGGAAAGAAAGAAAGAAAGAAAGAAAGAGAAAGAAAGAGGAAGAAAGAGAGAAAGAGAGGAGAAACAGAACACCACCCATGTTTCCTGGAAACATCCTTTATGTATTCTTCCAGACCCATTTTATTGAGGCTTATATTTACCATCCCACTGATTCCTGAATACCTCCCCATGAATCCAAAGCCACTTTGTCGTCCGTGGCTGCTCTCTATAAAGTCAAAATCAAAAGAGACCTCACTGGTATTCCAAGGAAACGTCAGGTATGACTTTCAAATGCACATGGGAACCAGCCAACGCATCATGATGTGGGTGAAACCTACTTGAACCGTTAACTTTCAACTAAACAGGTATTGATTGAGGATCCACCATGTGCCAGATGTTGATCTGAATGTTGGAATATAAAGACTTAGTCCCTCTGGGGGCATTTAGACGTGTGGGAAAGACCGGTGAGTACGGCTGCACGAACTCCTGAAACCGCGCCAGCGCAGACGAAGCGAGCTCCCTCCTAACGTACAGCACCATAGAAAGCAGGCAAGCTTCCAAGACCAAAGTGGGCCCCCATACCGGGCCTGTTTCTAACCTATACTGTGATTTGAAAGAAGTTATTACAGTATTGTTGTGGCAATTAAAAGAGACCGCATACCAATGGTACCAAACACTCCCTGAAGTGCACGGTAGACTTTAAACAGATAAGTTGTAAAAGAAAAAAAACTTGGTAAATGATCATTCACACATGGGTAAAAATGGGAAGAATCAAAGGAGGGGAGAGCTGGAGGTTTCGCATTAAGAAGTCAAACTCATTTGTGCACTTTTGGGCAGATTAGTTAATTTATGCTGTAGATAATTGCTTATTTGCAAGGTTGGATAAAAAGATGACCCTATCTGTTGCTCAAGGCAAGCTCTGTCCCAGCTACAGCCTTCTTTCCTGTTTAGTCTTCCTGATTCTGAAGTAAGAGTGAATTTTTTCTTTGCAGTTCTGCAGAAATTTCTGTGAAGGAAACAGCTCCTAAAAATGAATTGAGAGTCACCAGTCACCCGTATTGTGTCTGTGCCACCAAAGGCCTCATTCTCGCTGGTTGTGGCTCTGGTCCTCTGCATTAGGCCCCGAAGGTTTGTGGGCTTGTTATGGATGCTGTGGGAGCAGCATGGATTGGCATCTCCTGGGATGCTCCGAGGTCATGTCACCCACACATTTCCAAACATATTCTCAGCTACTGCTTGTTGTCTACCCCACAGCGGGACAATGAGCGGAGCGACGTCTCAGCCTTCTGTAGGAGACGAGAGATGAGATGAGATGGAGATGAGAGATGGCCTCTCTTGAGTCCACAGAAATGCAATGGACAGCCAGACATTTAAGTAATGATTCTGTAAGGGACTTTCAGCTATAAAACTGTGAATGACAAGCTCTCTCCCTTCAATTAAGCCAGAAAGATTATTAGAACATTTTTGTGTTTTAGTTGATAAGGTTTGAAAAGGCATGATAGTCTCATCTTAGTTATCTAAGCAATGATGTATCACTGATTCAGTTGTCTGAAATGCTTCAAGTTCTAGTGTTGCTAGGGCTGGTTTCATCTTTCGTACTTTTTTCTTCCTTTTAAGGAAGCAAAGAGGTAAGAGTTTTTAAAGTGTAGGTTTTGCAGTCAGATAGACAAGAATTTCAAATTCCTCATTATCACCTGCTGCTTAACCCTAGGCAAATAATTTATCTCTGCACCCCAATCTCCTCAAAACATACAAGATGATAGTAGCATGGACCTTCTGGGATGGTTGTGAGGCCAAGATGTAATTACATACCTAAGACTTTTAGTACAATTTCTAGTAGTTTACTATAGTTTCGAGAGTCTTTTATAGTTTAGATTTGGAATCTCCCAAAGGCCCATGTGTTAAAGGCTTGATCCTCAGCCTGCCACTACTGGGAGGCAGAGGGACCTTTAAGAAGTAGGGCTTAAGCCAGACATGATGGCCCACACCTGTAATCCCAATACTTAGGAGCCTGAGATAGGAGAATCACAGGTTTTTTTTTTCATATTTATTTTTAATTGGTGCACTGTATTCATACATCATAGTAGGATACATACTTTTGTAGACATACATGCACACATCGCCCAGTCAGCCCCCACCCGATCCCCACCCCGTTCTCTCCCTATCCCCCCCTCCTATGCTTGGCTTAGTAGTTGACATCTAGTATTATAGCAATTTATCCAAAATTAAAAATGATAATCTCACATAATAGTTTCATTTGTCTGATACCAAGCTTTTGATGACTTAAAGATAACATTTCAATATTTCTTTTTGCTTTCTTTCTTACCAGAGAATCTATTTTTTTCTATTTTTTAGGTGAAACTATCATATATTTATATATTTATTTTTCAGAAAAAAAAATCTATCCTAATATGGAATATGGACTCTAGGTACCCACATCGATCTTGAAAAAGAACAAAGCTAGAAGATATATATTTTCTGATTTCAAACCATATAAAGCTACAATAATTGAAACAGTGCAGTACTATTCTAAAGGCAGATATATAAACCATTGGATTAAATAAAAGCCTAGACCTAAATTCTTCCCTATATTGTCAAGTTATTTTTGACAAGGTTTCCACGAACATTTGGTGGTAGAAATAATAATCTTTTAACTAAATATTGTTGAAAAATAATAATTACATGGAAAAGAATAAAATTGGACCCTTACCTAATCCCATATACAAATATTAACTCAAAATAGATAAAAGACCTAAATATAAATCTTAAGACTATAAACTTTTAGGAGAAAATCTGGGTCATAAAACCTCACAACATTGAAATTGGCAGTGATTTCTTGGTTATGATTTCAATGGCACAGGCAACAGAAGAGTATACAAACTCCCTAAAAAATAAAAAACATATTGTATATCCAAAGACAATGTAACCAGAGTTAACAGTTACTAATAGAAAGGGATAAAATATTTCCAAATGCTATATCTGAAGGTATATTAATATTCCAACTAGAAATCCTAAAAATTAACAACAATAAAGGCAAACAATACCCTTTAGAGATAGGTAACAGACTAACATAAATAATGAATCTCCACAGATAACCAATCTTAGTTGTCTGTTGGATGGAAACTCTTGTTTCTCTGGTTCTGGTGTGTGTTACCTATTTCTTCTTTGTAGTTAATCTCTTTGAGTATTTTCTCTAGTGCTGGTTTTGAAGACATAAATTCCTTCAGTTTCTGTTTGTCATGGAAGCTTCTTATTTCTCCATCTAATTTGATAGAAAGTTTTGCTGGGTAGGAAATTTTTGGCTGGAAGTTGTTTTCTTTCAAAATTGGGAATATGTTACTCCAAGCCCTTCTGGCTCTCATGACTTGGTTTGGGAAGTCTGGAGTGATTCTAATTGGTTTGCCTCTGAATGTCACTTGGCCCTTTGCTTTTGTTGCCTTTAAGATTCTCTGCTTGGCTTCCACATTGGTCATTTTGACAATTATGTGGCGTGGGGATCCTCTTCTCCGATCCTGTCTAAAGGGAGTTCTATAAGTTTCCTGGACCTGCATATCGACCTCTTGCTCTATGTCTGGAAAATTTTCTGCTATTACTTCCTTGAAGAGATTGTTGATCCCTTTGGTTTCACTTTCTTTTCCCTCCTCTATTCCAATTATTCTTAGGTTAGCTCTCTTAAAATGGGCCCATATTTCTTCAATATCAGATTCCTGCTGTCGAATATTTTTTCCTAGATTAGAAACTATGCGTTCATTTTTGGAATGATCATCTTCTAAGAGCGAGATTCTGTTCTCCATGTGTTCTAATCGGTTGTTTGTGCTTTGAATTGAGGCCTTTACTTCATTAATTGCATCCTTTATCTCTTTTTGGCTCTCTCTGAGTTCTTTTCGAAGCACCTCTATTATTTCTACAGTTATTTTCCTGATTTGATCTTCTAGAAATCTCTGATTTTCTGTTTTATCGGGTTCTGATGTTGTGGGGTTGTGAGCATTCATTGCTCCAGTATTATTCCTCTTTCCCATGATTTCGGAAGTTTGTGCCTTCTCTGGGTTCTTCCCTTGGGTCACTATGACTTCACTTAAGGTGCTCTGGATCTCGAGTCTGTGGTATCTCAGACCCCACTACTCCTTTACTGGGTTGTATCACAGAGTCTCTGACCCAGAGAGTTGATAGAGGCTGCTTTAGACCGTGGGGGGTGCCAGGTTGCACGTTCTCCTATGATGTGATATCTCTGCCACCGCCCCTCTCCCACTGGGTCAAGTCCCAGTGAGTACAGTACTGGGATTTCTCCGCTGTGGCCCGCAATTTGACTCACTGTTCTTGAGTACGCAGATGTAGCTGTAGTGAATTCGGTGCTGCTGCCGCCGGTGGCAATATGGCGCCGCTGCTACACCCTCGGCTGTTGGGCTGGCGTTTTTTTTTTTTTTTCTTGGTTTTGATTTCCACTCTGAATCCCTGCAGCGTGTGCTGAGCTCAGACACTGGGAGCTTTAGATGTCCTCTGCGCCGAGAAATCCCGCCTGGCTGTTCCGCAGCGGCTCCCCTCGGCTTGCTGTGGCCGTCCCGTGAATTCGCCGGCAGTATGGCGCTGCTGCTGCGTCTGCCACGTCCTCGGGCGTGAGGATCTCCTCTGTGGCTCTGTTCTCAGTCCGCATTCTCTCTGGAGCCTGGTGATTTTTTTTGTTTCTCTGGTGATGTTGTTTTCTGGCTTTGAAAGGCGCTGATTTTGTGGTAATGGATATTTGTTGTTAGCGGGGCTCTTAAGCCCCGCTTTTCTCGGTCGCCATCTTCCCGCGAGAATCACAGGTTTGAAGCCAGACTCAGCAACTTAACAAGACCCTAAGCAACTTGGTGAGACTGTTTAAAAAAAAAAAATAGGACAGAAGGTATGGTCCTGGGTTCAATTCCCAGTACCACCAAACACACACAAATAAAGAAAGAGAGCCTAGAGGAAGTAAGTTAGGTCATTGGGGGTGTTCCCTTGAAGGTAATATGGGAACACCCACCCCTTCCTATTTCTTTCTTTCACTCCTCTGCTGCCCTGAGGTGAACAGCTTTCTCTGCCAGGTACTCCTTCCATGAGGCACTGCCTTGCCACAAGCCCAAAATCAATGGCTCTGGCCTGGGGATGAAGCTCAGTGGTAGAGTGCTTGCCTAGCATGCACGAGGCCCTGGCTTCCATCCCCAGTACTGAAAAAATAAATAGAGCAAGCAGACAATGGAGCCTACTGACCATGCACTGAAATCTCCAAAACTCTGAGCCAAAGCAACCCTTTTTTCTACAAGCTGATTACCTCAGGTATTTTCTTACAGTGACAGAAAGCTGACCAACACAGGAATACTCAATAAATGTAAAATCCCACATCATATTTGAAAAAGAACCCTATAAAATAAGAATTGGGATGTATCTTTCTTTGGGTTGTACCAATATTTGTGCAAAAGAAAACACAAGGCCCATTAATGGATCTTGAGCATGATTATTATCTACAGGTGGCAAGGTTGGTCATTTTTGTTACAAGGTTATATTTTTGTTATAGATAAAAATATTATCACAAATGATTGAAGAAAGAAGACAGTGTTTCTGGGGCATTAAAGATACACTGATAAGAACAGAGACGATTGGGACATTATTTCTTCTGACTATAAAGTAAATACTCCTCAGCCCAGGCACAGAAAACCATTCTGGTTAATCTAACATTTTTCTATAGTACAAGAATTCAGTACTGGCTGGGGAGAAGGCTTGGTAAAATAAGCAAAACTTGATAACTAACCAAGTTTTCACAAATTCCATTCAAATCCTACATCCTATCCATCAGGGTCTTTGGCAGCCCTTCCCCTTACAACTTCTTCATATCCTCTGTGGCCATTGACAGCAACAAAGGACTCCTGAGCAGTCTTTTCAGATAGGTAGCTCAAAAATAGACTCCATTCTCCTAAACGAACATGTCCTAGGTTGTATAAAAATGCATGTGCCCAAAGATGTGTGTTAACTGTTTCCTGGGGAGAGGGACGTAATGGCTTCACAGTCAAGGAAGTTTGAGAAACACCTGAATTTCTCTCCCTCCTGCTTCTCAGAGCTTTCTCTCCAACAAGATCATGCAGCTGGTAGCATTTGCTTGCATTCAGTTGTGTTTCATATCATGGTTAACTATCCCAACCCTGGACCATCTCCTCATTTGTCATTTTACTGCTTTAGTGACTAGTAGTTATTTTTTAATTATTAATGATGTGTGTGTGTGTGTGTGTGTGTGTGTGTGTGTGTGTGTGTGTGTGTGCTCTGCTCAGTTTGGTTAACTTGCCTGAGTTTATGACTTGACTGCCAATTACTAAGATTGGGCAGGACTAAGCAAGTTTCCAAATCTCCTCTACCTCAGTTTCTCATCTATAAAATGATGATAAAAAATATAACCTCTTTCACAGGGCTATTGAAGATTAAGAGTTCACAGATATAAAGCACTGTAAACAATGCCTAGTACATAAAGAACATGCATTTCAGCTGGGTGTGGTGGCACATGCTTGTAATCCCTGTTCTTGGGAGGCTGACACCGGAGGATCGCACAGGTTCAAAGCCAGCCTCAGCTACTTAGTGAGGCTCTCAGCAACTTAGTGAGACCCTGTTCCCAAATAAAATATAAAATAGGTCTGGGAGTATAGCCCGAAGGTAGAAAGCCCCTGGGTTCTACCCCCAGTACCACCAAAAAAATTAAATAAAAAAAAATTAAAAAAAAATAAAGAACATGCATTTCATTAAGTGTTGACAGGAACCCACATCTCCCCCTCCCCCTATATTACCCTAGAAAAAAGATGATTTGCAAGATCTTAGTAATAACTGTCTTTTTTTATTTACCATGTATAGTATAAAAGTACTAAATAAGTATTTTTTAAATTTACAAACATATGTCTGATTGATATATTGAAAATGTTATTAGAAAAATATGCTAATACTCAAATCCAAACAAATAAAACCCAATTATAACAATAAATGTCCCAGTAAATGAATTCAGGTCTTTAACTGCTATATGGTATACTTTAATGTTTCCAGGAATGTGGTTCAGGAAGACAATAGTTTTCTCCTTCCAGTTGATGAGCATACTTTTCTGAATGGTGAGGCCAAGAATAACTCCCCCGAAGACCATGATATCCAAAGATCTACAGGGTTTCCCATCAAACTGGAATAGAAGATTACAGAAGGACCACTGAATTGCTTCCTCTGTAAGGTTTATGCAGGTCCAGCATTGTAATGAGCAACCCTGGAAAAGACAGACAAATCCCAAAGCTCTCTTAAAAAGAGAACACAGAAGTAGCAGATGAGTTTTTTAATCCTTGTTAAAAGCATTTCGAATGATACATAACTCTCCCAGTCTACTTCCTGATAAGCAATTATGTGTATATCTTTAAGATTGTCAGCAAGGAACTTAACGGACCAAAATGCAGGATCCGTTTGAAGGGTTACTTACTTCTTCCTCTTTTCCATGGCTATATTTTACTTTAAATCTTTCTTAAGAGCATCAGACTTCACATTTCATTTGGCTTTGATTTTCTCAGAAACATCAAGACTTGGTCCACATTTTATGAAAAATAGCTTACAAATAAAAACAAAGTGCCTGTGGTGTTGTATAATAAAGTGAGATTATATTCTGTAATTAGAAATTTTCAAGGACTAATCTTGTGGAGATGGAGATAATAAAATTTTTTATAGACTGTCAATTCTTGGGTTATATAATACTCTAAAATATTTTTTAGATATTTCGATGGACTTTAATTTTGGAACTGTTTTAATTATTCTATAAATAACATCATAAAATCCTTTCACATCTGAAGCTTTATTTCAAACTGTAATGGGAAGGTTAAAAAAAAATTTTTTGGTAGCAGAGATTGAACCCGAGGGCATTCTACTTTGAGCTACACCACCAGCCCTATTTTTCTTATTCTTTAGTTTGAAACAGGGCCTCACTAGGTTGTGGAGGGCCTCACTAACTAGCTGAGGCTGGACAATCTCCAATCCTCCTATCTCAGTCTCCCAAGTACTAAGATTCCAAGCAGGCTCCCGGGAAGGCCCGGAGCAGGGTTGGGGGTGGGTGGCCTGGCCTGCTCCCGGGAAGGCCCGGTTCCAGGCTGAGGGTGGGCAGCCCAGGTGGCTCCCAGGAAGGCCTGGTGCCAGGATGGAGGCTGAGCTGCAAGTATTGAGGAACTCAGCACTGCTGTGCAGCGCCGGCCGTGATGCGCTTAGAACAGCAGATCCTGCTCTGCGTGGCAAGGCTGTGGGACTCCGCTCTTGGAAGGGAGAAAAAATTCATTGCTACTGAGTGCCTGATCCCATAACCTCTTCAAACTATACATACTGTCTTCTCTTATTCAAAAAAAAAAAGAAAGAAAGAAAGAAAGAAAGAAAGAAAGAAAGAAAGAAGGAAAGAAACAGAAAACAGAAAAGAAAAAAGAAAAAACATTGAAGAAGGGTCATGATGGCCGCTGCGGCAGCCAGGATTCTGGAGATGCAGACAAAACATATCCAACTGACCTGGAACTTTTGAAAAAATTCCACGTGAAGGGGCACTGCTTCTTCCTTACATGCTTAAGAATCGTGGACATAATCTGTAAGAAGGGAGCTCAGTGGAGACCTAAGAGGAAGGCAGTGTTGGCAGAGGTGGCTGCAGTGGCGGTGGAGGCTTGTCTTTGGGAGAGGCAGAGATCTGATCCAACCTACCCTAATCTTCTGAAGAAATTGTCCCAAAGGTGGAATGCTACCATCACGCATGCTCAGGAATACTGGACAACATGCAGTGTGGGAAAAGAGTTTGGGAAAGAATTGAGATGGTGGAAGCAGCAGCAATGGCAGCAGCCAGTACTTAGGAGAGGCAGAGATCTGATGCAACACACCTGGATCTTTTGAAGAAATAACCCCAGAGGCAGAATGCTACCACCGCGCATGCTTGGGAACTTGGGACACTATGCAGTGTGAAGAAGGTGCTTGGATCGAAGCTTGCCGAGGGGTGAGGGTGGTGCCGGGGACAGTGAGGCCGGGATCAGAGCCTGCCACGAGGCAAGGCCAGTGCAGGGGCCTCCAAGGCCAGGATCAGAGCCTGCGAGGGGTTAGGCCAGTGCTGGGGCCAGCGAGGCTGGGATCAGAGCCTGCCGTGAGATAAGGCCAGGGCTGGGGCCTCTAAGGCCAAGCGAGGGTTTAGGCCTGTGTGACCAGCGAGGCCAGGATCAGAGCCTGCCATGAGGCTAGGCTGGTGCTGGGGCCTTCAGGGCCGGGATCACAGCCTGCCGAGGGGTGAGGCCTGTGCCGTGACCAGCAAGGCCAAGATCAGAGCCTGCCATGAGGCAAGGCCGGTGCTGGGGCCTCCGAGGCTGGGATCGGAGACTGCCGAGGGGTTAGGCCAGTGCTGGAACCAGCAAGGCGGGATCAGAGCCTGCCGTTAGACAAGGCCAGTACTGGGGCCTCCAAGGCCGGGATCAGAGCCTGCTGAGGGGTGAGTCCGGTGCCGGGGCCAGTGAGGACAGGATCGGAGCCTGCCGAGGGGTTAGGCTGGTGCCGGGGCCAGTGAGGCCGGGATCGGAGCCTGCTGGGAGGCAAGGCCAGTGCTGAGGCCTCCGAGGCCAGGATCGGAACCTGCCGAGGGGTTAGGCTGGTGCTGGGGCCAGCGAGGACAGGATCGGAGCCTGCTGAGGGGTTAGGCCGATGCCTGGGACAGCAAGGCCGGGATCAGAGCCTGCCGAAGGGTGAGGCTGGTACCAGGGCCAGCGAGGCCGAGATCGGGACCTGCCATGAGGCAAGGCTGGTGCTGGAGCAGCGAAGCCGGCATCAGAGTCTGCCGGGTGGCCAGGCCAGTGCTGGGGCCGTCAAGAGTGGGATCGGAACTTGCAATGCGTCATACACAGAGAAATATCACAGAAAATAAAAAACCAGATGCTTTCCCTAATATGCAAAAACTAGGAAGAAATAGGTAATAGGAGGAGACCTAGTTGAAGAAAGGGCCCTATAGAGGAGCAATTAAGGTGACCAATCAGAGGGGATGGGATGGGGGAGGATGGAGTCTCTTTAAAACTCATGATGTATGTAAACAAATATATAAAAGTTAATCAACAACCAAGCATGGATCAAGGGAGGGGGAGGGAATGTGATGGAGATTGGATAAAGGCTAATTGGATTATGTGTGCTTGTATATCCTTACAAGTCTTGTATTCCATTGTGATGTATGACTACAATGCACCAATAAAAAAAAAAAAATATATATATATATATATATATTAAAAATAAAAAGATTCCAAGCATGCACCACAATGTCCAGATTAATCAACTTTTTTCAACAGAAGATTTCAAGTTCTTTTTTAGGAGAAAAATATTGTTTTGTTGTGATAAATTTAGTTATAGATTACTGTTCAAAATTTAAATACATTTTGCCGGGCATGGTGGCGCATGCTTGTAATCCCTGCGCTTGGGAGGTGGAGACAGGAGGATCGCGCTGGTTCGGAACAAGCCTCGCTGACTTGAGACCCTGTTTCGAAATAAAAAAAATATAAAATAGGTCTGGGAGTGTAGCCCGGAAGGAGAAGGGCTTCCAGGAACCCCAGTACCACCAAAAAAAAAAAAAAAAAAAAAAAACCATAAAAAAATTTTACATACATTTTAAGCCAGGGGTGGTGGTATATACCTGTGCATCAGTACTTGAGAAGCTAAGACAGGAAGAGTGCAGATTCAAGGCCAGTCTCAGCAATTTGGCGAGGCTCTCAGTAACCTATGAGAACTTGTATCAAAATAAAAAGCCAGGCATGGTGGCACACGCTTGTAATCCCAGCATTTGGGAGGCTGAGACAGGAGGATCACGGTTTCGCAGTTTGTGGTTTGCAGACAGCCTCAGCTACTTAGTGAGGTCCTTTGCCACTCAGTGAGACACTGTTTCAAAATAAAGAAAATAAAAAATAGGGCTGGGGGGTGTAGAAAGCCCCTGGGTTCTATCCCTAGTACCCCCAAAAAAATTTTAAGAGATTTCTAGTTCTTAAGCATAATTTAGAGAATATCCAATCCCACCACCAAACAACACAAGGGACAGGGGGCCAGGAGCAGGCGGCCAGGAGCAGGCCACATCCACCCCCAGCAACTGCTCATTCATTCACTGTACAGATTGTGAGGCCTCAGGCTGCAGCTCGGCCTCTGACACCACCTTCTGCAAATGTGTAGGACAGATTAAAGCTAATGTGTAGGAAGTGCTCTGTGCAGTGCTTGGCCTGTTACTGCCACTTAGTAAATGGCAGGTGTTTTGACCAGTGGAGGTTTTGTTTAGGGTCTACTTGCTGCAAGAGATTATTCAGTTATTCTTACTCATGAGACTTTATGAAGATCAGAGGAAGGAGAAATAAGAAGAAAAGTAAGTTTATCTGTTTTTTATTTCGGTGCTGGGAATGGAACCCAGGGGTATTCTATCTCTGAGCTACACCCCCAGCCCTATTTTTTTATTCTTTATTTTGAAACAGGGTCTCACTGAGTTGCCAAGGGCTTCAGTAAGTAGATGATGCTGTCCTCAAACCGCGATCCTCCTGTCCCGGCCTCCCAAATGCTGGGATTACAAGTGTGTGCCACCACACCCGGCTTTTTCGTGTGTGTGTGTGTGTGTGTGTGTGTGTGTGTGTGTGTACGTGTACGTGTGTACATGCTTGTGCTCATATTGGGGACTGAACCCAGCAGCATTCTATACCTATAACCACAAGCTGTTTTTTGAAACAGGATCTAAATTACTGAGATTGGCCTAAAACCTGCAGTTCTCCTGTCTCAGCCTCCCAAATCCTGGGATTACAGGCATTACCACCGCACCATGGCTTCTTTTTTATTCTTTCCTTATAAATTCAGATCTGGCTAAAAAAATAATGTTTTGGGGGGGGGGGGTCTAGGGATGCAACCCAGGGGCATTTGACCTCCGAGCTACTCCCCCAGCCCTATTTTTTATTCTTTATTTTGAAACTGGATCTCACTGAGTTGCAGAGGGCCTCACTAAGTAGCTGAGGCTGTCCGTGAGCCGCGATCCTCCCGTCTCAGCCTCCTGAATGCTGGGATTACAAGCGTGCGCCACCACACCCAGCTCAAAAATAATAAGTTTTTAGAAATTCCAATGGCAGTCAGACTTCTAAGTATTGTAATCTCAATACTTAGAAGGCTGAGATAGGAGGATCACAGGTTCAAGTACAGTCTCAAAAGGTAGTGAGACTCTCAGCAACTTAGCAAGATCCCATTTCAAAATGAAAATAAAATACGGCTGGGTGTGTGGCCCAGAGATACATTGCCCTTGGATTCCATTCCAAGCACACACACACAAAAAAAAATCTCAGTGGCATCATCTATCTGGAGATGATGGAATAAGTTTTGTTGCACATGACAACTTCTTAACTCTCTCATCACCAGCGATGCTCCAGATCCTCATTCAGTCATTTATTTGACAAAGGTCCATGAAGCACCAAGTTTACTTCAGGTGTTGGGGATGCAATGACGACCGTCTTCACCATGCTTACAGTTGAGCAACTGGAGCGAAAGCGTCATCCGCGAGTGACGGGAAGTGAAATAAAAGAGGAAGGAGGAGGTGGAAACAACTAGAAGGGAGCCTGCCGAGGAGAGCCAGATGTCGTCCCCGGAGGAAGGGATGCATAGTTGAAGTCATAAGTGATGCACAGGGAGAGAGGCAAGGACACAGGCCAGAGGAACGGCTCCAGACGGAGGGAACAGTCGTTGAAGCCTATCTGGAGATGGAAAATATCAAAGTGTGTCAACCCCTGGGATTTTTTAGCAACGCAAAGAAAGTCTTTAGATATTTGTGCAGATTTTAAGAAGTTTAAGAGATACAAAAGTGATAGGAGTACCAGTTCCCAAAAAGAGATGGGATTCAGAGAACAGAGGCTTTGGAGATGAGGGTGGGCTTACAGGCATCAGAATGAAAGGGAAGGAGAAAAGAAATGCGGGGCACATTTACGTTTGTGCATTTCATGATATGAAGGTGCAAGAATTCTCATGCAGTGGCTTCTGAGTTGCAGGTGCTGTCCAATGCTCGGGCATCTACTGGAGGGAAGGGACAGTGGCAAAGCCTGCCATCCACCAAAAGAAAGGAAATCTGGGAATATCTGTGAGACATAGAAGACAGAGTTGACTGAAGAAACTCCAGGTGACTATGGAGAGGCACCGATGTTAGAAGTCAGGAATTCACAACATCAATCTAAACTTTCTGGGGTGTCTCCAGCAGTTTCTAGCCCTAGGTGAAGGTGCAGAGATAGAAGTCAGATTCTTACAAGGTTTCAGTCTTGCCCAGAGAAAACTGTGCAGAACATCAAGCAAGGGCATTGTGGTTTAAGCTCCGTGGAAAAGGCAGGATGACGAGAAACCTTTGGATAAGAAGTGAGGAGGTAAAGAACCATATAACTTGGCGAGAAGGAAGAAGCTGAGGAGTTCATGGCCTGAGGCACTGGAAGGTCTCAACATACAGTTTTACAGGCAAAGCAACTTGATTCGAGGAGAGATGCAAGACATTTAGCCATAAGCGTGGGGAGTTTAGGAGGGTGGAGGAGGTTAATGTTGTTAATGAACCAGAAAGACATATGACATGGTGGCAGATGAGTTATGCACTCGATTGCTGATGCACACAAGATTTTGGCAGGATTTGGGGTGAGAAGAAGTCTGGAGCTCCTCCAGGAACTGAAGTAGAGAGAACAGAATGTCTAATGATGACAGAGTCAAGGAGGTGGCTGTGTTTCATGGAAAAAACTTCAAGAATAAATATTCTGGTCCCTCCACAGGGTAGATGATAAAGGTCAAGGAGAAGATAGGTAGCTATAAGACAGTGAGGGAGACTCTGCTCTCATTCCCCACACTGACGCTAACAGTTGATAGCAAGTGGCCTTCTCTTGTGACATTTCCATAAAGTAGTGTCCCCAGGAAATGTTTTTCAAGAAAAGCATGGAGGATGAAGGAATATTTGGTGCAGAGATGGTAGATGTAAGAGCATTCACCCCAACGACTCAGGAGGCTGAGTTGGCAGATCACGTAAGCCCAGGAGTTGAAGACCAGCCTGGGCAACATAGGGAGACCACTTGTCAAAAAGAAAAACAAAGGTATTTATCATGTTTTGTGAGCTCCATGGAACATAAAAGAAGGGTTAAAAAGGAGGACTCTTATGGTTTGGGCTTAGAATATCTCCAAGACCTCATGAAGACAGGCAGCCATGTTAGAGACTGGGTTTCTGTTGCTGAGGAGGTGTCCCTAGGGGTGTGGCCTTGGGGATTATAGACGACCCTTCCTCCACTTGCCTTCTCTTCTCTCTCTCTCTCTCTCTCTCTCTCTCTCTCTCTCTCTCTTGCTTCCAACCTCCAGATGGGAGTGCAAAGCTCTTGTGTTCTCTCTCTCTGCTCCCTGCACTATGCCCTGACCCCACCTGGCCTAACATGTACTGAACCCCTGAAATCTCTAGAACTGTGAGCAAATAAATCTTTCTTCCTCTAAATTGTAGTGGCCAGATGTTTTGGATCACAGCACTGACAATGCCGATCAAAACAATGACTGTGGCAGGAGAATGTTAGATTAGAATCACATGGAATATGAGGATATGGAAGAAGATAAATGACAGGAGGAAGCATTTTTCTTAGGTGGTAAACAATGGCTACAGGAAAGGGCGGTAAGGAGGATTAAGCTCACCATTAGCTTGCCCAGAGAATTAGTCCCAACATTCCCTTGTAGATGGGAGCAGATTCTTGGAGATATATAGAATCTAAACCTTAAAATAAAGGGGAGCGCTGGGCGTGGTGGCGCACGCTTGTAATCCCCACGCTTGGGAGGCAGAGACAGGAGGATCGCGCAGGTTCGAAGCCAGCCGCGCTGGCTTAAGAGACCCTGTTTCCAAATAAAAATATAAAATAGGTCTGGGAGTGTAGCCCGAATGTAGAAGGGCTTCCAGGAACCCCAGTACCACCAAAAAACAAAACAAAACAAAATAAAGGGGAAACTCTGGGCTCTTGGAAGCAGTGATCCTTGGTATGGATTGACTGGAATGGCCCCAGGATATGAGACAACTTCTTCTTACCTAAAGAATTGTCACAGACTGCACTCAGAAAGCCCAGGCTTGAGGGAAGAGAGGAAGATGGCTCTTCAAGGAGCAGGAATGACATACAACCCACTCTACTTCTCCTTCGGGGACTTCAGGATCAGCAAGACTGTTAGGGATTCTGTGTGCCATTGGAAACAGTAATAAGGATCTGAGACTAATACTTTTCAATTCTCCTTCCTACCCTGTCCCCAGAGTTCAGACAATAACCCAGACAGCTTGCTATTAAAGAGAGGTTGGACAGAACTGTCAGTTTTTCAAATGCAATGATAAGTTTGAAAAATGAAAAGAAATCTACTCCCACCTACCAGATAAGCCATTCTTCAAGAATAAAGAAAATCATGTAACAGTTAACAGTGGGTACTAAAGGTAAATGATTTTTGATAAATACTTCCAATTGCTCATTGGAAATGCAGGCAACCCCTTTGTAAGGTACAAATCAAGCAGCATCCAAACTTTAATTCAAGTCCAGGGTCTTATTTCCATTTCCTAGCCACATGCAGTTCAGGAAGAAAAAGAGGACTAGGAAACTGCTAAAACAAAAGAAAGAGAAAGAAACAGACCGACCGACACCACTCAAGCCCTCTTATCTGTCCAGAGTTAGCTCCCAAACAGCAATGTAGAAAATTAAGTAAAAGAGATCAATCACTTTAAACATATCTTCACTGCGCCATGACTTCTGATCAAAATTTAAGAAAGAGACCATTCTTAGAATTTAAGAACTTGCAAGAAATAAAATATTTATTTTTCCTTGAAATCGACCTTGCTGACCAGAAGCCTCCCAGGCTTCCTGGAATTTTTGTTTAGAACTCCAGACAGTTGAGTGAAGAGTTTCAAATGCAGCCACATCTTCTGCTAACATTATATACAGAAACCGCCTTCCTCCTAAAATCCAAGAGTATGTAATTTACCAGACACAGTGGCACACATCTGTAATCCCAGTACTTTGGAGGCTAGGATGGAAGTTCATGGCCAGCCTCAGCAACTTAGTGAGGCCCTCTGCAACTTAGGTAGACCTTGTCCAAATAAAAAATTTTTTTAAATCATTCTGGTGGGATAGCTTGGAGGTAGAATGCCCCTGGGTTTGGTTCCCCAGTACCACATTAAAACATAGGTAATTCAGTCTTTTCTAGAAATAAAAATACAATGGATCTGCTACCAATGGCATGCACCAATTTCAACCAGAGTTTAATTTCCAAACAGAAACCCAATCATTAGTCACTGTGCTGAAGCGTACCAATGTATGGAAGTGATACTGGCATATTGGTTTAGTTCAATACAAGTTTGGAAGAAAAATAGAGGCCAGCTTGGTTTTGATGGTTAGTAGAGCTTCTCAAGGACTTTACACAAAAAGAATGAAACATTTCTAGAGGTTAGTTGTTCTCCTGACTCTACTGCAGATTAAGAGTTACAATTGACCAGTGATTTCTATCTGGAATCAATAGAGAGACAGCATGGGGAAGTGGTGATGGGTGAATTACCTCAACTTGAATCCTGGCCCAGTACTGACCAGCTGTTTGCCCCTGGGCTGATTCCATAATGTCTTGCTACCTCTGTTATATCACAGTTCCTCCCGTAGGGTTGCTATGAAGATCAGATGACTTAGAACAATGCAGGTCACATACTAATGGCTTGATGCTCTTTTTTAATTCCTAAATGATCATATGAGTAGACAACATGAAAATGAGTCCTCCTGATCTACTCACAACTTGTTCAGAGTTCAAGGAAGGAGAGTCATACGAGAAATAATTCCAGTGTGTATTTCAGTATGGGCCCATGTATGCTTAGAAATATTTTAGCTCCTATTTTAGATGCTCGAAAATTACTGTCATGACTTTAGAGTTGATGCTTCCAGCCTCAGCCTTCTCTGTCTCTGCCATATTCATCTCACCAAGCCCAAGATATATCATAATGATAACAGATCTTCTTTAATAATTGTTTAGCTAAACCAAACCTTAAACAAAATAAGTCTTAGAAACTTTAAAATTTTTATTTTATTTTTGTGCTCTTATTGGTGGATTATCGTCTCTCATCATAATGTAAATCTAGTTGACTTTTTTTTTTTTTTGCTTTAAAAAATTTTTAAGGAGATAACACAAAGAATGGGGTAACCACGACTGGCAAACCAAGGTATGGACAGTGTCCTTTCAAGTGTCTCCTACTTGAATATTCTCCATCATCATCAGTCTACACTGCTAAAGCACGCCAATGACTGCACAGCCCTAGAACAGAGCCATGAAAGTCAGGAATAAATAGGATAGACTTCCAATGTCTTAGCAAGATCAAAGTGAAAGCACAACAGATTCTTGGAAGAGTCTCAACTTAGTGAGATCTCATTTCAAAAAAAAAAAGTTAGAAGGGATGGGGATGAAGCTAGGTGGTAGAGTGCCCCTTGGATCAATCCCTAGTACTGCCAAAAAAAAAAATTACTGTTGACTAATTGCATAAATGCCTTTTCCTTAATCTTAAGAATTCTAGTATCTCCATGGTGGCACATGCTTGTAATCCCAGCGCTTGGGAGGCTGAGATCACACAGGTTCAAAGCCAGCCTCAACTACTTAGTGAGGCTCTCAGCAACTTAGTGAGACCCTGTTTCCAAATAAAATACAAGATAGTTTTGGGAGTGTAGCCCAAAGGTAGAAATCCTCTAAGTTCCATCCCCAGCACCACACACACACACACACACACACACACACACACACACACACACAAGAATTCTAGCATCTCGATATGGAATTTTTTTTTTTTTTTGTAGTACTGGGGGTGGTGCCCAGAGGCTTTCTACCTCCGGGCTATACCCCGAGACCTTTTTTTATATTTTATTTGGAAACAGGGTCTCACTAAGTTTCTGAGAGTCTCACTAAGTTGCTGAGAGCCTCACTAAGTAGCTGAGGCTGGCTTCAAACCCATGCAATCCTCCTGTCTCAGCCTCCCAAGCACAGGGATTACAAGCATGCACCACCACGCCCGGCTTATGGAAATTATTTATTTTCTATCCATGTAAATAGCATACCTATGAAGAATAACTATCAGAGGCTTGCAATATTTATACAATGGAGAATTTATACAATGGAGCTATGAGAATAGCTTCATAAACAATATCCAATGGGATCCAAGGGCCAGAGAATCTATAGTCTTGGGTCAAAGAATTAAAATATGTTCATTTAAGGAATCATACTATCTTTTCAAAACATAACCAGAAATCATTAGAGCATAGAAACAGCAGAAACTTACCTTTCTTTCACACAAGAAACTGAGATTATATTCTTTTCTTGTGTACATTTTAGGATAGATGAGCATAAATTAATAAAGGCTGGTAGACAATCAAAATTTCATTTTCTATAAAAACAACACCCTAAAACAAATTAACCTAAATCTCCGGCTGCACTTCTCATGGACTCTTGAGCTCACTGTAATCTGACTCCCATCTTATAATGCCCCTGAGGCTTCTCATTTTCCCAAGGTTAGATGATGTTTTCTGTGCTTATCTGACATGGTCTCTGCACATTTTATCATCATTGACCACTATTAATTTTCCTTGGAACACTCTTATTTATGTCATATTCTCCTGCTTATTTCTTTCTACCTCTTGTAGTCATTCTTTTGTAGATAAGCATTCCCAGTACTCCCAGCAGTGGGAACTTTGGATGGAAAGAGTCATAGAAGGTAAATAACATGGGTGTGGAGATTCTTCTCCGGGACTTGGGAGGGAGAGACCTGAGAGGGGAAACCGAACAGCTACCTGATGGGCAGATGCCCTGAACACCAGATAGTTGCCTGATGGGCAAGTGTCCTGAAATGAAAGCAACAGCTACCTGCTGAGCATCCGTAATGAAATGTAATTGCCTGATGAGCAACTACCCTGAAATGAACGCACGGACAACTGTCTGATGAGCAACTGACCAAGTTTATTCTCTAAAGCCAAGATCTTTATCCCCTTCTCCAGTTAGGTTAATCATCAGATCCTAGTAGAAAAGAGTAAACACCAAAGAACAATAGTGGGGTATTAAGTGAAGGACATGTAAATCACCAATCATAAGCAAGACAAAAGGAAGACCTGTGACATCACTGGTCTTGTGATTAAGGTCAGCCCCCTGGCCTTGCAGTTGGGCCTTAGAGGGCAAATTCCAGAAAGACAATGGTCACACCCAGAGTTTTGGAGAATTCGACCTTTCGTGGAATCTCCTTAACTCTTTCGGAACCTTCCGTTCCTCAGGCTTTGTCCATGTCCTCTGTCACATGGGGGCTTTGGAGATCTTCATGTGTTTGGAATATTTGGACTCAAGGCTGTGGAGGGAGATGAGTGACAAGGAAAAAGGAGAAAAAGGCAAGAAAGTCAGGCATCACCATGCCTGTAATCCCAATACTAGTGAGGCTGAGACAGGAGGATCACAGGTTTGAGAAGAGACACTCAGCAACTTAGCAAGACCCTGTTTCAATTGTGTGTGTGTGTGTGTGTGTGTGTGTGTGTGTGTTTCAAATTTTTTAAAGGGGAGGTGATGGGGGTGTATCTCTGAGGTAGATTTCCCATGGATTCAATTCCCAGCATGGAAGGAGGAGGAAGAGGAGGAGGAGGAGGAGGAGGAGGAGGAGGAGGAGGAGGAGGAGGAGGAGGAGAACAACGATGAGGAGGAGGACAACGACGAGGAGGAGGACAACAACGAGGATGGAAGAAGGAGGAGGAAAAGGAGATAGTGGATGGAGAAAGGGCTATAAAAATTGGCAGAATTCTAGTTATAAGTGAACTTAGTGTTCCAAACTAAGGAGTAGAAGTCTGAAAAGCCAACTCATCCTGTTTTATCTAGGAGTGTCCCAATAGCACTAAAGTGTTCTTCAATCCTTGCTCCACAGTAAACAAGATGGCTGGTCACCCTCATCTTAAGGGCTTCATGCCTTCCCCTCATACCTAAAATGCCAGAGTCCCTAAAGCTCCATCCACGGCCCTCTGTTCTTTTCACTCTAATCAGTATCTTTGGTGACTTCATCCAACACAAGACTTCAAAAGCCAATGACATATATCTAATGGTTATCAAATCCATAGCTTCTCCCAAACCAACTCAGTTTAACATAGCAAAACAAATATCATCTTCCACAAAATCTACTTCTTACTTTCTATCTTGGTAAATAACCAAAGATCCATCCATCTCGTCACCCAAATCAAGACAAACCTGGAAGTCATCCTTAACTTCTAGCCTCCCTCATCCATGCTGATGCTACCTTCTGGTAGTTGTCTCCCTCAGCTCCACCTCTCAGAGCTTGCGCTCAGCTACGATAGTACAGTTCCCCACCTAAGCTGTTGCAATCCACTCTGCCGACCCAGTCTTCTAAAATACTAATCTTATGCCGGGCGTGGTGGCGCACGCTTGTAATCCCCGCGCTTGGAAGACTGGAGGATCACGGCTCATGGACAGCCTCAGCTACTTAGTGAGGCCCTCCACAACTTAGTGAGACCCTGTTTCAAAATAAAGAATAAGAAAAAAAAAGAAACAGGGCAGGGGGTGTAATCCAGAGGTTGAATGACCCTGGGTTCCATTCCCAGACGCGCCAAAAAAAAAAGTAAAATCCAGAACACTGATTTGGTTCCAAACACTAAGGCTCCTCATAACCTGAACCCTGACAATCTCTGTAGCCCTTTCCCCACCCCATCTCACCCTCCATTTTACCCCATCACACACCCCAGGTTTGAGTCCAATCATTCCAAACACCAGAGATTCTCCAAAGTCTCCATCCTATTTCCCAGCTATGAGTTTTCCCACCTAAAGTTTCTTCTGCTGGAAATACTTATCCCAAACTCAGGCTTTCTGGACCCGTCTAATTCAAATAACGACACCTCTGTTTGCTTTGGCCGCCCTCCTTTGAACAATCATAGCACTCCCTCTCATCACCAGCATCCTCATCATTGGTTATGTGTATGTATCTCTGGCCAGACTTTGAGCAACTTGAGAATATAACCTTTGTTACTTGCTGTTGTAAATCCAACACCTAAAACAATAAAAGTGCGTTGGGTGAAAGAATGAATGAATAACCCATGGGCAAATGGTGTAGTACCAGAAAATCAGATAGCCTGGTTGGCTATAAATGGTTTTATGAGCTTTTTTTTTTTTCCCTTAAAATTGATGTTTCCGCATTTTTCAAACATTTTAGAAGTGAGAGATGTTTCCAGAATAATGAAGGCAGGGTTACTATTGATGAGAAAAGAAATATGAAGAATTTAGCTTAAAAATATCTATGACTAACCGGGCGTGGTGGCCACACCTATAGTCCTAGTACTTGGGAGACTGAGACAGAATGATCAGATTCAAAGACAGCCTCAGCAAGTAGTGAGAGTCTCAACTTAGCAAGACCCTGTTTCAAAAATTAAAATAAGCCGGGCGTGGTGGCGCACGCTTGTAATCCCCATGCTTGGGAGGTGGAGACAGGAGGATTGTGCAGGTTCAAAGTCAGCCACGCTGGCTTAAGAGACCCTGTTTCCAAATAAAAAATATAAAATAGGTCTGGGAATGTAGCCTGGAGGTAGAAGGGTTTCCAGGAACCCCAGTACCACCAAAAATAAATAAATAAATAAATAAATAAATAAATAAATAAATAAATAAAATAAGGCGAAAGGTATAGAATGCCCCTGGGTTCAGTCCCCAGTACCATCAAAAAATCTATGATTTATTAATATGCACCAATAAAATTATCTATGACTTTATAAATATGTTATGAAAAGAATTTTTGTAAAATCCTGTTCAACTATTTGTTGAAGAAACAAATAGATCATTATTTAAGTTTTTCTGGTCCTTTATCAGCTGCAGAAGTGAGCACAGACCAGGAAATGTCAGTAGACTAGAAGAGTAAAGACATACTCCTTACCTTCTGGAAGCTCACTCTCCGGTTGGGAGACAAAACATACAAATGACATTGATGCCTGGCATGGTGGCTCAGGCTTGTAATCCCAGTGCTTGGGAGGCTGAGACAGAGGATCGCACGTTTGTAGCCAGCCTCAACAACGTAGTGAGGCCCTCCACAACTTAGTGAGACCCTGTTTCCAAAAAAATTAAATAGAACTGGGTGCACCTCAAAGGTAGAAGGCACCCGGGTTCAATCCCCAGCACCAACAAAATCAACAAAATGGATGACATCAGATGGGGACTTCTTTTTTTTTTTTTTTTTTTTTTTTTTTGCAGATCTGGAGATGTAACCCAGAGGCTTTTGACCTCTGAGCTACACCCCCTGCCCAATTTTTTATTCTTTATTTTGAAACAGGGTCTCACTGAGTTGTGGAGGGTCTCACTAAGTAGCTGAGGCTGTCCGCGAACCATGGACAGCCTCCCAAATGCTGGGATTACAAGTGTGCGCCACCACGCCCAGCTGGACAGGGACTTTATTACGAGAGACTTCTTGCTTTGATCTGGGTCAAAAGAGACTTCACAGAGGATGAGGTCCTTAGGATGGAATTTGAGGGGTTATCTAAATGAGACTGACAGCAAGAAGGAAGAAAGAGACACCAGAGCATGAGAAATAGCCTTGCCGTAGTAAGGGCCCCCAATTTTCCACCCTGTTCACTGGGTCAAGAAGGAGACATTATTTTGCTTGTATCTCATGGTGCTTCATAATGTGATTAGGAAGAGAAATGAGCTCCTGTGTGTGAGAATACTTATCCACAGTCGAGAGCTTATAAACATGAATCACTGTATCACTATCACTTTTATTAATTGTCAATAGCTAAGTGGACACAGGGCTGGGTGACCATGAGCCGCACTCAGTGGGGAATCCTTGCTTCATAATATTTTTAAGACTCCCAGGAAAACCATTATTCTTTTTAATATTCTCATGTAAAATATTTTCCTGCCCAAGATTAGCGGTCATCCTGATGTCTACCAGATAACCAGAGAGCACACCAACAGCACGGAAGCTTCTGCTGTGTCTGATGTGTCTTCAAAACAAGAACACTGCTAAAATTGCACTTTAGATATGTATCATGGTGAAAATAGATAGACACATTCATGAAAACACTAGTGAAACCAGAAACAAAACACAGAAATGGTCCTACTTAGGACACTGGAAAATATAAAGAAATCGGACTCCCAATTGCTAGAAACCATTATTAGCATTATTTTAGAAATATTCGTGTAATTAATCAGGTGGGAAATGCAATGATACATATCCAGATAAAGTAAGCCAGTCCTTCCCTCCGATTCCTTTAAAGAAAAAGGGGAAGGGAAGACTAAGAAGCAAAACGGTACAGAGAGGGCCAGCGGTGAGCTCAGACAGGGGAGCGTCTTAGAGTGGTCCAAATAGGCCCCTTCGGCCAAAGGCAGCTCTGACTTCACAGAATACTCACAGGCTCTCTGTAACAAATACACAGCTTCTAGAAAATCTGACTGCTTCTAACGCCCACGCTCATTTTGCAGAAATAACATAAAAGCTACAAGCAGGAGTCGGGAACCCTGCGCAGGCCGTGAGTCTGACGCGGCGGGAAGGAGAGCAGGCTGACCGCCGGCTCCCCGTGGACAGGGGCACCCACCGCGCTCCCACGGCCTGTTTCTGCTCTTTCAGTGACATTTATATGACTCGATACTGATGTGTTAATTTGCAAATAATGTCTCTGTTCCCTTTATAATGCTAAAAATGTTTCTCTCAAGCACCAAAGGACCAGTGAACGGTTTTATACACCATATCCAGCAGTCAAACAGCTTTGAGAGCTACCACTGCTGCCAAAACCTGCTCAGAACATGGAAAAGGAGATCCGGAGCCAGGCCAATTAGTCAGCGAGTAGAGACACCTGCTCCTCCTCTCCACTACTCTTTGCCAGGGGGATTCCACTCAGGCTTGGCTGCAGGTTATCCGGAGAATGGAGTACATGAGTGCAACCACACCTGCCCCAGCACCCCACACACAACCCTCTGGAACTATACACATCATGGGGTCTTGTTAAGGGACAATGAAGAACTCCACCCCAGAGAAAGGAAACAGAAGAAGCCAAAAGTGTCTCCAATTTTGGCAGCAAATCAGTAGCAAGTTATGCAGGAAGCAGAGCGAAAGCTCACCACCAATGTCAATCCACCTGAAGCCCACCCATCTGACATGCCACTCAAATCCAAAAGGCTTCAAAGTTCCTCGGGCCTCATGCAGAAGTCCAGTAACCTGGTAATGAGGAGGAAGGAGTAGAGGTGTGAATCTGTATGGAGTACGGACCTAGGCATTGTTTTAAGGGCTTTTGTGATGCTGGGGATGGAGCCCAGGGCCTCAGCACCTACGCAAGCTACAGAACTAAGCTCCAGCCCCACCCTGCCTTCCTGCACACGCCTGCTCAGGCTTCAAGTCCCCCCCCCCCCCACCGCCATGCAGCCTGGGACTCTCTGTCCACAACTGAGCCCAAGCCTGCTGCAGGAACCTCCACGCCACACTGGGCTCCTAGGTCTCAGGATTCCCAGCCACAAAATGAGAATGATAATGAGACACCCTTCAAGGTTAGAGTGAGCCCTGGAATTTTAAAGCATTCTATAATATTTTATCCAAAGTAAAGAAAACTTAAGCTGGTACTAATTTCCCCAAGGAACATGGATGGCTAAAATGCACACAATTCTGGGCTATCACATAATTTATAGCATTGGCAATTCAAATGTTGTTAATTGACATAAAACAATATATTGCCTGCTCATTTTATTCCTAGATTTACTTATAAATAGAATCTAGTTGAAAGGAAAATGGGGTAATTTGACTCCTCTTTTACTCAGAGGCCCTTTAAAAAGTAAAAAACTAAGTCAGGCATGGTGGCGCATGCTTTTAATCCCAGCATTTGGGAGGCTGAGACTAGAGAGGATCGTGGTTCGCGAACAGCCTCAGCTACTTAGTGAGGCCCTCTGTAACTTAGTGAGACCCTGTTCCAAAATAAAGAATAAAAAATAGGGCAGGGGGTGTAACTCGGAGGTCGAATGCCCCTGGGTTCCATCCCTAGACCCGCAAATAAATAAATAAATAAATAAATAAATAAATAGTAAAATACTAAAATAAACAAAGGGCCTATAAAAGGAAACTTTCCTAAAAAGAAGGTTAATGTCAGGGGAAGAAGGTTGTTGTTGTGGTGGTGGTTGTTTATAGTATCAGGATTACTGAATTCAGGAGATCTCTACCACTGAGCTACATCCCCGTCCTTTTTTTTTTTTTTTTTTTTTTTTTTTGGCAGTACTAGGGATGGAGCCCAGGGGCATTCTACCTCCAGCCCTATTTTCTATTCTTTATTTTGAAACAGGGTTTCACCACGTTGCAAAGGACCTCACTAGCTGAGGCTGGCCACAAACTGTGATCCTCCTGCCTCTTCCTCCCAAAGGCTTGGACTATACGTGTGCGCTACCACACCTGGCTTCCTTTTTATTTTTTATTTTGAGACAGAGTCATACTAAATTACTAAGGCTGGTCTGTAACTTGGAGACCCTCCTACCGGGATCACAGATGTGCACCATGCCAGACTAAGATGTTATTTTCTTGAAGTTACTGCTCAGAATGCACCAGTGCTACAAGCTGCAGATTAAATTAAAAATTCAGTGAAGCACCCCAAAATTTTATGCAGCATAATCAGAATACAGTAGTTCTCCTTTATCTGAAGGGATACTTTTCTAGATCTCCAGTGGATGCCTGGAACTGCAGATAGAACAGATCATTTTACTACTCTTTTTCCCTATACATATGATCAAATTTAACTTATAAATTAGGTACAGTAAGAGATTAATAACAAGTAACAATAAAATAGAAAAATCATAACAACACATCATACTTAAAACTTTTGTTATTTTTCTGGGATTTTTTTTTTTTTTTTTTTTTTTTTTTTGTACTGGGGATGGAACCCAGGGGCATTCTACCTCCAAACTACACGCCCAGACCTATTTTTTTTGTCTTTTTATTTTTTGAAACAGAGTCTCACTGAGTTGTGAAATGCCTTGCTAAGCAGCTGAGGGTGTCCAAGACCTGCAATCCTCCCATCTCAGCCTCCCAAATGCTGATTTTATGAGTATGTGCCACCTTGCCCAGCTGGGATTTTTCAGTTAATATTCTCAGGCCGAGATGGGTCTTGTGTAATTGAAACCATAAGAAATAAGCCTGTGGATCAGGAAGAACTACTGTATTTCTTCTTGTTCTTTTATTTTTCTAGGTAAAAAATTCAAAGTTTTTCTTCCCTCTTCTTTGAACTGAATGTAAGTAAATTCATGATGTTAAATAACAAACTTCTGTGCATTCATTACTATTATTACTGTAAATAAATTTGCATTAATCAATTATAAGAGAATATTCCAAATGAGACACAATTTAACGTCCAACCCAGGTCACAAGGCTGTGGAGTTGCAGCCAAGGCCCCTTCGGTCATGGACCCCAGTCATACCCCTAATCACTATGCCCATCTCCTTGACCCAGCACCATAGCGCAATTAGGGATTGCAAAGGACCACTAATGGAGGTCCCAACACGGCGTGCATGGCTTCACAGCCTCAGGATGTGCCCAACTCCTAGACGAGCTCTTCCTGACTCCCAGGTTTCACCAGCTTTCCTTAATGTGCACCCACAAAGCCAGGGGTGGTGGCACATACCTGTAATCCCAGGACTTGGGAGGCTGAAACAGACAGATTTCTGGTTCATAGCAAGCCTCAGCAAATGAGCAAGACCCCTTGCAACTTATTAATATCCTGTTTCAAAAAAAAATTTAGAGAATAAAATAGGCTGGGGATGTAGTTCAGAGGTAGAATGCCCCTGGGTTTCATCCCCAGCATCAGTAACATCTACACACGAACCTAACGCTTCACTTGGGGCAACACATAAGATCCATCCTTCTCCATAGGAAGAGAACTACCACATCCCCTCCATCTCCTCTTCTGAATCAAAGTCATTAACTTCTCAACATCCTGACTCCGTCACTGTACTGGTTAAATGACTCAGGATGCTAAATTCTCTATGGTTTCCCAGACGGATATGCCAGTCCAACTATCATCCTCTAAGTCATTCATTGTGTAATGTAGTTCCTTTACTTTAACCTAAATTTGTGTGTGTGTGTGTGTGTGTGTGTGTGTGCGCGCGCGCGCACGCACGCGCTTTGCAAACTGAACCCAGGGATATTCTAATTCTACCTCTGAACTACAAACTACACCCTGAACCTTTTTATTTTTTTAATTTTTTATTGGTGCAATGTAGTCACACATCTTCATGGGATAAAAGATGGCGGAGACATACATGCACACCTCACCCAATTAGCCCTTACCCAGTCCCCACCCTGTTCCCTCCCCTTCCCTCCTTCCCATGCCTGGCTTAGTGACTGACTTTGATATGTTTGTTTAAGTACATCATGTGCTTTAGAGAGTTTCCCTCTTCCCCCCTCCCGTCCCCTCAGTTATTTGTTCCTCTATAGAATCTCCCTCTTCATCTAGAGTCCCTCCTGTTACCCATTTCTCCCTAGCTTTCACCTCTTAGGGAAAGCATTCGATTTCTTTTTTTTTTTTTTTTTTTGTGATTTGAGACAGGGTCTCACTAAGTTCCTGAGGCTGGCCTTGAACCTGCAATCTTCCTGTCTCAGCCTCCCAAGTACTAAGATGACGGGCATTTTCCACCATCTATCTTAGTGTAGCCTAAATTTGCGTACATTTTCGTGTTGGTACATTATGGTCTCACCTCATAATGTACATCACAGTGATAATGGCAGACGTCACGCAGCACTAGTGGGCTCCCCGACCCCCAAATCCATCTCCACCCCCCCTCCCCTTTACAGGGTATTCAGATTGACATCGCTAAGAAGAGGCATCTGTTTAGGGGTCTTCACCTCACTCCAGGTGTATATTCATCTTGCTCCTTTAGAGCTGGAATGATCGTGATTATGTGAAATTTCCCCTTAACATTTTCAGAAACTTTCTTAACATTTTCACTTAAATTCAGCATCCTTATTTTTCTTATAGTCAAAGAGAAAAGAACTATATGCATTTTACTCTAAAGAATTGTGCTTTTAAATAAACCACAGATCTCTACAAAGAGCAGAAACTTCTAAAAAGTACTATACAGTCAAAGCAAAAATGATCTTTCAATTTCAAAATACAGACTCGCGGGCATAGTTGTGCATGCTTGTGATCCTAGCTACTTGGGAAGTTGAGGCAGGAAGATCGCAAGCTTGAGGTCGGCCTGGGCAACTAAGCAAAACTCTATCTCAAAATAAAACAAAAAGGGTTTGGGATATAATTCAGTGGTAGAGTTTCCCTGGGTTCAATCCCAAATATTTCCCACCCACACCCCCCCCAAAAAAAAACGATTTTGTTTATATATAGACTAGCTAGATATTTTGGAAGAGAACACCATAAGGAAATTGACTAGGTCCTGTACCAACCCCACTGGATATGTTTTAAATTTAAAAAAATCTTAAACATTTGATAATCAAGCCAGGCGTGGTGGCGCACGCTTGTAATCCCCGCGCTGGGGAGGCTGAGACAGGAGGATCGCACAGGTTCGAAGCCAGCCTCAGCTACTTAGCGAGGCTCTCAGCAACTTTGTGAGATCCTGTTTCCAAATAAAGTATAAAACAGGTCTGGGAGTATAGCCTGGAGGTAGAAGAGCCCCTGGGTTACACACACACACACACACACACACACATTTGGTAATCATAAACTGAGCTAAGTGAGAGCTACAGTCAAGGTAAGGTTTTGTTTTTTTGTTTGTTTTATTTTATTTTGGTATTTATTTATTTATTTATTTATTTATTTATTTATTTATTTTGCGGTATTGGGGTGGAACCCAGAGGTATTCTACTTCCAAGCTACACCCCCAGCCCTATTTTTATTTTGAAACAGGGTCTCACTGAGTTGCAAAGGGCCTCACTAAGTAGCTGCGGCTGTCTGCAAACCTGTGATCCTCCTGTCTCCGACTCCCAAATGCTGGGGTACAAGTGTGCACCACCACACCTAACTTCAGGGTGAGTTTTAGACACGCTTCTTTTCTCTCCAGGCCCTAGCGTGTGTGTTGGAGCACAACAGATATTTTGGAATCAGGTTCCATGCTTGGTGCCCCAGACACACCTGTAGAGCAAGTTAACACCGTTCCCCTGTGCACACAGCTGACACCTGCACGCACACTTATGAAGATGTGTTTGGCAACAGTGTGTATCAATGAATTCATAAATGTGAAAATAAAAAATGTCATGTCCCCCCCTCATTTTCCATGAAAAGGAAAACACCAATATAATTATAATTTATCAGTGTAACTGTGAACTGGAAATATTTCATGGCTCATTGTCCTTGAGGGATCAATGATGTTCTTTGAAGTAACTGAGTGAGTGGAAATATTTCAGACCTAGCCTCAAAGTAAAAGAACACAAGTAGCCTCCAACCTGTGATCCTTCGTCTCAGGCTCCACAAGCTGGAATTGCAGGTGTGCACCAACTCGCCTGACTTCAGTGATTCATAATAAAACTTTAAAATTATACATAGTTGGGAAAAAGGAATTTATATATAAAAACCTCTTCTGTTCCCTTATGATCATGCTAGTTGTTATATATGACAAGCGCAATTATACTTATCTTTTAAGATATCCTGGAGTACACTCTTGTTCTGTGCAGAGCGTATCACCTACAAATGTCTTATTTATATAAATTAATATCTTTTAAAGGGGAAATTATAACCTGGTCTTAATTAGAGTTTTATAACCATTAATGCTATCAAAGGTGTTAGTTTTTTAAAAAAATGCTTGCGCTTTAATGTTTTGCTGGAAAAGCCTCACCTTTCCGAACTCACTTCCTGAGAGGGAGGTGATTTCAATGTAGCAACCACTGACTTTATTTTTTCATATTTGGAAGTCTACTGTCTTTTCCTTTTCTTGATCTTCAACTAAAAATAGGATTAAGAAGAGAAAATAGGGTCTATTCTATTCTCCATATCCTGAGTAGAATCGTGTATAAAAGAAGAGGAATCTAATGAGTAATTATGGTCATAAGAATAAAGTATTTATACAGCAATGAAGGCTTCATAGCAATCTTTTTTTTTTTTTTTTTTTTTTACGGAACTGTGTATGAAACCCAGGGGCATCCTACCTCTGAGCTACACCCCAGCCCTATTTTTTTAGTCTTTTTATTTTTTGAAATAGAGTCTCACTGAGTTGCGCGGGGCCTCACTAAGTAGCTGAGGCTGTCCGCAAACTGCCATCCTCTGGTCTCCACCTCCCAAATGCTGGGATTACAAACGTGCGCCACCACGCCCGGCCATGGCAATCATTTTGTTAAAAGTCCACTTTAATCAGAAATATCATCAAGATGAGGGTCATTGTAGAAATTTGACCTGAATTCAGAAATCGGGCTTGTTTCTGAAGATGTCTAGTTGCATACTGAATGCCAAAATTAGTTGTTCAAATAAAGTTTTATGACAGAAAATAAGATCATTTTGGACATCTACTTGACTGTTCTCAAAGTGGGAGTCATTTTTAAATCAAAATAGTAAATCAGTGTTATTTTTAAAACTCAGATAATATGGAAAATTACAAACCAAATAAAATATCTTCCATGATTCTACCATTATTAACATTTTTGTATCTGTATGCATATCCTTTTTATGAAAATAAAATTAGAGTATATCTATTATTTTATAATTTTAATGTTTCAATTTATCATTATATTGTGGGCTTCTGTATACCAATAAACAATTCATATTGTCATACTTAAAAAAACACAAGTGGATTTATCTACTTAATAAAATAGGGTCACCATACTGAGCTATTTGTGCAACCACAATAAAAGAGGTTAGGTAAGTGGTATAGCTTTAAAAATACACATTTCAGCCGGGCGTGGTGGCGCACGCTTGTAATCCCCACCCTTGGGAGGCAGAGACAGGGGGATAGCACAGGTTCGAAGCCAACGGCGCTGCCTTAAGAGACCCTGTTTCCAATTTTTTTTTAAAAAGTATAAAAATAGGTCTGGGAGTGTAGCCTGGAGGTAGAAGGGTTTCCAGGAACCCCAGTACCAACACACACACACACACACACACACACACACACTACATATTCCATATCCTCTAAGTATTTAGTAAAAGGGCTTTGTTTCACGGTCATCACTTTATAGAGAAGGAAATACAGTCCAGAGACAGTGAAGGGTTTGGTAAATCTGACACAGGAATTGAGGGTCAACACAGCTACGTGAGTCCCAGGGAGCTCTCCGGACATCCAGGCCCCACCCACGCTGCTGCTCACCCCTGCCTCTCCTGTCACTTCTGGACAGAGGAAAAGGAGATGAACAACTGTAATAAAAAGCACATGAAGCCGGGTGTGATGGTGTTAATTATAGTACCTGGGAGGCTGAGACAGGAGGACTCAGGTTCACAGTCAGCCTCAGCAACTTAATGAAACCCTGAGTAACTTAGCAAGATCCTGTTTCAAAATAAAAAGGGCTGGAGGTGTGGCTCAGAGGTTCAATTCCCAGTACCACAAAGAAAAATAAAAAAGCACATGAGTTTATTTTAATATCCTCGCCTAAAACCCTAGATCTGAAATCATGTTGAAAGAAGCCAAGGTGAGGAACTTTGTAAAATAAAGTTTGCGCCGGGCGTGGTGGCGCACGCTTGTAATCCCCGCGCTTGGGAGGCAGAGACAGGAGGATCGCGCTGGTTCCGCTGGTGGAAGAGACCCTGTTTCCAAATAAAAGAAATATAAAATAAGTCTGGGAGTGGGACTGTAGCCCGGACGTAGAAGGGCTTCCAGGAACCCCCAGTACCACCAAAAAGAAGGAAAAAAAAAAAAAAGCTCAGTGGTAGAGTGCCCCCTGGGTTCAATATCCAGTACCACAAGAAGAAAGAAAAAATAAAAACGTTTAGTGGGTTGGGGACATGGCTCAGTTTGATCCCCAGCACTGCAAAAAATAAAAAAACAAAACAAAATGAGCTTTGACCCTGGATAACATGCCCACTGTGGTCATTGCTCAGACTCCTCGTGGAGCCAGGCTTGAGGAAATGCCGCCAGGGCCTGACTACAGCGTTTACAAGAACCCCGCCCCCTTGAAGTGCTTGAAAGCCACACCTCCTGTCTCACATGTGAGACCATCCAGCCTGATCACCTGCTGATTCGCCAGTTTTGACACTTACTTGGCTATTCCCAAAAACAAAGTCATTCTCAAAGGAGAAATCATTTTTCTTACTGAAGCAATTTTACAGACTCTGAGCCCATCCTTGGGCAGGCTCCTCTCCATGAAATACTCAGGGACACAGACAAGAGCCCATCCTTGGGCAGGCTCCTCTCCATGAAATACTCAGGGACACAGACAAGCAGGGGGGCAAATGTCGAGGTGCTGCAGGGACCTCCTCACTGGGGCCACGGTGTGGCCAGGGCTGTCAACCAGGCCCCCAGAGGTCGGCTGGTGGTCAGAGACCAAGGGCCATCCCATCCAGCGGCTGGTCCAGGCATCATTGGTGCCGGGCTGATCTACATAGCCAAGGAGAACAGGCCTTCTGTGGGTCTCTTACCTCAGGGGCCATAAATACTGAGGGCAGTGGCCCTGGCCTCGACATTATGGTTTGAATCCCAGCTCTGGAACCTTCTACCTGTGTGAATTTGAGCAATTCACTTGCCACTGGATAAAGTCTGTTATAAAGTAATAGATGAAGTTTTCACTAAGTTAACATGGAATTTATTTTCTATTCCATGTATCAACAGAGGATGCACCGTCTAGTAGTCGTGTGCACAGACTCTAAAGTCAGGAAATCCTAGGACAGAGCCCAGCTCTCCACTGAGCTTAGACAAACAGCTTGAGCTGTATAGCCGGTTTTCTTCTTCTCTAGAGTGGGTATACTGTAACAACATCATCCTCTACATCTTTTTCTTTCCCCCTTATGTTCTAGAGATTGAACCCTGGGGCATTCAATCCTGAGATACATCCCCAGTACTACCGTGTGTGTGTGTGTGTGTGTGTGTGTGTGTGTGTGTGTGTGTGTGTTACTGAGGATTGAGCCAAGCTACCTACCCAAGCTACATCCCAAGCCCTGTTTGATTGTTTTGAAACGGGATCTCTCTAGGTTTCTGAGAACCTCAATAAATTACTAAGGCTGACCTTGAACCTATAATCCTCCTGTCTCAGCCTCCCAAGTACTGGCATGACAGGCGTGCACCACCATGCCTGGGCAGCACCATTTTTAACACATTGAAGAGCTCACTAATTGTTGCCTGTGGTTGTTATTTGGATGGTGAGAAAATTAGATGAATAAGACGCAGTCTCTACCTTCAAGTTGCTCAAAAGAGCCCGGTGGAGCTGGGGAGCAACAGACTCTTACCTGCAATAAGGCCGGTGACAGAGAGATAGACGTGGCTTCATGTGAACCAAAGTGGGAACCTGTCCCGTCTGCTGCAGGCAGGGGGCCAGGAAAGGCTTCGGAGGAAAGTGCCCCGCAAAGTGTCATGAGCAATGAGTAGGAATCCCCACATGGCAGAAAGAGCAAACACCAAGTCACAGAGTTAAGCGGGCACATTGCTGTGGGGACTGGAACTGCTTGCTGCTCTGGAGCTCGGGAGACCACTTCTGTGTCAGTGAAGTGGCGGCAGGCATTGAGGGGAAAGCTTATCGTTAAAAGCTCAGACTCTGGGGCCTGACCGCTCAGGTTTGAGTCCAGCTAAGCAGCTTAAGAGTATGTTTTGGGCTATTTACCTCTGTTCCTCAGTGTCCTCTTTAAGACAGGAGAAAGGGGGAACTTCTAAGGTTATCACCATGATTTATCAAACTGATGCTTGTAAAATGCCTAGCAAAAATTAAGTGCCCAATGAATTTAGCTGTTAACTATCACAGCTGAGTGTGGTGGCACATCTGTGTAATCCCAGTACGTGAAAGGTTGAGACAGGTGGATCACAGGTTCAAAGCCAGCCCTTCAACTTAGTGAGGCTCTCAGCAACTTTGTGAGTTCCTGTTCCCAAAAAAAATAATAAAACAGGGTGTAGCTCAAAGGTAGAATGCCACTGGATCCCATCCCCAGCACCACACACACACAAAAAGAATTACCAGGCCAGGTGTGGTGATGCATGCCTGTAATGCCAGTACTTGGGAGACCGAGACAGGTGGATTGCAGATTCAAAGCCAGTTCCTGCAACTTAGTGAGACTCTAAGCAACTTTAGCAAGACCCTGTTTCCTAACAAAAAATAAAGTAGGGCTAGGGTATAGTTGAAGGTAGAATGTCCCTGGGTTCAATCTCTAGTACTGGAAAAAAAAAAAGACTATGACTACTTATCCTCATCTGAGCATAGACAGTAGGCAGGACTATGGGAGACAGTAAGCATGGCTGGTTTCTGCAGAGGATGGACTGATAGACACCCCACAGGGCCCCTGACCACATGTCTGGAGTGGGGCTGGCAGCCTGAACAGTCAGGGGTGAATTGAAGAGGTCTTAGGATAACCAGGCAGATGCTAAAGGCTGGAACCCTGTGGTACAGATCATGTCCTGCCTGGGGATGATCCTGCCATACCCGCTCCTGTGCCAAGGGGCTGGGTCTGAAATTGATAATAACCCAGTCAAGATTGGCTTTCCACTGGCCTTAGCTCAGCTATGGGAAGATGCTGCACTAACACATAAGGGAGGAAGAATGAAGGACAATATTTTAAATGGCTGGGAGCATTTACTTGCTTGTGTAAGTTATGGTTGGCCTAGTAAAAATCCCACCACTTTAATTTACCAACCCTCACTGGGATAAAAAAAGCAACAACTAGAATCATAATATTCAAAATAAACCTAATAGTTAAATAAATAATTGTACTCAAGCTGAAGAACTTGGGAGGACCTCACCACAATCCTGAAGTTTAACATTAAGCAATACCATCTCTTACTCTCATCATTAAATTTCATAGAATATTTATTTGCTGAGGAAAGAGTTGAATTAGCCCGATGACATAAGTAATTTTAGATCTGTTAAGGGTATGGTTATTTATAATTTATTAATGCCCTTCATAATAAGATAATTTTGCAATTCATACCTAATCTAACCTTGCTTTGTCTATAATTTCTAAAAATTTTTATCACCCAAATGTGGTAACAGGTTGTCTCAAGCCTGGGTGCACTTAATGTTATACTGCTGCCCTCTTGTGGTGAATGTAGAAAACTGCAGTCTTAAATGTTTTTCTTTCAGTTGGTTTCATTATTTTTCCATGCTTTACATATCTTTGTAAGCTGCTTTAAATACTTTCCGGGACAACACACAGTCTAAACAAATAAAAACTTTTATAAGATTGTCAGTGTTGTCATGAACTTAAAAATAGTTTGGAAAACCCATCTGCCTGGGTTCAAATTCCGACTCTCACTCAACCAGCTGTGAGAACCTGGGAGCACTAATGAGAGTCTGTACGGTGAGGTCAACAATATGTAAATTGAACGAGTCAATCTATAGTGAACACTAAAATCCCTGGTACATCAGTGCCATTCAAAACGAGAGCGTCAAGACAGGCGGGGCAGGTGGCACACGCCTGTAATCCTAGTACTTGGGAGACTGAGACAGGAGGATTGCAGGCTCCAGGACAGCCTCAGTAATAGTGAGACTCTCAGAAACCTAGTAAGATCCTGTTTCAAAATAAAAAATAACAAAGGTGCTCGGGATGTGTGGGGAGCCATTAAGGCCTTCCCCTAGATTAATGTTTCTGACTCAGCTGACTGTCCTTCGCCCAGAGTCAACAAGGTTTGGGGTTATGGAAAGTTCAAAAAGGTCTGAGAGATCAGGTGGTGATGACGCGAGGGTATTGATTGATCTAGCTGTAATGTATGTGCTTTGGATTTAGTCTTTTCGTATTGTATTCCGGTGGTGATAGTATGAGAATGTTGATTGACCTGTGGCTGTGTATAAATACCTCTGGAAAAACAAACCCGGCGTCGGGGCAATAAAGATGAGATTGACCCAGAAGTAGGCGTCAGCCAGGAGCGTCAGCGCAATAGAGAATACTGACCCAGGCGTAGTCATCGACCCATAGGAAATATTGACCCAGGAACAGGGTTTGGCCAGTAGAGATAGTAAGCTGGCGACTCCCCCACGTTAGAATTAGAAATTCTTCATCCTCACGTCTCTCTTTGGAACCCGTATTCTTGCCGGCTGGCTCCGGCAGGGATGTAGCTCGGAAATAGAATGCCCCTGGGTTCAATTCTCAGTACCACAACAGGAAAAAAAAAAAAAATCAGAGCTACTGCTCAGGCCCAAAAGATAAACCACAGCCCACTCTCAAACAGAGTGTAACAGAAGTTCTCAGTGACCCATGGACTGACCATCCCAAGACCACAAGTTCTTGGTGAAAATAGTTGGCATAGAGTATAGAAATTGACATGGGGACAATGTGGCCTCCTCGTTTTAGTTGAGGAGATTGAGAACCAAAGAAGAGACGACTCAGTCCTCCAGATACATTTTCATGATATTACAACTGCCTAATAATGCCCTGAGTCCTTGAAAACACAAGTAACCCATGAAGAGAAAAGGACAAAGCTGTGACCAGCCAACCATAGGCTACCCATCCCAGTCGTCCCTTGCCCCCAACACCACTACAGAAACTACTGTGGTCCCAAAGCAAACCCATAGGCACAGAAACCCAGGGAGCCAAAAAGTCAGAAATGCTTTCCTGCCCTGCCCCACTCCCAACTTTAAGTCTGCAACCTTTCTCAGGAAGATAAGAAGTATCCTGGTCGAATGACTGGGCCACGAAACCCGGGGATTCTGGCCAGTTTTACTGAAGCTAAATGCATTGTAAAGCAAGCGCCGTGCTTCAGGCGGGATATTGTCTAGTTCAGTGGGCTCTGCAATGTGGCTGCAGCCCGTGCCTCTATGATGAGCGCCTTGATCGTCTTTGGACCTGACAGTCCTCTCTGGAAACTCCCCTTAGCCAAAGAAACCTACCTTGCTCAAGATCATGCTCCTTCCCCCAGTCTAGCTGGTGGGAAGTGTAAAAGCCGTAGAGAAATAGGAAATATCCCAAAGGGTCGTCAGAGCCACTGTGGGATCTGCTGAGGCCCTTGCTGAGGCGACAGCCATAACCCAACTGCTCTTACCCCACCCGCCGCCTTCTCTTGCACCGTGATGCCTGTGAACACACCCGGAGACTCTCAACTCCTTCATCTCCTCCACTCAGAATCAGCTCCCCAAAGAACAGGCCTGCAACAGCCCTTTGCTGACATGAATATCTCCCACTTCACTTCCCTTGACCTGTATGGGGCTTAAAATCCAAGCTGGACATGACAGCACACACCTGTAACCCCGGTACTTGGGAGGCTGAGACAAGAGGATCACATAGTTTAAGACCAACCTCAGCAAATGTAGCAAGACTCAGCAACCTAGCAAGATCCTGTTTCAAAACAAAAACAAAAAAGCGGGGGGTGTAACTCAGAGATAGGATGCCCCTGGGTTCAATATCCAGTACAAAACAAAATAAATCCAATTGTGTACCTAATCTCTTCAATCTTGAGAGTATGTGCTCAATACCCAACAAAGCCTATTTAAAATCGTCTTTCCCCATTTCACTGTAGACGCTGAGAGGTCTAACTATGAGGTCTGGCCGTGAGGTCATGCCGAAGGACTAAGAAGGGAATGAAGAAAGAAAACACCCCCAGCCCATTGCCCTGCCCCAGCTAAAGGGGAGGCTGCAAATACAAGGACAACCTAGGCAACTTGGCAAGAACCTGTCTCTAAAAAAAGTTTACTGAAGCGCTAGAATGTAGCTCAGTGGCGGAGTGCCTGCCGAGCATGTGTGAGGCCCCGGGTTCCATTCCCAGTACCACTGGAAAAATCTTTTTTTTGTTTCTTTCGTTTTTTGGTGGTACTAGGGGTGGAACCCAGAGGCTTTCTACCTCTGGGCTATACTCCCAGACCTATTTTTTTTTAATATTTTATTTGGAAACAGGGTCTCACTAAGTAGCCAAGGCTGGCTTCGAACCTGTGCAATCCTCCTGTCTCAGCCTCCCAAGCGCAGGGATTACAAGCGTGCGCCACCACACCCGGCTGAAAAATATCTTTTAAAGAGTAATCAAATATGGATTTGTGAGTAACATTTAGGTATTAGGTCACTTCTGTATAGGTTCTGATGAAGGTCTAACTGAATCCCCAACCCTAGACCTCGACATAAACACAAGTCACCAGGAGCCGAACATCAGGCCACTGAGGCTTCCTGCAAGGCGTGAAGGGTGACAGGGCAAATGTGCGTCTCCCGGGACACCAGCAGTCACACTTTTGAACAAAGGAATGGATGCCCAAGGTCAGCTCAATCCCAGTGCATCACTGGTGCTAAGTGTGCTTTGGGAACACAGAAAAGTCATTCTGAAGAACAGAAAATCACCCCGGAAAAAGTTACGAGGTCAAGAAGCACTTTCACATGGCTGAAGATAGTATCATTCAAAGGTTTCTGCTAGTTGTTGGGGAAGGGGTTTTGAAAAAGGAAACTAGAAAACTGAAAACGCAAGCCTACCTTGGGGAATAGAAACAGTTATTTCAGGGGAAAAGACTCCTAAGGACAGAGAACAGGCAGGGCCAGGGGAACGTGAGGAGGCGCTGAAAAAGCAGCAATGCCAAACCCGAGAGCACGATGAGAAATTTGAGAGCAGGCAGGGTCCAAACCACAGTGGAGGACCATGACGGGTGCTTTACTGCAAGAAACAGAAAACCCCCACACAGGGCAGTTCTTTCTCTAATTTGTCTTGTATAACAAGAAGTCTGGAGAGAGGTCCCTCTAGTGCTGGCTGGCAGATTGCCAACATCAGGGCTGGCACCTCGGTAAGTCAAAGCCTCTTCCTCAAGGTCATAGGATGACCAAGCATGGTCGCTCTCAACAGGCAGGCCAGGGAGAAAGGAGGTGGAAATGGAGGTGGGTCCAGGCGACCAACCCTCTACCACAGAAACAAAAAAAACTGAGCAGCCGGGGCTTTTTGGAAAGTGGAAAGCCTGGCAAAACGGGTGGACACCGAGGCTGTACAGATGGTTTCTAACTCCCTGGCTGTTGTGCAGCCTGAATGGTGTAGGGAAACATGTAAGTTCAATATCACATAAACATGTGGGTGAAGAGCAACAAAATACTTAAAACAAATGTGTTTCATTTGTACTTTCCAAGAAACTCTACCTACAGAATTCCTCAGGCTTTATAAAGTGATGAAAAAACATGCATTTGAATTGCTACAAAATAAAGTTCTACAGGCATTTATTGTGTGATTTTATTTACAAAGAACAGCATATAAATGTAACAAGGAATGAAGGAAACAAATGCCAGGCAAACATATCCACACAGCAAATACAGGCAAAACCTGTCAAGAGGAGTCTTTAAATACCTCTATGTGGAGCCCTAACAGTCAAAATCTGTGTCTAAGACTAATTTAACATCTCGGAAAGATGTTTGAGAAAGCTCAGCCCTAAAGGATTAAAACTATGACTAACCTAATAAAAAAGTATAATTTTATCAAACTCTTTGAAAAAAAATCTCCAAGTTGCTGGAGGCTAAGTAAATCAGATCACTACCAATTTTTATAGGATTTAAAGGTTCTTAAAGTCATAATTGCTTATAAAAACTAATGAAGCCATAAATTCAATTTTCAATCATACTAATATAAATTGGGAACAGATCCATACAGCTAATTCTTCAGTAACCAATTAACCGCTGGATCTTCCAAAACCTCAGACAAGTATTCTTAAAAGTTTCCTTCAGACCCAGGCACTACATCCCAGGATGCTTCACTGCCTCAGCAGAGGACATGACTTCTGAGGGCCGTGGGAGCCAGGCCGGCCGCATACACTGCAGCTCTCCTTCTGAGTGCAGCAGAGCTTGGTTGCTGATGCCTTCGCCAACAGTGTTTGTGCTTATCAATTCTTTCCTTGGATCACTGTCCTTCTGACTGCGAAATGTGATGTCCCAACTAAAATAAAGCAAATGTTTAACACAGAGATTATTCCAATGTAAATAAAGAATAGCAAGACAAGTACCAGATGATCCTTTGTGACTCATTTCTTTCATCAGTCAATAGCAGTTTGAGAGTCAGCTATTAGTCACTGTGCTCACAGCTGAGTACACACAGAATGTGTGCTAGTCAGCTCTGTGATACTATAACAAAATACATAAGGCAATCAACTTACAAAAAACAAAGTTTATTTTGGCTCATGATTCTGGAGGTTCCAGTCCAAGATCAAAATCCCCACAAGTAGAAGCTCTGGCGAGGGTAGCACATTATTATGGAGTGAGTGATAGTGTTAAAACAGTTCACCTGATAAAAGAGTCGGAGTCCCACAATTCCCTTCAAGGGTCTGCTCCAAGATAACTAAGGCCGTCCCACTAGGCTCACAGCACCGCAGGATATCACCCTGCAGACCAGGCCTTTAATACATGGACCTTTGTGAGACACTGCCCATATTCAAACCAAAGCAGAATGATATCCCAGTAGACTACCATTTGAGGGCCTATTGTAGCTTGAAACTAGGTGTTAAAGAGACAATTCTTCCTCTAACATACTCATAGCTGGCTGAAAAGAAAGCGCTATGGGACACTGAACAAAGAGCAAATAATACATGACAACTCAATAAAACTTTACTGATCTACTACCAGTAGGAAAGAGTGTGTTCCACCTAAGTAAATTTCCTAGAAAACTGAGTTTTCAAACATCCTAGAATTTTAATAAAATATGCTTTCCTCTCCTCTGCTTCTTAGATAGGCTATTATGAGAGCCAGAAGGCTCATTGCCTCATATGTAAAACAAGTAGTATTCATCTTTTTTAAAAATGGCATTGCTGTAAATATCAAACAAGATGAGTGAAGAGAGGTAGTCACTCCTCGGTATCCACGGAAGATTTGTTCCAGGGCCCCTCAGGAAAATGAGAATTCACAGCTGCCTCTGGATACATCATATAAAATTACATATATCTGTATATAACCTACTTGTATCCTCCTGTCTAGTTTAAATCATCTTTAGGTTATATGGAATGCCTAATACAGTATAAATGTTCTGTAAATAGTTGTCACTATATTAAGGAATAATGGAAAGAAAAAAGCCTACATGCTCAATAGAACTGCAACTTTTGATTTGTTTTTGTGAAGTTATTTTTCCAAGATTGGTTGAATGCACAGATTCAGAACCCACGGACAAAGAGGGCAGACTTGTACCAAGTGTGGAGGCACATGCCTATGATCCTAGCACTTGGGAGGCTGAGATAGGAGGACCCCAGGTTTACGGCCAGCCTCAGCAACTCAGCAAGGCTCTTGGCAATTTGGCGAGATTCTGTTTCCAAATAAAAAACAAAATAAGGCTGAGAGTATAGCTTAAAAGATGATGGGTTCAACTGATTCCAGGACCAAAAAAAGAAAAGAAAAAAAAAGAGGGCAGACTTTCCTTTGCAAGTTTTAAATTGTTATACGAATCTTAGAATCAAACATTTTTTGGTGGTATACTGCATTTTTAGTGGTAATAATTTGGACACGCACTACATAATCCTATGCCTTTCTAGTTAACGTCTTCTGAGTCAACATGCTAGATGCTAGATGGTAAGTGCATGCAGTGGTTGAAACCTGAAGGACTGCACATGCACCGGGAGGACCGGGCCCCTCCCTCGGGACGCTCCTGGGGCGGCTGGGTGCACTGCAATTTTCCAGTCTCCTGCCCTGCTGCGGCACACTCCTCAGTGATCGCCACCTGAATTTAGATGCCCCTCTTTCACACTTGAAAGGCTTATTCTTGAAAGCTACCTCAACTAAATTATGAGATGTGAAAAACACCCCAAAAGGTATGTCAATGATAGCTATGATCCCATCTGCTTTGTTAAAAGCAGAGTTAAGTCAGGTACAGTGGCACACACCTGTTAACCCCAGTTACTCAGGAGGCTAACAGGAGGATTGCAAGTTCGAAGCCAGCCTCAACAATTTAGTAAGACCCTGGGGTCAAAACTAAATTTTTTTTAAAGAACTAGACATGTAGCTCAGTGGTAGAGCACCCCTAGGTTCTATCTCCAGTATGGGGCAGAAGAAAAGCAGAGTTAGCTTTCCCATTCTCTATTGTTAGGGTGAATCTATTGCACAATTCTTTCCTGGTCCTCTCAAAGTTTCAGACACCTAGTTCATACTCTAAGTAGCAGCATTAAATTAGCACCTGCAAATAGGACATACCATTATAAACTAATGCACATATATTTTTCAAGTCAGATATTTCATTTCATAGGATAAAAGCAAAATTGAGCTCATAAAGTTAACAAAAACAGATTCATAGAATTAATACACAATTTATAGCCAGAAAGCAAAGCTTTACCATAATGAAGAGCACACTTGACAAAAACATTAAGTCAATCTTATATTATTATGGCTCACCCTTGAAGTTTCTGGACTAGAAAATGGAGAAGACTCCCAAGATCTATTTTCTTTGTCAAAGGAATCATTTTCCTGAAATGCAAATTTCTGCTGAAGTGCATGTGATATTAGAGACACTGGGTCCCAGTGTGAGCTTCGTCTTTTCCTCCTATGAATGGGTCTACCACCTGGTGACCTATGTTTCAAAACATTGAAAAAATTAAAACTTCAATGCAGTTTCAGCTTTTTGTTGACAAAGCAGTAATATAAGCACTATAATCCAATAAGTCTTCAAGAGACTTTTTTTGTCAAAAAATAATGAATTTGGAAGGCACACTAAGTTAAAAATCATAAAACCAAAAAACCATATGGTTAGGGATCTACAATTGCTATGAATGCTATTCCCCCAAATATTACTATTCTAAAAATCTTTACTTTTAACTTTTTAAATTTTCAGTAGGGAAGCCGGGCGTGGTGGCGCACGCTTGTAATCCCAGCATTCAGGAGGTTGAGACCAGAGGATTGCGGTTCGTGGACAGCCTCAGCTACTTAGGCCCTCTGCAACTTATTGAGACCCTGTTTCAAAATAAAGAATAAAAAAATAGGGCAAGGGGTGTAGCTTGGAGGTTGAATGCCCCTGGGTTCCATCCTCAGACCCCCACACACAAAAAAAAATTCAGTAGGGAGAAAATTTTAAAGATACATTTAAGAACTGTAAGGTATAACAGCACATACCTATAATGCCACTACCTGGGAGGCTAACACAGGAGAACTGCAGAGCCAAGGTGAACCGTGACAACTTAGCAAGTCAGCTTAAAAAATAAAAATACAAATGGCTAGTGGTGTGAGTCAGTGACAGGCTATTTCTGAGTTCAATCCCTGGTACCCAATCCTATGGTTCCCAAATATATATGGACCTGAATTCATGAAAAGAAAATCGTAGGTTAATTATTCACTCATTTGGTCATTTATACATTCATTCAGTCTTTGCTGAAGGCCTATTTCTTCATGCTGCTGAGAACAGACAGCATGCAACTTAAAACTTATTACTTATTTCTGGAATTTCCCCTTTAATTATTTCAGATATAGGTGGGTATCTGAAACCATGAAAAGCAAAACAGTAGACTGGGGGAAACTACTGTATTTCTAATGTTCTATGACAGGATGTGGATATAGTTAAAATGTCAAGAAAGAGCTAAAGTATCTTGTTTTAAAACTTTGAAAATAAGACAACAGAAGAAACAGTCAAAATACTGTGGTCCCAGATACTGGGAGGCTGAGGTGAAAGGACTGTTTTAACCCTGGAATTTGAGACCAGCCTAGGGCAAAATAGGAAGACACCCCCCAAAAATATGAAAGTGATTTTCTCTAGGATGGATATTCAGGGGCACTGAAGAATAAGAAAATAAACATATGGCAATTTTCTTTTTTTCTTTTTTGTGTGTGTGGTTCTGGAGATGGAACCCAGGGGCATTCTACCTCTGAGCTACACCCCAGCCCTGTTTTTATTCTTTATTTTGAAATAGAGTCTCACTAAGTTGGGAAGGCCTCACTAAGCGGCAGTCTGAGAACCCGCAATTCTTCTGTCTCAGCCTCCCAAGTACTGGGATTATAAGCGTGCACCACCACACCCGGCTTTATGCCAACTTTCATAAACAATTTTTTTAAAAACATCCCTGACAAATTTTCTCTTCCCAAATTATGGCAACATACCGTTCAATGGCACGAAGCTTAACCTTATTCATATCCTTCAGAACATCCAACATGTTTGGAACATCGTTATCTCTGTGGCTTTCTGAAGGACTATAATTGATCTTTTTCAGTTTATCTTCTGGATTATCTGATTCACAAGTATCAGGAGATCCTGGTTGAATGGGAGAAAAACTTGAAACCTGAAGAGAAGAAAACTGAGGAGGAAGTGGTGGCGGAGTCGGAGGAAAAGAAAGCTCCCCACTTGGAAAAGAATCAGGTTCCATGTTCAGGTGAGCAGCCCCCGATGACGGCATTTGTCCCGTGCCACTGGGCTCTTCATTCAAAACCGAAGAGCCTAAAAACAAAGAAATCCATTGAAACACCCTGCAAAATTCTTTCTAATATAATATTAATGAGAACCAAAACAAAAACAATTTCTATAATGACGCTAAAAGAGTAATATGGGCCGGGCGTGGTGGCGCACGCTTGTAATCCCCGCGCTTGGGAGGCAGAGACAGGAGGATCCCACAGGTTCAAAGCCAACCACGCTGGCTTAAGAGACCCTGTTTCCAAATAAAAAATATAAAAAATAGGTCTGGGAGTGTAGCCCAGAGGTAGAAGGGCTTCCAGGTACCCCAGTACCACCAAAAAAAGAAGAAAAGAAGAAAAGAAGAAAAGAAGAAAAGAAGAAGAAGAAGAAGAAGAAGAAGAAGAAGAAGAAGAGGAGGAGGAGGAGGAGGAGGAGGAGGAGGAGGAGGAGGAGGAGGAGGAGGAGGAGGAAGGTAGCCAGAAAGAAGAATAGATCTCAGCTGTTCAGTAATTTCTATAAGAGTCAAGCCAAATTTCATTTTTAATCCAAGTAGGAATTCTAAGTGTCAGCCTAAAATGTCCATAAAGAATGCATTTTAAAGAGAAAATAAAGTATTTTCTCAGTAACTCATACAATCAGGACTTCATTCTGACATTGGAGAAATAAGCATATAATTTTCTAGGTTAAGAGCCTAGTACCAAGCCGGGCGTGATGGCACACGCTTGTAATCCCCGCGTTGGGGAGGCCGAGACAGGATGATCGTGCAGGTTGGAAGTCAGCCGCGCTGGCTTAAGAGACCCTGTTTCCAAATAAAAATATAAAAATAGGTCTGAGAGTGTAGCCTGGAGGTAGAAGGGTTTCCAGGAACCCCAGTACACCAAAAAAAAAAAAAAGAGCCTAGTACCTATGTTGATTTAAATTTTGTGTTTAAAACAAGTTGTGTCTGTAAAAATTTAGAAAAGGATCATCTAGAAAATACTATACATCTAGCTGTGCATAAAGAAAAGAAAATACTATTCATCTGAATCTGGTGGAAGTATAGCAATAACTCAAAACTACAAACATATGAGGCCTGAAAACTGTTCTTTTTCAAACCAATGCCTTCTTCCTCGTTAATATCCATGCTTTTCTGAAAAGCTAGAAAAGCTTACTTAGAAGACTTTCTTTTTTTTTGCAGTACTGAGGTTGGAACCCAGGGGCATTCTACCTCCGAGCTATGCCCCAGCCCTATTTTTTATTCTTTATTTTGAAACAGGGTCTCACTGAGTTGCGGAGGGCCTCACTAAGTAGCTGAGGCTGTTCGCAAACCCGGATCCTCCTTTCTCAGCCTCCCAAGTACTAGGAATACAAGCGTGCACCACCACGCTCGGCTACTTAGAAGACTTTTTTAATACAAAAATTAAAAAAGCTCTTCTTCATACCAAAGCCATATCCTTCACTATAAATGTGACCTTATTTATTCTGCATAATCATCACACAAATTTACCCAACATCTTTCTATCATACATGTAATGTTGTTCACTGTTCTTATTCAGAATCACCCTTCACTTGAAATGTGACTTGATTTATTCTGAATAATCATGACAGCACAAGTTTATTTACCCAAAATCTTTTTATCATATATTTAGTGTTGTTTCCTCTTCTTATTCAGAATCATACTGACTTAAATACCAGATCTGACTAAAACAAAAATCCAGTATATCACTTACCGAAATTTGTGCTATTTCTCAGTTCCTGCATTTCCACAATCGTGGCAATCTGAGAGCGAAGAAAAGTTAGCTCTTCTTCCAGGGCAGCTATTTTTTTAATTGCAGCTTCATTTACAGGTAGATCGTGCTTCACTGGTTTGTTGTGTCTTAGAACAGGTGACAAGGCATCCCAAACTGGTGGCACAGGATGGAGAAAATCAATTTCTTCCTCATCTTCATTTTTCCATATACTGTTTCTGTGAGTCAAAGTAAGAAACAAAGGGAGAGAGATTTTCAACCAAAGGGAAATCTCTCATAAAAAGCAAAAGACAATGGAACGAAGGCTAGGGGTACAGCCCAGTAGTCCAGTAGTAGATCACCTGCCTAGCAAGCACATCCGTAGGTTTGATCCACAACACATACACATACACACACACACACACACACACACACACACACACACAACAGCACAAAATTAGAGCAACTCCTCCCCTTGTGAACGTCTCCAAACTTGCAAAGGACAAACACAAGATCTATTTAGCTTTATATTCTCAATATATAGACCAGAACATAAGATGGTCAGTAAGTGGCCAGAAAATAGGAATAAACCACCTTTTTTTTAGACTGACTGCAAACAAAAGTAACTTTCCCGGAACTGCTTTACTTATTAACTTTAAACATAGTTTACTTATTCAGAAATTCTCTACAAAGGTGCCAAAGGATCTTCCATTCAGGATTACGTTAAAGGCCAAGTTTATGGTCTTCTAGCTTATTAAAAATTGATGAAGCAATCTGACACATAATAAATTCAGCCAGAATATTACAATAATTGATACTCGTTGAGCTTAGCCTATCTCTGAAAATATATACTAATATGTTAGTACTCTCTAGGAGTAACACATTCAAATTTTAAAACAGTCTTCCCTCAGTATCCCTGGGGAATTGGTTCCCAAACCTCTGCAGATACCAAATTCCAATGGTGCTGAAGCTCCTTATAATAAAATTGTGCAGCATCTGCATTTAACCTACAAACATCCTCTTGTATACCTTCAGTCATCTCCAGATTACCTATGATACCTGATTCAAAGCCTACATATCATTTCATTTTTGTGGACCCAGCATAGTACTTGGAGCACTGCAAATTCAAAACTTTGCTGTTTGGAACTTTCTGGGATTTCCGGACAAGTATTTTTTGACTCACAGTGGTTTAAATCCACAGATGTAGAATCTATGGATGCAAAGCCCACATACGGAACCCCTGGATATGAAGGACTGAGTGCATATTTAACATTGCTGGCTGGCATACAGTAAACCCCACATGAACCTGGCTAACTATGTAAGATATACCTCGCATTTATTTTATAGAAATATATTTCATTTAGAGTATAGAAAATAAAGTGAACATGACTAATGATCCTTTGATAAGCATTCCCTCCTCCACCTGGTGTTAGGTTTAAACATGCATTAAGCAAAATTAGCTTTAAAAAATGAAAAACTACAAGTCGTTCATATTAAGAAGATATTAGGACACAGAACAGTACAGAGATAGACAGAACAAAAGAGCGCCAATAAACTTTAACACATGTAAGAATTCAGGTTATAGACTACACCCCACTTCCCAAATAAGCGTATGAGTTACCGAAATCTGAGACAACTGGCTTCTTCATCGTTTGCCACACACAAAATATCAGCAAAAGATGGAACCATAGATCCACAATTATCAGATTCTACAAAATTCAAGTGTGGGATCAACTAAAGTAAAAAAAGAAAAAAGTCAGAGCTCTGTAGGGAGTCAGGGAAAGGCACATGCTCCAAACCCCATGGCTTTAAATAAGTTACAATTACAAAGAGAGACAAGGAAACAGATGTTCAGTAGAAGCACATGCACCCATAAGCAGGAAAAACTACTGATAGAAATGTTTTTCTGTGGTCTAAGAATGATGCTCAATTCTCTCTCCTGGTTAGTCTTATCCATCAAAAAAAACTAACAAAATTAATTTCTCAGGTATCCCTAACACCTGCCCATCTTTGAATGTAATTACATAAAGAAATAACCACAAAAACAAATACAAAATGACTGTTTCCACTGAGGATCTTGGCTTATAGGAAATATTTCTTCCCTGGTTGTTCTACCCTAAAACGTTAGCTGTGCTTATGATTAATTTATACACAGGGCTTAATGCATAGCAACTGACTTACCTCAAAACTAGGTCTGCGACAAGGTTCTAAAGGAAGCATTTTCCCAATAATACGAACAATACTCCGAGCTGATCCATAGTCTTTATTTTCCCACATCAGCAAAACCTAATTTAAACATAAATCATTACCTAAAATGTACTCTAAGCATGTGTACCTCTAAGAAAAAAGAAAATATAAGAGATGTATAAAGAAAATAAGATAACATACTCTCAAAATAACCTTTTATAGTTGGAGGGAGTGGGTACAGTGCTTGCCCAGCATGCATGAGGCCTAAAGTTTGATCCACAATACAGGATAAAGTATTTACTCCAAAGATTTATACTTTATTAATATTTGCCTTTAAGGGGAACGGCATGATCTAGGTGTGGTGAGGCACACCTGTAATCACAGCTAGTCAGGAGGCTAAGGCAGTAGGATCACAAGTTCAAGGCCAGCCTGAGCAACTGAGCAAGACCCTATCTGGAAATAAGAATTTTTTAAAAAATGGCTGTCAATATAGCTCAGTGGTAGAGTGCTTGCCGAGCATGTGTGAAGTTCTGGATTCAATCCCCAGCAGTATCCAAAAAAAAAAAAAAAAAAAAAAAGAGAGAGAGAGAGACAATGTCAACTTATTAAGCAATGAGTTAATACAAATACTGATGTAATTTCCTTTAAAAGAGAAAAATGAAAGGGGAATAAATACATTGTGTCCCTGACAATTCAAAGAGTTATTTACATACAGTGGAAAATATCTACTGGAAGTCAGTAGTTGTTTTTTTTGTTTTTTGTTTTTTGTTTTTTTTTTTGAAGTACCAAAGATGGAATCCAGGGGCACTGTACCTCCGAGCTACACCCCAAGCCCTCTGTTTTAGTCTTTTCATTTCTGAAACAGGGTCTCACTGACTTGCAAAGGGCCTCGTTAAGTAGCTGAGGCTGTCCGCGAACAGCGATCCTCTGGTCTCAGCCTTCCAAATGCTGGGATTACAAGCATGCGACACCACGCCTAGCCATTTTCTCTCTTTAAAAGTATAAAATTTGAACTTCTCATTCTTGTTAAGATCACATAACAAGGACAAAATTCATTATGAGCATCAGATACAGGTAGCATCCTCATGAAAATATTCAATAGGCAATATATCCAGTTAGCAGATATATACTCAGTTCTAGAACTTGAGAGAAAAACTGGGATTAGAAAAATAGATTTGGACCGAGCATGGTGAGACTTGCTTTTAATCCCAGTACTTGAGAAGCGAGATGGGAGGATCACAGATTCACAGCCAGCCTCAGCTACTTATGAGGCCCTTCCCAATTTAGTGAGACCTTGTTTCAAAATAAAGAATAAAAAAAGAGCTGGGGGTTTGGCTCACAGGTACAATGCCCCTGGGTTCAATCCCCAGCAATCTACAATTCCAGGAAGGAAGAAGGAAGGAAAGAAGGGAGGGAGGAAGGGGGTAAGGAGGTAGGGAGGGAGGAAAATAGGTAGGTCTGGAAATCATTGGCATACATAATACATGATATAGGTAAAAATTAAAGCCATAGGGCTAAAGAGTTGGAAGCCATCAGCACATAGATTCCTCTGTACATATATGAACATACCAGTATGAACCTCACTATCATATACAATTACAATGCACCAATAAAATTAATACTTCTGCACAAAGTCACGCCATTCTTTTGCTTCTAAATAGCTACAACTCTAAATTTATTTAATCAAATCCCAACACTTGATCCTAATACTACACAGTGATTCCACCAACTAGCCTAACAATCCTTCATCTGTTCCGCCAGCCCAGTCTCCCTGGCACACTCGATGTATTCTTCATTAGTCCTCCAAATCACCCTTAAAGTTCCTCTGCCACTTGCTATTATTGTCTCTCCCATTCAATTTCCTTTTATTAACAATATATGTTCTTTGGGATCAATTTTCCTCACTGTCTTAAAAATAAGCTACTGTTGTCCTCACTGCCATGAATTCACTCATAAACGTAGTGGGCACAAGATATAACTCCCATCCCAGTGTTGGTTCAGTCTTCACCGGCCTTGACTCTGAGACTCATGTTCCTCTACCGACGACCATTTCCACATTCATGAGCTTCCTCCACTGTGCTAAGCTTTAATCTAGTTGCAATGAGCACCACACGTGGGGACATAATTACATGTGACGCTTTCACTTGCTGTTTTCTCCCTCCATTAGACGCAACTCTGAGGACAGAAACAGGCTTGGGTTCCATTTAAGTCCTTCAGGACGGGAGTTATCAATCATGAACATACTAGTGTTACTTCTGATGTTCTCCAAAAGAAACGTAAGTCACATATGTAAGTATTCTAGTAGCACAGTTGAAAATGTTAAGTCAAGTGAAGTTAATTTTCTTAATATATTTTATTTAAGTCAACAGGTATATATTTTCATTTCAACATGGAACCAATATTCTTGAAATTACTAATGGGATTATTTTACCATTTTTTTTCATACCAGGTCTTCAAAATTCACTCACTAGTTTATATTTATAGCAGATCTCAATTTAGACATGTGAAATATTTAAGTGACATATTGCCAGTGGTTACCATAGCGGGTAATGCAGCCTAAATAGATCTCAGATTTATTGAATCCTGAGGTGTGTGTGTGGCCGGGGAGGGGGGGGGGGTAACTGGGAATTGAACCTAGAGACATGCTACCTCTAACCTATACCCTCATCCCTTTTTTTTTTTTTTTGGTTTGAAACAGAGTCTCACTAGGTTGCTGAGAGTCTAATTACACTGCTTACACTGCTGAGGCTGGCGTCCAACCTGCAATCCTCCTGTCTCAGCCTCTCAAGTCCTGGAATTATAAACACCCAACAATTTTTCTATTTAAAGAATTCTACACTAGGTGCTAGAACATGTACTTAGCATCCACAAGGCTGTAGCTTCAAGCCCAGCAGCAATAAATAAAGTGTTCTACATACCATTCAAAACTGTATACCAGCTAAGAACCACAGGCATACACAGCCACCCAACTCTTAACTAATATAAACCAATTGTTAGTCCTCCTTATCTTCAGTGAACTATTACTGAAACTTAAAATGCTTCACTAATAACTAATGACACTGTCTATTATGACATCAAATTCTTTGCCTTCAAATATCAAAATAATGCAGGTAACTGCCAAATCTAAATCTTTTTCCTATATCCAATTGTCTATGGGATATTTATTTACATATTCCAAAAACACCTCTGGCTCACTTTATCTCCCTACTCAAACTAGTTGATTGCTCAAACTAAGTTGACTATAAGTTACAATGGTAACTTACTTTAGATAAAATGTTAGCGTTATTTCTTTTTTTTTTTTTTTTTTTTGCAGTACTGGGGATGGACCTAGGGGCAGGGGCATTCTATCTCCAAACTATACCCCCAGTCCTAATTTTTAGTCTTTATATTTTTGGAAACAGGGTCTCACTGAGTTGCAATGGCCTCGCTAAGGAGCTGAAGCTGTCCGCAAACACGATCCTCTGGTCTCCCCCTCTGGAATAGTGGGATTACAAGAGTGTGCCACCACGCCTGGACAACATTATTCTTACTGCTTTTCTAACTCACTACACAAAAAGTGATGATCTGCCCATTTTTAAGCCTCCATGCTATTTTGTGTCTTTCTTATAGTTAACCTTCTAGTTATACTTGTTTCTTTTTGCTCATACTTTAAATATCACTAATAGGAGAAGCATGTGTTTCTCCTCTGTATCACCTGTGCAACCAATAAATTGTCTTATATGTAAGTGTTCAACAAGTAGACAAAAGTGGACTTGTTTATGCTTCTCAGGCCTTTGTCATTCTCTCTTCCTCGAATTTATTCTGTATTTGTTGAACTTGGAAGTTGACATTATATACACAAACATCAAACCTCTTCACAAATTACCTTAAAATAAGTTTTACTTTTCTATGCAACAAGTTTAATCCTGTGAAGATCATGTCTATATTTTGTTTCCTTTGTACCTTCTGTTGACATTTAACCTAAGAGATAAGTACATTCTTAATCTTATCCTCCTTTTTCGACTCAAACCATCAAAACTGTACTATTGTGAACTCACCTTTGTCCCACCTAAAGAGAAGTAACAATTTTTCCGTAAATGTTGACATATAAATCATTTTTAAAATAAGACCCAAGAACAAAAACAGCAGATTCATTCAAATGTATTAAAAGACATTTACCTGATCTAGGGGAACACCAAAATATTCCAGCATCTGTCTTAGGATATTCAATATGAGAGACATTGAAGAAGCAAATTCAAGGGAACATTATCAGTTTCTTGGTACCTTTGGAAACAGTTTTAGACAATATTACTCTTGACAATTAATTGCTATTGAAACTCAATACCGGGTCAATTTCCCCGTTACAACCGTAACAACTGCCACATAAGTTATAATAAATAACCTAGAAGGCCTCTCATTACACATTACACCACCTGATCAGCATTATTCTGAAGGGAAAAAAAAGTCAAAGAAAAAAATCGCGGAGGAGTCGGGAGCTGAAGGAAACTATCTACTACTCGCTTGGTCCAGAGAAATCTCGGAAGAGACTCAGGAGGAAGGTGAGTTCACAGACCCTTGAAAGCAGACAGGCGGCTGACTCGCAGCTTTAAAGACTGAAGGATAGCTCTTCTCCCGAGCGTAGCGGAGTCCCACCCACCCCTCCGTGCTCATTTTAAAGATAAGAAGAATGAGAGCGCAATCGGTGAGCTGACTCAGTCGCCTAACCTCTAAGAAGCAGGCTGTGACCAGAACTCTGTCGCATCACTCGCTTCCCTCTCTCTCCAAACCCAGCAGAGTGGCCTTGTTCACCTCCCTCCACGCCGAGCCCGCGGCTACCAAAGCGGCATCAGGCGGAGGGCGTTGAGGAAGCGGGTCTCCCCATCCTCCCCCGAGGAATTCCAGAATGCCGGGTCCCGAAGCGCCCCACTCAACCCTGAACACTCAGTGCAGCGGGTGCTGCCAGCCACAGGGGAGGAGAAGTAGCAAAGGCCACCGCCCCAACCCGGACTAGGCGCCGCCGGCCTCCACAGGCCCCCAGCCTGCGGCGCGTCCCAAGCACTAGCTCGCCACTTCCGGGTTCCTGGATGAAAATTAAACTCCGCGGGCCGAGCCCCGCGCCCCACCCCATTGGACAAGCCTAAAGACCGCTACTTCTGATTGGCGGCGGAATGACGTTAGCGTGATAGCGGCACTTCATCCGGCCTCCAAGGCAGTTGAACTTCTCCTCTTCCCTCAAAAGGGCGAGTTTCCCGCGAGAGACCCAATAGGAAGCAACCGGAAGCTGGTGGGCGGGACGGGCTGCTCGGGGAAGTGACGCGCGCAGGATGCGCGCAGGATACTCGTTTAGTTTGAGGTAGCCTGCCGCCACCTGCTAAGACTTTCATGTCTGACCTAATGATACACTAAAACCATAAAGAGCAAGCCTATCACAGTCCTTTCCACCAGACTCCGACCAGAAAAGCGCCTGGACACTTGTTCTTGACACTGTTCACAACGCAAACTCACCTGATGACGCTGTATGCTAATGGGGATTGAAAACCTGCACCAGTTTGACCCAATCAGTATCTATCTAGTCTTTAACTAGGTCCTCTATGAACTGACCCCTCCTCTGTCATCACCCCATAAAATGCCCACCCTAGACCGTACCGGTAGCTTTCGGTTCTGAGAATCCCTCCTAGGCTTGCATTAAAGCTTTCTTTATGCTGTTGAGCGGCATCTCCTGTTCCTTTTCCTAATTAGAGCTTGCATTACAGAGCCCAGACAAAGCCACTCGGCAGGGCTTGCCATCAAGACTTTGCGCCCCAACCAGTTCTGCGTAGTGTTGTTCTCGATACCCAGACCCACCTTCTCAAGTTCGCCTGCCACGTAGAGTCGCTATTTTATTGGCCATTCAGGGACTACCTACTGAATGTCTATGTGTAAGCTAAGCACCACTCTCGAAGGAGTATTTCAGATTCGTTCATTATCAAAAGGGTTCTGGTTATCCAGGTTATCAAATATGGGCTGGACAATTCCCTGGTTTAGATAAGAATGTTAACATGATGCATGGTTGATACAATTGATTGAAGGTTACTGGCTTCTTCATGTACACTGCCTTTCCTTGTGTTGCAGCAAGAGTTGGAGTGATGAGCCAGGCGTGGTGGCGCAGGCTTGTAATTCCAGCATTCCGGAGGCAAAGACTGGAGGTGAGGGACAGCCTCAGCTCCTTAGTTAGGCACTTTGCAACTCAGTGATACCCGGTTTCAAAAATAAAAAGACTGAGAGAATAGAGCTGGGGATGTAGCTTGGAGGTACAAAGCCCCTAGGTTCCATCTTCAGTCCGAAAAAAAAAAGAAAAAGAAAAAAAAGTTGGCGGGATGTGACAATTTCACTGCTGCTTGCTGACCTACGTAAAAAATAGGATAACTTTTCTCTATGATCACTATTTATTCATTCAGCTAATACTGGGTGCATACTATGTGCCAGGCACCAATTTAAGCTCAGAAAATGATGAAAAGGACAGGCCCATACTTTCCCAGAATTTGCTAATGGATAAATCAGAGATTTTCTGTATCATATAATGTGCCCAGTGTATGTGCCCAGACTTATTACAACTTTCCACCTATCATGGGCAGTTGCCCCTGGTATTTGTCCTGTTCTGTCGCAGATACTATGCTATGCTAAAGACTGCGCCCTCCTGTTTCATCCATGAAAAGGAGTCCCACCTCTCTTATTTGGACCAAGAGGATCATTTGGACCTCCTACTTAACACTGTACACTAAAGACTACTCCAGATCTGTCATCTTGTGCTTCGTAGATTCCTCCTCTGTAATAATCTGTAATAATCCCTGCCTGTATTCCAGTGCTGAAGCCACTCTTGGTATCAGACTGCTTGCAGATGTAGGAATAACCCCACCTCGACCCCCCACACACACATCCTGCCAGGTTCCTCTCTGCCTCCAACCCAACAGTATATAGTAGATATTCAATCCATGAATACAGTGACTGGGTATAGAATGAGAAAACATGGTCAAGGATAAGTTGGGACTAGCAAATGGCAGAACAATGCTAGTAAGGATGCCCAGCTGTCGGACAGAAAAGGATGAAAGGGGCAGTTAAAGGATGATAGTCAATGTTAAGAGTACAAGGCCAAATGGGTCAAAAACCCTTTATAGAAGGGGTTGATCACATTCTCGTTCCTTTTCCTTTTTCCCTGATAAGTGAATAAATGGCAATTACCCTCTCTCTTTCCAGTTCTTATCAAACACAACATGTAACAGCCAGAACAAAAAATGTCCCCGAGAACGTGAAAACTGGAACCATACTCCTCTGACTGTACTGTGAACATTTTGAGTGGAGCACGGTTCAGCTTTCCTAACTCCAGAGCTGGTTGTGTTGAGTATTCAGAAAGATGGTAGCTTGCTGAAATTGTCCTGGCTGTGCCCACCTATCCCACTCCTCACTGTTGAAGGGAATATAGCTCCAAGTTTCAGCTGCTTCTCTATGAATGAATGGCTGTTGACTAATTTGGAATTCTGGTATGTTCACATTCAGGCACTGCCCTCCCCTACTCACTTTGACTCCCCACCCCCACCCCGGGCACAGGAGATGGAACCCAGTGGCATTCTACCTCTTAGCTATACCCTCAGCCCTATTTTTAATTCTTTATTTTGAAACAAGGTCTCACAGAGTTGCAGCCTAAGTAGCTGAGGCTGTCGGCAAACCACAATCCTCCTCCTCAGCCTCCCAAGTATTGGGATTACAAGTGTGTGCCATCACACCTGGCTCCCCTACTCTCTTTAAATGATACAGGAAAGGATTTCCAACTGTCAGTATCTGCAAACTCATGAAAATAGCTTATAACTTTATTATAAATGCTACTCATGAGTATTTGGTTTTGCTATCTACCATTTTTCTAGAACCACTAATAATACATTTCATACAGCCAATTATACTATTCTGGATCCCCAAGACCAGAAATGTTTCATTGATCTTGGTACACTCAATGCCAGGCAGTTTTTCAATGAATTAATGGGAGAGGCTAAGGACTGATTTGGACAAAAGCTAGAAATGTGTAAACTCAGCCAAGTGTGGTGTCACACACCTGTAATTCCAGCTATTCTGGAGTTTGAGGCAGGAAGAGGATCACAAGTACCAGGCCAGCCAGAGCAATTTAACAAAATCCTGGGAACGAAGGAAGTAAAGGAAGAAGGAGAGAGAGAAAGAGAAATAGATATATTCAGCCTTGCCAAGTGGACAGTGAAACCCCATCAGCCTTGTGACCCAAACCCAAGTTTTGGGTGGTGAAGTGAAGCTGGATTACTATACTATAACTTAATAGAGCAGAATATAACATTCTACCAAACCTGGAAGTAGTCTTCCCGAACTCAGCCACATCTCATAGAGGGTGATCCAAATTAGGAAGCACAGAGCCACAAACTTCATTTTTAAAGCTTTATATTTCAAAAAGAATAAAAATAAACATGCCTTCTTGCTTCTGCCCTAACTTGCTGCTGCTCCACGACAGCAGTGGTGCAATACACAAACCTACCAGTTCTATCCTACCTAAGACTGCACATCACAAAGAGTTCCTTTACATGCATTTAAATCTTAAAAATATTAAGACTAGTTAAAAACAAGATTCTACTTGAGACTAAAAATGTTTAAATATCCTGAAAACATCCTCTGCTTTTTTGCACTGACAGCTGGACAGACAAAAGGAAAACAGACATACAAATCTATTCTTTGTGTGTGGTACTGAGGGTGGAACCCAGGGGCTTTTCTACCCATGGGCTACACTTCCAAACCTATTTTCTATTTTATTTGGAAACAGTGTCTCACTAAGTTGCTGAGAGCCTAAGTAGTTGAGGCTGGATTCAGATCTGTGCCATCCTCCCGTCAGCCTCCCAAGTGCTGGAATTACAAGCATGCGCCACCATGCCTGGCAGCAGTATACATTTTAGATGAGGTTCTGGAAGTAATTGGAATAGCAATGAAGAGTTTGCATGATAGTTATTTGTTTAGTGTTATGTGTTCTAGTATTTCAAACTCAATTTCACAGCTATTGTCTTTCATAGCTAAGTTTAAGAAAAGGGGTAGCAGAAATTAATAAAAGTATATGTAATTCAAGAATTATGAATATACTTTCAGTAACACTTTGACAAACATTTGATGGGTAGATGGGAGACTACCTTTTAAAACTCAAGATTTCCCCTAAACTCTATATTGTATTTTTTCCAGTTCTTTCCTGGACACTTGCACTGCCACTTCAGTACTCCAAACTGACTTCATCTTTCTCCCAACCTACAGCAAACATTTTTTTATCCTGTATGACACCAGACATGCCTAAAGAATGTGTCTTCTGCCACCTCCTCCCAGCTACTCAGTGAGGCTCTCAGCAACTTAGTGAGACCCTGTTTCCAGATAGTATAAAACAGGTCTGGGAATATAGCCCGGAAGTAGAAAAGCCCCTGGGTTCTAACCTGAGTACCACTAAAATAAAATAAAATAAAATAAAATAAAATAAAATAAAATAAAATAAAAATGTATACTTTTTTACTCCTTTCCCATTGTTTAGGTGTTTTGGTATGTTTCAGAATGCCCTAAATGCTGAAATGGCAATGGAATTTGGTATAATGGCAAGCTTAAATGAGTAAAAAATGATAAATGTTAATGTAAGTAAAGCTTACTGATAATTGAAAATAACTAGCACTGATAAGTTATCATTTTCTCCTATACACTTAACCTGCTACTAACTTTTAAAGTACCTTATGCCAGAAATTAAAACAACTGACTCAGGAGAGAATCTTTTTGCCTAAAATTCTTCTTTTGTAAGGTAGGTATTCCTCAATGAAGTTTTCAACTCAACTTAGCACTCAGCGGGCATGTTGAAGAAAAGGGGATTTTGAGGTATTAAAATGACCTTCCCACACCATTTAATAGTCTTTAAACTCCTTAGCCACCCCTCTCAGCCCCAGTGCTGGGGATCAAAACCAGGGCTTTGTGCATACTTGACATTCTATCACTGAGCTATATAAAAATCTTTATTATTTCTAATCATACATTATGACTCAGGATCAACTTGAGTAGTCTTGTTTATATATATATATATATATTCCTGGACAAGTCCTAGTCTGACTTTTTTGCCCATTACAAATCATTTTAATTATGGTTTTGCTACCCTTTTCCTGTTTTATATTGCCAAATAAAATTTATTACTGGCTGGTATGATATATGAGTGTTTCACTTAATTATTTTGCTTGGCCTTGGTACTAGATTACATGCATTGGCCACTGTACCCAGCTGTATTTTAAGTACTTTGTAGCAGGAGCAAGATTAAGAATTACAGTAGAACTTAAAGAGGTTAACTGCTATACTTTTAGAAAAAAAGATTAATTTCAAACATATAATCAATAAGTTCACCTAATAACACAGAACAGGACTGAACCACAGATCTCTTAACTACTGTTTTGTTTTTCCAATACTGGGGATTGAACCCAGGGGTCTACCACCACTGAGCTACATCCCCAGCCCTTATTTTATTTTGAGACAGGAAGGATCTAAATTGACCAGATTGGCCTCTAACTGGCAATTTTGCAAACCTCATACCTCGGCTTCCCAAGTGGTCAGAATAGAAGGCATGAACCACAGTGCCCAGCTATTTTTAATAATGCCTTGGATTTAGTAACTGTAAAATTTTCCATTTTCTCAGGGGAAGTAAGAAAAAATAGCAAACTAATATTTGAAGATTTTTTAAAGTATTTCTCAGGGCACACCAGTCCTTTGCTTACAGATGAGTTGATATTCTAAAATCTAAAAATAGGCCATAAAAATCACTAATGCAAAAGATATGGGAATATCTCAAAATCAGGTAAACAAACAACAGTTATTACCACTTAAGACATTTTATTGGCATATGACAATTTACAAGGGTCCCTGTTGCATTATACATCACACTGAGTAAGAATCATTTAACCATCTACATTCATTCTTATTGGGTAATAATTTTCCTCAAATTATAATTTAATTCCCAACACTGATTTGGACTGTGACAAAAGGGGAAATAGCAATTTCTTGAAGTAGACCGCAAATGGAAAACCATATTTTGTTTTTTATATTAAAATTCCTACAATTATGAAAAGTATACACACCTAAGAACTGAGTCATGGCCTTCTTAATCAGCTTTATTATTTCTGAGAATATCCTTTGGTTTCTATTTGTTTTCTCTAGGGAAAAGGAAGTCTTTATAAATGCAGGTATTAAATAGTTATTTCCTGGTACTTGTAAACCATTCAGCTTTTATAACATGACAAAGTGTGAGGAAAAATTGTGGTTTTAAAAAAATACAGACTACTTCTTATAAGATTGGCTCTGAAAAAAGTAAACATCCAAAACTTTGTGCTACTGCAAAGTTCTCAATCACCTATCCTACTACATTCTGGTAAGATACCCTTTCCAACATACTTTAAAGAGAATAAAAGTAACCAAAGATTAAAGCAATACATTTGCATTTCAAATGTAACCTGCCCATATAACTTATTTCCAACTCGCTATTAAATAATTTCTAAGCAAAGAACGCTTCCCCTATTGTCTTAAGTAGAATAACAATATGCCTAGGGATTAGCATCTAACCAAATTAACTGTTGAACTAAAAACTATATGCATCACATAAAATAAAATGGTCATGAAAGTTCTGTGTCAGGGATCAAATACCTGCTGCTTTCACACTTAAATAAGTATTAATTGACTACAGAGTTGTTAATTATGTCCCAACTGACACAATACATCCTTGCTTTGGCAGGTATTACCTGTGCTTTACTAAACAATTTCAAAAACAAAATGGATGGGGGAAAATAATGCAATACAAAGGATCTGGGCATTAAATATCACATGAACTGACTTTGGTTTTGATGTGGTTTTGTTTCCAACAGCTTTAGCAAATGTCCCTGGCAATAATGAAGGTGGATAGACATTACAATCATAAGAAGTGAGGAAGAAACAGCCATACACTCAAGATATTTAAAATTTTACACTAACAGAATAAGGATTATCATCTCTAATGCAAACTTACACAACTAATTCAAGCTGCTTAATTAAAATGAAATATGCTAGTTTTATGTATTTTTAAAAAACAGAAGAACTGAACACTGAACTCTTATTACTTCTGATTTTCATACCTTTAAAGGAGTTATTGATGTGAACATAAAAAGTAATTCACATTTGAAAGATTATCTGAAAAATAAAACCCTTGGCAAGTAAAAGAAAAACTCGTTATAAATAAACTGCAACTGAAATGTGGTGGTGGGGGGGGAACCAAGTTAGATCAATGCTTTAACACTGCCAAAACATTTTATTGGTAACATCAAAAAGACAAGTTTCATAAAGTAATAATAATCAATATGGTATGTTCATCTGTTTTTTCTTATGGTTATACTACAAACTAATTTTCAGCTGTCAAAAATGCAAATAAATCTGTAAGCTATGAAATCATATAATGATGTATCAAATTATTTCCTACAAGATAATCTTCCTCCATACCAACACCAGGATGACAGGTTTTTGTTCTATTTTGCTTCATTTTTCTTAACACTAAAATGCTCTGTGGGACTGGGATTTTTAATTGCAATGTTATTACAACGCAGTTCTCTCTCTCAAATAGCTGATATCTAAGACCATGACTCAAACTACCAAAGAATTAGAAGAAAACAATTTTGAATTCAAATAGGAAAGGCTTTTAAAAGAATGCTTTTTATAGGCCACTGCTTGCTTTCACAGTAAAAGTAACATTTTAAATCTTAATAGTTTGTACTTTTTAGCTATTGGCAAAGCTTTTTTTTCTCCTTTAAACATTTGTTGAAGTGTTAAGCTACCTTAGTTTACCAAAGTAACAATTTTATGGTATACTTCAAAAATTAGTCACTCTATGATATAGTGTTCGAATTAAGGAAGATGTTAAACAGATGTATACGGTTAAAATAATTAGTGTGGTCACTATAAACAATTACTGCTCAGGGATCTGTATGTGGAACTAACATTTACTTCAGAATAAAACATTAACAGGGAAGGAAGAGAATCAGAACTTCCACAGAGCTATACTTGACCATATCTTATAGACAAAGCAGAATTACAATGCATGTAACAAAAACAGTAAAAGATTTTTAAAAGTTGATAGTTACAAATATGGTACGTTAACAATTCTCTACTTTATTTCAATACAATTTCTCAACATACAGTCTACTATTTTTCAAGATATTTGAAGACTTAAAACAAAATTTCTATAGGCTACTTGCAAACAGTAAAATTTAAGTAAAATGCTTACATTCTTATTTCAAAACAAAACCAGATTTAAAAAAAAATGGTGGGTGCAAGTTCTGCTCTGTTGCAATTTTACTTCAGATGTACTATTCCTATAAAAGAAAGAAATTAAAGATTAATAAAGATGTGGACAGTGAAAATTAGTCCTAAGCATTAAGTTTCTAAAACTTAAAATGAACTCAACCCCAAGGCCCTAAAATAACTGTGAGATTCACAAAGTGTAATTTTCTACCTTTTCTTCTTTGCGTCTCTCCTTCTTTTCTTCACTATTTTCCATAGTTTCTTCTTCATCTTCAACAATCCCATCCCCTTGGTATTTGTCATGAGTCCATTTAGGACTGCTACCTGATTTTTTGAAATTAAAACGCCCTCTGCCACGTTGAAAAGTACCACGACCTCTTCCTCTTTTGGCCCAGTAATCCACACCATCATCTCTGTCATCGTGCTACAGAAAAGTTAAAAAAAAAATCATCATTGAAATATCTTATAAAGATAATGACTACTTATCCAATGATAAATCATATGCAGTTAATCTCATAAAGTCTGGTATGGTTGGTAATGTCCTAAAACAATTAAAAAAAAAAAAGAAAACTAGATGTTTTCCAAGAAAAATGTACTCCATTTTCATAGAAAGTAATTACACCTTACTATTTAGTAACCCAAGCACAAAAGGTGCCAAAATAATTGCTTGGAGAACTTCAATAGTTAAATAACCAAATTTTCAGGATTCCCTTTTTTATTTCCATACTATTTCAATCTACTTGTTATGCTGAACAAAATGAGATAAAATAACCAGTGTGTGTGTGTACACATTCGGACACGTTTTAGTGAGGACTGGACACAGGAGTGTTCTATCTCTGAGCTACCCCCACAGCCTTTCTTAGTTGTTTTGGAACAGGGTCTTGCAGCCAAGGGTGTGGCACATGCTTGTAATCCCAGGATTTGGGAGGCTAAGACAGGAGGATCACAGGTTCGTGGACAGCCTCAGCTACTACTTAGTGAGGCCCTTTGCAACTCAGTGAGACTATTTCAAAATAAAGAAAAAAATAGGGCTCGGGGTGTAGCTGGGGTAGAAAGCCTCTAGGTTCCATCCCAGTACCGCAAAAAAAGAAGAAAAAAAAAGAACAAAGAAACAAAGGAAGGAAGGAAGGGAGGGAAGGAGGGAGGGAGGGAGGGAAATAGGCTCTTGCATGGTTGCTTAGGATCTTACAACAATGCTGAGAACCACTTCAAACCTGTGATCCTCTTATCTCAGCCTAAGTACTAGGATTACAGGTTTGTGACAGCATGTCAGCTATAACAATTTAAGTCAAAGACTATGCCAAAAAGTTATTACATTATAAATAACATTCAATAAATAAGTAGTATGAATTACCTTACATGTAAAAGCAGATTTTAAATTTCTATACTGAGATTTCAATCTAGGTCAATGTATACAGTACACATCAATCTTCTGGACAGGGAGTTTCAATGATAAATCATGATGTCAAAGTCCCTAGAGTTAACAGAACTTCGCTATTTTCTATTCCAACAATCTGACATATACAGAAACTACCACATTCCAACCTTAATTTTTCATTAACAGTATTCAAATATTATGTTCTCCTAACTTACAAATTATTCTAAGCAAAATGATCTACAGAAAAGTACCTGACACTGTAGATGAGCAGAGTAAATACAAAGCAAAAGGCCAAAGTTCTCCTCAATTCAATTAAATGCTGCATATTTCAAGCTATAAACTCCCCAAAATTTGTTACCCCAAAATGGTAAATAAGGCAAAATTATGCCCCATTACAAGGCATAATGCAGATAAAAGTCACATAACTTATGGAGTACTGATACTGACCAAATACCCAAAAATTACTAAAATGCTTAAGTATTATGTACCTTTTCAAAACAGATTGCCTTTTTTCTTTTTTCTTTTCTTTTTTTTTTTTTTTTTTTTGTGGTACTGGGGTTCCTGGAAGCCCTTCTACCTCCGGGCTACACTTCCAGATCTATTTCTTATACTTGTTTATTTGGAAACAGGGTCTCCTAAGCCAGTGCGCAAGGCTGGCTTCGAACCTGCATGATCCTCCTGTCTCCGCCTCCCAAGCACGGGGATTACAAGCGTGCGCCACCACGCCCGGCCAGATTGCCTTTTTTTGTGTGATACTAGGGATGGAACCTGGTTGCATTCTATCTCTGAGCAACATTCCCATCCCTATTTATGATTCCTTATTTTTTTTTTAAACGGTCTCATTGAGTTGCAAAGGGCCTCACAAGTGGCCAAGGCTGGCTTCGAACCTGTGCGATCCTGTCTAAGCCCCCAAATGCTGGGATTACAAGCGTGCGCCACCACACCCGGCTCAGATTACCTTTTCAAACACAGGACATGTTAAAACAGTTAACATTTTTAAAAATATATGCTTTTGTGCATATTCATTTAATGCAGATTACCCTCTTACATAATTTGAAAAGCTAGGATTATACAGGTAATTAATGTATGATATAAAAAGCTTTACCAATAACTACTTTTCTAACTTTATCAAACTGTAGATTATACCAAGTAGAGGCATATATGATTTCACGATGCATGAAAATAGGGTATTGGGAATTGAACCCGGGCATTCTATGTCTGAGCTACACCCCCACCTGTTTTATTTTGAAACAGAGTCTCAACTGCTAACAAGGCTGGCCTTGAATCTTCAATCCTCCTGTATTATCCTCCAAATACTGAGGTTTACAGGCACTTGCCACCATATCCAACAAAGAATAACTTCTTGAATTATCAGAATAAAATTAAATACATAAAAGGCTGGAAGTGTAGCCTAGCACTAAGGTGTTCACCTAGCATATGTGAGGTCTTGGGTTTGTTGCCCAGTAGTGCAAAAACTAAAATTTAACAGGTGCAATGGAACACACCTATAGGAAGATATCAAGTTGAAGGCTACTTGGTAAGTACCTGTTTCAAAAGAAAAAAATAAAAAGGGCAGCCCAGTATTCTCAGGGTTGATTCCCAGTACCACAAATTAATTTTATATATACCAGAAATCACTTAACTAGAAACCCAAAATAATATCTTTTAAATTAGTCTGCTTCCTCCATTATACAATTTTATGCTTCTTTATCACATTAACAGAGCGAACTCTAGAATCTGTGCAGTTTTTTGCTTGTGGAATTTACAAAGCATTTCATGGATTTGCAGGAAAGGCAAACAAGTTTCGGAGAAAGGGTATGGGCAAGCTGGGCATGATGGTGCACGCTTGTAAACCCAGCATTCTGGAGGCTGAGACAGGAGGACTGTGGGGGGGGAAGAGACAGGGGGAGGGGGGAGAGAGAGAGAGAGAAGGAAGGAGGGGAGGGAAGGGGAGGGGGGAAAGGTATGGGCTACATCTTAGAAATCACAACTTTGATTTTTTAAATTCTCTGAGAATTTATTTCCTGTTCTTAACAAAAGGAGACAACCTTGGGCTGGGTGTGCATCCAGAAGTAGAACACTTCCCTAGTATGATGAGACCTGGGTTCAGGCCTCAATACCCAGGGGGAAAAAGGGAACAGCCTGAGGGAACACAAAATATGTGAAAAAAGCACCCAGGGCAGTGTCTGCCAAGCACACTCAATGGTGGTGGTACTGATGAGAACAAAAATGTTCTATAAATGCTTTCCTCGGTGAAGCACAGTTCGGAGTAACATGTTATTTACTCATCTAATCCTCAGAACAATTCTGTAAAATACTGTTACTAACCATGCTAGAACTTTTTTTTTAATGGGGTGGAAGAGACACAGAAAAACTGAAACCCTTTATTCTCTTGGTGATGGTCATACATTCCCCAGATCCTGGTGGCATTAAATGATTAACCATACCAGGAGGCCAAGAGCAGAAACAGAAAAGGAAGTGGCAAAGCTAGAGCCACACTTAGCAATTACTTTCAGATGTACAGTCATTTAAAATTTGGTAGGACTAAGCTGTGTCTTTCAGAAGATCCCCTAATAGCTGAGCTCTTTTATATATGTATATTTTTATTGGTATGTTTTAATTACACATCTCAGTGATACTCAAAGTGATACATAAAGCTGAGCATGGTGACACACTCTTGTAATCCCAGCGCTTGGGAGGCTGAGACAGGAGGATCGCACAGATTCAAAGCCAGCCTCAGCTACTGAGTGATGCTCTCAGAAACTTAGTAAGACCTTGTTTCTAAATAAAGTATAAAATAGGTCTGGGAATGTAGTTCAGAGGTAGAAATCCTCTGGATTCCACCCCCAGTACCACCCCCCCCAAAAAAAGTGGTATATAAATACAGGCACACAACACTTGGTGCTAAATATACTTTTTCTTTTTTTTCTGATACTACGGATTGAACCTAGTGACGTTCTACCTCCAAACTACACCCCTAGCCCTTTTTTAGTTTTCTGTTTTGATATGGTCTATGTTGCTGTGTCACCACTTGCTAAGGCTGGCCTTGAACCTACAATCCCCCAGTCTCAGCCTACCAACTACTGAGATTACAGGCCTATGCCACCATGTCTACGATAACATAGTCTTATGCAAATTCTTATATCCAAGATTTCTATCTAATTGTAACTTTAAAAACTATTATTTCAGCTGGGTGTGGTGGCGCACACTTGTAATCCCAGCATAAGGGAGGCTGAGACCGGAGGATCGTGGTTCACGGACAGCCTCCGCTACTTAGTGAGGCCCTCTGTAACTCAGTGAGACCCAGTTTCAAAATAAAGAATAAAAAATAGGGCAGGGGGTGTAGCTCGGAAGTCGAATGCCCCTGGGTTCCATCCCCAGACCCGCAAAAAAAAAAAAAAAAAAAAAAAAAAACATTATTTCACTGATAACAAAGAGCCAGAAATAAGATGCTTACATATGGCCAAAATATGAGGAGTCTGTACTAGAACCAAGCTCTTGTGAATCTTATCTCTTCTCCACAGAATAATCAAGTTTCAGGTCAGGGTGTAGCTCAGCATCACTGTCTGCCTAGCACGTACAATATCCTATGTTATATTCCCAGCACCACAAAAAATAATAGTCATAATAAAGTTTCACAGGGTTACTAAACTCCAATCCTGATCTTTCTCCATCCTCTCAATTTTTCCACCCAGGGTCTTTATCTCCCTCTTAAAGTCATCAACACAACCCACCTCCTTCAGCACTTTCCCACTTGTTCCTTACTCAGACTGATCTCTCACACTGAGGTTATATTCAGGCTCTACCTGAGATTAATACCTTTCCCTGGAGTTATGAAAAATGCTACCACACTTTTGGAAAAATTCAAGTTTTGAGATGAGGAATTTCAGAAAATAGTGCAAAGAATGCTATTATAACTCAGTGTTGAAGATTATCAGAGGATGAACGGTATTTTCAGAACTCTAGCTCTGGAGCCCAATGGGTCTGAGTCCTGACCACATTCTTATTGGACACAATGGTCAAACTGCTCTGTAATAGTTTTTATTCACCTGTTAAAACAGTAGCCCAACTCAAAAGGACTTTATTAAGCATTAAAAAACGAATACACATAAAGCATTGAGAATAGCACCTACCATAACATATAATGCTCAATAAATGCTACCTATTAATTATTACAAAGTATTAACATTTAATCAATATGGGCAAAATTTCTATGCTAAGAACCTAAGAGAATGTCCAGTTTTAAGCCTCGTTTCTTCCCAATTGTATTTCTGCTTATATTCCAATTATCAACACTAGATGTCTCACAGGTCAAAGTTTCTTGAGGTAAAACACAAATTATTTTGTTTTATTTATGTGTGGTACTGAGGGTTGAACCCAGGAGCATTATATCTACCTTTAAGCTACACTCCCAACCCTATTTTAATTTTTATTTTGAAAGAGTCTAAGTTACAGAGTGCCTCATTAAATTGTTGACACTACCTGGGAACCTACAATATTCCTACTTCAGTCTCACAAGTATGTGAGGGCACACAAACCCAGTAACTTGGGAAGCTGAGACAGGAGGGTCGCAGGTTTGCAGCCAGCTTCAGCAAATTAAGTGAAGCACTGCACAACTTATGAGATCCTGTTTCAAAATAAAAGGTAAAAGCCAGGTGTTATGGCGCATGTTTGTAATCCCAATTCTTGAGAGGCTGAGACAGGAAGGTCACAGGTTCATGGCCAGCCTCATCAACTTAGTGAGGCCCTCCACAAGTCAGACCCTATTTCAAAATTTAAAAAAATAAAGTAAGAGCCAGGCATGGTGACACACACCTGTAATCCCCGCGCTTGAGAGGCTGAGACAGGAGGATCATGCAGGTTCGAAGCCAGCCTCAGCTACTTAGTGAGGCTTTCAGCAACTTAGTGAGACCCTGTTTCCAAATAAAATATAAAAAAGGTCTGGGAGGATAGCCCGGAGGTAGAAAGCCTCCGGGTTCCACCCCTAGTACCACCAAAAAAAAAAGAATAAATAAAAATAAAAATAAAATAAAATAGGCCTGGGGACTTAGCTCAGAAGTAGGATGCCACTGGGTTCAATCTCCAGTGCTACAAAAAATAAGTAAATAAAAGTAAGACTATAGCTTAGCTCAGAATAGCAATATATGAAACATTGCTACTGCTAGGTATGGTGGCACATGCCTTTAATCCCAGCTACTTGGAAGCAGGACTTGCAAGGTTGAGGCCAGCCTCAGCAACTTAGCCAGACTATCTCAAATTTAGCAAGATTATCTCAAAATAAATAAAGCTATTTGGGATGTAGCTCAGTGGTGAAGTGTCCCTGGATTCAATTTGCAGTATCACACTAAAAAAACAATAAAATGATATTATTGCTACTTTTAAAAAGCTAAATTCTTAGCTGGGTGTGGTAGTACACACTTGTGATCTCAGCGCTTGGGAGGCTGAAACAGGAAGATCTCACAGGTTCGAAGCCAGCCTCAGCTAATTAGTGAGGCTCTCAGCAACTTAGTGAGACCCTGTTTCCAAATAAATTATAAAATAGGGCTGGGATATAGCCTGGAGGGAGAAAAGCCCCTGGGTTCCACCCCCCAGTACCACCAAAATATAAATAAATAAATAAATAAATAAATAAATAAATAAATAAATAAGCTAAATTCTTAAAAGTAATATAAGCTTGTTAATGAAACTACTGCCTAAAAGCCAACCTAAAATAACTGTCTCAATTTAAGGTAAATGCTATGATACTAGATATGAAAGAATGCCAAGTTCTGGCCGAATTATATCTTTGTAAATTGCTAAAAGCAGTAGTAAGCAATACAAACAAGCTGCCCACTTGTTCAGCTCTCATTTCTTCATTTCTCAACCTTTCATACTTGGTCTACTTCTCTGGCATTTTTACTGTTACTCATCACTCCACCTCTGAAATACAAGTTTTTTAACCCCCTTTTCTCTTCCAACTAGTAGTTTTTCCCTTGATTTCTCCTAGCATTTCCAATTCGATTTGTCCAGAACAGAATTTAAACTTCCTTTGCAAAGGGGCATCTTCCATCTAGATTCTGTCTTCTCATTACCAACAGTCAAGTAGATGTCAATGTCCCCATAAATGCTTTCTTACCTTTTCTCAAATGTAACCCCTTAAACAGTATCTCTTAAATCTCTCTGATCTAAGAACCACGATTTTTCTAACCTCAATTTAAAAACTGTGAGGTATATTACAATCTGCTTTTTCCTAAAATTCTCAAACTCTGTGTGTGTGTGGGGGGGGGGGTGTACTAGGAATGGAATCCAGGGGCATTCTTACCTACGAGCTTACGAGCTACACCCCCAGCCCTAGTTTTTATTATCTATTTTGAAACAGGGAGTAAGCAATACAAACACTAAGTTGTCTCACTAAGTTGCGGAGGGCCCTCACTAAATAGCTGAGACTGGTCATGAACCTGTGATCCTTCCATCTCAGCCTCCAAAGTACTAGGATTACAAGCATGTGCCACCATGCCTGGCTTAAAATTCCCCACTTATACCAGCCATCCAGTGTACTTAAGTTCTCTATACCATGCTTCTTCTCCCCTTCTACTGTCTGTAGAATACCCAAACTGCCCATCTTTTAAGCTCAAGATTCAAGCCAAGTTCCTCAAATTATCTAATTGCTCTTCTTCACAAAAATCCATCGCTTCCTCTTCTGTGAAAAAGCCACTATACACATTAAATTTCTCTATTACTAGCCTGTAAACCAAAATTTGGGATTATATCATATTTATCTTCCAATTCTAGAACCTAGCATAAAAAGTGATCTGTTAATACAATTTAAATTCTTAAAAAAGTAGATGGGGCTTTTAAATGTCTCTAACTCAAAAGCCTTTTACTTTCTAGATTGTAAACTCAAAAGCACCTTAGTCTGTTTCTCATGAGGAAGGCATAAACTGAGCAAACAAATTTATGTAACTTTTTCCTATTAACATAGAAAAATCAGAGGAAAATGGAAGTAAATTGCACTTAAGTAAATTCTTCATTTGCCAAACAAAATACTCACTCCAGAATAGATTTCTCCTCTAAGAAAGCCCTGTCATGAACATTCAGGCTTACTCAAACATATTCATAAAATGCCAAATAAAAGACAAACTCTTCCTAATACTCCTCCTATTTTCTTCCTTGTTACCAACAAAAGTGGTATTTTCAAAAGTGGCTTATTAACATGACTTCCCTAAAAAAAACTATGATATAACAAGAATATTTCTAGGTAATAGTTTTGGTAGTATAAGTAGGCCTCTGTAACATAGCAGATACTTTTCTTCATGTCAGAACTAAGAAAATTATCACCCTCACCCAGAGATCCTTTAGGACATACCACCTCTAGCTTTATCCTAGGAAAACAACTTCATCTACCTCACAGGGAAACATCAAATTAGTGTACAAAACAGCTTTTCCAAAATGTAGTTTACGTGTTAGTACTGGGGATTGAACCCAGGGACACTCTACATCTGAGCTACACCCCTCAGCCTTTTAGTTTGAAATAGGGTCTTGCTAAGTTGTTCTAAGTGTGATTAAGTTGCTGGGGCTGGTCTAAAACCTGTGATCCTTTTATCTCAGTTCCCCAAATCTTGATATTACAGATGTGAGCCATCATACTTGGCTCAAACTGCAATTTTTCCATCTTTCTTTTATGATAGCCTCTCTGAGACTCTCAATTAAAAGTTCTATTTTAAAATTCCTTTCCTCGTTCTTTAAAAAAAAAAAAAAGACCTGGGATGATGGCAGGTACAACTTAAAAAGTTCCTACAATTATTACTGTCTTATAGACAGACATGAACTGTATACTTAGCTCAACAACATTATCAGTTCTTTTCCAGTTATAGCTATCAAATCAGGTATTAAAATTTTTAGTTGACCCAATCAACCTATATGTGATGTCAAGACAGCAAACAAGACTACTGGGACCCACATTTTCAAAACTTCAAGTCATCTGAGTAGTCAATTTTTTTAAGTTTCCCATGTTATTTATGGTGAGGCTTTTCATATTAGTGGAATCTATACTCAAATATATATTTACCTAGTATGTTTTGAAAATTAATGCAAACCAAATAAAAAGATTTCTAACACCCACCAAGAAGTACTTCTTGCTCTTTGGGGTATATTCTGGATCCCATTCCTCTTCCTTCGGTCTCTTTTGAAAAGTAGTATTTGAGTTGTTTGGACCAGTATTTGTCCCAGCAAAAACTCCTCTGGCTCTTCCTCTGCCTCTAATTCGAAACTGATTAACATTAACAAAACTGTTTAGTAATGCAATCGCAGGTATTCAGTTACATGCAAACTCTAATTTTACTTCAATGGCAACAACAAAAAAATGTTTCCTATATAAATATCACTTTCGGAGCCACTGAGCATGAAAAGGCTGGCAATCGTACACCATAAGCAAAAAAAAAAAAAAAAAAATCCTGCCTACTGGAAGTTGAGCAGGTCAAGAAAAAAAAAAAGAGTATCAACCTAAATGTCTGAAGAATGCACTTTCAAACTGTTTTAACATACACAAGTTTTCCCTTTACTAGTCAAAGAGTTTCCTAATTCTTTTGAATTAGAACCCCAAGTGTTGCAACCACATCTATTACCATATAAGAAAAGCTCTTCTTTCCCAAATGATTTCATTAATGAACCCTACAAATATGCAACTAGATATGACTCAAGGTAAGAATCTGAATCTAAAAATTAAAGGTGGACTACCACAATTTTACAACATGAGGGTAATAAGCAAGCTATGTAAAATAAAAAGATAATTTGTATGGTTTCTTTGATTGATACACATATAAGGACTTGAAAATAAGCAAAAATGAAAATGACAAAGAATGAACATAGATTTTTAATATTTTAATATAGCTTAAAATAAGTGATTAAATATGTCAAAAAATAACTTTCCTTGACTCTTGAGTCTAAGAACTATGGATATGTAAGTGAACTGAAAAGTGTGTGAGTGTGTGAGTGTGAGTGTGTGTGTGTGTGTGTGTGTGTGTGTACGCGTAAAATCTCAAAATGGCATTTAATACTTCAAATACCATTTCATTTCTCAAGACTGACTTTAGGAATAAGGACTTACGTAACAGTGCCTCTAGATTATACTTTCCATACTACAGTGCTCTACAGTAAGACCCTACCAAATGACCAAAGTCAATTTCATTACTTACAAAGGTTCCTCGTGGCCGGCTAACTCCTGCAAAGCCTGAATATTCTTTCATTTCATGGTGGGTTTTAAATTCGTCTTCTCTTTCCTTCTTACTTTCCTTTTCTTCTCGAGAACTGGGAGAAGAAGGTGATGCTGAAGAAGACGAAGATCGAGAATGATCTTGCTCCCTACTTTTATGTTTACTGCAAGATAAAGAAAACAAAAAGGGTCTATTTTTAAAATGTTAATAAAGAATCCTGTTGAATCTTATAATAAGAGGAATATTTTAAGTAAAAAAACTATTGCTACTAAAATTATTATATAAGTAAAATAACTGGGTGTTAAACTTTGACACAGTCTGTTTTCATTCTTGTTCAATGTTTTATTTACATCACTAATAAAAACATGCTTTGGCCTGCCAGTCATAAACTAGTAATCTGTAAACTTCAAGAATGAGGTTCAGTTTTTCAATACTTTTAAGTTAACTTATAAAATATTTTATTTTTATTTAATGAAAGGAAAAGAAGAGTAGGAAAAGGATGATTTTAAGGCCAAGTTTCAAAATGACTGCAGTCTATACACACTGGGTGAGAACAGTTCATACAATTTGGGCCATAACACCATTATAGAAATAAAAAGCGTAGGACATTACAAATACCAATCATAACCGCAAAAACACAAATAAAATTCACCATTTACCTAATAAAACAGCAAGAAAAATGATTATCTATAATATCTTATTATTTATTCGACTCTATGACGATCAAATATACGGCTCAAATACAGCACCCCGAAAAAGGTCATACCTGCAGTAACTCTTACCACTGCTAATAGTATCCATGGAAATATTATTTTGAAATACCAATACACATTGCTATTCCTAGTCCTTCCCCCCATCTCTCCCATGTTAAACCACTAGTTATCAGTTTAAAATTCTTGTACTCTGGGTGTTATGAGTTGAAAAAGTGCGGAATCAAGCATAACGAACCAAAGTTCTTACACAAACTGTTTCTAGAAATGCACTGCATTGAAGTCCAACCTCCTGATGTAGCCTGGATAATAGGACACATTAATTTGTCATTTTTTTTTTCAGTGTTAGCTTGCTATTCCAAAGTTTTTGTCCTCATCCACCATAAGCCGAGTAAAAGACAAATACATTTTTGCTGTAAAACAAATAATTTTAATTGTTTAAATTTAAACATTCGATTACACAGTCAAAATTGAAAGCAATTAAGCTGACAATTATTAAAGGCTAATTAGAAGCTAAACCTAACTCAGACAATGTTAACAATTACCTGTCTTCTCTGTAAGATTTGTATTCCTTGTAATCTTTTGGAGTTTTTTCCTGCTTTCTTGATCCACTGGATTCCCTGGAGCCCTTGGAATCCCCCCGTTCTTTACTTCTTTCTTTTCTACGTCGATCAATGTCATGCCGAAGATCAGCAGAATCACACCGTAATTTTTTATCTCCCTATAAAAAAACAGATAAAAATAAAAGATTTTAGGAAATAGAAAAAATTACATACAGTTAAGATTCCTGCCAGTTTCTAAACTGGCATTATAGAATCAGAAAGATCATGTAAGACACTACTATCATCCTTAGTTTTAATTTTGAAAAGTACCTCTTTTTAAACTATTTATGTACAAATGTGCAGTGGAATTGTAAGTTACTAAAAACTATCTTGAATATTTTATAGGATTTTATTTAAGGCAATTCCTAATAAGTTTCTGTACAGTAAAACTGATACATTTTTCCACTTAATATATCATCATTATCCCTCATCCTTCCAAATGCCTTTAAAAATACAGTTTAATAACAATAAAAGCAATAATGTAGAGTTGTGATGCAGCATTCTGCCTATAAAGTTGAGGGATCCTAAAGTAATGGTTCTCATTAACTATAAACCTCATTATCATCAAGGTCTTCCCAAAAAAGTTGACAAACCCAATAAAATACACTTCAAAAGTAAGAATTCTGTGATTTCCATAACATGCACGTGGAATATGATTATGAAACCAATTGAAATTGAACAAGGGTTGAAACAAAGCCAGAAAGATATTATTCGAAATCCTGTACTCAGTATCTTGGGCCATATATTGCCCTTTCTCAATTCAGGTATTGCAACGGACATTAGCTTAACTGGGTCACAATTCACCTCCTTCTTGTTCCATTGCTTTTTTCAAATACTATATAATTTAGGAAGATGGAAAGAGGCATCTAGGAATGAAGAGAAATTACACATCAGTAAGATGCTAAGCAATGTGGACATCCTCGCTAGTATTCAACAATAAGAAATGTATTTATTCTGGGAAGACTAGCTACAATATTCATAAGCATATGTAAAACATTTATCTACAAATGATAACTACTCACCTATTTGTTCCTAGTGTAACAAAGCAAAAATATCTATTCAAGAACAAAAAAAAAACTTCCTATTCACCTAGGTTTACCAAGTCCACAAATAATAAGATAAATTACTTTATAAATTGCTAACTATATATCGTAATTGCATATTAATGTTTATTCATTCAAATAGGAAGATGAAGGATAAAAACCAATGGCATATCCTCTTGTACATCCATTAGTTATCACTACTCTCTCTCCCAAATCAAAATCTGGTCTGAGTAATAAGAGAAAATACTCACTAGCAGAGCACCAGGATAGACTCAATTTTTAGGAAAACACAATCAACTAACATTAATACCAAAGGTGATGAAGTTAAGAGTACACACACATACATACACACACCCCACCCCAGTATTCACTTCTGAAAGTCTGCTGCTCCATCATCTGTATATCCCATGCAAAAAAATCTCTTTGTAAGCTCTAGATTCACATCCAGTAAGTCAATAGCATACAAAAATTTGTATACAACCACTGTCTACTACAGCTTTAGTAATAATACTGTCAGTGTTTCAAAAGAGCCCATTTATTCCACAACTCTGCAAAACAAATGTATTCTCACTTTTTAAATTAAGGTAATCAAGGTCCAAGAAGGTTAACTTTTCCAAATATAATATAGATAATACTTACTGGTGCTGAAAATAGAATCAAGCAGTATTTCCAAATGCAACATACAATTGCTCACTTTCTATCTTTTCCATACATTTCTACTACTAGACACTGTATGTCATCATATAGGCTGGTATGGAATGTATCAGTCTTCTTAACCACTAAATTCCATCCTAAGCCCTTCACTCTTCAAGATCAATCCTTCACAGGCTCTTTTCCAAATCAAAAATAACCCAATAATGACAAAAAGTTATCTGTTAAACAGTTCACTTATAAATCATTTTTGGAATGTTTATTTCTTAATGCACATCAAAAATGCATTCCAATAGTGTGGGGATTAACTCGTTATCTGTTGAAGAACCTAGAGGTATTTATTTATTCATTTATTTTTTGTAGTATTGAGAATTAAACCTATCTTCGAGCTATAGCCCCAGACCAATTTTCTTACTTGGAAACAGGGTCTCACTAGCTTGACCAGAGTCTCACTACTTGCTGAGGCTGTCCTCAAACCTGTGAGCCTCCTGTCTCAGCCTCTCAAGTACTAGGATTACATGTGTGTGCCACCATGCCCAGATTAAAATTATCTTAAGCACACACAAATTCTTACTACTCTACCATAACTCAAAACTATAGGAATATAATTTCTACCCTTGCGCTTTTAGCATCTTCCTTTGTCTACCCAGTTTCCTTTCATTTAGCACTTTTCAAGTACTCTTGGTTTTACTTAACATATTTTAGTGTCAATTTCTTCTAGACAGAAACACTATCTATACATTACCATAATGTATTTACAAGGTAAAAACAGAAGACATCAAAAACGTTTTACCTTAAGATAACTATATTTAATACAGTATCAATAAGCTGAACTTAAAATGAAAACGTGCAAACACATACCTTCTGATTTTCTTCTTTAAAAACTCTCTCTTCCCCTGCTAAACGGGTGTGCTTCCTCAGGGCACTCGGAGAGATGTCGATTCTCCTAATTTAAATAAAATCCATTTATAGCTTTATTACTAACTTCATAATACAAAAAAATACACAGTACTACCCATTTTTGTGAGACTAAACAACTACTTCTCTCCCCATCAATTCACAGTAAGTCTGTATTAATTCAATTCCTTATAGATGATTAACTAATAAAAACAAGTAGGGCATGGTGATACACACCTGTGATCCCAGCACTTGGGGGACTGACACAGAAGGATCACAGGTTAAAGCCCAGTCTTGGCAACTTACCAAGACTCTCAGCAACCTAGTGAGACCCTGCTTCCAAAAAAGTAAAAATTAAAATTAAAAAAGGGCGCCGGGCGTGGTGGCGCACGCTTGTAATCCCCGCGCTTGGGAGGCGGAGACAGGAGGATCACGCAGGTTCGAAGCCAGCCGCGCACGCTGGCTTAAGAGACCCTGTTTCCAAATAAAAAAGTATAAAAAACAGGTCTGGGAGTGTAGCCCGGAGGTAGAAGGGCTTCCAGGAACCCCAGTACCACCAAAAAAAGAAAAAAGAAAGAAAGGAAGAAAGAAAATTAAAAAAGGGCTGCTGTGGGGTGAGAGCATTCGAATAGAATATCCCTGGGTTCAATCTCCAATACCACACACATTAAAAATGAATTAAAATGCTTCAGTTAGACTTTGTTTGCCATTAAGAATTAAACACAGGGGCATTCTACCTCAGAGCTACACCTCCAGCCCTTTTTTTTTATTTAAAACTGTTTTCCTAAGTTCCTGAGGCTGGACTCAAACCTGCAATCCTCCTGTCACAACTTCTCAAGCTTGGATTAAAAGACAGTAGTCACCACACCCAGCAAGTAGACTTTTATATGTAAATGAAGCCTGATCTTTTTAAATACCAAATATATTTTAATCATAAAAAGAGAAAAACAATGCCAAGTGTGGTGGCATATGCCTGTAATCCCAGTACTTGGAAGGCTGAGACAATCAATCACAGGTGTGAGGCCAACTTCAGCAATTTAGCAAGACCTTGTTTCAAAATAAAAATAAGACTGGGCTGGGCGTGGTGGCGCATGCTTGTAATTCCCGCGCTTGGGAGGCAGAGACAGGAGGATCGCGCAGGTTAGAAGCCAGTCGAGCCGCACTGCCTTAGGAGACCCTGTTTCCAAATAAAAAAAATGTAAAATTAGGTCTGGGAGTGTAGCCCAGAGGTAGAAGGGCTTCCAGGAACCCCAGTACCACCAAATAATAAATGAATGAATGAATGAATGAATGAATGAATGAATGAATGAATGAATGAACGAACGAAAACAAGACTAGAAGTATAGCACAGAGGTAGAATGCCTCTGGGTTCAGCCTCCAGTATTGGGGGTGGGGGAACATGACAGAAAAAAGTTTTGATTGAATACTAATTACAGTCATGCATTTGCAACACATCAATTTTCTCAGTGAACACACAAGAAAATAATTACTTGCTTCTAAAGAATCTTCATGTTTTTAAACAATCGATGCAGGTTTGGTTTTATTCTGTACTTTCCTTATTAAGCCAATTATCAGGTAGGAAGGTACTTCTTGATCATGCACAACCAAAAGCATAACAACTAAGTACTAAGCACTGAATTAGATGTTTCATTACCAGTATCTGTTACCATCCTAAAAAGCAAACATTTAACTTTATTTTGTAAGTGAAAAAAGTGATGTCCAGAGATTAAATAACGTGTTCCTTACAATTCAATAAAGTGACAAAGCCAGGATTGCAACACAATTGTCTGATTTCAACATTCATGCTCTTTTTATGGACAGGTTCTAACTCTTACCAAATATTTTTACTTAACAAATTTACTCACAGTTCAAGGATTACTCTAGGCATCCACTTACATGTTTATTCCTCCCCTAAAAGATTTGCTATTTAAATTTTACACTGTGGAGTGATTATGAATTACTATGTTAAGTTATATCAATGTAAACAAAGAAAAATGAAAATCAAGAAAAACTAAATGTTTAAGACTTGGAATTAAATTTATTCCAAGTATAAACAAGGAAGAAAACCAAAGTTTACTTGTGTCACAGTAGTAGAAAATCTCCCATATAATACTGTTTGAACATTATCTTCCTATCAAAACTAATTTTTACATGCAAATTGAGTACTATACCTACCTATGTATCTCAGGGCTCTTTTGCCGAGTACTATGTTCTTCAGTGGCTTTCTGATATGAAGTGAACCGCTCATTTAGGGTCACTGGCGCAGATTTGAAGTATTGCTCTGTTGATTTAGAAGAAAATACTGCCGAATTAGGAACTGTTAAAAGGGGATTCTCATTTGTAACAGAAGGGTATGGAGTGGGTTTAAAGAAAAAAAAAAGTATTCAAGAAACCTACCAGAAGAGAATTAAGAGTTATAAAGAACTCCTAACCCTTTCATTTTTAACTTCTTGTACCTCAACAGGTAAGTGACTGCACAGTTCCTCACATGTACCCTGGTCAATACTACATATAACTCAAGAGCAATTAAAAGTCTAAAGTCCAATTTTATTCTAACATACTACTTCCTCACACAAAACAAAAAGAAACAATTCATGGATAGTCATAATTATACCTTGCCGATTCATGAATCAATGAAGCTACTCTAAGTTACCATTTGCAAAAAAAAAATAAAATAAAAAAATAAACTAAAAAATAATTCCATCAGGAACTATGTTGATATATCAATAGAAATGGCTTTAAGAAAAAAAAAGCTGAACACTGCCATTGAGTTGAAAAATATTTTTATGTTCAGTATTTTCCCCCAAAATCTGGCATCTTGGCAAACTTGACAGCATGTTTGATCATCATTTTTTTCTTTAAACAATTTTAAAATTAGTAATATCAATACTGATTAGATTTTAAACCAGTTCAAGATACGCTGTAAATGTAAACTAGAAGGACGTATAAAGTCATGAGCTATGAAATGTTACATTATGAAGCAAGCTATCTGCTTAACAGATCAACATATATCTGTATCAACTTACCGCCCAATATCCAGCACATGTCTCATAACCAATCATTAAAACGTGAAATGGCCACTACAAGGGTAGTGCCTCAATCATAATTCCATGAAACCCAGGAATTTGAGCTAGCAACTCAGTTTTTATGCCATTTTGCCAGGAAGACAGAAGATTCAACTTTGCCTGTATCTTTCAACAGCTATTTTACTTTGAAACATGGATTTTGCCATTTCAAAACATATTCCAGGACCTAGTTACAATGAAAAAGAAAACATCACTGGGCATTTTCAGCTCTCTATATAGTAAGAGCTGTTCAGATCGGTTGCACAATACCAATTATGAAACATAACTACAATTCTTTAAAAAGGAAAAAGAAAAGAAAAAAGGAAAAAAAAATTATCAAAATCTGATCTCAAAATTCAGCAGTAAGTTGTAAAATGGGGAGAGAGGTCAAAAAAAGGTGAAAAAAAGTTAATGTATAATATTTTATGTACCACAATATGGCCATAAACTGGTTCACAACCTTACTTTTAGCAAAATAGCAACTGTCTTTTATTACCATGTTTGAGTAATTAATGTTTAATTACCTCCAAAAAGGAATCCATTAATTATTCACTATTCTCAAATATCATGTGCTATCAAGTGCATAAGGAATTGGTAGTGAAAAGTTTAAGCTATTATGAGTTGTTCTATGACAAACTTTAAAAATAAAAAATAAAAATAAAAACATCCATGGAGGTTCCTGGGAAAGAACCAACTAAATACAAAAACAAAAAAATGAAACAGAGACCTAATTGCCCAAAGTCATACCCTAAAAACCTTTGAAAGTTACTAGTAACTTTGAAACTAGAATTACATACTAATGAAAACAAAATAATTTAGCTGAAATGAGCACCCTCATCTTTAGGATGTAAAGAAATGTCCTATTATCCTACTTACTCACTGTAATATGCTTTTAAATTTCTTGCGTGTTTTCTCCCTTTAAGAATGCTGATAATTTTTTAAATTATAAACCAGAAGAAAAGTATTAGAACAACTTAAGCAAGACAAAAAGACAGGAAGTTAGTTATTTTCCCACTGGTTTCAGTTTAAAAAGAAAAAAAAGAACAGGAATTCTTAGTAAGTAATAACAATACTGCCGCCTTACTGTTATAAATCTATGCCAACAGTACATTATCACGTGTACAATGAAAGGTAGTTTTTAGGCATTCTGCACTTTACACTCTGACAAATTTTAAGGGTCTCATGCTTTACTGAATGAGCTAGCCAGGCACTGACACATTTTAAAAGACAGTTGGCATTAAACAAATCTATGGCATATTTTAACATGACACACACTTTTAGGATGTTTTAATTCCATTATTTTGGTCACTTCGTATTAAATATCTTCATAAATTCCAATGCTAGCAAGATTGCTTTCTCTTCCATGAAACTATTTTTCCAAATTTTTAGTAGTATTTATGCATACCTGCTAGCCCTGGGGCACATTAACTATTAAGCAAAACTAACACTTTTTGCTCACATTCAAGAGAAGCTTAACTCACAACACTAGTTGTAAACAAACTAGGCATACCTTTAACATGATGAACCAAGGACACAATGTGTTGTATAAATGACTCTGAAGTACTTTTGCTGGCCTGAGGCAACTTAATGTGGTCAAAGATGGATCGGAATTCTTGCTCCTTCTTGACAGAATGGACAAGTGTGCTAGCAAGCAGCCTGTCTTTAGTCAAGGAAGCAGGTCTGGAACATATAAATAACACACACAAACAAAATATACCATTGGTTTGAATGTGAAATAGTTATGCTCAGAAAATAAGATGATTAACAACTCACTGATTACTTACTGGCACCAATGTGGAATTACCTGTTTGAATCATCAAGAGGAACAGGTGCCATTTTGAGTTTGACTTCTGGGCGATGAGAATCACTGGCTATCATTTTGATCCTAAGCGGGCTCTCCTCTCTGAAGGTTGACTTTTCTCGTGTGTCCAGATTCTTGTGTAGAGGGGGACTGTAATCAAAGAGGTCTTTGAGCTTTTCAGACTTTACCTGCTCAGGTGATTGAGTTTCTTTCTTTACTGTTATTCTTTCAGAACTTTTGTCTTCTTCCTTGTGCTTATCTTTTGTAGCGCTAGGCCTTTCCACTACATATCCAGTCTCTTTAAGTTTATAATTTTTTTCTTCTCTAAATCCATCACTTTCTCTATTGCCTTTCAGTGAAACTTTGGACTTGTACTTGGATCCTTCCTCCTCAGTATTCCGATGAGACGAAGTAGCAAAATTTTTACCCTGATCTGCGAGGACTGACTTCCTGAACTGTCTATAATCCTCTGTCTCCTCTGTGTCATCCCCTTCTGAATCATTAAACTTTTGTTTTCCAGACTCTTTATCACTGAAGTAATCTAAAGCTTCCTGATCTTCCCATTCTCCCTCTGCCCTCACTTTCTCTGATCCTTTATCCTTTGGAGTCTCTTTATCCCTGGTATTGCTCCTATCAAGCAGGAATACTCTAGACTCTTCATCTGTGAACCTGTGAATAAGCAAAGAAGAGAATAGTAACTCTGGATTGCATTCCCTATAGATCACTTGCATACTTAAATGTGTTGCCTACTGAAAAGTTTTTATAGATTCTACTTTTAAGAATCATTAAGAACAAGATATAGTAACTTTTTAGACTCCCAGCAAGTTTAAAAAGTAAAGCCTTCCTCAAAAACCTATTTAATTATAGTCCACAATTTTGCACTAACAACAAATTGCTAGCGATCCTGTAATATACAATACTGCCAAAATTTAACTTTGAAGCTAAGAACCACTAATGGGCAATACACATATCTACTAGAATTCTACTTATACTCAAAATTTCACACTATTTCACCTACTTCTTATCAATATAAACAAGAGCTCATACATATGAACTTTAATGCCGGTGATGACATTACGTGTTTAACGCTCTATTCCATGGGTTCCCAAAGAGGGCCAAACTGCTGCCCCCCAGGGGGTAGGAGCACTGAACAAATATAGACACACACACAAAAATGCACAGTTGTCATTGCATCTTTCTGTTTATTTGCTTTATAAAGGTAGATTTCAGGAGGGCATTTAGTAATTATTTTTTCTGATAAAGCAACCGTAAGCCAAGTCTGGGAATCTTTGTTTTGAACCACAAAGTAGTTCACATATGAACTTTACTAAATGATCTGGGGCAATATTAAATATAAACTATTATTTAGTACAAATATTAATTCTAGGCTGTACCTTACTACTATCTAGCATGTATGTTCTATTTCCTTACTTTTAAGTCAATTATACTACATTAGCAACCATCTTCATTAAGACTGCTAAACTATTGCTTGAAATCAGAACTTAAATGTAACCGATTAAAATTTCATTCTAAGATGTGAGAGATGACACATTTTCTAAAGTCAGGCAGAATTTGCTAAATATTGACAAGTGAACTATTTATCATACCACACAAGATTATGCAATAAATGCATTACTTATGTAGATCACATCTTAATGGTGAATACAAACTTTCCGTATTTTAACATTAATTTCAAATTGCTACTGTTTTGTTGTTGTTTTTGTGGGTCTGGGGATGGAACCCAGGGGCATTTGACCTCCAAGCTACACCCCCTGCCCTATTTTTTATTCTTTATTTTGAAACCGGGTCTCACGGAGTTGCAGAGGGCCTCATTAAGTAGCTGAGGCTGTCCGTGAGCCGCAATCCTCCGGTCTCAGCCTCCCGAATGCTGGGATTACAAGCGTGCGCCACCACACCCGGCTAGTTACTGTTTTAAACATATCATGGGTTATGCTTTTTGCTCATCAATTTTTCATTGTTTCTATCACTAATTCTGCACTAAGTGAAAATGGGTAAAAATAAAATACAAACTTTTTATTAAAGAATACATCTTCCCAAAAATATGAGCAAAATTTGCATTATCTTCTAAAAATAGAAAGCCATGAGTAAAACAGCTTATTAAATACATATCATAATGCATTTTGTCTTATAATTCCAAGTGGAACTCAAAAACCTATTAATATTTTAATTAAAATACTTTAGTTACCTTTTTAAGAACTTTCCAGTCTTTGCAGGTTCTTGATCTCCTCCATCAGGATAAAACGAGGAACGCCCCCTAGACTCATCTCTTGGAGCATTCTGTGGTGTGATTGTCTTTGCAGGGCTTCGTCGTGAAGGAATATGATGAATTGGACTATTCTGAGAAGGACTGTATCGACTAGATCCATTTCCAACAGAACCAGACCCAGACCTTTCAGGACTATGCTGAATGGAATGTGAATGCTGAGAGGGGGTATTTTTTGCAGAGTGGACCGTACTAAGCATGGGGGCATCAGAGCACGATGAACTCTGACTAGGTGGTGTGGCAATAGGTGAAGGACTATGGGGTGATCTGGGACTATTGTCATAAGCTGAAAGGCCAGGCCAAATATCACCAGATGTGGCTGATTTATTAAACTCATCAATAGATTCAGCTGGATCATGTTCAAATGTATCTTTCGTTTCCTCTTGTGATTTACTTTTCAAAGGACTCTCTCCTTGGGGTTCCCCTTCAGCTTTTTTGGCTTGTTTTTCCTGAGACCCCCGTCTTTTAGAGACAGGAGATTTGCTATATGGGGATGAAGAACGCGACGATGATGATCTTGGAGACCTAGAAGATCTGTAAGACCGGCGAGATCTGCTTCGGGATCTTTGAGAAGAAACGGATCTTCTTTTTGGACTCCTGGACCGTGAACGACCTCGCCTAGGACTTCTAGAATGCCTTCTATTCCAGACAGGTCTATAGCCACCTCGATGATATCTACCACCTCCTCCTTGATAATACCCTCTACCCCTTCCTCTGTACCCATATGGTCGTCTCATTCCTCTATTATTTCTGTAATCTCGACGATAATCTCTGGAATAAATGCGATCTCTACTACGGGATCTTGAGTATGTCCTGGAACGAGACCTAGAACTAAAAAAGAAATAAATATCAATGCAGGAAAAAAGTTCTCCATTCTTTCATTCTAAATACTTCTACTGAATATAATTATCAAAGGTAAAACTTTCAAACCTAATTTGTTCAAATCTTCATTTCTCATAAGACTCACTTGGATAGTAAAACACCCAGTTTCAAAATTTTAAAAAATCTCTAAAAGGAGCCGAACGTGGTGGCACACTTATAATCTCAGCATTTGGAAAGCTAAGAGGAGGATGGATCGAAATTCTCCTACAGCTTCAGATACTTAGTGAGGCTCTCAGCAGCTTAAGAGATCCTGTTTCCAAATAAAATATAAAAAACAGGGCTGGGGTACGTGTAGCTCAGAGATAGAATGCCCCTGGGTTCCATCCCCAGTACCGCAAAAAAATATAAAAAAGAGAGAATAAAAAAGTCAACAGTCAACATATCCAAATATAGGATACATTTTTAAATTATAGTACATCTAGGCTGGCAATTAGCATAAAAGAAAATTTAATGGCATGGCATCATATGTTATAAATAGGTAAAAATTTACACAGAAATTATATATTAAAAAATAACATGGAGCCGGGCGTGGTGGCACACGCTTGTAATCCCAGCATTCGGGAGGCTGAGACTGGAAGATTTGCGGTTCACGAACAGCCTCAGCTACTTAGTGAGGCCCTCTACAACTCGAGACCCGGTTTCAAAATAAAGAGTAATAAAAAAAAAAATAGGGCAGGGGGTGTAGCTCGGAGGTTGAATGCCCCTGGGTTCCATCCCCAGATCCACAAAAATAAATAAATAAAAATAACATAGTACTTAGCAAAGTTAAGCCTAGAAAAAAATACAGAAAAATAATAAATTAGTATTAATTCTTAATGGGATTATGGTCACTTTTACTTTCAACAAGTGGTTTCAATGTTCATGCTATGTATTACTTATAAAACCAGTTAACCATTTCTAAACAATTAAAAAATTCATTTGTAAGCCAGGCATGGTGGCGCACACTAGTAATCCTAGTATTCAGGAGGCTGAGATCAGAGGATCACGATTAGCAGACAGCCTCAGCTACTTAGTGAGGCTCTCCAAAATGTAATGAGACCCTGTTTCAAAATAAATAATAAAAAATAGGGCAAGGAGTGTAGCTCAGAGGTCGAAAGCCCCTGGGTTCCATATATATGTATTTGTTAGAATTCAAACTGGCAAGCCGGGCATGGTGGCGCACGCTTGTAATCCCCACGCTTGGGAGGCTGAGACAGGAGGATCGCACGGGTTCAAAGCCAACCTCAGCTACTTAGTGAGGCTTTCAGCAACTTAGTGAGACCCTTGTTTCCAAATAAAATATAATAAAGGTCTGGAAGTATAGCCCGGAGGTAGAAAGCCTCTGGGTTCCACCCCCAGTACCACAATAATAATAATAATAATGAATTCAAATTGTCAAGTAGTGCATGCTGGTAATCCCAGTTTTGCAGGAGACTGAGGCAGAAGAACTGAAAGTTTGAGGCCAGGTTCAGCAATCTAGCAAGACCCTATCTCAAAGTAAAGACTAAAGGGGTAGGGATGTAGCTCGAAGTAGAATGCCACTGGGTTCAATCCCCAGTGCAAGAGGTAGAGAAAAAGAGTTCAAACAATACATCAGAAATAAAATACTATGAAACATAGGCTCTTTTGTTTACTGCCAAATAGTTCTTATATTATCCAATTCTTCTCTTTAACATTATAAAAAAATACCAAAAAATACAACCATACAATAAGTATCTGACCTAGAGTCAGACTACTAGATTGAAATCTAACCTCCACCATTTACTAGTTTGAATTTACACATCAGTGATTTTAGCACTATATATAGCAGGCACTCAAAAAATATTAGCTATATGGTTATTATTAAATAACTAAAAGCACATTAATTCACCTGTATCTCTTCTTTCTAGAGTGTGATCTTGACCTTGATCGAGAACTAGACTGTGATCTAGACTTTGATCTTGAAGAATGTGATCTAGAATTGGAACGACCCATTTCTTTTCTCCTAGTCAAATGAAAGAGTAAAAGTGTTAAATTACAATGAATTAAGTTTCACAGATATGTACTTATTTTCAGACACACCTTGAATTTTACAGACTGTCATTCTTCTCAAAACAAGCTAACTATCCTTGCCTAAAACTTTGTTTTCACCCAAATGTCAGGTAGTATATACTGAAGACAAAAAAACTTCTATGGAGTGCCCCACCTATGTGGCTCAATCCAAAAAGGAAGCAGCGGCAGAAGCCAGAAAGACCAATATCAGAATATAGCAACTTGTGAGATGTTACTCCATGCCCAATACAAATGCCTACCTTTCCTGCAAAAAAGACAAACAATATCAGACTATTATAGAGAAGAAACCTGAAACAAACACACAATGCTAAAGATAAATAAACCTCTCAGACTGTCATCATAGTATCTATTAACCTGAAATGAGCCTATTATCAATTATTCCATGTATACAATACTGGATAGTTTACTGGTAAAATAAAGGTCACTGAATGTCTGAAAAGCTGGAGCCAGGGTTCTGCTCACAGTAATCATGACTACAGAGTAAAAATGGTTTTATGTGACAGTGCCTAGTTCAGCCTGTAAACGTTACAAAGATAAAAAAAAAAACAAAAAAAAAAAGATAAAGGAATTGGAGATATTACTGCAAGAAAGAGATAAGGAACTACAAGATAACTTGGGCCCCAGTATTTTAGATTTCTAAACACTACATCTCATGTCATGGTACTCTCAGACTTCGTAAGGTACAGAAATCAGTATCTGGACTCATTTATAAAATAAAATCTTTTCACAGAATTTAAATACAAATAATTCTTTAACTCTTTAATTCTTTAAATGTCACATTTTCAACTTTTTGATAATTCTATAAGACTATACAATCTTTGCCTCCCACATTGTGCCATATACAACTGACCCTGTAACAACTCTGGGTTGGGGCAGGGACCTCATATAATCAAATATCTGATTATAACTTTTGGTTCCCCAAAACCTTTACTAATGACCAGAAGCCCTACTGATAACAAAAGTTAATTAACAAGTATGTTCTATGTATTATATACAATGAAAAGCACAATACAAAATTTATCTCACAAGGAAATGGTTAGCATCACACAACTGGCATTTTTGAAATGGATACACTTAAACACTTGAGCTCTCCCTCCACAACAGTAACAGAAGTATATACTACAGCCAATTTTATTCAGCTACAGAGCTTTACATTTCTCTCAATTGCAAGTGGAGCTATATACTGTGCTAAATATTGATACTTTAGTTTTTTTCAGGATGTGTATATTTTATGGTAGTAAATAATAAACTATTACCTAGATATATTTCATGCATTCAAGACATACTTTTTAACTTTTTCTATTATTTCTAGATTACATGGCTTGTCTGCAAGTTTATTCAAATTATCACGAACCTCCCCAAAACCATCCATGTAAAGTAGACCTATGAAGTTCAAACCTGTTGCTCAAGGTTCAACTGTATAACTATTTCCAAATCTCCACTAACTTAATACTCAGAACATATAGTCATTTCCATAAAAATCAACTTACTGAACTTCTAATATCCTGCAATTCTTATAAGTCATTATCTCCTATAATTTTGTGAAGGCACTTATTTTATCAACCTATCTTTTTGCTCAGTATTATTACAGTATCTCAAGATACTAAAAGTAGTTAAATTGTAGAATATGTAGCAACTTCCTCCTCAAAGAACAGAAATTAAAAACTCAAGCATTTCAAAACAAAACAATTATCCTCTGATAGACAATCACTTTATTCTCATGTTCTTCTTAAACCCAAGTAAACAAGAAATACATAAAAGACATTAAGTAAAAATATAGATTGTGTTCAAAAAGGTGGGATAATTCTACAACACAGAAGCAAATTTAGCATTAACACAGGGTGATCTGATATCCAGTCGAACACGAGACAAACTGGGTCTCAGAACTTATTTTAACAATCAGTATAAAAATCCCATTTATAGTCTCTAAAGTAAGGAATCTAAACCATCAAGAACTGTAACATTTTATTGCTATTTGATTTCAAAATACTGCCATTTTCATAATTTTACACCAGTGATTGAACATGGGAATTCTACCTCTGAAGGACACCCCTAGCCCTTTTTTTTATTTTGAAACAGTCTCACTAAATTGCTGAGAATCCTAGTTGTTGAGGCAGGCCTCAAACTTGCAAACCTCCTGTCTTAGCCTCCCAAGTACAAGGACTATAGGTGTGAGCAACCACATCTGGCTTCTTCTCAAACTTCTTTAAGAACATATTTGCAATTTACATTCATTCTGATTAGAATTGAAGAAAATAAGTTTTTCACTGATATAAAAAACACTTGAATTAGACAACAGCTAGAAATTAATAGGAAGATCCCAACAACTAAGCAAAATCCATTTTATTTTCACTGTATTAATAAAGGAACCACTTTGGATTTATTAAAAGCCATAGGTTCTGTACTGTGTACATAGTCTACATAATCATCTTGACACTTAAGATTCTTTGCTTTGTTCTGTTTCGTGGCAACTTCTGCCAAGTGATTTCAGATTTTTTTTTTTTTTTTTTTTTTGGTGGTACTGGGGTTCCTGGAAGCCATTCTACCTCTGGGCTACACTCCCAGACCTATTTTTATACTTTTTTTATTTGGAAACAGGGTCTTCTAAGCCAGCGCACACAGCTGGCCTCGAACCTGCGCGATCCTCCTGTCTCTGCCTCCCAAGCGCGGGGATTACAAGCATGCACCACCACGCCCGGCTTGTGATTTCAGAAATTTTATCAAGAGCTTGGTTGGTATAGAATAAATAAATGAAGACTAATGAAGTCCTGGTTAGGAAAATAAACTCTCGTATCAAGACAAAAGGCCAAAGCTGGAGGTGTAGCTCAGTGCTGTATAGTGTCTAGCATATGTGAGACCCTGAGTTGGAGACTCAGCACCAAGAGAAGAAAAATAAAAATACAGGTCATTTTATTCAGTTAGCTTTAATAACATTATATGAATAGTATCACACATAGTACTATTAACTAAGGGCCATTCATTAGACTGAAACTTGGTTAAAGCAAGAACAATGCCTTTGTCTTTTGTTCAATGATATACCCCAGTCCATAGTACAGCTTATGACTTAAGTACAAAAACTTTCCATAAATGACTGCTTAAAGAATGTACTGACCAAGACCTAGGTGGTTTTGGTTTTTTTAAAAGCAGTAAGCTTAAATTAGTGCAGCCACTATGGAGATCAGTGTGGAGATTCCTCTGGGAATGAATCCAACATCCAATCCAGTTATACTACTCCAAAGGGATTGAATTCAGATTATAGTGATACATGCATATCCAAGTTTATGCACAATTCACAATAGCCAAATTATGGAATTAGCCTAAGTATCCATCAACAAATGAATGATATACAAAATTATGACACATACACACAACTCAGCCATAAAGAACAAAAATGTCATTAGCAGGAAAATGGATGGAAATGGAGAATTATGTTCAGTGAGCTAAGCTAGTGACAGCAAGTGAAGAGTCTTATGTTTTCTCTCATATGCAGAAGCTAGGGAGTAACAGGGATACAAGAGGGATTTTATATAATGAAGGAAAAGCCCCAGTGTAGTGATGGAGGGTCTAGAGGAGAAGGAGGGGTAATAATGAAGGAAACCCCAGCCCCAAAAATTTGGATTGGTATGCTTTTTCCTCCTCTCCTATAAAAAACATACTTGGTTAAAAGAAGCTAAGAACATGACATCTGTATTTATACTACCTGGATTCAATCCAGGCTAAGATACTTCCTTAGTTGTGTGGCCTTGGGTAAATTCCTTAATCTGAATCATAGGTTTTATCAATTATAAGTAAATTACAGCCAGGCGTGGTGGCACACGCTTGTAATCCCCGCGCTTGGGAGGCTGAGACAGGAGAATCACGCAGGTTCAAAGCCAGCCTCAGCTACTTAGTGAGGCTCTTAGCAACTTAGTGAGACCCTGTTTTCAAATAAAATATAAAAAATGGGTCTGGGAGTATAGCCCGGAGGTAGAAAGCCTGTGGGTTCCACCCCCAGTACCACCAAAAAAAAAAAAAAAAATTACAGCATACACTTCATTTAATTGTAAAGGACAAAATACCTTTAACTCATGTAATACAATGCTTGGCATATAAAGAATTCATCTTAATTACCTTTAATACCAAAGTAGAGGGGGGAAAGTTAAGTTATGAAACTCCTCTTGTTTGCATTAGGGAAGATGAATTAAGTACTGGGGTCTTTTGTCTTGTTTTGCTTTTAAGTGGCATTACATGTTCTAAATCTTTTAGTAGAGGTTTGTGTAGAAGTGGAAGAAGCAGACACACAACCTAAAAGCAGGAGAGAAAGACCTAAAAGTAGGAGAGAGAAGAATCTTTTTCCTAAAACTAACTTAAAATCTGACTTCATACAAACCACTGAAACAAAAAAACTTCAGACCATATAGCTTTTACTAACTCCATCTAGATCATTTCAGCAGCCACATTATCTCAAATAAGTCAAAAATGAAAACTAGGAAATGAATGCTATTTACCTTGAGCTTTAACGCAGGATCAGTAAGTCTTCGAGATACTAAATTTCTTCCTGGAGAGAAGGTTCGGAGAGTCTAAACTCTAAATTCAAATTCCTAGTTTAAAAAAAAAAAAGAAAATGAGTATGACAAAATGAGTACCCACTATTTACAATACATACACTAGGCATGGTAATAAACTAATATAGACTTAGGGAAAGAGAAACTGATTTAGGAAGCAGTAAACTTTTTTTTTTTTTGGTGGTATTGGGGTTCCTGGAAGCCCTTCTACCTCCGGGCTACACTCCGAGACCTATTTTATATATTTGGAAACAGGGTCTCTTAAGCCAGCAAGGCTGGCTCTGAACCAGCGCGATCCTCCTGTCTCCGCCTCCCAAGCGCAGGGATTACAAAAGTGTGCGCCACCAGCCTGGCAGCAGTAAACTTTTAATCATAAAAACTTGCAACTCATTTTTTAAAACCACAATATAGTATATATCAGGTAATCGAAAGCAACTTTTTAATTTAAATACTTAAGTTAATTCTGCTAATTAGAATTTAGAAAAATGGAAGAAAATTCATACTACCAGAAAATTCCAATGTAGTTAACAATACCATTTTGGCACATGAAAACATCATGTAATCTGTAGTTACAACATCTAAAATATGACAGCTTAATGCTTTTTTTTTCCTTTTGGCACTTCCTTTAACTGATTTTTAAAATTCATAGAGTAGCCATCACAGTTAACTCTAAATTGTATGCCTAAAAGCATGTTCGTATATGTAGACATACTGTTCCTAACCAACCATTATTATGAAAATATATTTAGTTCAAAATGTTAAGAAATAATCAAGACTAAAAAGGATGGTCTTGTGAATAATATTCAGTGATTATCAATTATGTGCTAAAGACAGTAAAAAGCTAACAGGGGAGAAGAAATTAAAAACAGACCAAGACTGATCGATGCCAGCACTCCAAGAAAACAAAAACAAACTTAAGAAAAAAAACATATCCTAAGATGAAAACCCATAGCTGGTGAAGTGGTACACACTAATCATCCCAGTACTCAGGAGGCTGAAAACATGAAGATCCCAAGTTTGAAGCCAGCCTCACCAACTCAGAGAGACTTCACTTCAAAATGAATAAATAAAAAGAGCTGGGGTATGGCTAAGAGGTAGAATGCCCCTGGGTTCAATTCTCAGTACCAAAAGAAAATGACTACAAAGACCCATACCAAGTGATGATCCAACTGGGGAGGGGGGAAGGTTTACTGGGAACTGAACCAGTAGAATTCTACTGCTGTGCCACATCTACAGCCCTTTTTAATTATTCTGAAACAAGGTCTTACTGACACCAGGGGTATCAAACCTGCATTCCTCCTGTCTCTGCCTCTTGTGTACTGAGATTACAGGCATGCATCACTGCGCCTGGCTTAAGATCCAATATATGACATGATGATGACTGAATCAATGAACCAAAAAGGTGGTATCCTCTAAATAACAATGGCTCCACAACCAGGAAGATTAAGAGATCTGTAGTTCAGGACAGAATAGAAACCTAGTACCTAAGGCTAACATTAAAATAAAAAGCAGCAAAATCAAAAAGCCAAGCAGGCTTAGATACAAAAATAAAAGGGCTTCTAAAGTTCACATAGGCTTAGTGTCTAAAATTTCAAAATCTTCAAGTGGGCAGAGGAAAAAAGATATAATCTTCTAAATTAACGTACTACTATGAAACTTTCTTCTATCCTAGAAATCAGCATCACTGATTTCACTGTTGGAAATGATACAAAGATTATTTTAGCTAACAATTTCCAAAAACAATTCCAAAAGGCCAATTTTAATTTCTAAGTATTCGAAGAATCAATGGCCAAAGATCTTTACTCTAAATCCTAATTTTTTCATGTTCCAAGAATGTATACCAGAAATGGAAAACTAAGAGTAGGAACTCTAGGCTGTTGGACACATAGCTATATATCCTTATTCACATCCACAAATGAATATTCAAGTAACCACACTAAGAACTCAAATGGTATATAAAATGCACATATATAATAGTTAGGATTTTTATTTTTGTGGTACTGAGGAACAAATCTAGGGTCTCACATCTGCTAAGCATGTTCTATCACCGTGATACATTGCCAGCTCTCAAATGATTTTTTTAAATCACGGTTTATGTGCAGAGAGCACTATGCTAGTTATTATAAGACGTGACTATGTAAGAGGTCCCTGCCCTTTAAAAACCAACTACAGTGGAACAGGTATCAGTAACAAATAGTAAACTATACATCTAAATACAGATCATGTGTCAAAAACTGGTGACTTCAAATAAAAATCACCTCAATTTTGATAACCTCATAAGTATTAATCCCATCTGTCAAATAAAAAGAATTCTAAATTTTCAAAATACGTTGTACTAAGTGCCTATTGCCAGGTACTATTTATCCTATTGTTGTGAATACAGCATTTTAAACTCTGAGTATCCAGTGAGGGGAAGACACAAACAAGAAAACACCAAATACAGATACGTACCACCATTTGGTGGGGTTGAGGAGGGATAGGAGGAATAATGACAAAGCGAGTCCCTGGACCCTCTTTAAGAAAGGAACATTTAAGCTGGGCGTGGTGGCGCACGCTTGTAATCCCAGCATTCAGGAGGCTGAAACTGGAGGATCATAGTTCATGGACAGCCTCAGCTACTTAGTGAGGCCCTCTGCAACTTAGTGAGACCCTGTTTTAAAATAAAGAATTAAAAAAAAAAATAGAGCAGGGGTATAGCTAGGAGGTGGAATGCCCCTGGGTTCAATCCCCAGACCCACACACACTCAAAAAAGGTAACATTTAAAGCCAAGGAACACTGCAAATATCCATGAAGGAAAGATCATTCTGGACAAAGAATACACACATCACAGACCCCAGAGAAAATTGTAAGAAAAGGCACTGTGATGAAGGACTTGAGGGTCCAAGACAAGGCAAGAAGAAATAGCTGGATCAAGCCAGAGCCAGGTACAGTAGCACATGCCAAAATCCCAGTATTTGGGAGGCAGAGACAGGAGGACTGCAGGTTCAAGACCTGCCTCAGCAACTCAGCAAAACCCTGAGCAACTTGGCAAGACCCTGATTCAAAATAAAAAATGAGCGAGGCATGGTGCTGGATGCTTATCATCCTAGTACTTGGGAGGCTGAGACAAGAGGATCACAGGTTCGAGGTCAGCCTCAGCAAGTGGTGAGACTCTCATCAACCTAGTGAAACCCTATTTCCAAATAAGAAAGAAAATCAGTCTGGGGGTATAGGTCGGAGGTTGAATGCCTCTGTGTTCAATTCTCAGTACTTTTATTTTACTTTTTAAATTATAAGAAATAAAAAATAAAAAGGCTGGAGGCATAGCTCAGAGTCAGAATGCCTCTAGGTTCAATTTCCAGCACCCTCCCCCCCAAAAAATACCAAAGTATTAGTAGGAGTGCACCAGATAAAATAATATCTAGCTCTAACGGGAAAATTTCTAGAGGGATTGATCAGGGAAGTCACATCATCAGAATAATATTTTTTTTTTCTTTTTTTTTTTGTGGTACTGGGGGTGGAACCCAGAGGCTTTCTGCCACCAGGCTATACTCCCAGACCTTTTTTATATTTTATTTGGTAACAGGGTCTCGCTAAGTTGCTGAAAGCCTCACTAAGTAGCTGAGGCAGGCTTCGAACCTGTGCAATCCTCCTGTCTCAGTCTCCCAAGTGCGGGGATTACAAGCGTGCACCACCATGCCCGGCCTATAAGAATTGTATTTTAAGAGGGCTGTTGTGTAGACAATAAATAGCACAAAATGGCAAGCAGGGAGATAAATTAGGTAGCTAAAATTAAACATAATGGTTGCCTGGATTAGGTGGTTAACGATGAAAAAAAGAAAAAATTCAAGATCCAGTATGTAGATGGAGGGAGGGGGTACAGAACATAGGAAGTGAGGAAAAGAGAAAAATCAAGAATCTCTCAGTTTTGGGATCAAGTATCTGGGAGAAGGGCAAGTTTGGGAGCAAAAACAGATGTAATTGCCCTTTTAGGGCCCATAGTCACAGAATTTGACTCCTGAATTTTTTTTCTCCAGGCCCCAACTCCTGTGTTCTCTCCAATACCCTAACAATGCCTCATATGGCCAAAAGCAACATATAGAATTGAAAATGCCAAATTCATCGCCCCTTTATTACAACAATCACTAACAGATCCCACTTGTTAAGAAGTAGAGAATGAAATACCACATAAATCTTTAACCAACTGATTTAACAACCAGTGAGAAAAACAGGATAAAACTGTTTTGTTTTTGCAGTACTGGAGATTGAACCATTTGACTTCTGAGCTATGCACCCAGCCCTATTTTTTATTCTTTTTTTTGTGTGTGTGTGTGGCACTGGGGTTCCTGGAAGCCCTCCTACTTAGGGGCTACATTCCCAGACCTATTTTGTATTTTTTTATTTGGAAACAGGGTCTCTTAAGCCAGCAAGGCATGCAAGCGCGGGGATTAGCACCACACCTGGCCTATTCTTTATTTTGAAATAGTGTGTCACTTAGTAGCTGAGGCTGGCTGAGTACCTGTGATCCTCCTGTCTCAGCCTCCTAAGTATCTGTATTTTTAAGTAAAGCCTATAAACACCTTAACAAAGCCTATCTTTTGTGAGATTACAGTGATTAAGTACAAGGCAAGCGATTAAACTACTCAAGAGCAAACCCCTCAAAATAAATGGTTTGCAATATCTATCACACCATTTCAAATATACCTGAGCCAAGTTTTCACATGAGTATGTCCAAAGAATTTGAACCCGCTTCTTAAAATAACTATTCTCACTTTATAAAATCCTAAAAAGAATACTCCATGACTATTACTCTAAGACACTAGACTCAAATTCCAGCTTACCCATTAAATGGCATCCCAACACTATAGGCAAGCTACTTAATCTCTTTCACTTTCCAATTCTGCAAATTTACTTATAGGTTTATGGTTAAATGAACTAAGAATGTACAAATGCTTAATATATAATACATGCTATGCACTCAAGCATTAGTTATCACTATTGGTAAACCTACTTGTGACAGTCTTACTGCAGGTTGTTCTGTAAATTTACTTCAAATAACTCTTGTATGCAAGGTTACTCTTACATTTTGATATGGCATTAATCAACATTTTCTAAATCTTTCCAGAAATGCTTAATAAAAATCTCTGGAATCTTAATTTTTTTTATTTTATTTTATTTTTTTGCGGGTCTGGGGATGGAACCCAGGGGCACTTGACCTCCAAGCTATACCCCCTGCCCGACCTCCAAGCTATACCCCCTGCCCTGTTTTTTATTCTTTATTTTGAAACCGGGTCTCACTGAGTTGCAGAGGGCCTCACTAAGTAGCTGAGGCTGTCCGTGAACCGCGATCCTCCGGGTCTCAGCCTCCTGAATGCTGGGATTACAAGCGTGCGCCACCACGCCCAGCTGGAATCTTGCTTTAGAATACTCTATAAAAATTAAAACTATTAGTAAATAAAACTGGCAAGATTTTGATAATGATTAAGTTTAGATAATATAAGTTTACTAAATTATTGTTTTCTGTTTGAAATTTCCATAGATGAAATTTTTAAAAAGATGAGGAAGGCTTAGTTACAAATTTTTAGTTCTTCATTAAGCTTGTCATCTTGCTGAAAGCATGGTACTGTGAACCAGAGTATCTGCATGATAACCAAGCTGTGACATTCCCTGGCCTATGTGGCCTTAGGTTTACTTTTTTGTCCTCCATCTAAACAGAAAAACACTGGATCAAGTAAACTTGAAGTACTTGAAAACTCCAAAATATTAGCCAATGTAGCCTTGTATTGTCACTATCTTCACGAGACTCAGTCTTGGCAGTTGAAATAGTAAATGCTTATGACTTAAGTAATATTGATTACCAATGTTTAAGAAGCTAGATGTGAATAATGAACAAACTCATATTCTACAACTATAATCTCAACATTTGACCATTTACTACCCAGAAATACATTGGTCTTGATTTCCTTATCTGTTTTTTGTTAAATAACAAATCACTGTAAGTTGTAGAGCAGAATGCAGCTAGTATTCAGCAAATGATTTCAAATGTAGTTTCTGGTAACTCCCAAATGTACATAGAACTGAAAAAACTTTGTCCATTTCTACCAGCCGTCTCCTCAGTTAATCTAGTAAACCTTGTTGCCTGCATATTTTGTTCGATAAATGAGTAGACAGGAGGGTGGTGGTGAGAAATACTTTTTACAAGTGTATCACCATGTCCTAAAATACTCCTGTTGGGAAGCCAATAATCTACTTCAGCTAAACTTTCTCCTTAATTTTAATCATCTGATTAGGTAGGGGACTCCAGTTTTGACCACAATGTAATGATGAAAAGTTTAAAATGCTTAAAACAAGATGCCACAAACATCACTGGATAGGTTTTACAGTATTTACTATGAGCTACTTTGGACACATAAGCCTTCCTGTCAAATTATTTATCTTGTATTGGTAAGATCACACAAAATGTGAAAAAAACTGGTAACAATTTATCCTATGTAAAGGTTGTTTTGTTTTGTATGTTTGTGTGCACTACTGGGGATTGAACCCAGGAGCTTTCTACCTCTGAGCTACACAACCCAGCTTTATTTTATATTTTAAGGCAGTGTCTCATTAAGTTGCTGAGATCACCTGCAATCCTAGCCAGCTTCAGTGAGGTGCTCGGCAATTTACTGAGACCCTGTTTCAAAATAATAGGCCTGGCGGTGTAGTTCATAAGTAAAATGCCCTTCGGTTCAATCCCCAGTACCACATATCTATCTCTCTCTATCTCTCTCTCTCTCTCTCTCTCTCTCTCTCTCTCTCTCTCTCACACACACACACACACACACACACACACACACACTCTCTCTCTCTCTCTCTCTCTCTCTCTCTCTGTGAAAATAAATTTCAAGTCTGAAGTAGCCAATAATTCAAATTCTTGATTTGCTTTTGACATTAAGTCTTAACTTCAATTCTGGAACCTGAATTCTGAAATAGTAGTTGCCAGGAAGTTGAGATAGGAAGATCACAGGTTCGCAGACAGCCTCAACTTTGTGAGACCCTGTTTCAAAATAAAGAACAGGCCGGGCGTGGTGGCGCACCCTTGTAATCCCCGCACTTGGGAGGCTGAGACAGGAGGATCGAGCAGGTTCGAAGCCAGCCTCAGCTACTTAGTGAGGCTCTCAGCAACTTAGTGAGACCCTGTTTCCAAATAAAATATAAAATAGGTCTGGGAGTATAGCCCGGAGGTAGAAAGCCTGTGGGTTCCACCCCCAGTACCACCAAAAAATAAAAAAATAAAGAACAAAAAATACGGATGAAGGTGTAGCTCAGAGGTAGAATGATGCCCCTGGATTAAATTACCAGTGCCATAAAAGAGTAGTTGCCAGTACTATTGCTTAATCCATACAAGAAAAAATTGAATAGAACCTAACTGATTATTTAAAATAAGGGCATAGACTATAACCTCAACCCACCACTCCTACAACTCTTCTGACAAATGAGCTGAATTATTTGAAACAGGGTCCCCCTAAATTGCGGAGCATTTCACTGAAGCTGGCCAGGATCGCAGGTGATAAAATAAGACTGGGTGTTCGGAGGTAGAAAGCCCCTGGCTTACACCTGGCTGTTGTCCTACTGGAAAACTGCCCTTTCGGCCAGGAAATGGCAGACACACTCTCAGATCCAACAGCGAAGACTCGATCTCCCCAGTAAGAAACAGTTACCAGGCACCGACGATTAAGAGTCAAGCGTGTACGAAGTTCCTTTCGAAGTAGGTTGCTAGAGGAACCAAGATGATTAACACCAGAGAAACCGTTCCCGCAACACAAGGGGCTGGACACAGGCACTGGAGTCAGTTACAAGAAGCTACAGAACAGAAGCCTAAACCTGGGCAGCTTAACAAAAAATGAGGCCTAAACCAATTGGTAATCTAGAGCCGGAGAAAGGATTTGAAAAAGGGAGTCCACTTGCCCAGCGCACTTTGCAGCAGGACACGGTTATTCCCTCCAAGACCCAAAGGCCGGAAAGAAAGATAACGCTCGCAGCCAATGAGACGCCGACACAAGGGGCGCCACGCGCCGCGGCGGACGCCGTAGGCGGGGAAGGGAAAAAAGGAGGGGGCGCGCGTGCGCAGAGCGTCCAGGCGGGCGCGCGCAGGGGTCCGGCCAGAAGAAGTGGGGGAAGGGCTAGGGGAAAAAGGGAGCCGTGTGCGCACGCGCCAGGCCGGGCCGCGCGGTCTCCGGCCGCCGAGCCAGCTTCGCAGTCGCGAGCGCGCGCGCCGCCCGCACGACGCACCCCACCCTACTCCCACCGTCTCGGAAGCTGGCGGCGTCTCGAAGCCCGGGGAAAAGCTGAGAGGAAAGCGCACAAATAACGGCGCAGCGTCCCGGGGTTCTCTTTTCCCCGCCGACGCGCCACCACCCACAAAAGAGCCCACAATATTCACCCGCCTTCGGTCCTCACGGCGCCTTGAGTAATAGGAATTCAGTTCAGGGCTTACCTAACACGCGGAAACTCGGTCCCCGGGATTTATCTCTGTTGTAGCTACACAGCGGCCATTTCCCGACTCAGGAGCGCGAGGAAAACCATAGAGGTAGCTTCGACGCGCTAGCTCGTCTCCGTCACTTCCGACTGGGGGCGTGGCCTCGGGCGCCGCTAAATATCTAGGCAGGCCCCGCCCACCCTCCCGCCCCAGACCGGCTCCCAGGCCGCTAGTAAGAAGTCGCCCGGGGCTCTCTGGGAAGTCGCGTGGCTGGTCTCGCGTGAAGATGCGGCGGCCCCGCCCTCGGCCCGCGGCTCCTGCCTCCGCCCGGGCGGCGGTACGCGGAACGGGGCGGGGGAAGGCGGGTGTTTTGTTGCGGGTGAGGTGACTGGCTCCCTGGTAGAATTTGTGGGCGTCCTGCCTGGTTTTGAGGGGCCCCTCCAGACCTCGCGTTCGCACCTAGTCATTGCTGCATTTCCTAGCCTGGCCCATGCTTTGTATGGGGACGATCTAGACCAAAAAAAAGAAGACAGTTTCAGGAAAAAACCGGGAGGCCAGATTGGGTCTTCCTCCGCCGGGAAGCGCTGCGATTCTTTATTTTCGGGCGCCTGCCTGGAGTGCCTCTTTTTGCTTTGCTGTTAACTGTGCCCAACGCACTTAGGTGAAAATGGCCACGGCCTAACAGCTGGTCGGAGTAGCTTCTGATGAACTCGCAGCTCAGGCCGCTGTCTGGACGGTGCGTCACAGGATGCAGCTCTCTGGCGACGTGGTTAAAGCTTTGCCACTTAAGCTTTCTGCAGGCCGCCTTGGGCCGAAAATTAAAGCGCACCAAGCAGTTAAGCTCAGCCCGAAACAACCATGTGGGCCTGCCGAGAAACACAGCCCAAGAGAACTTGATCTGCCAGAATTGTGAACACATTATAAATAGGCAAGCCATGTTAGGATCGGAGTCGAATTTCAAAGACCAAAAAAATCAGCCCGAGCATATTCTCTATTAATACTTGGTGTCACTTTCTTCCTTAGGGACCAAAACCGTTATTACTTTGTTGTTTTAGGACCTTAACTACCTTCAAGGACTTAAGAATTGTAATTAGCAATCAATCTTCTGTCAGTTAAACCAGTATTGGGCCCAGGTTGTGAATGTAACAATATGCATAGGGCATTCTTACAATCCAGATTACCAGCTCAGCTAGAATTATCTCATTTTCGTGGAATGAATTGTTGGGTTTTCTGGTTTTTGTACAGTGTGCCCCCTGCCTGGCTTCCGCCCTCTAGAAGTGGAAGCTGCGATCTTTGGCCTATGTTGCTATGTAGTTCCAAGCATTTAAAGAGGTGCCCTGTAAATAATTGTTTAAAAAAAAAAAGTAAACTCGCCATTCATGGTTCAGTTCTATTCTGCATGCATGGGGCAGGGGGAACCTCAGGGTTAACAGTTATTAATCTATTCACAACACACCAAAAGCTGATTGGAGTACTTTGCAGGCTAAGATATTATCTTAAGCCCTCTGTAATTCTGTGGTAAATATGTTGAAAATGAAGTCATCTTTCTGGGTGAGGCAATACAAACTGATTTTTATTGTGTGTATGTGTGTGTTGCTGGGGATCAAACCCAGGGCCTTGTGTATGCTAGTGAAATGTCCATTCCTGAGTAGACTCTCAGCCCTGATTTTTATTTTTTAAATTTTCAGTAAATGTTTCTCTGTGTGTGTGTGTGTATGTGTGTGTGTGTGTGTGTGTGTGTATGTGTGATGGAACCCAGGAGCCTTCTACCTCCAGGCTACATTCTAGATCTATTTTATATTTTACTTGGAAACAGGGTCTCACTAAGTTTCTGAGAGCCTCACTAAGTGGCTGAGGCTGGCTTAGAACCTTCACGATCCTCCTATCTCAGCCTCCCAAGTACCGGGATTACAAATGTTCGTCACAACTCCCAACCTGGCCCTGATTTTAATTTTAAATAAACTGAGGTACTATCAAAGAAGGCGCCACATTGGAACAAAATCTTTAATAAGTTGAAGAGTCTTCCAGAATAGCCTTGAACTAGAACATTTTGCTATGTTATACTTTCCTTACCAATCTACAAATGTGGAGGTTTCTCAATTTAGATGGTCTTTAATGCACAGCCACCATATTATCTGATTTTATTTTAAAAACCTGCAATTTCATCATTACAGCTCCATTCTTTGTAATGAAACTTTTGCTTCCTGTTAAAATACAAAATGTTGAAAAAGACAGAGAAAAATAATCAAGAGCCTAAGAAATGGAGATTTAAGCATTACATGAAAATAAAAGTATCCTAGATATATAGAAATCATAAAATTACCAACCTTATTTTATAAAATAAATATACACAAAAATAATAGTGAGAATATTTTATACTAGTCACTGACATGTAAAACATGTTCCTAAGAGGTGTTATTTTTGTTTGGGTTTGGTTTTGACTTAAGGTAAGTGAAAGAAAAGGCCAGACACTGAGGCACTCCCCAGCCCTACTTTGTTTAGGTTTGTTTTTATGTTTGGTTTGGTTTGTTTTTATGGTGTTGGATTGGAACCCAGGGGCGGTCTACCTCTGAGCTACACCCCCCAGCCCTATTTTTTCCTCTTTATTTTTGAAACAGAGTCTCACTAAGTTACGAGGGCCTCACTAAGTAGCTGAGGCTGGTGGCAAACCTGCGATCCTCCTGTCTCAGCCTCCCAAATACTGGGATTACAATCGTGCACCACCACTCCTGGCTATCTGAACTCTTTTCCTAGTTAGGGAACTGAGATGGAGGCAGTATTTAAGGGTCTCATTCTTAACTGTCCCTGAGAATAGTGGCATTGGGAAGTCAATAATAGTGAAAAGCAGGCAACAGAGGAAAGGGAGGCAACAGATACCCAGAGAGTGTTGCTAAGAAGGGCTTTGGCTATAGTTCTCACTGTCTGCCCTCCATTTATTCATACCTTCCCTGGGTTTTCCATTGATTCTGTTTTGGGTTTTTTGTTTGGTTTGGTGATGCTGGAAATTGGACTCAGGTCTTGCAGATGTTAGTGTATGCTCAACCACCAAGCTACATCCCAGATCCCCACACATACCTTTATAAAATCTTAATTGTGTAGTAAATATTTCAGGATATAACTACATGTAGCCTGATTTAAACATTACATAATACATGCATGTATTTAAACATACATAGTATCCCATTAAAATGTATAATTTTGTTTTTTATGTACCTATTAAAGATAAATTGTAATAAACACAAAATCTTAATTGTGGTTAAAATAGGCATTGATTCTTTGAACTAACTAATATCCTTCCAGTAAATTTTCTTTCTGGGTGATTTAAAATTGATTTCTGTTGTTTGTAAACCACAACCCTGAACTCCATGTCACAATTTTGAGTAGCTATAACTTCTACTTATGGGAACAATTTTTCAAATGGTCTGGCATTTTTTCAACCCTATACCAATGAAATAGTTGGTTTCTCTTTGCCAAATCCATTTCGTTTCCTGCTGGTGAATACATGTTGACTAGGGTTCCCCTTCTCTTTTCAATTTTTATCTGCTAAGAATGTACAAGTTGGGTTTTTTTATTTTGGTGGTGGTTGTTGTTTCTAATGCTGCCGATTGAGCCCAGAGGGGTTTAACCACTTAGCTACACACCCAGCCATTATTTTTATTAATTTTGAAGCAGGGTGTCTGTTTCTACATATTGGCCTCAAACCTGCAATCCTTCTGTTTCCGCCTCCCAAGTACAGGGATTAGAAATGTGCACCCCTGCACCTGGTGATTTTTTTCTTCCTACAGTGCTGGGGATTAAACTCAGAACCTCACATTGTACTAAACATTCATTCTTCCACTGAGCTACACCCTCATCCCTGAATGCAGAGTTTTTAATTTTTTTCAAAATTTAAAATTACCAAAATTATTCATGAGTTAAATGTTACAATTATATTTCTTAATATTAATCTCCATTTTGAAAAATAATTATAAAAATGTAACTGTTGGGCCTGAGGTATAGCTCAGTGGTGGAACACATGCTTAGCACACATGGGGGCCTGGCTTCAGCCCCCAGTACACATGCACATGTATACACACACACACACACACACACACACACACACTTTACTATTAACCATTGCTCCTAAGTCCCACCAACATTAATGTTCATCTTTTTCAAACTGATTATCACAAGTAGAACATGTAATTCTTTTAAAGTTCCCATAAGAAATCTTTGCCCAGTAATTATACCAGCTTGCTATTTATTTTAACAACTAAGGAACAGAAAGGAAAACGCCCTAAAATAAGGTCATGAGATTGTGATTAAATTCATTACCAAAAAAATCATTTCTTCTTTCAGAGGAGTTATAAGAGGAACAGAACGCTTCCTTTAAAATAAAATAAAAAGCAGTTTCCCAGTTGCCAACAATTATGTCTGCTCCTAAAAAGTCCAAATTCTCATATCTACCCAAACAATTAAAGAAAAACAGTATCTAACAACAAGAAGGCTAAAGCATATAAGCTAAGGGCTGAAATCAATGGTGAGATCCCAAAGTAGTAAAATAGAGAGCATTGTAGAAAGAGAAAAGGACAGCACTAACCCTTTGTTCTTCAGATCTCTGTGGACACTGAATTTTCAGACTAATAAATCAGTCTGGCCTAGAGAAGGAGTCACCATTGATACTGACCAGCCCTACATGACACTGATTTTTCCTAAAATGTAGTACAAGCTCTATCTCATGAGAATACCCTAATGGCTTATTTTAAAGTAGATGACTACCATTTCACAATAGCCCACAAGCAACTCTTTGGATCCTCATTTCCGAAATGTAGGTATGCTTAAAATAAAATATTTTTAACATAGTTCTTATGTATTACTTTTGTGTGTGTGTGTGTGTGGTACTGGGGGTGAAACCCAGAGGCTTTCTACCCCCGGGCTATACTCCCAGACCTTTTTTATACTTTATTTGGAAACAGGGTCTCACTAAGTTGCTGAAAGCCTCACTAAATAGCTGAGGCTGGCTTCAAAACTGTGCAATCCTCCTGTCTCAGCCTCCCAAACGCAGAGATTACAATCATGCACCACCACACCCGGACTATTTGTGTGTGTGTGGTACTGGGGATGGAACCCAGGGCATTATACCTCCAAGCTACACCCCCAGCCCTATTTTTTAGTCTTTTTATTTTTTGAAACAGGGTCTCACTGAGTTGTAAAGGGGCTCGCTAAGTAACTGAGGCTGTTTGCGAACTACAATCCTCTAGCCTCAACCTCCCAAATTATGGGATTACAAGCATGCACCACCATGCCTGGCCCAGTACTTATTTATTTCTTAACTATTAATATACATAAAACTCTGCTACCATTTTTCCTGTCCTTTTTTGTTTTTTTTATGATGAAGATCTTTAGTACTATGCTTCAGCTTCCATTTTCCATACACCCTATGATTTTGTGATATACTTTTTCATATTGCAGTGACTTTTATGGACAAATATGTTGCAATACAGAATAAGAGATTTATCCAACATACAGTCCTAATCTTTTTTTTTTTTTTTTTCGTTACTGGGAATGGAACCCAGGGCATCTAACCTCTGAGCTACAACCCCAGCCTTATTTTTTTTTTTTTATTCTTTTTTTTTTCTTCAGTACTGGGGATGGAACCCAGGGGCATTGTATCTCTGAGCTACAGCCCCACCCCTATTTTTTTAGTTTGTTTTTTTATGTTTTTTTTTTGGGGGGGGTTGTGGGGGGTGCTGGAGTTCCTGGAAGCCCTTTTACCTCCAGGCTACACTCCCAGACCTATGTTATACTTTTTTATTTTTAAGCCAGCACGTCTGGCTTCGAATCTGCACAATCCACCTGTCTCCACCTCCCAAGATGGGGGGCAGATTACAAGCAGGTGCCATTATGCCAGTTCTGCACTGAGTTGCAAAGGGCCTCGCTAAGTAGGGGAGGCTGTCTGGGAATAGCATCCTCCTGTCTCAGCCTCCCAAATGCTGGGATGACAAGCCTGCGCCATCATGCCTGGCTTATATAGTCCTAATTTGAATAGTAAGAACATTAAAGTACACAGAGGTAGGTTATCTTGCTAAAAGTCACATGGCTATTAAGCAAGGAGCTCAAATTTTATCAAAGATCCTCCCGGCTGAGTATGTAGCTCAGAGATTGAGCATTTGCCTAGCGTATGCAAGACCCTGTGCTCAATTCCCAAACGCACACACACACACACACACACACACACACACACGCATGCACAAAATAGTGCACCTGATTCTAAAGATCATTGCTACAGCATCTCATGCAGATCTTGAGAAAGCTCGATCAGGGAATCCGCAACGGCGCAGATCCCCCATGAAGTATGTCTAGCATTCCTTTCTTCAAAAAATTATTTTAGGATTATTTGGGTTAATATGTATAATTGGAATTTTATGTATAATCATTATAACTAAAACTGATGGGCAGCAGCTTGTGAGAGACTCAGGCAGCAAAGATTTTTTCCCAAGGATAAAGTTTGGGCCAAACATTAAGTTCAAACTGACCTTAGTTTGGACCAATGTATAAGATTAAGTTCAAGTCAGCCTTGTGAAGTGAGACAAAGCATACTATGATTATTTAAATGTCTGGCACCCTTACCCTAAACTCTATAAAAAATAAAACTTTTCCCATCCTTGGAGATCCTGCTTGTACAGCTATGCCCTTGCTTTTCTGCCAAAAAAGAAAGTATAGAAATTGTAACAAATCCTGAATAAAATGGAGAAGCTTGAATCTGATCTTGTGTGGCAGCTCTTCTCTCATTGACCTCCGCTTTCTCTCTCACCATCACACGAACCTCGACTCATGCTAGGGCTAGACCCCGGCAGATCATCTTCTTTCTGTAGCAACATTTAAAAATAGCATAAATAGCCGGGCGTGGTGGCGCACGCTTGTAATCCCCGCGCTTGGGAGGCGGAGACAGGAGGATTGCGCAGGTTCGAAGCCAGCCATGCGCTGGCTTAGGAGACCCTGTTTCCAAAATGAAAATGTAAAAATAGGTCTGGGAGTGTAGCCCCGAGGTAGAAGGGCTTCCAGGAACCCCAGTACCACCAAAAAAAAAAAAAAAAAAATAGCATAAATACTTATAATAGGAATAATATTAGGTCAACTTGATCTCAAGGATTGTCTTTATTATAATCCCTATGTCTTATTCTAGGTAATAAAATATATATTCTGGCATATACATAGATATGTATATTCTGGCATATTTATTATTTATCTGAAAAATTCTCTATTTATTTTTTGTGTGTGTATGTAATAAGGGACTGAAACCAGGGGCATTCTACCTCAGAGATACACTCCCAGCCCTATTTTTTTGTTATTTATTTTGAAACAAGGTCTCATTAAACTGCAGAGGGCCTCACTAAGGAACAGAGGCTGGCTGCCAACCTGCCTCACCCTCCCAAGTACTGGGATTACAAGTGTGTGCCACCGTGTCCAGCTTAAACTTGGAATCTTAAAAATATCTAAATGTACCAGGCATTAATCCCAGTGCTTGGGAGACTGAGACTAGAGGATCGCAGTTCATGGACAGCCTCAGCTACTTAGTGAGGCCCTCCGCAACTTAATTTAGTGAGACCGTGCTTCAAAATAAAGAATAAGAAAATAGGACAAGCTGGGTGTGGTGGCGCATGCTTGTAATCCCAGCGTTTGGGAGGCTGAGACAGGAGGATTGCATTGGTTCGAAGCCAGCCTCAGCTACTGTGTGAGGCTCTCAGCAACTTAGTGAGACCCTGTTTCCAAATAAAGTATAAAATAGGTCTGGAAGTATAGCCCAGAGTTAGAAAAGCCCCTGGGTTCTACCCCCAGTACCCCCTCCCCCCACACACACCCCAAAAAATAGTTTTTTATTTTGAAACAAGGTCTCACTAAAATTTTAAGGTTCTTGCCGGGCGTGGTGGCGCACGCTTGTAATACCTGCGCTTGGGAGGCGGAGACAGGAGGATCGCGCAGGTTCAAAGCCAGCCGCGCGCGCTGGCTTAGGAGACCCTGTTTCCAAAAATGAAAATGTAAAAATAGGTCTGGGAGTGTAGCCCGGAGGTAGAAGGGCTTCCAGGAACCCCAGTACCACCAAAAAAATAAATAAATAAATAAAAAATTTTAAGGTTCTTGTTAAATTACTGAGGCTGACCTTGTGCTTGGGATCCTTTTGCCTCTGCCTCCCAAGCATGAGGACTAAAGGAGATGGCTACCATACCCAGCTTCTACTACCTTTTAATTGAGAATTTGCAACATTGCTGTAGAAGATTATATACTCCCTCCTCTAGATGTGTTTTGTTGTTTATATTTTGTAGAGCAATAGAACGGGGGGCCTTCAAATTACTAGGCTGCTCTAACCTTTCATAAACCTACAACACACATCATATCTGATTGAATAGTTCAGAGAATGATAGTTGAGCCCACAGACCTGGTTCTTTCTCTTGTAGCTGAAGATCACTTACTGACATCGACTTCTTTGAAGCCCCGGTCAGTGTTTGCAGGCCGTTTCACCATATTTATTTTTCCTCTTCTCCTCCTCAACATCCTACTCTTGACATGATAGTCTGAGCAATGGTAAAGGCTTAATAGATGCACAGCTGCTAACTTTTCAGAAAAACACTAAACTTCAGAGTAAAAATAAGTTTAATCCCAATGAAAATTACAAAGAAATAAAATATGATAATAATGAAGCTTCTTTAAAAATGTCTCTAAAGAAAGGATTGTTGCTTTTTTTTTTTTTTTTCCAGTATAGGGGATGGAACCCAGGCGCATTGTACTTTGAGCTACACCTCCTGCCCTATTTTTTATTCTTTATTTTGAAATAGGGTCTCACTAAGTTACAGAGGGCCTCGCTATGTAGCTGAGGCTGTCCCTGAACAGCAATCCCAGTCTCAGCCTCCCAAATGCTGGGATTACAAGCGTGCGCCGCCACGCCCGGCTTCCCAGCCCTATTTTATAGTCTTTTTATTTCTGACATAGGGTCTCACTGAGTTGTGAAGGGCCTCGCTAAGTAGCTGAGGCTGTCCGCAAACCGCTATCGTCTGGTCTCTGCCTCCAAAATGCTGGGATTACAAACCTGCGCCACCACACCTGGCCTGGATTGTTGCCTTTTAGTTTATATAGTAGTTAATCCAAGAAAGGACAACAAAAAGAAAATGTTTAAGCTCTTTTTCTCTTAACAAAATTATGTATATGATTATTTTTAACTATTTATATGTATAAATGATACTGTGTTTATATCTGAATAGTCATATTTTAGTGATATAATGATAATAAGACAGTTTTCTTCCTTTGCCTTTGGATTTTTTTTCTTTTTCTGCTTTTGGATTTTCTTTTGTTATTTTTTTGCTTTTGTATTTTCTAAATTTCTACGATAATTATTGCTTTTATAAGATCATGAAAAACTTTTAACTAGAGACCATTTAATTCTATTTGAATTATGTAAGCTAATGAAGAACTAAAAACATTTTTGTGTTTTTTATAAATGAAGTGTAAAATTCACTTAACAAAGAAAAATGACATAATCATTACTAATTATATTCTTAATAAGCCTAATTCTAAATTGTTTGTAGGGTGATTTTTACATCCAGAAAGAATCATTCAAATTTGGTTTTGTAGCCGGGCATGGTGGCGCTCGCTTGTAATCCCCGCGCTTGGGAGGCTGAGACAGGAGGATTGCACAGGTTCGAAGCCAGCCTCAGCTACTTAGTGAGGCTCTCAGCAACTTAGTGAGACCCTGTTTCCAAATAAAATATAAAAAAGGTCTGGGAGTATAGCCCGGAGGTAGAAAGCCTCTGGGTTCCACCCCCAGTACCACCAAATTTGGTTTTGTAAGGGTTTTTGTTCCTTGCTTTTGCATCTCCCCACCCCCAGGGAACCTGATAGTTCACTTTTTTGCTTCAAAATCTTTTGTTGTGCAATGAAGAGGCACATTTAGTTCCATGAGAGAACCATGTATGTAAAAGTGTTTGCTTCTAGTTAAAGGAAACCTATATACTGAATTCCAACCAACTATTGTAGATATGTCTAAAAGTGACTTAATATTTTTCAAGCCAGTTATTTTTCAAAATGCAGTTTGTCATTCTGGGATCTGGCTAATTAAAGGCATCACTGACTCATTTCTAAATTACACTTTAGAGAGAATTTAAAAAGATCATACGCCAAACTTTGTTTTGCTAGTGTTTGTGCCGTTATTATTTTTTAATCTACATGGGAAAAACGTTGAACTTTGTACTATAACTAGTTTAATTTCTGCCGATGCAGCCCTATGCAGTAGCTTGATCTAAGCACATTTGTTCTCCATTACACACCCATGGAGAGCTTTCTATCAATGGCATGCAAAGTGATTTGTTGCCCCCACGATGAGAGGCTCACTGTTTGAAGACAAATCCATTCATATGCTTAAAAATTGCTCAGGAGCAGGCACTATACAAATATTATCATTATTGGTCATTTATCATTTATTCATAGGGATCCAGCTGGCAACCATCTGGTGCAGAAAACTGAAAATTGAAAGAAAAAGAGTAAACGTCACTGGGGAAAACATAATTTAATCTCCGTATGCCCTTGTTACATATTAAGTCCATTTCATTACTTGCTAGTGGTATGAGATGTTCTACTAAACCGGATAAATATATGGAATTTAACATAAAGTAGGTCAAAATTTTACTGAAAAGTATATGTTGGAGGACAAAGTTAAGACAAAAACAATAAGATAGAAGTCAATTGGCAGCCGGGCGTGGTGGCGCACACTTGTAATCCCAGCATTTGGGAGGCTGAGACAGGAGGATCATGGTTCGTGGACAGTCTCAGCTGCTTAGTGAGGCCCTTTGCAACTCAGTGAGACCCGGTTTCAAAATAAAGAATAAAAAATAGGGCAGGGGGTGTAGCTCAGAGGTAGAATGTCCCTGGGTTCCATCCCCAGTACCGCAAAAAAAAAAAAAGTAAATTGGCAAATGTGTACAGTATTGGCAAAGGTAGTTTAGGTGAGGCTAAGGTAACAGACTCCAAAATATACAACAGCTCACACGCAGTAGAACCTTTTTCTCTCTCAGGTAGTTTAACGCAGCATTATTTGGTTGGTAAACATTTTCTCCATACAATGATTCAGTTTCCTAAGCCATCTTTTGGCTCCCTCAACTCCCAAAGGGTCCATGGGTAGAATGCAGTGCTATCAGCCAGTCATGGTGGTGCACACCTGTAATCCCAGTACTTGGGAGGCTGAGACGGGAGAATCACAGGTTCTAAGTCAGCCTCAGCAATTTAGCAAGGCCCTCTGCAGCTTAGGGAGACCCTGTTCCTAACAAATAGAAATCACAGATTTTTAAAAGAATCATGTGTTTGTAGGTCTCTCAACGAATCATTTATGGGTTGGCGGGGTTTAGCATGTCTGAGGCCCTGTGTTCCATATTCTATCCCCAGTGCCACACACACACACACACACACACACACACACACACACACACACACATATTCTATGGTACAAATAAAATTACATATAGCCTTGTTGTTGCCTTATACTATCTGGCAAAAACAGAAATGAACATAGAGGAGGAATATGCACATTTTTGTTTTCTTTTCCTTTCTTTTCATACTAGGGATTGAGCCACCTCTAAGCTACAGCAGAGAATTCAGCCCTTTGTATTTTGTTTTGAAACAGGGTCTCTTTAGGTTGCTGAGAGACTCACTACTTGCTGAAGCTGTCCTCAAACTTAGAAACCTTCTGTCTGAGCTTCCCAAGTACTAGGATTACAGACACCCCTGGCTTGCTTAGTTGCTTTTTTGTTTTTCTTTTTGGGGATTAAACCCAGGGGCATTGTACCTCCAAGCTACAACCCCAGCCCTATTTCTTTTGAAACATGGTCTTATTAAGTTGCTGAGGTAAACATTTCTGATCAGATTTTGTTGGTATGAACTAGTCACATGGCCACATTGATGCGATGGGGACTGACTGGGAAATGTAGCTCCTGGGTAAACTACCACTTGTTAGTTATAACAATGTTAGACATTGTTATGCATAAAAGGATGGCACCTGTTGATGCAGAGTGCCAAGGCAGATGCTTAGAATACTTAGGAAGACAATGAAAACATATCACCAGAGTAGGACCTTAAAGTCCATTTGAGAGATAGAGTCAAATAAAGAAGCAGATGATTATGACAAGAAATTTTGAGAACTGATTTTCACTCTTAATAGATAAGATGTCTGGAGATCTGAAGATCTGAAGATATGATTATGTTCAGCATCCAGGTCAGAGAATTATAAATCAAATTCATTTTTATTTTCCCTTAAGATGAGAATAAACTCACTGAGTTTGTGAACATAAATATCTTAATTTTCTTGAGTTTACTGAACAGGGTGGTATATGAACATCAGGTTATGATAAGTAAAATAAAAAATTAAATGCGAGTAAAATAAAAATAATGTGCATACGGCGGAGTGTGAAAAACACGAGAGAGGTCCGGTACACATGGCATGTAAAGTTTTAATGGCACGGCTCTCCCGGGGATCAGGGCGAGGCACCGTGGGGCCCGCGCACCTGTCCGAAGCTAGAGGACGCGGGCTCTCCTTTTAAAGGCATGCATCTCGCGAGATGGGGGTTTTACTCGTGGGAACGCCCAATTCTCGCGGGGGTTTCAGCCCCTCCCTTGCCCTGCAGAGGTCATGTGACACAAAGTCACATGAGTGCAGGACCCAACTTAACATTCCGGCCTTTTGATGGTAGGGATAATGGATGACGATTGGACCCTCTAGCTTCTTCCTGCTGTCAAGGGGCGTCGTCAGGGGCCCCAGGCCGGGAGGAGTCGGGAGTTCAGTCCCCCAGAAGGGGGTGCAGGTGGGTGCATAGCTGCAGTGCGAATTGGAGGTTACCCTGGACAGCTTAGTGATGTGCGCTTGAGGAGGCTTGAACAGGCAAGGGCTATTAAAGAAAAAAACAAATCATGAGATTGAGCAGGCGACCAAAAAGGAGACTGGCTTACTCAGTACCTGGAGAGCTACCCTGAGCTGGCAAAGAGGATGGAGGTTGAGGGATCCAGGAGCCATCAGTCTTCAGCCAGGCTGAGTAGGGCCAGCGGCGGGGCCTGGTCTGGAAAGGTGCTCCCCCTGTGTTGAGGCACCTGGGGCTCACCCTTTTCCAAGGGCACTGTTCCAGTGGCCCTCCTGGCCACACACCGAGCAGTCTGATTGGTAGGCGTGGCTTTGCCCCACTTGAGGCAGGCTCCTGGAGGTAGTTGTTGTTGCAGTCCTCCAGACCTAGGTGGCGCTCCAGGGGGCTGAGCCGCCACCGCCAGCCGAAGGGCAGCTACCAGGGATCTGCTTTTTGGCAAAGTCGGAGTATATGCTCCATTTCCGCCTGTTTCTCTCTGGAATTAAAACTTAGATGCTATGTTAAGGTTCTGTCAGCTGCGACGGACCTATACTCACAAAGAGCACGTCCCGAGATGGGTGTCCAGCAAGAATGGCAACGTGGACTCCGCACGGGCAGACAGAGAGTGTCGCCCCAGCCCCGGCCTGTCGTTTCCCGCAGCACCTAGGGCGCGCCCGAGCGGGCCACCCAGCAAAATTGCAGTCTGGCGCAGGCCAAGATGGTGACTGTGACATCACCAGGCAGTGACTATGTGCCATCACAAAATGGCAGCTGGCAGGAAAATAAATGGAAGCTGATGGGGGAGAGCATTTGGAGGGATACCAGACCGCTTATAAAAGTTCCTAACTATTCCTGGGCCACCGCAACCTATTTCCCAACTCGTATCAAGGCAGACAGGCTCTCAGGGCATCTGCTAGTATAAAGGTTCGACTCCCCATAATTGGTTCGCGGGCGGAAACGAAGAACAGGAAATGGGCGTCCCCGATTTCCCTGCTCAATCGTTCGGAAACAGAGGTTAAGAGATAGGGAAGAACGTCTTCATTCCTTCTCAAACCCGGAGGATGACCTGGTCATCCACAGGGTGGTCCCAGTGGACCGGGGGACAATGGGTCACCAAGCGCTTGGATTTTTGGGTCCCAGTGGACCGGAAGACCCAAGTCCGGAACCCGCTAACCAAGGGAAGGAGGCAGTTTACCGGAGTGAAGTGTTGCCAGCCAGCGCTGGCTGCGACAGAAGCGCTGAGAAGCTGCTGGGAGCGTGGTGGAGCTGGGGCGCGTGGATGCCGGTGGCTGGTGTGGACGGCACTGGCGGCTGGCGCAGGTGGGATCAGTGGGGGTGCGCAGGCGGCATGGCTTGCCGGGCAGGCGGCGTGGAGACAAAATGGCTTCCAGGCACGCGCCAGACGCTGAGGCTGGGCCCCGAGGAGCACCACCAGTGAGCCTGGCTCGGGGCGGGTGGGGCAAACCGGCCAGAGGTCCCGGCGGTGACCGGAGAACCAAGCTGGAACGGTGCTTTAGGAGGTACAAGCGGCAGGCAGAGGTCCTGGCCCGCGCAGGCGGTTGGCAGGCAGAGCAAGTGCCAATCTGCCTGGCTCGGGCCGGAAAGATGGCCGCCGACTCCTAGGATTGGTTAGGAGTGGAAAGTGGGAGGGATTAAAGATTGTGAGGCCTCCAGTGAGGCCATGAGGTGGGAGGGGTTAAGGATGGCGAGGCCTCCAGTGAGGCCATGAGGTGGGAGGGGTTAAGGATGGCGAGGCCTCCAGTGAGGCCATGAGGTGGGAGGGGTTAAGGATGGCGAGGCCTCCAGTGAGGCCATGAGGTGGGAGGGGTTAAGGATGGCGAGGCCTCCAGTGAGGCCATGAGGTGGGAGGGGCTAAGGATGGCGAGGCCTCCAGTGAGGCCATGAGGTGGGAGGGGTTAAAGATGGTGGGGCCAAGATGGCGGCCCCCCAGTGATTCCACGTGCCCAAGATGGCGGGCCAAAGCTGGCGACCCCCCCCCCAGTAATTCCATGTGGCTGCTTACCGGAATGGCCAGGCCCAGGCAGCAGGGGTGGGCAGGCACAGGGTGAAGGGCGCCAGGGCACGAGTCCGAGTGGAGGAACCAGCTGGAGCGCGGGCTGGACTTGGCGGGCTGGGGGCTGTTTAGCAGAGTGGCGGCCACCTAGATGGAGGAGGCAGGCGGCCCCGGCAGGCAGGTCTAAGCAACGCCAGGCGCGGAGAAGACATAGGCGCGTGGTGTGGCTCAGTCCGCGGGCGGCGCGGTCCCATTCCAGCGGCGGGCGGCGTGGGCAGGCGGGAACGGCGGTTTTAGGAGGTCCAAGCGGCAGGCAGAGGTCCTGGCCCGTGCAGGAGGTCAGCAAGTAGAACAGGTGCCAGCATCACCCAAGGAGCCTGGCTCCGGGCGGGTGGAACTAGCAGCCTGGCGGCCGGTGGAGCCTGCACGCCCCGGCGGTGGTGGCTGCGGCTGCGGTGGCAGTGGAAGATGGCCTCCGGTGCTCCAGAAGAGAGCACATGGGCGGGAAAAGATGGCCACCGGCTCTCAGCAGAGCGCGGGGCCGAAAAGATGGCTGCGGGCTCTCAGCAGAGCGCGGGGCTGAAAAGATGGCTGCGAGCTCTCAGCAGAGCTCGGGGCTGGAAAGATGGCCGCGAGCTCTCAGCAGAGCCCGGGGCGGGAAGAAGGCCGCCGGCTCTCAGCAGAGCGCGGGGCCGAAAAGATGGCCGTGAGCTCTCAGCAGAGCTCGGGGCCGGAAAGATGGCCGTGAGCTCTCAGCAGAGCCCGGGGCGGGAAGAAGGCCGCCGGCTCTCAGCAGAGCGTGGGGCCGAAAAGATGGCCGTGAGCTCTCAGCAGAGCTCGGGGCTGGAAAGATGGCCGCAGACTCTCAGCAGAGCCCGGGGCGGGAAGAAGGCCGCCGGCTCTCCCGGAGAGCGCGGGGCTGGGGAAGAAGGCTTACGGTCCGGGCAGGCACGGGGCAGCAGCGGCGGCAGTGGCGGGAGCAACGCCTGCAAGCAGAGCGCTGGTGTGGGACCTCACAGTCAGCTGCTGGCGGGTCGGAGAGTCCAGGGCTCAAAAAGAGAGTAAAAATAAAAAGAGAAAACAAAAAAAAAAAGGAAAAAAAATGGGGAGGGACCCAAGAGTTCTCCTGGTTCGGCACCAAATGATAAGTAAAATAAAAAATTAAATGCGAGTAAAATAAAAATAATGTGCATACGGCGGAGTGTGAAAAACACGAGAGAGGTCCGGTACACATGGCATGTAAAGTTTTAATGGCACGGCTCTCCCGGGGATCAGGGCGAGGCACCGTGGGGCCCGCGCACCTGTCCGAAGCTAGAGGACGCGGGCTCTCCTTTTAAAGGCATGCATCTCGCGAGATGGGGGTTTTACTCGTGGGAACGCCCAATTCTCGCGGGGGTTTCAGCCCCTCCCTTGCCCTGCAGAGGTCATGTGACACAAAGTCACATGAGTGCAGGACCCAACTTAACAGGTTATACTATGTAACAGGGACTATACTGTAAGTATTATGGAAAGTGAGACTCCAAAATAAGATAAGAACCTGGCACAGTGGTGTATATCTGTGGTCCCAGTAGTTTGGGAGACTGAAGCAGGAGGATCCTAAATTTGAGGCAACCAAGCAAGACCCTATCTCAAAAAGAAAAGAAAAATGGCTAGGGATATATCTCAGTGATAGAACACCCTAGAGTTCAATTTCTGGTGGAAGGAAGGAAAGAAGGAAAGGTAAGACTCCTTTTGAAATGAACTGAAGGTTTGTATCTCCACCCCAATTCGTATATTGAAACCCTAATCCCAAAGTGACGGTATCTGAAGGCGCCACCACGCCCGGCTCTAGCCCTTTATTTTTTATTCTTTATTTTTGAAACAGGGTCTCACTAAGTTGCAGAGGGCCTCACTAAATAGCTGAGGCTGGCCGCAGACCTGGATCCTCTTGTTTCAGCCTCCCAAATGCTAGGAAAGCATGCCCCGCCAGGCCCAGCAAAAAAGAAATTGTTTATGTGTGTTTGTGTAACTGGGGATGGAACCCAGGGGTATCCTACCAGTGACTCATACCCCCAGTTTTATTTTATTCTTCAATTTTGAAACATGGGCTCACTAAGTTGCATAGGGCCTCACTAAGTAGCTGAGGCCAGCCGTGAACCCGGCCTGTCTCAACCTTTCAAGTACTGGGATGTCTGGTATGCACCACTGGGCCTGGCTGAGATATTTTAAAGATATTTTAAAGATCTGGTCCTCAAAAGGATCTGATTGACTCTTAGGAAAGATAATAAGGCTGACATCTGCCCAGTTGGCAGTGATAGTAATTTTTGCCTCTGTGATAGTAATCCATGCCCTTCCTTCAATAAGCAGCTTAAAACAGTGATTCTCAAGCCTGGTATTTAACATATGTACTGGTGAGTCCCATCCAATTGCGTAGCCTTTAAATTTTTTTCCTCCCAATATAGTATTGAATCCAAGGTACCCTACCACTGAGTACACCCCAGCCCTTATTTTAATTTATTTTATTTTAGACAAAGCCTCACTAAATTGCAGAGTTTGGCCAGAAACTTTCCATCCTCCAGCCTCAGCTTCCTGAGTAACTGAGATTACAGGTTATGCATAATTTGTGAAGCATCTATTTATTTATTCACTTATTTATGGTACTGGAGACTGAACACAGAGGACTTTTACCTCTAAGCCACACTCCTAATCCTATTTTATTTTTCATTTGGAAACAGGGTCTCACTAAGTTGCTGAGAGCCCTGCTAAATTGCTGACACTGGCTTTGATTCTGTAATCCTCTTGTCTCAGCATTCCAAGTCCTGGGATTATAGGTGTGCACCACCACACCCAAATGCAGTATTTTTTTTTTTCTGGTGGTACTGAGGGTGGGACCCAGAGGCTTTCTACCTCCGGGCTATACTCCCAGACCTGTTTAATATTTTGTTTGGAAACAGGGTCTCACTAAGTTGCTGGGAGCCTCACTAAGTAGCTGAGGGCCTCACTTCCAACCGGTTGTGCAATCCTCCTATCTCAGCTTCCCAAGTTCTGGGATTACAAGCGTGCACCACCACGCCCGGCCAAATGAAGTATTTTTAATGCAATTTATTCGTGATATTATGGGCTGCACCAAGACAGTCCTTCCTCCTTCTTCCATAGAGAAAGAGTGTCACCATTCTTTTTTTTTTTTTTTTTTTTTTTGGTGTCTACCTCCGGGCTACACTCCCAGACCTATTTTTACATTTTTATTTGCAAACAGGGTCTCCTAAGCCAGCACATGCGGCTGGCTTCGAACCTGCACCATCCTCCTGTCTCTGCCTCCCAAGCGCGGGGATTACAAGCGTGCGCCACCACGCCCAAGCGCGGGGATTACAAGCGTGTGCCACCACGCCCGGCGAGTGTCACCATTCTTTCTAGGAAGTTTTAATAGTGCAAATAGTCCCTGGATCACCAGCAGCAACCTTACCTGGGGATTTGTTAGAAATTCAAGTTCTCAGCTAGGCATGGTGGCACACACTTGTTATCACAGTTCTTGAGTAGTTGAGACAGAAGGATTATGGGTTTGAGGCCAGCCTCAACAACTTAGTGAGACCCTGTTTTCAAAACAAAAAATAAGCCATGCGTGGTAGCACAGGCTTGTATTCCCAGCATTCGGGAGGCTGAGACCGGAGGATCGAGGTTCTCGGATAGCCTTAGCTATTTAGTGAGGTCCTCTGCAACTCAGTTAGACCTGCTTCCAAAGTAAAGAATAAAAAATAGGGCAAGGGGTGTAGCTCGGAGGTTGAATGCCCCTGGGTTCCATCCCCAGACCCACAAATAAGTAAATAAATAAATAAATAAATAAATAAATAAATTTTAAAAAATAAGAAGGACTAAGGGTGTAGCTTGGAGGTAGAATGCCCCTAGGCTCAATCTCCAGTACCATAGAAAAAGAAATTCCAGTTCTCCATGGTTCAACAAACTCCAGGGGGTTGTAATATACACTCAAGTTTTTTTTTTTTTTTTTTTTTTTTGGTGGTACTGGGGGTGGAACCCAGAGGCTTTCTACCTCCAGGCTATACTCCCAGACCTTTTTATATTTTATTTGGAAACAGGGTCTCACTAAGTTGCTGAAAGCCTCACTAAGTAGCTGAGGCTGGCTTCGAACCCGTGCGATTCTCCTGTCTCAGCCTCCCAAGCATGGGGATTACAAGCATGCGCCACCACGCCCGGCTCTACACTCAAGTTTGAAAATCACTGTAATAGACCCATTCCTGGCTGATTATGTGGCTTTGTAAATAAGCTCAGGAAAAAATCAAATGCTCTGTAGCATGATAGACCAGGGCTACTACTTCAATCATAGTCACATTAATAAAAGAAATATGATAAACCTAAGGATGGAAAATAGCAATAATACTTGCTGTGGCAGTGGTGCATCCCTGATGCTAGATAAGGAGCTTTGACTTGATGACATAGAAATGAAATCCAGTCACATGGGTATGAATACACAGGCAAAGCTTTTATCGGGGAGATGAGCTCAGAAGAGAAAGTGTCAGCCTGGCTTGCTGGAACAAAAGAGAGGAGCTAATTTCATTGGCTTGCAGGGGTGGGCTGGGGTTTAGGAATGATAACTGGCTTTAGGTACTTCAGTCTATGAAGAAATTTCATTTTTTAATTCTTTTTTTTTTTTTTTTTTTTTTTTTTTGGTGGTACTGGGGTTCCTGGAAGCCCTTCAACCTCCAGGCTACACTCCCAGACCTATTTTTTTATATTTTTATTTGGAAACCAGTGCGGCTGGCTTCGAACCTGCGCGATCCTCCTGTCTCTGCCTCCCAAGTGTGGGGGATTACAAGCGTGTGCCACCACACCCGGCTCATTTTTTAATTTTTATACCTTTTTTTTTTTTTTTCGGTACCAAGGGCATTCTACCTCTGAGCGACACTCCCAGCCCTATTTTTTTGTCTTTTTTTTTTTTAAACCGTCTCACTGAGTTGCAAATGGCCTCACTAAGTAGCTGAGGCTGCCTGTGAACCGCGATTCTCCTGTCTCAGCCTCCCAAATGCTGGGATTACAAGTGTGCGCCACCACGCCTGGCGTATTTTTTTTATACCTTTATTGGCACATCATAGTCTCACATCATGATGTAGTCCACAGTGATAGTGACATGCACACAGACAGCACTTGGTGGGCTTCCCTCAGTTTCTTCCCACTCCTTTTTCCCCACATAGGATATTGAGATTGACATTGGCATTCTCACATAATAACATAATGTCAGTGGAAGTGTCTCTTTCATTAATTCTCCCCCTCACCCCCCACGTTCCCCTAGACTACCTCCGTGACTCCACCGGCGTTTCTCCTCATTATCTAAAGTCCTTCTTATATCCCAATTCTTTTCTTTTTTTTTTTTTTTTTTGGTGGTACTGGGGTTCCTGGAAGCCCTTCTACCTCCGGGCTACACTCCCAGACCTATTTTTACATTTTTTATTTGGAAACAGGGTCTCCTAAGCCAGCGCGCGGGGCTGGCTTCAAACCTGCGCGATCCTCCTGTCTCTGCCTCCCAAGCACGGGGATTACAAGCGTGCGCCACCACGCCCGGCATTATCCCAATTATTTTCTAGCTTCTGCATATGAGAGAACACATATGACCCTTCACTTTCTGTGACTGGCTATTCTCACTTAACCTAATGTTCTCCAGGTCCATCCATTTTCCTGCAAATGACATAATTTTGTCTTTCTGGATTGCTGAGTAGAATCCCATTGTGGGCATACCCCATACTTTTGCAATTCAGTCATCCTTGCCCTAGATGAGGCTGAGTTAAGTGGAGGCACCCTGGCTCTACTGATGCCCCTGGCACTGTTTGAGGGTAGATAACTCAGGCACATTTGGTATTCAACTGAGTTGAGGTGGGGCCTTTTAATGATGGTCCAGTGGTGACCCAAGGCCCAGCAGTGCATTGCCCTTGGTCCCTACTGTGGCTGGGGGTGTAGCTCGGAGATAGAGTGCCCCAGGGTTCTATCCTTAGTACTACAAAAAAAAAAAAAAAAAAAGAAAAAGAAAAAGAATAAAAGTAGTGAGATTCTCATCAACCTAGCAAAACGCTGTTTCAAAAATAAAATAGGGCTGGGAGGAGTAGCTTGGAAGTAGAATGCCCAGGGATTCAGCCCCCAGTACCACTATAAACAAATACATACATACATACATACATACATACATACATACATAAAATTTCACAGTAAAAAAAACCGAACTGCTTAGAATTATATTTTGTGCTGGGAAGACAGGGGAGGCTGTACTCTAGACTGGGAAGACAACTCCACTCTGATCAGTCAGGGTTGCCCCACCCACATTCCCATTTCAAGTTAAAAGCATCAGCTAACTAATCCAGAGAGCCAGCAGGGAGCCCCAGGTGGCCATGGCCACCAGCAAGATCTCTTATTTCCTCTTGAAGGAGGTAGAGAAGAGGGGCCCCTGCCCCATGCCCTTGCCTAGAAAGGTCCTGATGTTTCCAGGCTCAGCCCCTCCCACTCTGAGGACTATAATGTGCTTTAGAATCTAACAACAGTCAGCAAAAAGGGTATGGCCTGAATTTTATACTTTTTTTTTTTTTCGGGTCTGGGGATGGAACCCAGGGGCATCTGACCTCCGAGCTACATCCCCTGCCCATTTTTTATTCTTTCTCTCTTTCTTTCTTTCTTTTTTTCTTTCTTTCTTTTTTTTTTTTTTTGCGGGTCTGAGGCTGGAACCCAGAGGCATTTGATTTGACCTCCGAGCTACAACCCCTGACCATTTTTTTTTGGAAACGGTCTCACTGAGTTGCAGAGGGCCTCACTAAGTAGCTTAGGCTGTCCGTGAACCGTGATCCTCCTGTCTCAGCCTCCCAAATGGTCTCACTGAGTTGCGGAGGGCCTCACTAAGTAGCTGAGGCTGTCCGTGAACTGTGATCCTCCTGTCTCAGCCTCCCGAATGCCGGGATTATAAGCATGCGCCACCACGCCGTGCTTTTTATTCTTTATTTTGAAACCGGGTCTCACTGAGTTGCAGAGGGCCTCCCTAAGTAGCTGAGGATGTCCGAGAACTGAGATCCTCCAGGTCTCAGCCTCCCGAATGCTGGGATTACAAGCGTGCGCCACCACGCCTGGCTGGCCTGGATTTTATAATTCTTGTCAGATCAGACTTCTTAAGACTGAAATAAGATGGAGGATATTGAAAATTCCAAAAAAGAGAATATCCACACATGAAGTTAATTCCAAAGCCGGGCCCTGTAGCATATACTTCTGATCCCAGTACTTGCAGGTTTGAGATCAGCCTCAGCACTTTAGCTAGCGAGACCCTGTTTCAAAATAAAAAAATAAAGCTGGGTATGGTGGCGCATGCTGGTAATCCCAGTATTTGGAAGGTTGAGACTAAAGGATGGTAGGTTCACAGCCAGTCTCGGTAGCTCAGTAAGACCCACAACCTAGTAACACCTTGTTTCAAAATAAAAACAAAAAGGGCTGGTGATGTAGCTTGGAGGTAAAATGCCCCTACCCTAATATCAATCCCCAGTAAAACACACACACACACACACACACACACACACACACACACACAAGCACACTGAATTTCAGGGTAGGTATGCCTAAACAATGAGTGGGCAAACTGCAGCTCCTACACTTGATGTAGGATAGAAGAAATAAGTAGGTAGAAAGGAGACAGGAAGGAAAAGTAAAAATATAAATTTAACATAAGAACCTGGAGCTGAAGTGCTTCTGCCTCTAGTCCACAAACCAGTTCTCTTCCCCAGGTCTGACTCTACTATAAATTCTTGGGAGGCCTGTAGATCCTAGAGTTAACAGTATTTCTAGAGTTAACAATATTTCTAGAGTTAACAATATTTCTGAGAAAACTTATAATTTAGGACGAGACCACAGACCATCAGGAAGTGCCTTGGGACTACCGGACTGAACTTATCCTCGTATACCATCTCTAGCCCACCCCTCACAAAAGTCCCCTATAAGAAGAGAATCCCTGAATCCCCAAGATGCCTTCCTCATCGTGAGGTGGCCCGCATTCTCTCTTGAATGTGTATTTCCTCCCCTTTCCCCCAATAAACCTCTCTCCATGTCTCTAACTGGCGCGTGCTGAAATTCTTTTCCATCACGTTAGCCAAGGACCCTGCAGACCCTGAGTTCCTGAGCTGAGGACTCACCCCAACACACTGAGTCTAACCTGCAGCCTGTTTCTGTAGAGAAAGTTTCATTGGAACACAACCATTTATGTATGACAAACACCACTCGTTATGTATGATCCGTGTCTGCATTCATCCCGCAATAGCAAAACTAAGCAGTTGCAATAAGGAATATATGGCCCACAAAATCGTAAAATATGAACTAGCTGGCCTTTAAAGAAACATTTTTCGGCCCTGCCTCAGACTCACCTCTAACTCTTGGTCTTGGAAGTTACAACAGGCTCTCTTTTCTCAATGTCAGTGCAGGGAATTCAATTACGTACGCTACTGCTATATGCCAGTCAGCCCTTCCGTTTTCATCAGAATGAAGTAAAATTTCTATCTCTCTGTGACAGTTTTTTTTTTTTTTTTTACTTCAGAACTACATTTCATGATCACTGAAATAAAAAGGGTTTTTTTTTTGTTTTTTTTGGGGGGGTGGGGTACTGGGGGTGGAACCCAGAGGCTTTCTACCTCCGGGCTATATTCCCAGACCTTTTTTTTTTTATATTTTATTTGTAAACAGGGTCTCACTAAGTTGCTGAAAGCCTCACTAAGTAGCTGAGGCTGGCTTTGAACCTGTGTGATCCTCCTGTCTCAGCCTCCCAAGCGTGGGGATTACAAGTGTGCACAACCATGCCCAGCTTTTGTTTTTTGTTTTTTTTTTCCCCTTACTTCTTTGCCTCCTTCCACCTGGGAATTGAATCCAGGGACATCCTACCTCCAAGCTACATCCCCCCTCCCAGCCCCTTTTATTTTTATTTATTTTTATTTATGTTTTTTTTTTTTGGTACTGGGGGTGGAGCCCAGAGGCTTTCTACCTCCGGGCTATACTCCCAGACCTATTTTATATTTCATTTGGAAACAGGATCTCACTAAGTTGCTGAGCGCCTCACTAAGTAGCTGAGGCTGGCTTCGAACCTGTGCGATCCTCCTGTCTCAGCCTCTCAAGCACGGGGATTATAAGCGTGCGCCACCACGCCCAGCTATGCATTTGTTTTTGAAACAAGGTCTCTCTCCCTCTGTTGCTGCTGGAACCTGCAATCCACTTGATCCTCTTGTCTCAGCCTCTCAGGCACTGAGATTACAGGCCATAGCATTCAGTGGAAACTGTACTTTGAACTTTGAATTTTGATCTTTCCTTGAGTTATAATATGTAGTATATACTCTACATTCCAGGCAGTAGCTTCGAAACCTCAGCCCTTGAAATCACTAGGAAAAACACCCGATACTCTGCTTAGACTGTGTTGCCAGTGTTTGGGGGATAGAAGTATTCAATAAAGTTCAGGAGATATTCAACTGCAACCTGGTCTTTGTGTTTGATAATTTTGCCCAACTCTACGCTAATGTAATGTTCTGTTCACATTTGAGGCACGTGAGGCTAAGCTACAGTTGGGCAGGTTTGATGGGTTAAATGCATTGCTGGGAATTGAACCCAGGGGCATTCTACCGCTGAGCTACACCTTCAGCCTTAATTTATTTTATTTTTGAAACAGGGTCTTGCTAAGTTGCTGACAGCCTCACTAAATTTCTGAAGCTGTCCTCAAACTTGCAATGCTCCTAGCTCAGCCTCCCAATTACTGGGATTATAGGTTTGAGATACTAGGCCCAGGCTCATTTTTAACTTATGATGTGTGTATTAGGATGTGACTCCATTATCAGTCGAACATCTGTTTTATTAATCTTATCATTATTATTGTGTGTGTGGTATTAGGAATTAAACACAGGAGCAGTACCTACCAGACATTTTATTTTATTTGTTGTATTGGGGATTGAACCCAGGGGCTTTTTTTTTTTTTTTTTTCCTTTTGCAGGTCTGGGGATGGAACTCAGGGACATTTGACCTCCAAGCCCCTGCCCTATTTTTAATTTTTAATTTTGAAACAAGGTCTCACTTAGTTGCAGAGGGCCTCACTAGGTAGCTGAGGCTGCCCATGAACCGTGAACCTCTATTCTCAGCCTCCTGAATGCTGGGATTACAAGTGTGCATCACCACGCCCAGCTTCCAGCCCTAATTTTTATTCCTATTTCGAAACAGGGCCTCACTAAGTTCTGGAGGACCTCACTAAGTAGCTAAGGCTGGCCGCGAACCTGTGATCCTCCTGTTTCAGCTTCCCAAGTACTAGGATTATAAGCGTGCACCACCACACCCAGCTTAATTTTATTTTATTATCTATTTGGTATTGGAGATTGAACCAAGAGGCATTCTACCCTTGAGCTACACTTTCAGTCCGTGTGTGTGTGTGTGTGTGTGTGTGTGTGTGTGTGGTGCTGGGGATTGAACCCAGGAACATTCTACCTCTGAGCTACATCCCTAGCCCTCCCTTCCTTCCTTCCTTCCTTCCTTCCTTCCTTCCTTTCTTTATTTTTATTTTTCTTTCTTTTTTTCTCTTGCAGTACTAGGGATGGAACCCAGGGGTATTGTACCTCCAAGCTACATCCCCAGCCCTATTTTTACTATTTATTTATTTATTTATTTATTTATTTATTTATTTATTTAGTGGTACTGGGGATGGAACCCAGGAGGGTTCTACCTCCAAGTGACACTACCAGCCCTATTTTTTATTCTTTATTTTGAAACAGCGTCTCACTAAGTTGCGGAGAGCCTCACTAAGTAGCTGAGGCTATCCACGAACCGTGATCCTCAGGTCTCAGCCTCCCGAATGCTGGGATTACAAGCGTGCACCACCATGCCTGGCTTAAATCCCACATTTTTTAGCACTTGAATTCTTCCTAGGTGGAAAATGCAGAGAGCTCTAAGACCTTCGCATGTTCTGAAAAGTCTGCGTTATAGCCCTTTGTTTCCTTTTAAGGACACATAGATACCAGTCTATGCAGTAGGCTTTACATTCATTAAAACATTTTCTTTTTGTGGAACTGGGGATTGAACCCAGAGGTATTTTTTTTTTAATTTAAACTATCCAGCCCTACTTAATTTTTATTTTGAAACAGAGTCTAAGTCGAAGAAAGACTCACTAAATTGCCGAGGCTGGCCTCGAATCTGTGGTCCTCATGATTTAGCCTCCCAAGTACTGGGATTACTGGTGTGCTCACCACACCCGGCTTGTTTTCTCTGACTCCATCTGAATGTTCAATCACAGAAAGACTTTTCCTGGTCCTCAGGTAGAGATGAACCCACTCAGATTTTCTTCCAGCATGTGAAACCTTCCTCCAGCAGGTTTCATTTAGATTCCTGATCCACTGAGGTTTATTCTTATAAATGAGGTGAAGTAGAAATCTTAACGTTTCTTTTTCCAAATGGTGAATAAGTTGTACTAGTACCATTATAACAACTTTATGATATAGTATTAAAATTTCAAAGCTGGGCATCGTGGTGCACACTTGTAATTCGCAAACTGCGATCCTCTGGTCTCCGTCTCTCAAATGCTGGGATTATAAGCGTGTGCCACCATGCCCAGATAAAACCAAAAAAAAAAAAATTTTAAAAGACTGGGAACAAGCCGGGAATGATGGTGCACGCTTGTAATCCCAGCATTCTGGAGGCTGAGACCTGAGGATTGTTTGTTCGAGGCCAACCTCAGCTACTTAGTGAGGTCCTCTGCAACTCAGTGAGACCCTGTTTCAAAATAAAGAATAAGAAATAGGGCCAGGTGTGGTGGCGCACGCTTGTAATCCCCGCGCTTGGGAGGCAGAGACAGGAGGATCGCGCAGGTTCGAAGCCAGCCGCGCGCGCTGGTTTAGGAGACCCTGTTTCCAAATTTAAAAAAAATGTAAAAATAGGTCTGGGAGTGTAGCCTGGAGGTAGAAGGGCTTCCAGGAACCCCAGTACCACCAAAAAAAAAAAAAAAAAAAGAAAAAGAAAAAGAAATAGGGCTGGGGTGTAGCTCTGAGGTTGAATGCCCCTGGGTTCCATCCCCAGACCCCAAAAAACAAAAACAAAAGCAAAAACACCGACTGGGAACATAGCTCAGAAGTAGAATTCCCCTAGGTTCAATCCTCAGTCACACACACACACACACACACACACAGAGTTAAGACGGCATGGTAGCACACATCTGTAATCTCAATTTCTTAGGAGTCCAGAGCAGGTTTGAGGCCCACTTTGGTAATTTAACAAGAACTTCTTCTCTAAATAAAATTAAAAGAACTGGGATGCAGCTTGGTGGTAAAGTGCCTCTGGATTAAATTCCCAATGCTGATATTTTACAAATGTTTTTTAAAATGTCAAAACCACAAATTTTTCTCTAAAGCCTCTTGTTACCAAAATCCAACTTTACGTAAATTTATTTGTTCACGAACCTGCTCTGAAGTGGTTTGAGGCTACTGATGTTCCCTGAGTAATGTACTATCGTTATGCATTTCACTGTAGTTTATTTCACTGCCGGTTGTTACCCAGACAGTGCTGACTATGATCCATACTACGTAGTATGTGCAAAGTATTACCTTACTAAATTTAAAGAGTTCTGCATTCATACATATACATAAAATAGTTCATGGAAAATACTTAGTTGCTTTTGTGTGTGTATGGTACCAGGGATTGAAATCAGAGCATTTACACCATTCCCCTAAATCCCCCCACACCATTGTTTTGAAACTGGGTCCCCCTAAGTTGCTGATGCTGGCCTTGAACCTTCGACCTCCTCTCCTATCTCAGCCTCCCAAGTACCAGGATTACAGGTATGTGCCACTGTGCTGGCTCATGGAAAAACAGTAGTGTTTGCCACAGAGTAACCCCATCGACATATGTTAACTACTACTGCTCTTATTGTTATTACTACTACAAGCACTACCACCATCACTATTCATTATTATAAATTTTAGGAGTGGCCAGAAAAGTGAGCCAACACCTAAAAAGAATCAAAATAATTATTAACATCAGTAGAAGTATAAAGGACTTGCTCAGTGTCCCAGGGTGAGTCGAGTCTCCCCAGCATCCACAGGGAGTGCTTTGGTACTCAGCAGAGATATGGGTAGGAAGAAAGTGAAACCAAGCCAGGTGTTGGTCAGGGAACCTGCCTCCCGGCCGGGGGAGACACACCAGAGAGCTGCTTTCCCTCTTTACCTTGAGGGCAGAAGAGTCCTCACCAGGAACTGGGTCCACAGGCACCTTGATCTGGGCCCTCCCCGCCTCCAAACCTGTGAGAAGAGAAATGTGTGTCAAGCCACCCATCTGTGGGCTTGGCGATGGCAGCCAGAACAGACTAAGACAGTTGTAAGATAACCCTCTTAATGTGTTTTTACTCGCTCATTCCAGGAGGTGAGTTCAGTCCTGTCCAATGAATCCTGTGGCCATTGCTTCAAAGCTAGCGTCCCTCCGGGTAGCTCTCGATGTGGATAGCGTGGATCCCGTCTCCATCTTGTAGCCCCGTGAGATCAGATCAAAACCAGAAAAGCAGCATCGCTTACATAAGGCTGCTTTAGTGAGGATTATTTCTGCCTGGGAGCACTACTGTTAAAGACTTGAATGAGGATATAATTGCCAGATAAGCCAGCTTCTCTACACAATTCAAGTTGATTACCAGCCTTAGCTGGCAGAAAACCAGCTGGGCCGAAATCTTTGTGGCTCGCTGCCTCCACCTTCTGGAAGTATTGAGACATAACAATCATATATATATTTGTAAAGCAAAAAAAAAAAAAATATATATATATATATATATATATATATCTTTATCGCCACTCTCATTACTAGAAATTAATGTTGAGATAAAAACAACCCAAACATCACCATATCAAGATAGTGTAGCATTAAGGCTTTAGAAATACCATTCCCTTTTGGTGTCATTTTTATTTACTTTTATTATTTATTTATTTATTTATTTATTTATTTATTGGTGGTATTGGGGTTCCTGGAAACCCTTCTACCTCTGGCCTACCCTCCCAGACCTATTTTATACTTTTATTTGGAAACAGGGTCTTTAAGACAGTGAGGCTGGCTTCGAACCTGTATGAGCCTCCTGTCTCCACCTCCCAAGCGCGGGGATTACTTTATTTTATTATTATTATTATGTGTGTGTGTGTGTGTGTGTGTGTGTGTGTGTGTGTGTGGTATTGGGGTTCCTGGAAACTCTTCTACCTCCAGGCTACACTCCCAGACCTATTTTATATATTTTTAAATTTGGAAACAGGGTCTCTTAAACCATTGAGGGCTGGCTTCAAACCTGCATGATCCTCCTGTCTCTGCCTCCCAAGCAAGGGGATTATAATCGTGTGCCACCACGCCTGGACTTATTATTATTTTTTGTGGTACTGAGGGTGGAACCCAGGGGCTTTTCTACCTCTGGGCTATATTCCCAGACCTGTTTTATACTTTATTCATTTATTATTTATTTATTTATTTATTTATTTTGGTGGTTCTGGGGTTCCTGGAAGCCCTTCTACTTCCGGGCTACACTCCCAGACCTATTTGTATACATTTTTTTAATTTGGAAAGAGGGTCTCTTAAGCCAATAAAACTGGCTTCGAACCTGCACGATCCTCCTGTCTCCACCTCCCATGCACGGGGATTACAAGCGTGCGCCACCACGCCTGGCTATTATACTTTATTTGGAAACAGGGTCTCACTAAATTGCAGAGGGCTTCACTAAGTAGCTGAGGCTGGCTTTGAACCTGTGTAATCCTCCTGTCTCAGCCTCCTAAGCGCTGGGATTACAAGCATGTGCCCTGCCCGTCTTTAGTGTCATTTTTAGGTCTAAGGAAATAGATAACTGACCACCCAGAGTCTCTTTCTGTGATCTATAGTATATTTTATTTTTGACTAAGGACAAATTCAAAAGTTTCCTTCTTATACAGAGGATTATTAAACTTTATCACCATCAATTTGTGATAAATATCTCTTAGTAGACTACTACTAGAACATGTCTTTTATCTAATAGAGACTATTTTCAAAATAATCTGCAATAAATACCATCCTTTTTAAGTAAAATGTTGAATGTTCTTGCTTTGAGTCCAGGAATAAGCAAAGGATGCCTGCTACCACTGTTTGGGAGTAGTACTGTGTTGAGCACAGGGCTTCATACATGCTAGGCAAGTCTCTACCATTGAGCTACATTCTCAGTACTTTTTATTTTTGAGGCAGAGTCTTAATAAGTGGGTGCCCTTGAACTTAAAATCCTCCTGCCTCAGCCTTCTAAGTAGCTGAGATTGCAGGTGTAAACTGCTGTGCCAGGGCACATTGATGGTTTTGTAGAAAGGAGTAGGGAGGCCGGTGTGGTGATGTACGCCTATAATTTCAGTACTTGGGAGACTGAGACAGGAAGATGGCAGGTTTGAATCCAGACTCAGCGACTTAGTGAGGCTCTCAGCAACTTAGCAAGAGCTTGTTTCCAAATAAAAATAGAACTGGGGGTGTAGCTTGGAGGTAGAATGCCCCTGGTTTCAATCCCCAGGACCACAAAAAAGAAAGAAAAATGAAAAAATAAATGAGTAGGGGAAATATTTAAGAAATCATAAACTGTTTCTAGTGTTGAAAATCTACAAAAACCTGAGGATCTGATAATTCTGGGTTAATTTATTTTTCCTGGGCAAGATTTGAGGAATGTTTCCCCATCAGTGTCTTAGAAGAGGAATCCTGTTGTAAGCACCTAGTGAAAAGCTATGGAAGGGTATTGATCCCAGCACCCCTGGTTAGGACAGATAAACAGAGTAACTTCATTTATATTGAATCTACCTTGAAAAGCCAAATTCTATAATATTAGAGGTTGTGTGTTGCATCTTAAAAGAAGAAGAAAAATACAAAAACACCAAATAAAAATGGACAAAACACAGGAACAACCAAATGGCCAATTCAAAAATTTTAAAGTGTTCTACCTCATTAGTAATTAAGGAAGGTCAATGAACTACTCTATATCCCCACTGGGATAGCCTGCATTTAAAGGTCTAACAAGACCAACCTGTCCCTGCCAGCTGGATCCCGGGTTTGGAGATCTTTCAGAGCTACATCATCTAGAAAATAGAAGAGCCAGGCGTGGTGGCCCACGCTGTAATCCCAGCATTTGGGAGGCTGAGACAGGAGGGTCGTGGTTAGCGGACAGCCTCAGCTACTTAGTGAGGCCCTCTGCAACTTAGTGAGACCAGGTTTCAAAAAAAAAAAAAAAAAAGAAAGAAAGAAAGAAAGAAAGAAAGAGAGAGAGAGAGAAAGGAAGAAGAGAAAAGGCCCTGAGGTCACCGATGCTCGGCCGCGTTGTCCTCCTTCGCATCTGGACCAGTGATATCCACTAAAGCAAACTAAAAGTAAAAATCGTTTTAAACCCGGTTGTGGTGGCTCATGCTTGTAATCCCCGCGTTTAGGAGGCGGAGACAGGAAGCTCACGCGAAGCCAGCTGCTCTGGCTTAAGAGACCCTGTTTCCAAATTAAAAAAATATAAAATAGGTCTGGGAGTGTAGCCCGGAGGTAGAAGGGCTTCCAGGAACCCCAGTACCACACACACACACACAAAAAAAAAAAAAAAAAAAAAAACTTACCCTGTTGTTTATAGACTTTAATTGGTCTGATCTATGGCATCAGGAAATGATCTTTGGATGTAAAACGATTTTTTTTTTTTTTTTTTTTTGTGGTACTGGAGTTCCTGGAAACCCTTCTACCTCCGGGCTACACTCCCAGACCTATCAGACCTATTTTTACATTTTTATTTGGAAACAGGATCTCCTAAACCAGCACGCGCGGCTGGCTTCGAACCTGCGCGAACCTCCTGTCTCTGCCTCCCAAGCGCGGGGATTATACGCATGCTCCACCACGCCCCGGCCAGGGGGAAGTCTTTAGTGACCAAAAACTGAAGCGTCAGTTGTCTTTTCAGGTAATGAAGATCGCTTTCTTTTAGATTCTTAAAATTTACCCTTGCAGAGAATTCTGAAAATCTTTATAGAGTTTTGCTACATGCCATGAAGCCAGCCTTTTGCTCTCTGAAATTATATATTATAATATTAATGCATATCAATTAATATATAATAAGACAATATGATTTTATATAATTAGATAACTAATTATATTATTATATATTAATGAATTAATATATGAAAATATAATAATATTATACATAATTTCAGAGAGCAAACAAGCCTGACTGACAAGCCACCCGACAGACTGTAGAGAAATATTAGAAATATATATATAATTTTTTTTTTTTTTTGCGGGTCTGGAGATGGAACCCAGGGGCGTTTGACCTCTGAGCTACATCCCCTGCCCTATTTTTTATTCTTTATTTTGAAACTGGGTCTCACTGAGTTGCAGAGGGTCTCACTAAGTACTTGAGGCTGTCTGCAAACCTTGATCCTCTGGTCTCAGCCTCCCGAATGCTGGGATTACAAGTGTGCGCCACCACACCTGGCCTATATATATATTATTTTTTTCGGTACTGGGATTGAACCCAGGGGCATTCTGCCTTCGAGCTACACCCCCAGCCCTATTTTTTATTCTTTATTTTGAAACAGGGTCTAAGTTGCAGAGGGCTTCACTAAGTAGCTGAGGCTGACTATAAACCTGCGATCCTTCTCAGCCTCCCAAGTACTGGGATTACAAGCATGCACCACCATGCCTGGCTCTGAAATTATGTTCAACACATTAATTTAAAATATTGTTCTTAGTTAGCTTGCAGAAGGTCTTAATATTTGTGAGATGGTATGAAAATGGAGGGACTAAGCAAATAATACAGCCCCACAAACTACAGCTGATAAAGATGAACAACATGGAATAAAGGCGTTCAATAAAACTTGAAGTGGGAAAGGAAGGTGAAGGGGAGAAAGAAAAGGAAAGAGAAGAAAGAAGAAAAGCTGGTGGCCATGATATGTTTGTAAACACAAGAACACAAATGGTGCACTTGAAATAACCCTTAAAAGCAAAACATTTTTCAACCAACAAGTCACCCTAAAGACTGTGGAGAAATATTAGTTCTCTTACTAGACCAGCTTTTTATCCTTTGAAGTTCTATCCTGCTAATGACTGGAACACCGCTGCGTTCATTTCAGTCTTATGGGCCTCTGAAAAGCCCAGATCTGGTCTTTGTGTCTCTGTCTGTCTGTCTGTCTCTCACACACACACACACACACTTGCACAGCAGGTGATTTTAAACAGCCTGCATCACCTGGTGCAGTGGTGGAGGCCTGACGATTTTCATTTGGGATGCAAGCTCAAATAACATACTTAGTCCAATTATTCTCTTTTTCAGGCTGCCCTTTTTTAAAAATTATATTTCCCGAGAGGATAAAGCCGGGTGTGGATGGAGCCACAATGGGGGCATACAGTACTTAACAAAGATTATATGTTGTGTCCAGAAAGTGCCCAGTGTTAAAACGAAGGTTAGAAAGGATCTCTTTGCTGGCTGTGCTTTCTTTAATCCCATTTTCTGTGGCCTTGAATAGGATTAGGGCTCAGAGGGAGGGATGGAAGGAGGTATCCAACAGGGGGGAGAGCAGGGCAGGGAACTGCCTGTGCCCATATTTTCCGCAGAACTGCTCTGTCAGCCTGTGGAGAGACTTTCCAGCCAGGGAACTGCAGTGTTACAAGATTGCGAAGTTGGCAGAATTTTCCTGTACAAATTATTCTCCTGGAGGGAAAGGGAGCTTTTATTTCATTCCTATTTTATATAAAACACTTGATTGTGTTAAAAGATAATTTTCAAAATATATTCCCGTTGACACACCTGGTTTTAGGACCAGAAGAACTCTGTGTGTGTGTGTGTGTGTGTGTGTGTGTGTGTGTGTGTGTGTGTTACTGGAAATGGAATCCAGGGACATTCTACCTCCAAGCCATATCCCCAGCCCTTTTTTTTTTTAGAGGCACTGGGGATGGAACCCAGGGGCCTTCTACCTCTGGTCTATACTCCCAGACCTATTTTATATTTTATTTGGAAACAGGGTCTCTTAAACCATATGAGGCTGGCTTCTGTCTCAGCCTCCTAAGCGCGGAGATTACAAGCGTGCGCCACCATGCCCGGCTTTCCCCAGCCCTTTTTATCTTTTATTTTGAAGCTGCATCTTGCCTGATTGCTGAGGCTGGCCTTGAGTCTGTGATCCTCCTGTTAAGCTTCCCAAGTGCTGCAATCACAGGTGTATGCCACCTCGCCTGGCTATTATTTCAGCCTTCAGTCACCATGTTTCATGTATTTTGAATTTCTCAGTAGAACATGAGACAGCGTGAAGTGAGAGAGGAAAGAATAACTTAGAGGCAGACATGCCTCGGTGCCCATCCTGGCTCTGGTGTTTACCAACGCTGGGACTTGAGTAGGTTTCTTATTTTTTTCTGAGCCTCAGTTTCTTCTTCTGCAAAATAGCTCTACTAGAACCTGTCTTACAAAATGGTGAGAATTCAATAAGAAATGAAAATAAAGATCTAACAACACTGGCTGTGATAAAAACAACATTCTAAGCCGGGCGTGGTGGCTCATGCGGAGACAGGAGGGTCTCACAGATTCGAAGCCAGCCTCGCTGGCTTAAGAGACCCTGTTTCCAAATGAAAAGGTTAAAAAATAGGTCTGGGAGTGTAGCCTGTGGGAGTGTATCCGCAGGTAGAAGGGCTTCCAGGAACCCCAGTACCACCAAAAAAAAAAAAAAAAATTGATGTGATTTTAAAAAAAATTTTCTACTCAATATGGTGAGGACCAAACTTTGATTTCCACTTCCTTTCCAATTTTATGGTGATTTATCCCATTGGTAAGGCAACAAAATTATGAATCTTTAATCAAAGATTCACAGAGTCATTAAAAATCTTCTTTGAAGCTGGGTGTGGTGGCGCACGCTTGTAATCCCCACGCTTGGGAGGCTGAGACAGGAGGATCGCATGGGTTCGAAGCCAGCCTCAGCTATTTAGGTGAGACTCTCCGCAACTTAGTCCAGTTTCCAAATAAAATATAAAATAGGTCTGGGAGTATAGCCCAGAGGTAGAAAGCATCTGGGTTCCACCCCCAGTACCACCAAAAATAATAAAAAAAAATCTTCTTTGGGCCCGGGGCACAGTGACGCACATGTGTAACTCCAACTGCAGGGGAGGCTGAGACAGCAGAACTGCAAGTTCAAGCCCAGCCTGGGCAATGTAGGGAGACTCTTGAGATAAAATACATTTTTCAAAAGGGCTGGGGATGTAGTTCACTGGTAGAGCACTTGCCTAGCATGTGTGAGGCCCTGGATTCAATCCTTAGTATCATAAAACAAGCAAACAAAAAATAAAACAGAAACTCCTTTGTAGGCAAAGAGGGAGGGAGAAAGGAATACAGACAGGAATGAACTTGTCCCTAGTTTTGTTCTTTCTGTTCTTTTTCTTCTTTCAGGGTAAGCGTTCTTAGCCAGGCACAGTGGCGCACGCCTGTAAGCCCAGTACTTGGGAGGCTGAGACAGAAGGATCTTAGATTCAAGACCAGCCTTAGGAACTTAGCAAGACCCTGTTTCAAAATAAAAAGGCTGGGGGTGTAGCTCAGATATAGAATGTCCCTGGGTTTAATCTCTAGTATCACAATCACAGAAATGTAATTGTTCTTTTGTCTTCATTACAAATAGGTTTTATCTTTGGACACTGCTAACGTTCTTAGCCGTTAAGTTTTTCATATATGTAGTGAGTATTGACCCTTTTTAGGGGCATCAGAGCTTATCTTTAATTTTATTTCTAAGTAGCATTGCAAATTGAACCCAGGACCTTGCACATGCTAGGCCAGTGTTTAGCTGCTGAGGTACATACCTAGCTCTTTTTATTTTATTCTGAGACAGGTTCTCTCTAAATGGCCAAAGTGGCCTTGCACTTGGGATTCTCTTGCTTCAGCCTCGGGGTTGTGGGATTACAGGAGTACCCACTGAGGCAGGGCAGAAGGTAAAGCAGCCTTCTGCATCCACCTTTCTGTGAGGTTGGGGCAGGTAAGCAGAAAGGTGAGACACGTATGGGTCCCAGGGCATCAGGGCCCTGGCCGGCCCACATAAAATTATTCAAATGAAGGATTGAAACTGCAAAAGTCATTGGTCCCTGAAGTTCAATTCTGACCAATCCTAAAAGAACAGATAGAAACCTCAAGAAGGTTTAAAAGCCTATTCCCCAAGGGCTTCAAGGTCACTCTCTTTCCGGGATTCCCCCCCCCCCCTTGGGAGGGGCTGCTTTGTCCTCTTTAACTTAAAATAAAACTTTCTTTTTTTTTTTTTTTGAGGTACTGGGGATGGAACTCAGGGGCATTCTGCCTCTGAGGTACACCCCCAGCCCTATTTTTTTAATTATTTATTTTGAAACAGGGTCTCACTGAGTTGCAAAGGGCCTCACTAAGTAGCAGAGGCTGTCCACAAACCGCGATCCTCCTGTCTCAGCCTCCCCAATGCCCGGGATTACAAGCGTGTGCACCACCATACCCGGCTCAAAACTTTTATATTTTTATACCCTTCTCTAGTCCTTGAACTTCATTCATCAAGATCCACTGGACAAGGACCCTAATAAAAGGAGACACTTCCGTTTCACCACCGCACCTGGCTTGAGATTATTATTATTATTTTATTTTTTTTTTCATTTAAATTGTTTTGTGCTGTTTTTCAATACCTACCTTGAGAAACAAGGAAGAAAATAAAAGTGCCGACGGACCACACTAGAAATCTCCACTTGAGGTCAAACAGGGGCAGCGCTTGGAGACAGGTTAGATCACATTTTATCTGGAGGTGATTTCTGTTTTCAAGCGTCCCTGCTGCTTAGCAGGAAATGAATACATCGCAGTGTTAAAATATCAGCACAATTTTTTTTTGACACAGCAGTGTTTCTAGCAAAAATATTTTAATTAAGCAAGGCCCCAGCACGAGTGTGAAAAGTCTAATTAGCCTGGTGGGTGAAAGACCCCCGAGTGGTCTTTCCCTTAGGAATGGAGACCCCGGAACCCAGAGATCAGTCCGAGACCACAGGATGCAATAGCATGAGGATTTTATTAAACACAGGTACCTGTGGGCGGCAGAGTCTGCACAGAGACTTGCGCGCCCCTGGTCTTTTTCAGGGGGCTTTTATAGGGGCAGCGGAAGCGGGGTTACAGAAGCAGAAAAGCATTGTTAGCCTAGATACAGAGTTGCTATTGGTCCCGGTAACTAGGGAACAAGACGACCTCGATCATGAGGTTGTTTTGGCCTTTACTTAATAGAAAATTGTATAGGACGTACGGTATCGGTCTGTTCTGCCAGGAGACTGCTAGCGAGCAGTTATGCTCCCATTCTTCCTGTTTGGCAGGCTCACTGACTTTTGAAACCCTCCACACTCTATCTTCCGGGTTCAGATTTAGGTTAATCATGGCTTCGCTTTAGCTAAGCTGAGCTAGGGTCTTTCAGTGGGTATCAGTGAGCCGCCAGCGGGTCTGGGGATGAGTCCCGGTCCTGGGGCATTGCTTGGCGGAAGGCAGCGCCTGGGACCCAAGGCTTCTGAATGCCAGTCACTGCAAAGGTTTCCTTTTCTCCCAGAGATTGTTTGTAAATGGAGAAGCATATTACTGAGTTTGTTTCTCATTACAAATCCATCCCATCGTCAGTTTCTCAGGAACAAGGGGAAGGGAGAAGCAATCGGAAGGGAATGAGCCAGCTTGGACAGGGTGGAAGCCTTCACACAGAGCCTGTCTCCACCCCCCTCCCTAAGCTGTGTCCCCTGGGCAGCTTGAATTCCAGAGAAATGGAGGAGCTGCGTCTCCATGGGAACAGCATGGGAGAACAAAATGTGGAATCAAGTTAATATTTATAGCCCATGACTGTTGGTTTTGTGCCTTGGCTTTATTCATTAAGTCATCTCAGGGCTGAGAGGAGAACAGGTGTGTATATCTTGTGGGTACCTCGGTTCTTTTGTTTGTTTCTTGAGGTACTGGAGATGGAACCCAGGTGCACTCTTACCTCTGAGCTACATCCCCAACCCTATATTTTATTCTTTATTTTGAAACGGTATCTCACTGAGTTGCAAAGAGCCTCACTAAACAGCTAAGGCTGTCCAGGCAAACAGTGATCCTCATGTCTCCACCTCCCGAATGCTGGGATTACTAGTGTGTGCCACCACCACGCCGGTAAATTCTTTATCAGAGGTCAGTGTTATCTCTAGAGATGGCATTGACAATTGGAAGAAAACTTTATCTTATTTATTATTTATAGTAGTAGTAGTACTAAGGATTGAACCTAGTATCCTACCTCTGAGCTATATCCCTAGTCCTATTTGACTTCATATATATATATGAAGTCCTATTTGACTTCATATATATATATATATATATATATATATTTTTTTTTTTTTTTTTTTTTTTTTGGTGGTACTGGGGTTCCTGGAAGCCCTTCTACTTCTGGGCTACACTCCCAGACCTATTTTTACATTTTTATTTGGAAACAGGGTCTCCTAAGCCAGCGCGTGCGGCTGGCTTCAAACCTGCGCCATCCTCCTGTCTCCGCCTCCCAAGCGCAGGGATTACAAGCGTGCGCCACCATGCCTGGCGACTTCATATATTTTTAATTTATATTTTTTTCTGGTCTGGGGATGGAACCCAGGGGCATTCGACCTCTGAGCTACACCCACCCCCTGCCCTAATTTTTTTATTCTTTATTTTGAGACAAGGTCTCTTTAACTTGCAGAGGGCATCACTAAGTAGCTGAGGCTGTCCGCGAACCACGATCCTCCAGTCTCAGTCTCCCGAATGCTGGGATTACAAGCGTGTGCCACCACACCTGGCTGAGTTTGTATTTTGAAACAGGGTCTCACTAAATTGCCAAGGCTGGCCTTAATCCTGTGATCCTCCTGTCTTATCCTCCCAAGTCCTGGTATTACAGGCATGTACTACCATGCATGGCTTGGAAGAAAATATTTTATAATTACACACCTGAATTCTCTGGGTTTACAAAGTATATATGAGGTCCCTGTGTTCATGGCCTTATTGTCTTTTTTTGGTGTGTGTGGGTCTGGGAATGGAACCCAGGGCATCATCTGACCTCTGAGCTACACCCCCTGCCCTACTTTTTTATTCTTTATTTTGAAACCGGTCTCACTGAGTTGCAGAGGGCCTCACTAAGTAGCTGAGGCTGTCCTTGAACCACAACCACGATCCCCTGGTCTCAGCCTCCCAAATGCTGGGATTACAGCATGCGTCACCACACCCAGCTGGCTGTATAGTCTTGATGTGTGCTTTTAAGATATCTTGTCAGCCGGCTGGGCGTGGTGGCACACGCTTGTAATCCCTACGCTTGGGAGGTGGAGACAGGAGGATCTTGGGATGCAGAGACAGGAGGATCGCGCAGGTTAGAAGCCAGCCGTGCTGGCTTAAGAGACCCTGTTTCCAAAAAACAAAAAAGGTAGGTCTGGGAGTGTAGCCCGGAGGTAGAAGGGCTTCCAGGAATCTCAGTACCACCAAAATAAATAAATAAATAAAAACAAAAGATATCTTGTCAGCCAGGTTTGGTGGTACATGTCTGTAATCCCAGTACTTGGGAGCCTAAGGCCTAAGACAGGTGGTTCACAGGTTCTAGTTGCAGCAACTTAGGGAGACCTTCAGCAACCTACTGAAATCCTACTTTATAAAAAAAAAGCCAGGTGTGTGTTAAGTTGGGTCCTGCACTCATGTGTCACATGACCTCTGCAGGGCAAGGGAGGGGCTGAAACCCCCGCGAGAATTGGGCGTTCCCGCGAGTAAACCCTCCTCTCGCGAGATGCATACCTTGAAAAGGAGAGCCCGCGTCCTCAAGCTTCGGACAGGCGCGCGGGCCCCACGGTGCCTCGCCCTGATCCCCGGGAGAGCCGTGCAATTAAAACTTTACATGCCATGTGTACCGGACCTCTCTCGTGTTTTTCACACTCCGCCGTACTCACTTATTTTTATTTTACTCGCATTTAATTTTTTATTTTACTTATCAGTATGGTGATGCACGCTTGTACTCCCAGCATATGGGAGGCTGAGACAGGAGGATCGTGGTTCACAGACAGCCTCAGCTACTTAGTGAGGCCCTCCACAACTCAGTAAGACCCTGTTTCAAAATAAAGAATAAAAAATAGGGCTGGGGGCTCAGAGGTAGAATGCCCCTGAGTTCCATCTTAGTACTGCAGAAAAAATAAAAGAAAGAAAGAAAGAAAAAAGATAAGGCTGGGGTGTGTAGTGCAGAGGTAGAATGCCCCTAGGTTCAATCCTACTACAAAAAAAAAAAAAAAAAAAAAAAAAAAAAAAAAAAAAAAAAAAAAAACTCACTGTGTTGCCTGTGAGTTTTCTAGTTTATTGTATCCCTTGCCAGACAGGCGAGCTCATGAGCTGTGAGAGCCAAAGACACAGAGGACACACCCACCCACATACAGGCTGTTTGTGTTGTCGTGGCTTCTCTTGTCACTTCCACCTGGAGAGTGAGTGATGATGTCATTATCAGGAGAGGACCAGGGAGCAGCCGAGACCCAGGCTGAATTGTATTTTGGAGCCAAATGATCATGACTCAGAAAGGAATCATCAGGCTAAGGCGATTCATGCATTGTCTTTGACCAGGAAAGAACTGGGTCTTAGAACCAGACACTCAGAGTACGTCTCTGTGTGTATGATTTTAACAGAGAATGTGTTAGCCGGCTCAGCGTGCCGTGCAGTGAGACTACAAATGGCTCTCACGGTCTGGTGGTTCTTTTAAATCTTGGGAACCAACTGCGACACGGTCTGGTCGGAGATCTGCTGACTGGAGAGGGGGACAAACCAGAGAATGCCAGGTCACAGACTGCCTCCGGGAACCAGAGGTGATAGGATCTGTGTCCAAAAAGAGACCCTTTGAAGAGCAAAAGGGGGACTATTAACACTTATCCCAAGAGGGCAGGCATAATCAGGGAGCAGTGACCGGAATGCGTGGTCACGTGAGTCCTAGAAATGGCCATTTCCTGGTTCCCTCGCGAGGGAGCAGCTCTGAGGGTTCAGCTTTTGAGCGTTGCTGCGGAACAAAACACAGCTGAGAGGGAGACGGGGGTCACCCACACGCAGGTCAGGAGAAAACACCAGGGTCCATGTAAAGCTTTGGCAAAAACTTCACACACATGACGCCAGCAAGGGAGAGGCCTTGATTCTTTCCTTTTAATTGGTGCATATAATTATACATACTGGTGGGATTTGTTGTGACATAGGTGTGCATACTCGTAATATAATTTAGCCAATTTCATTTTCCAGGACCACCGTCCCCTCCCTTCCTCTCTCCTTCTCCGAGTCCAGGGGACTTCTTTCTATTTTCACAAGACTTCTCCTTTTTCCTCCCTGGTTTTCACCAACTCGGCACAGACTAAGACGTAGAAGCGTAGTCACCGTTCAGCTTGCTGAGGAACAAGGCAGGTTCGTGGCACAGCCGTGGCTGGAACCCTTAATCTAAGTCCGAATTGTCTTTGTATTTTTTTGTGTGTGTGTTAACAGCAGGCGTAAGTAGTAGTAACTACTATTACTTGTATACCTATAATTTTTAAAGCCTTATCTTGAAATAATTTTAAATTCATAGAAGTATTTCTGTGAGCATCCAAAACGCATACGTCATTCATCCAGGTCCCCCAGTTAACTTTTCGGTACAGTTGCCTCATTGTCGGCTCTCTGAACATACACACATATACTTGGGATTGGACCCAGGCCTCGCACATGCTGGACAGCAGCCTATTAGTCAGTTACATCCCTAGACCTTTCTCTTTTGTTTTGAGACGGGTCTTGCTAAGTTGCCCAGGCGGGCCTTGAACTTACGATCCTCTTGCCTCAGCCTCCTCAGCAGCTACAATGACAGGTGTGAGACATTACATTTTCTTTTCATTGGAGACAGGATCTTGCTATGTTGGCCAAGGTGGCCTCAAATACTTGGTTCAAGTGTTCCTCCTGCCTCCCTAGTAGCTAGGATTATAGGTATGTGTTACTGTGCCCTGCTCTGAGCATTTTTTTATTTAGCTAATATATATTGAATACTTACTGTGGTCTTAGTATGGTGCTAAGTTATTTACAATCAAAATCTTACTAGGAATGCCGGGCGTGGTGGTGCACGCTTGTAATCCCCGCGCTTGGGAGGTGGAGACAGGAGGATCGCACAGGTTCAAAGCCAGCCGTACTGGCTTAAGAGACCCTCTTTCCAAATAAAAATATAAAATAGGTCTGGGAGTGTAGCCCAGAGGTAGAAGGGTTTCCAGGAACCCCAGTACCACCAAAGCAACAAAAAAACAAAAAACAAAAAAAACCCAAAACCTCACTGGGTGCTCCAAATATTCATATGAGGTAGAGAATATTGTCGCTATTTTACAAATAAGGAAACAGATATTAAGCTGACTCCGAGTTATTCAAACGACATTCCTCATGTCCCTCTGTGCAGAAGCCAGGGGTAAGGAGCAGGGTGTGAGTCACCAGCAGATAAGATATGCTGGGAATAAAAATGCCATGCTGAGTGGGTGGGGAGCCTGAGGCAGAGCAGTGGACAGGGGCAGCTCCTATGGGGTCAGGCTGTGGGATCCTGTAGGTCATGTAAATATGGAGCCTCTAGCTGGGCGTGGTGGTGCACACTGTAACCCCAGCATTTGGGAGGCTGAGACGAGAAGATCGTGGTTCGTGGACAGCTTCAGCTACTTAGTGAGGCCTTCCGCAACTTAGTGAGACCCTGTTTCAAAATAAATTATAAGCTGGGCATGGTGGCACACACTTGTAATCCCAGTATTTGGGAGGCTAAAACGGGAGGATCATGTGGGTTTGAAGCCAGCCTCAGCTACTTAGTGAGGCTCTCAGCAACTTACTGAGACACTGTTTCCAAATAAAATATAAAATAGGTCTGGGAGTGTATCCCACAGGTAGAAGGCCCCTGGGTGTCATCCCCAGTACCACACACACACATACACACACACAACATCACACACTAAAAAAATAGGGCTGGGGGTATAGCCCAGAGGTTGAATGCCCCTGGATTCAATCCCCTGCATCACCATAAATAAATAAATAAATAAATAAATAAATAAATATGGAACCTCTATGCAGTTGATGGAAAGTGATGTAAAACTTGCCTGTGATAGCTGGGTCTGGTGGTGCATACTTGTAATCATAGTACCTGGGAGGTTGAGACTGGAGGATAGCAGGTTCCCAGTTAGCCTCAGTAACCTTGTGAGGCCCTCTGCAACTTAGGGAGACCTTGTTTCAACAATAAAAAGTCAAATACAGCTGGGGCTATAGCTCAGAGGTAGAATGACTCTGGGTTCAATCCCTAGTGACACACACACATACACACACACACACACACACACACACACACACACACTTGCCTTTATGAACCCTATGTGGACATTGGATTTACAGGCAAAGGTTATTTTCCTAGGGTTATTTTAAGGAAGTGCTACACAATGGATGACTTAAACAAGAAGTCGCTTCACAGTCTTAAAGGCTAGACGTTCAAAATCACGGTGTTAGTAGGGCCAATTTGGTCCCTCCAAGACATGGTGGGGCCCTTCTTTATAACTTCCTAGCTTCTGGTGGTGGCCACTGGTCGCCTTGGCATTGCTTGGGTCATCAAGTGGCATTCTTCCTGTGTGTCTATCCAACTATCCCTCCTTTTGTAAAAACACGAGCCACATGGCTTCCTCTTGACTTGATTATGCCTGCAAAGACTCTATTATCAAAAGAGTTCACATTCAGCTGGGGGTGGTGATGCACGCTTGTAATCCCCGCGCTTGGGAGGCTGAGACAGGAGGATCGCACAGGTTCGAAGCCAGTCTCAGCTGCCTAGTGAGGCTCTCAGCAACTTAGTGAGACCCTGTTTCCAAATAAAGTATTAAATAGGTCTGGGAGTGTAGCCTGGAGGTAGAAAGCCTCTGGGTTCCACCCCCAATTAAAAAAAAAAAAAAAAAAAGAGTTCACATTCACAGGCACCAAGACTTCAACAGATCTTTTCAGGAGAAACAATTCAGCCCATAACAAGACAGGTAAGAGATGAGGACAGGTGGAACAAGGACCGTGGCAGGGAAACTAAGACTGTGCAGATTTGGGGGAAATGTTTAGAAAACAAAACCATGAGGGTGAGGGTTTGGTGACTGGAGACCTAAGTGGGGAAGGGGCAGGACAGGCGTCCCTGGAGGGTCCTAGGGATCGCGTCCTAACCCAACCTCAGACTTACCCTTCCTCTTTCCTTGGTGCCAAACAGGAGAATAACTCTAATTCTTGTGTAAGGATTTATTAGATTTTATAAAATGGACACAGTACAGCTGCTGCTGCAACATACATTCAGAGCTCTGTAGGAGCCCAGAGCGTCGGTGAACATGCTGCCGTCCCCTTGGCCTGGCCTCTGGTTGGTGTGTGGGAGTCCCACAAGCTTCTCTGGGTCCAGTGGTCGCTCTGTTTCAGAGTCACTTTCAGAGTTTCTGTGTTCCTAGATTTTGAATCCCATTGTTGTTGAGAAGCTGAACCAAGCGTTAGCGGATCCATTATGGAGGCGAGCTGGAGATGGTATCGCAACAGGTGCAGGGTGGCAGGTGTACATGCAAGCGTGGACCGGCAGCACACACTGGCGCAGGAGGATGGAGCCTTAGTTCAGACAGCTGTTTTTCTTCTATGGTTGGGGGCTGGGAGCCAACAAGGGCTGGCTTGGCTGAGAAGCTGGTTTCTAGAAGGAGGCACCTAAGTATCTGGGTGTGTTCCCATCCTAGACAAGGTCTGAAGGAACATGAACCCTTCCTGGATCTATTCAAAGGTTAAGAAGAGGGCGTGATTACTCATGGTGTACAGGAAGCCCAGAGCTTAGCATGGTGATAGTGATGTCTTTGGAGTAAACACCATCTTCATCTATCTTTAGTACATTTCTAGTTTTTTTTTTTTGTGTGTGTGATACTGGGGATGGAACCCAGGGGCATTGTACCTCCAAGGTATATCCCAATCCTATTTTTTTAACAGTCTTTTTGTTTTATTTATTATTATTTTTTGCAGTACTGGAGATGGAACCCAGGGGCATTCTACCTTTGAGCTATACCCTAGCCATATATTTTATTTTTTATTTTGAAACAGGGTCTCACTGAGTTGCAAAGGACCTTACTAAGTAGCTGAGGCTGGCCGCAAATCGCAATCCTCCAGTCTCAGCCTCCTGAATGCTGAGATTACAAGCATGCGTCACCATGCCTGGTTTATTAGTTAGTTAGTTAGTTTATTTATTTATTTATTATTTATTTTGGTACTGGGGTGGAACCCAGGGGCTTTCTACCTCTGGGCTATACTCCCAGGCCTATTTTCTATTTTCTTTGGAAACAGGGTCTCACTAAGTTGCCGAGAGCCTAAGTAGCTGAGGCTGGCTTCGAACCTGTGTGATCCTCCTGTCTCAGCCTCCCAAGCGCAGGGATTACAAGCGTGCGCCACCACGCCCGGTCTGCTGTTGTTATTTTTAAAATGGTTTCTACCTGGGCAAAAGCAGAATCAACTTTTGCAATGGCGCACGCCTGTAATCTCAATACTTGGGAGGCTGAGACAGGAGAATCACAGGTTTGAGGCCAGTCCCAGCAACTTAGTGAGGCCCTTTACATCTTAGTGAGACCCTGTTTAAAAAAATAAAATAAAATTGGGTTAGGGGTTTGACTCATAGGCAGAATGTCCCTGGGTTCAATCCCCAGTACTTAAAAAAAAAAAAGGCATCAGTCGCTGATGTGGGTCCCCCTTAAATTTTCCAACTGTCCCTGCAATGAACTCGCCAAGTCACCCAGCTTGTGGTATAGTTCCAGCACAGGCCAGGGATGAAGCTCCTGTGACAGGATTAACTGCAGGGCAGGTGAACCCAGAATGAGGAGGCACATTCCTGCCGATGACTGAGGCGGGTGGGTACCCAGAATCAGCAAAGGACCGCCAAGGACTGCCCTTTCTCATCTTGCAATCCACTTACTTTTTCTTGCCAGTTCTTGCCTTCCTAATCCACTGCTTTCTGCATCTTCTTTTGGTCAGGTGACTGCACGCGGTGAGGGAAAGGAGTGGTCAGATACAGTGGGACTGTCCCCTCACCGACAGCTTTAGAAACCATCTGCCGCTCCAGCTTCCGGCAGCAGCTCCTGGAGCTGAGCAAGGCTGACTGCCACATCTGGAGAGTCAGTAGTGTCCTGGCTTTGCAGCCAACAGGGATGTCAACAAACCTAACTCTGTATGGAAAAGGTGGATTATGAAATACAATCGTAATATGGTTGCAACTGGAAATGATTAGGATCACTAAACTTGTGATATTGTTTTAATAAAGAAAATGGTTCGCTTCTATTTTCTTTGCTTGGTATCATGCCTAGAACGAGTAACTTATTATTTAAGTAGAAAAAGGCCCATGGTACTCAAGGCCACTGTTAGAAAAACAGTGAAGTTCTCACTTATGAGGGCAGTTCCCTGCTTCCCTCTGGCTTTTTTATTTTTTATATTTGGTGGTACTGGGGTTCTTGGAAGCCCTCCTACCTCTGGGCTACACTCCCAGCCAGACCTATTTTTTTTATATTTTTATTTAGAAACAGGGTCTCTTAAGCCAGCGCGGCTGGCTTCGAACCTGCGCGATCCTCCTGTCTCCGCCTCCCAAGCGCAGGGATTACAAGCGTGCGCCACCACGCCCGGCTCCCTCTGGCTTTTCAGAGGCGCCATCCTCCACAAATACCTCCGACTGAAGACAAAATTTTAACATTTATTGAACAATTACTAATGTGTTAAATTAATTCAATCCTAATAATTACTAAGACAACCCTGTGAGATGGGCATTATTCTCCTGCTTAGAGATGAAAAATCCAGGCATGGAGAACACAGGTAAGGTGTTATCTCTTCTGGGTAATTAGCAGCAGACATGACTTTCAACCCTAGTGTTAATAACCAGACACCAGCTCTTAATCATTTTTTCCAGCATTAGCCCCTATCTTCTCACTGTCTTAGTCTTTTGCAAGGTATTAGACATCAATATGATTATCAGTCCTAATTTTATATACATATACATATACATATATTTTTTCTTGGTTCTGGGGATTGAGCCCAGGGATATTCTACCTCTGGGCTATACCTCCAGCCCCTTTTACCTTTTAGTTGAAACAGGGTCTAAATTGCTGAGGCTGATCTCCAATTTACAATCCTCCTGTCTCAGCCTACCCAATACTGGGATTACAGGTATGTGCCACCATGCATGGCTTTTTTTTTCTTCCTGGTGGTATTGGGGATTAAACCCAGGGGTACTCTACCACTGAGCTACATTCCCATCCCTTTTTATTTTTTATTCTGAGGCAGGTTCTCATTAAATTGCCCAGGTTGGCTTCCAATTTGTGATCCTCCTGCCTCAGCCTCCTGAGTTGTTGGGATTAATTCTAGCTTGTGTCACCATGCCCAACTCAGTCCTAACCATTTTTTAAGTGTATATTTTTAAACAGCAATTACTTTAAAAATTTTGACCTTTATAAATCTTGACACCAATTGCTAAAATCCCTTTTGGTTACAGTCAACTCTGCCAGCATAAAAATCTAAGAATCGCAGGGCATGGTGGCACATGTCTGCAATATGAGGCTGAGACTGGAGGACTGCAGGTTGGAGACCAGCCTCAGCAACCTAGAGAGACCTCGTTTCCAAATAAAAAATAAAATAGGGCTGGGGGTATAGCTCAGAGATAGAACATTCCTAGGTTCAATTGGGATTACCCCCCCCCCCCCCACCAAACATTCCTGAATTAAATCCTCAGATACCACACATACACACACCAAAAAAACAAAAAACAAAAAAACAAACAAAAACCCCCAAAGGTCACCAAGGGAATGACAAAACATTTGTAATAATGTAACATTGCCCCCTCTGTCCTCATGACATCCCTCTTTCATGCAAAACCTTCAGAGCTTCTTCCCCAAACCAGTGAGCTGCCAAAGGGTGTAAGGAAGTATCAACCTGGAAAAGGCCAATGTTTGAGTGGGCTTAGGTGATCACTGAATAAAAACAGGATTTTGGAACGAGGGAAATGATGTTTCTTGGAAGCTTATTTTAAAAAATTGCATCTTATAACTTGACAAGTATTTCATGATGTCGGTTGATCTTCCAGTATACACAAGGTTAGGTCAGCAGTCAATTTCTGTCCATTAAAAATGAATGCAAATCAGGTGAATTTATCAATAAATGAAAATTCAATAGGAAATAATAGTTCACTTAGAAAAACTCTAAGTATAAATGGTGTTATGTATTTGTGTCAATTTTTTTTTTGTAGTAATGGAGATGGAACCCAGGTGGTCATTCTATCTCTGAGCTACACCCTCAGCCCTATTCTTTATTCTTTATTTTTGAAACATGGTCTCATTGAGTTGCAAAGGGCCTAAGTAGCTGAGGCTGTCTGTGAACCTCGAACCTCAATCCTCCTATCTCAGCCTCCCAAATGCTGGAATTACAAGCTGTGCCACCATGCTCAGCTATTTGTGCCAAATATAACCTTCACCTTGCCCTGGGGTGGACAGCATTCAAAATACCCACCAGGTGTCCAGGCAGATGCTTCAAACACAATCATCAAAATCTACATTGGAGTGTGAAGTGGCATAACTAAGACAGTTGGTTTTCATTCTTGAATGCAGCTTGAAAGCTAAGTGATTACCTAGAAAATTGTTTTAGAGGCAAAAATGCATGAAATTAGATGTTAACACTCTAGCAGATGGGTGCCTTTTGGTGGGAACCTCAGGTCTCGAGCTGTTTCTGTCCTGGTCCCACTTGTACTCACATGCAGGATGGCTGCCCACCCGGAAGCGGCACTCAGTTCTGCTTTTACAACGTCACTGCTTCCGCTATGCGGCGGATCTTTCAGTCAAGATGCTGTGGGATGACTTACGAACAGGAAAGGAGCTTCCCCAAACTTCTCAGAGGCCCTGCCTGTTGATGTTGCGTCTGTTCAGGAACTGTTTAGATTTGCTTGTATTACAGTAGAGAGGCTGGTTAGGAAGAAACAGACTAAAATGAACCAGTGATGGGTGAGAAGACAATGGCCTCAATACTCTGTAGTGGGGTAGAAAGGACAATGAAAGCCATTGGACCCTTCTCAACCTATGGTGAGGTTTCTATTTAAGCAAACACTCCCCTTAAAGCAGAGTTCTACTTAGAGCCTCAAAAAGGCCAGCAAGGAAAACAGATTTTCAAATGCTAGAGTGCAGACCTTGTAAAGTTCAGTCATTCTCTGGCAGTGTTACTCTCACCAAAATATAGTTTAAGATCTTTATATTACCTCTAGTTAAGACTTGATTATGTAGAAGGCTTTCGATTTGTTAATGGCTGTACAGGCATAAAAATATAAATGAAAAAAGAAAATTTAGCCAAGAAATAACTACTGTCTCAAATTTGAAATAAACTCAACTGGGAGCTGGGAAAATGTCACTGAGGTTAAATGAAATTGAAAACTCTACAATCAAGCCCAGCACAGTGGTGCACACCTGCAACCTCAGTACTTGGGAAGCCGAGATAGGAGGATCACAGGTTTGAGGTCAACCTCAGCAAATGGTGAGACTGTCATCAACCTAGCGAGACCCTGTTTCCAAATAAAAAAGAGGGCTGGCGGTGTAGCTTGGAGGTAGAATGCCTGTGGGTTCAATCCCAAGTACCTGCCCCTCCACCCCCTAAAACTCTAGATAATCAACCATGGGGCTGGGACTATCACTTGGTGACTGAACATGTGCCTCTATATACAAGGCCCTAAATCCCATTCCCAGTAACACTGTAGTTATAACGTGAGGACCCTAAATGTAAAACTATGCCAAACATTTTTATTGTGTTGCATCCTAGGTCAATTTAAACAAATAAAACAACTTTGTTGAACAGAATTTTTTTTGAACAGAATTTTTTAATACAAGGACAATGTGTACATGGACAAATGAGAATAGGGAAAACCCTAAATTAATGTGTCAACAAGTTACAAGCTGTTGTTAAAGATTATATGCTTGGTATCGAAAAGAAATAGCCCTAAATAGGTGAAGAGTCATTCACTCTAACAGATTAACCAATCCTTTTTATAAAACCAACACATTAGAGTGTATAAACTTTTTAACATTCCACATAAAAACACATGTTCCCGCTCCTTCGACATTTAGTTATCAATTGTCTCTCAAATGGGAAAATAAAGTTGAATTTATATCAGCAAACGAAAGTGCAAATTTGTACAGCGAGGCTCAGCAGCAAAAGTGAAGGGCGACAATGAAGCGGTGAGCTGATGGGTGGTGTGCAGGGCCAGGCGCCCGCGGAGGTCCTTGCCCCGTGCGCCACGGGCAGCGTGCCGTCACTCTTTCATTGCTCTGAAACGAGCAAAACCAAATTCTTTCTTTCTTTTTATTTTCACTTAAAGAAATATTAAATCTTTATTCCCCTCCCCACATCATTTGTGATCAGGTAAGGCAAAGTAAGTCCCACCACATCATCGGGGGGGCAGCAGCAACATACAAACTTCAGAAACAGCCCTGAATCATCGGTAACATTCTCTCACGGTAACACGGAAGGAACGCATCTAAGAAAGCAAATCTGCAGTGTTGTCACCTTGTTCTCATTTATTTGATTTATATGGAAAACTTTTATAAATACATTATTTAAGAGGAACGTAAGTTATTTTCTTGCTCTGAAAAAATAACGTTCTTTTTTCACATTTTACACTCGTTACTATGCTTTTATAAAAGGAGTTGCTAGAAGATGTGACAGCTGGGTTTGCAGAATGTCCATGTACAAGTTGCATTTACAAGAACCTGGTAAGATGCCTATATTTTGCCTCTACAAATAGAGCTCTTTGCATTAATATTGAAACAAACAAGCTAACACCTCACCTTTTCACTCTACTTGTAGAGCAAAGAGGTACTTATTTTTTCAAGTATTATATTATAAAAGGTATTTTTTTTTGCCAAATTTATATGTTAGGCTTTTAAGACCAAAATATCTATGTGAAAAATCATGCCTAGACAGCCCATTTCTTTTATAGACAAATGCTCTTGTCTTTTAAAGAATGCAGAAAAATATTGATTTGCTAATAAGAAGAAACACACTGGGGGAAAAAAAAAACATTTTAAAGTACTGAAGAATAAGAAGCATTTCTTTCTTCCTGTTGGTGAAAATTAGTAGAAAAGCTATCCAGTCTGTTTTCCTTAGCTGGTTTTAATAAAGTCTTTTCAAAATGATGGTCAAGAAATCTTAGAAAATGGAGGAGGGGGATTTCCTCTGTAGCATGAAAGGAATCCCGTTAATTGTAGAAATTCTTATTAAATTTCTGCTTTGGTTCTTCAGAAGAAATACTCATATAACTTCTATATGAGGAGACAAAAAAGGAACAGATTAATAACAGCATCCATCTAGAATCTTAAAAAATACTATAACAATATCTTGCATTTAAAAAATTTTACCATGCTGTTGTCTGTTATACACATTGTTTTATGTAAGAATAGACCACTGTATTAGGATTCACAGTCATATGTATTTATTTTGTGGTACTGGGGCGTGAACTCAGGGGCATTCTACCTATGAGCTATACTTCTAGCCCTATTTTATTTTTTATTTTGACATGGGGTCTCATGAAATCAATCACAGAGAGCCTCACTAAATTGCTGAGGCTGGCTTTGAACCTGTGATGCTCCTGTCTTAGCCTCCCAAGTACTGGGATTACAAGCCTTCCCCCAACCCCATACCCAGCCACTGAGCCACTGATTATATTTAAGTGAATTCCACTACTAACGAGAAAACACATGTCCTTTTCTTTACTTCGACTTAGGCTGTATCACTGATTGATACATATATTGATTTCACTTCTCTTGGAAGTTAGGGGTTTAAACACTCACTTGTCTTATATCCCCAGTACCCAATGCTTAGAGCTCCCAACGTAAACTGGAGGTTAAATAAGGTTAACTAAATGTTTGTTGATAAATAGTCAGGAGCCCTTTATTACCCAAGACTGAGGACATTGTCCTGGTTTCTCAGAGAAGGTTTGGGAAGCTGAGGACAGTTGGTTGAGAATGGGTTTACGGGCAACTCAGGAGACTGTGGCCTGGCTGGTGAAGCAGAAAATCACATGGGACTTCTCCCCTCCCCGCGACTGTGCCACATGACAAAGTAGGAAACTACACAGGGCGCGTTCACACCAATGGAAGATTAATTAAATTTCTCCCAAACAAGTACTTAAGCATCAGAAAGCCAAAGCAGGGAGGGACTTTTTGGCTCCTTTCAGAGCCAAGAATGTGAAGTTCACCAAAGTGAAAATCCACTCCCAAGGTCAGCATACTACAGAAGGAAGGGAGAAAAGCTGCAGGTGGTCAACACGGGCCTTGTCATTCTGTTAAAATTTGTCATGGGTTCCCAGTGGAATCTAAAAGGCAAAACAATTTGACTACAAATAATTCTATATGAACTCAATTTAAATATCCTGCATTTTTGGCCAGTTCTCATCAGAGTATAAAGGGATGCTGGCCAGCATGCTAAAGTGATCTGCAGTGAAGAGAAACTGAGAAAGTCCAAACAGGCTGGAAAAGAGAGGAAGCTGGGACCATCCCAGCAGTCCTGACAGTGCTGTGGGGCTGCGGTGACCACTGAGTTAGTAATATTTGATGTTGCTTCTTTATCTTGTTCTTTTTTTGTTGTGTCCTGTAAAGCTATTGTTCTTCTTGGTGCATTTTAATTATACAGAATAACAGGCTTACAATTGTGGCATATTTATACATGCATAAAATATATTTTGGTCGTGTCTACTCCCAATGCTCCCCCCTTAGCCTCCCCTCAAGCTACTCTTCTTTCTGTACAAAGACTAGAGGTCAAGAGTGTGTGAGTCACAGACAGTTTTAACAGCAACTATGGTCACTCAAGGATGGAAGCTCCTTGGGCTCAATGTGATCCTTCTTTGGAGTACTGTTCTCAGAATCTAAACCATAACTACTCATCACATTACTTTTTTATTTTTTTGGTACTGAGGCTTGAACCTAGGGACATTCTACTTCTGAGCTATATCCTGCCCTTTTTGTTTTGAGACAGGGTCTTGCTAGGTTGCTGAGTCTTGCTAAGTTGTAGAGGCTGGTTTCGAACCTATGATTCTCCTGTCACAGCCTCCTAAGTACTGGGATAACAGGTGCTCACCACAACACCTGGCTACATTACATTTTAAAGAGACAATAATATATGACCCAGGTTGCCAATCCTAAATAAGAGAAAAAAAGGAGATCATGAGCAGCCTTCAAGTGTCTGAAGACGTGTGGAAAGATGGAAAAATCACAACCTTTCTCCAGTTCTCTTGGTTCTCCAGAACTAGGCAGGAAGGTCATCAGTTCTGGGGAGGAAGGCGCCCTGTCTGAACATGTGAGACACTGTGACGGTGCATGATGCTGACACTGAGTCCTGTCCTGTGAGGAGAGGGTCCCAGCACCCTCCGGTGCTGCGGACCGAGTGGGAGGCAGGAGGGGCCCTAGATGCTGCCAACTCCAATGCAAAACCCAACTTCCGTGGTTCATGCGCAATTGTTTCCATTATCGCTTACGTGTAGTTCCTTGAAGGACAGAGCTGACCACAGTCACGCAGCAGAGGGTGGCAGTTCACCCCTTCTTGGGTGTCTCTAGTTTTGATCATTACAGAGTTGGAGGCAAGCTTACCTGCAGTCTGTTGTGTCTGAACACCATCTACCTGAGGCAGGGGCCCAAGGGTCCCTTCATCGTCAAAGGCCAAAATTGGATTCAAAGGAATTTCTGGGTTCTCACTGTTGGTGACATCTAATCTGGATGGTTTAGATCCAATGGGTAAGTTTATAATTTCTTCAAAATTTTCATTCTGAACAGATACACCATTTTCACTTGGTTGTTTTTCCAAACTGGCAGTACTGGGGAATTGGAAAAATCAAAACTGAGTTAGCATTAAAATTGGAGTATATAACTTTCCAATAGAAAAAGACTGATTGATGACTATCATTACTTATGGATGACTTTATCATTACTAACAAAAAAGGTGTGTGTGTGTGTGTGTGTGTGTGTGTGTATGTGTGTGTGTTTGCAGTACTGAGGATAGAATCGAGGGGCATTCTACCTCTGAACTATACCGCCAGGCCTATTTTTTATTCTTTATTTTTTTGTGGTACTGGGCATGGAAACCAGGTGAATTATATCTCCAAGCTACACCCCCAGCCCTATTTTTTATTCTTTACTTTGAAACAGGGTCTCACTGAGCTGCAAAGGCCTAAGTAGCTGACACTGTTTGTGAACCATGATCCTCCAGTCTCAGCCTCCCAAGTACTGGGATTACAGGTATGCACCATTGCACCTGTTCATTATTTTTAGAAATCTGTTTGGGGATGTAGCTTGGTGATAGAGTACTTCTCTAAGTATATACAAGGCCCTGGATTTGATGCCCAATATAAAAAAATATTGTCATTTTTGTTAATTAATCAATTAGAATCAATTAGCATAAATCACCATAATTTGTATACTAATAATTTCTTTTTTGCAGGTCTGGGGATGGAACCCAGGGGCATTCAACCTACGAGCTATACCCCTGCATTATTTTTTATTCTTTATTTTGAAACAGGGTCTCACTAAGTTGCAGAGGGCCTCACTAAGTAGCTGAGGCTGTATGCTAACCGCGATCCTCCTGTCTCAGCCTCCCAAATGCTGGGATTACAAGCGTGCACCACCACGCCTAGCCTGTATACTAATAATTTCTTTTGCAGGCTATTTCACCTTCATTTGCCAGTCAGAGAGTAGCACTTATAAAGAATCTTCATTTCAAAGACAAGACTGTCTTAATTTTCAAAGGGAAAGAAAATAATTTGCATAAATTCACACAGCTGCCTAGATAATCAAGGCTAAACACATGGTATCTATTTATTTTTTCTGAGATGGGGTCTCTATATTCCTCAGGCTGGTTTCAAACTCCTGAGGCTCAATGGATCCTCCTACCTCAGCCTACCGAGTAGCTAGGCCTCCATGTGTGTGCCAGTGGGCTGGCCACTATAGCCTATATTGTGAAAAAAATAAAGCCTATGCATCAAAATATTATTTATAAGCTGGGCGTGACTTCCGGGAAGACGGCAACGGAGAAAAGCGGGGCTTATGAGCCCCGCTAACAACCAATCTCTAATACTACAAAATCAGCGCCTTTCATAGTCAGAAAACACCATCAGCAGAGAAACAAAAACTGTAATTACAAGGGACAGAGAAAAAGAGGGCTGGAAAAACGAGACACAGAAAGAAACCAGATCGCAGTGCTGAGGCTGGAGCCACGGCGTGGAGCAGCGGGCGCCATTTTCTCTTGCTGCACCAGACCCCAGAGAGGAGGGGAACTCATAACAGAGCTCAGAACCACAGAGGAGACACGCTGGCCTCACGCCTGAGGACGCGGCAGCAGTGCCTTACTGCCGGTGGCAGCGGCGAGTTACCAGATGGCACCAGACCAACACACTCAACAGCCCACCAGGCTCCAGAGAGGAGCGGCGGACAGCAAGCCAAGGTGAGCCGCTGTGGAACAGCCAGGCGGGATTCGGCAGATTTTTTGGCGCAGGGAGCATCTAAGGCTTCCAGTGGCTGGGCTCAGCACACCATGCAGGGACTCAGAGCGGAGAGCAAAACCAGAGAAAAAATACGCCAGCCTCATGGCCGAGGGCGTGGCAGCGGCACCATATTGCCACTGGTGGCAGCAGCGGCGAATTCACCGAGTCCACTACAGCTCCATCAGCGCACTCAACAACAGTGAGTCAAATTGCGGCCCCTAGAGAAAAAATCCTAGTACAGCACCCCCAGGGACTTGACCCAGTGGGGGAGTGGCGGTGGCAGAGATATCACACCATAGGAGAACACCCAACCTGGCACCCCCCATAGTCTAAAGCAGCCTCGATTGACTCCCTGGGTCTGAGACTCTGCCATACAACCTAGTAAAGGAGTAGTGGGGACTGAGATACCACAGACTCGAGATCCAGAGCACCTTAAGTGAAGTCGTAGTGACCCAAGGGAAGAACCCAGAGAAGGCACAAACTTCTGAAATCATGGGAAAGAGGAATAACAATGGAGCAATGAATGCCCACAACCCCATAACATCAGAACCCGATAAAACAGAAATTCAGAGATTTCTAGAAGATCAAATCAGGAAAATAACTGTAGAAATAATAGAGGTGTTTTGAAAAGAATTCAGAGAGAGCCAAAAAGAGATAAAGGATGCAATTAATGAAGTAAAGTCCTCAATTCAAAGTACAAACAACAGATTAGACCACATGGAGAATAAAATCTCGCTCTTAGAAGATGATCACTCCAAAAATGAACGCATAGTTTCTAAATTAGAAAAAAAAATCTGACAGCAGGAATCTGACATTGAAGAAATATGGGCCCATTTTAAGAGAGCTAACCTAAGAATAATTGGAATAGAGGAAAAGAAGGTGAAACCAAAGGGATCAACAATCTCTTCAAGGAAGTAATAGCAGAAAATTTTCCAAACACAGAGCAAGAGGTCAATACACAGGTCCAGGAAACTTATAGAACCCCCTTTAGACAGGATCGGAGAAGAGGATCCCCACGCCACATAATTGTCAAAATGACCAATGTGGAAGCCAAGCAGAGAATCTTAAAGGCAACAAAAACAAAGGGCCAAGTGACATTCAGAGGCAAACCAATTAGAATCACTCCAGACTTTCCAAACCAAGGCATGAGAGCCAGAAGGGCTTGGAGTAACATATTCTAAACTCTGAAAGAAAACAACTTCCAGCCAAAAATTTCCTACCTGGCAAAACTTTCTATCAAATTAGATGGGGAAATAAGAAGCTTCCACGACAAACAGAAACTGAAGGAATTTATGTCTTCAAAACCAGCGCTAGAGAAAATACTCAAAGAGAGTAACTACAAAGAAGAATTAGGTAACACACACCAGAACCAGAGAAACAAGATTTTCCATCCAACAGACAACTAAGATTGGTTATCTGTGGAGATTCATTATTTATGTTAGTCTTTTACCTATCTCTAAATTGTATTGTTTGCCTTTATTGTTGTTAAATTTTAGGATGTCTAGTTGGAATATTAATATATCTTCAGATATAGCATTTGGAAATATTTTATCCCATTCTATCAGTAACTTTTAACTCTGTTTACATTGTCTTTGGATATACAATATTTTTTTAATTTTTAGGGAGTTTACTCTTCTGTTGCCTGTGCCATTGAAATCATATCCAAGAAATGACTGCCAATTTCAACATTGTGAGGTTTAATGACCCAGATTTTCTTCTAAAAGTTTAATCTTAAGATTTATATTTAGGTCTTTTATCTATTTTGAGTTAATATTTGTATATGGTGTTAGGTAAGGGTCCAATTTTATTCTTTTTTATGTAATTATTATATTTCAACAATATTTAGTTAAAAGATTATTATTTCCACCACCAAATGTTCATGGAAACCTTGTCAAAAATAACTTGACAATATAGGGAAGAATTTAGCTCTAGGCTTTTATTTAACTCCAATGGTTTATATATCTGCCTTTAGAATAGTACTACACTGTTTCAATTATTGCAGCCTTATATGGTTTGAAATCAGAAAATATACATCTTCTAGCTTTGTTCTTTTTTGAGATCATTTTGGGTATCTAGAGTCCATATTCCACATTAGGATAAATTTTTTTCTGAAAAATAAATAAATAAATGTATGATAGTTTCACCAAAAAAAAAAAAAAAAAAGAAAGAAAGAAATATTCTCTGGTAAGAAAGAAAGCAGAAAGAAATATTGAAATGTTATCTTTAAGTCATCAAAAGCTTGGTATCAGACAAATGAAACTGTTCTGTGAGACTATCATTGTTAATTTTGGATAAATTGCTATAATACTAGATGTCAACCACTAAGCCAAGCATGGGAAGGAGTGATGGGGAGGGAACCGGGTGGGGATTGGGTAGGGGCTAATTGGGCGATATGTGCATGTATGTCTACAAAAAGTGTTTTTTTATTCCATTATGATGTATGAATACAGTGCACCAATAAAAAAAAAAAAATAAGCCGGGCGTGGTGGCGCACACTTGTAATCCCAGCATTTGGGAGGCTGAGATCAGAGGATTGTGGTTCACAGACAGCCTCAGCTACTTAGTGAGGCCCTCTGCAACTCAGTGAGACCCGGTTTCAAAATAAAGAATAAAAAATAGGGCAGGGGGTGTAGCTTGGAGGTTGAATGACCCTGGATTCCAATCCCAGACCCGTAAAAATAAAATAAAATAAAATAAAATAAATATTATTTATAAAATACTGTAAAAGTATCAGATGCTAGAGTGTGACAGTGCGGGGCTAATTTTAATGCTCATTTTATTTGACTGCAGCAATATGCATGTGCAAGCTTCATAATTTGTTCAATGCTCCACAAATTATCTGTAGTCTCAGTAAGGCCAACCGATTGACCCTTTTCCGTTTCTTTCCAAATGGTCATATGAAGCTCATGTAAATCCAGCCATTGCTTTTTTAGGAGTCATTACATTTTTTACCCTATTGAGGAAACAGTTTACTTTCCCTACTCAGTGAGAGTGTGTGGAACATATTCTAAAGCATTTCTGATTTGAATATTTTTGTACATTTAAAATTATCAAACCTTTTTCCTTTTTTTTTAATCCCTAAGAAAACAAGAAGATATATGTCCTACCATGACACTTTTCTTTTTCTCTCTCTCCTTCCTCCCTTTCTCCGTCCCCCCCCCCCCCGTGTTACTAGCGATGGAACCCACGGTATACCCTCAGACATCCATTTTTTTTATTGTTTTGAAACAGGGTCTCACTAGGTTGCTGAGCATCTCACTATGTTGCTGAGGCTGCCCTCGAACCTGTGATCTTCTTGTCTCAGCCTCTCAAGTACTGGAATTACAGGTGTGTGCCACCACGTCAAGCTACGATGCTACCTTCTGCAATGACCTTGGATTCCGGGGACAGGGGCCTGGTTGATAAGCATCCTTATGACAAGGAACTGAAATTACCCCTGAGAAATGAAGCCTTGTAGGACAGATCAGCTCACGATGAGACTGCCCCACTTAAATGGGGGCAATTATTCCCTGAGGGAACCGAGACTACTGCTCCACGCAGGGACAGTCATTTCACCATGGGAGCGGAATCGCCCGCTCAAGCATTGCTCTGGCCAGAGCTTCACAGAACCAGTCCTGAGATCACGATCAAGCAGACAGCGGCTGACCAGGACGACCAACCCTGCCAGCCACCTGCAAACCCCCAGCCACGCAAGGCCCCAAACCTAGCATTTGTTCTTCTTTCCTATGAAACCTCAGTTTCCGTCAGCCCCTTAAAGATAGACGGCCATGATGATTAAGCTCTTTTTCTGCCCTTCACCACCACTCTTCTGACTGGCATGCTAGGATCGGCGGCCCAGCCTGGCCTGTGAGAACACCGGGCCAGGGGCTCAAACCAAGGACTCTGGTAACGCTACGCGTCCCACAAGGCACTGCAGGGTATCAAAATATAATTTGTAAAATAACATAAATGCATCAGATGCTAGAGTGTGATGGTGCTCTTTTCTGCTGCTTTACCAGGGAGGGGAGAGGATCCCCGGCATCACGTGTGAGTGCATGAGCGTGCAGTCACACCTATGCGTACACTCGTGTGCACACATGTGCCTGTCTCCTGCTGTTGTGAACGTCTGGGCCACCACACCTATCTTCCCATTCTTTCCCAACACCAATGGGCTTCCTGGAACCAGAGAAAGTTTTGGTTTTCAAGTCAAAGACAATTTAAGTAGAAGATCAGTAAAAGGATGAAGAGCAGGCTGTACAGGACTGTATCGCCAAAGCCCCTGCCTTGACAGTCTTCACTCCTGCCATCTTGCAGGCCTGCGTGTGTTAGTTAACAGGAGTCACAGCCGTGGCCAGCCCAGACCCGAGTCACCCGCTGGCTTCCCCTCCCCCTCCTCAGCCCGCCATTCTTTCTTGTTAGCATTCGAGTAATAACTGTGCCATGTGCTTCGGATGACCGGTCATTACGTACGTGTTCAGGGGGCACCGCAACCAGCAGAAACTATAAAACTGCATCACTGGTGTTAGGGGCTACAGATTTGTGTGTCCTCTTGGATAAGAGTCCCAGATTTTGGAGTACCAATCTTTGGCTACATGACTACACTTTCATATTTTACAAATTTCATATTTTACATAATTTTTTTTTGTGTGTGTGTGTTCGTGTGGCACTGGGGATTGAACCCAGGGGCAATCTGAGCTATACCTCCAGTCCTCTTTTTATTTATTTATTTATTTGGTGGTACTGGGGGTGGAACCCAGAGGATTTCTACCTCTGAGCTATACTCCCAGACCTATTTTATATTTTATTTGGAAACAGGGTCTCACTAGGTTGCTGAGAGGCTCACTAAGTTGCTGAGGCTGGTCACTAACCTGTGATTCCTCTGCCTCAGCCTCCCAAGTACTGAGATTATAGGCGTGCACCACCACACTTGACTTACATATTAAAATTTAATATTCATCTTATGAACTCTTATTTGATAAAATTAAGGTATTTTATAACTTCATCTGTGACTATATTTATACATTCCACGTAAATATTTATATATTCATGTATTGCTTTATTCATTTTTGAAAATGCTCTTATGATGCTATTCATATAAATGCAAGGGAAAACAAAGGTAATTTTATTTCAAGTCAGCTGTTTCCTTGATTATTGTTAGCAACTGTTTGATTCAATAAGAATCTCTGCTACTAAGAATTTATCACAAAAAGTACTGGAATATAAAACGGGCGTGGTGGTGCACGCTTGTAATCCCAGCATTTAGCAGGCTGAGACAGGAGGATCTGGGTTCGCGGACAGCCTTAGCTACTTAGGGAGACCATTTGCAACTCAGTAAGACCCTGTTTCAAAAATAAAGAATAAAGCTAGGTGTGGTGGTGCACGCTTATAATCCCAGCTTTTGGGAGGCTGAGACAGGAGGATCGTGGTTCACGGACAGCCTCAGCTACTTAGTGAGGCCCTTTGCAACTCAGTGAGACCTGGTTTCAAAATAAAGAATAAAAAATAGGGCTGGGGGTGTAGCTCGGAGGTAGAATGCTCCTGGGTTCCATCCCCAGTACTGCAAAAAAAAAAAAAAATGCTGGAATATAAATTACTTTTATTATGAAACCTGTGACTCACTAGTGTACTATCATATATGACTTATGTGACATCTTCGTATGACATTAAAGTGTGGCTATGGTCCAGATCAGGTTAAATGCAAAACAAACTAACAAATTACTTCTTGTAAATTCCTTTGTCTCTTTTTGAGGTACTGGGATTTAAACCTAGGGATGCTCTACCACTGAGCTACAGCCCTAGCTTTTTAAAATTTTGAGATAGACTCTCCATAAATTGCCTAGCCTGGCTTTGAATTTACGATCCTCCTGCCTCAGCCTCCAGAGTAACTGGGATTACAGGCACATGTCACCATGCCCAGAGAAAAATAAACCTTCTTTTTTTCTTTTTAATTTATTTTTTTTTGATACTGGGGATTGAACCCAGGGGCATTCTACCTTTGAGCTACAACCCCCAGCCCTATTTTTTATTCTTTATTTTGAAACAGGGTCTCACTAAGTTATAGAGGGCCTCACTAAGTAGCTGAGGCTGTCCATGAACCTGTGATCCTCCTGTCTCAGCCTCTCAAGTACTGGGATTACAAGTGTGGGCTACCATGCCTGACTCCAGAGAAAAATAAATCCTAATGTTAAAACTGTGTGTGTGTGTGTGTGTGTGTGTGTGTGTGTGTGTGTGTGATACTGAGTATTGAACTCAAGGCAATTCTACCTCTGAACTGCATCCTCAGATCTTTTTACTTTGAAACAGGGTCTTGCTAAATTGGCTGAGGCTGGCCTCAAACCTGGAATGAAAGCTCCTGTCTCAGCCTCCCAAATACTAGGATTAGAGACCTGGCTTAATGTCCAAACTTTGAAATTGTACCAGGCCTAGGAATTTTGATGGAGTAACAGGGGTACTTTTCTCTCATATGTTGCAATGAAAAAGGCCCCAGGTGATCAACTCACCTCTCCACGGTCACTTTTGGTTGGGGTGAAGTGGCTCCATGTGGGTTGGCTGCTGGTTCCCCACTTCCTGGGGAGTTTGTTGCACCTGGGAGTGCAGATACCTCTGTGCACAGCAAAAGAGATGGAGTAAGGGATTACTGAGACTTTATCATCAAACTCAGACCCCCGGGAGCTAGAACGCGTGAACTTATGACCTGACTCTGCAACTTACCAGCTGTGGGACTTTGGGTCAATCACTTGACGTCTCTGGCCTCACTTTCTTCATCAGTAATAGTACCTACCTCACAAGCTACTATGAGAATTGTGTTAACTCATGCACAGTACTTAGAATAAGTGATACTATTATTTTTGCTTGCACTAAATTGGCCGTAGAAAAAAATGCTGAAATCAAAGCCACTGGTGAAGATGGCAATGAGCTGACTTGATCGGGTCGATGCTAGACATCTTTACAGAGGCGTTCAGAGAAAATCACCATGGAAAAAATACTGTAAGTGGTAAAAATACTTTTACAAATTCAGTTTAATTTCAGTCCCACTTAGAACGGTAGGCCAGTTTGTACTGGCGCCACCTTTTCATTCAATACTCAACGTGGGAGCCCAGCGTTAAGTCAGCAATATTGACTCTAAGATCTGGAACAGGCTTAAAATCTTATAAACTTTTGTACAGGCCACAGTTTCAGGGAAATATGTGGCAGTTGCTCATTTCAGCTTGATGTGGAAGAATAAGTAAAATAATTCCAAGGGAGTGTTATTTCATTGCTATAAATTCATTAAAACTGCCAGAGAATAAGGAGTCTGATAATGGAAGCAAAGAAGCTATTGCTGATTTTGAAATCTGCAAAGTTGAGAAGATTCTGGTAGGTCTTGCTTGCCCTAGACTTCTCTTTGTACCACTAATAATAGCACTTGGCCCTCAGCCACCTGTCAGACAAGAACATGAACATTTAATCCTGGAGCCTGTTGGTGTGGGTGGTGGTGGTGGTGGTGGTGGTGGTGGATGGTGTGTGTGTGTGTGTGTGTGTGTGTGTGTGTGTGTGTGTGTGTGTTAGTTGCTGGGGATTGAACCTTGGTAGCTCTATCAGTGAGCTACATTTTCAGCCCCCCCACTTTGTATTTTATTATGAGACAAGGCCTTGCTAAATTGACCACGCTGGTCTTGGACTTGATCTTTCTGCCTTAGTCTCCTAAATACTTGAATTAAAGGTGTTTGCTCTGTATTGAACCAGGGGTGCTCTACCACTGAACTGTACCCTCAGTTCTTTTTATTTTGAAACAGAGTCTCACTAAATTGCAGAGAATGACCTTGAACTTGCAAACTTCCTGTCTTAGCCCCAAATATTAGAATTACAGGTATGCACCCAGTAGCAGTTTTAACTCCAATTCAATTCAATAGAGTGTTGAACATGGGCATATGAATTGACAAATTTAACCTCCCATCTTGCATTTGTTCTACAAATAAATATAATTAGGACATCTAATTATGAGCATAAAACCCCGCTATAAAAGAATAGCTTCTACTGAAATAAAACCAAATACTAATAAGAGTTTATATTTCAAAACCCCTAGAATTTACAGGAAGTAGTCTTCCCTATAAACGATTTCATTTTATTTTTAATTCAGCCTTGTGAAGTATTCCAGACATTTTAAAAACTTTTTTTTTTTTTTTTTTTTGGTGGCACTGGGGTTGGAACCCAGGGACATTGTACCTCTGGGCTACACCCCCAGTCCTATTTTTTAGTCTTTTTATTTTTTGAAAAAGGGTCTCACTGAGTTGCTAAAGGCCTAAGTCGCTAAGGCTGTCTGCAAACTGCAATCCTCATGTCTCAGTCTCCCGAATGCCGGGATTACAAGCATGCACTATCATGCCCAGTCCAATTTTTTTTATGGTACTGGGGATTGAACCCAAAGGGCATTCTACCTCTAAGCTACATCTCCAGCCCATTTTTATTTTGAAACAGGCTCTTGCTAAGTTGATGAGGCTGGCCTCAAACCTGCCATCTTCCTGTCTTAGCCTCCCAAATACTAGGATTACAGGTGTGTACCATCACACCTTGCTAGAGTAGAAATTAAATAAGAAAGTGTATGAAAGATGTACCTGGCACAAAAAGGGCATTAATCAATGTGAGTTGAATCAGAGTACTAGCTAGAACGAAGGTTAATTTCATTTTTATTTTAAGCATATTTGGTTTAAAATAATCAAGACAACAGTAATCTCAGCCCAAAAATTTTAGTATATGAACATCCAATGAAATTTCAATTTAAATTTTTATTTCTATCTTAAAGTCAGAATTAAAAGAAATAACATTAAATTCTTTTCCCCCCCCTGTGATATAGTTGTTGGCATGTGTAAATTTAAAGCCCTGAAGAGGAAAAGCCAGAGAGATTTACACTGGGGGCGGGGGGAATGTGTGAAGTAGATGACAGACACCTAAGGTTCCGAGAGTCTCTGAGCACTCCGCAGCTCCCTGGTAATGCAGGAATACCATGATCTCTAGAGTCAATTCAAAAATCTTACAAGTGACTTGAATCCCATACAGAAATACCTGTTCCTCCAGTGAGTGCGCCCTTGGCAATGTCACCATTTCTCTGATCAATGGTTTTCTATAAAAAAAAAGTGCAGGGTTGGGGGGAGACATTTAAAAATTAAAGTTACAAGTGAAAGTAAAGAAAAAAAAATAAGAGCCATCAAGAATAACCAGAAAACAGCCATTTCGATCGATACCTTATCTGCAGCTTCTGTCCTCCTGGTTCTTTTCATAATTTCCTCGAGTCGCTACGAGAAAGGTGAATGAGTAAGAGGATCTGATAAAGGAAGGCCGCGTGTTCCAGCGGAAAGGTAGACGGTAGATTATTAGGACACGTCCGTCATTTGGGGAAGACAGAATTCACCCTGCTTTGGCGTAGCTGGAGTTGTTCAAAGAGTGTGGACCGGCTCACTACTTAAAGTGAAACTTTGAAAATGGTTTCATTGGAGATTATTATAATGAGGGCTACTTATGTGGAAAGAGTGGAACACATTTGTTCCGGACAGCATTGTGCCGGTCTCTTGGTGTTTAGCGAGCTTCCAGGCTAGAAAAGACTGAACACTTTCCACCCCGACTGCTGCCCAAGACAGGTACCTTCTTCCTTTCTAGGCGCTCCTGCTCCTCTCTCTGGAAATGCTTCTCGCGCTCTTGCCGGACCCTCTCTGCTTCTTCACGAACACGAGCTTCTTCTTCTTTCTGGAAACAAGAAGTGGGAGTCTGTTTTTACACACAGACAGGCTCCTCCCGCAGCCAAGTCCCTGGGAGCCGGGAGGCGGAGATCCGTGGAAACGAGGCTGCGCACACGAGCACGCAGCATTTCTCTACTTTGTGGTCCTGGGGACCGAACCTGGGAACGATCTACCACGGAGCTCCACCTCCAACCCTATTTTATTTCTTATGTTGAAACAGTTTTGCTAAGTTGCTGAGACTGGCCTCGAACCTGCAACCCTCCTGCCTCAGCAAGCTCCCAAGTACGGGGAACGACACGCAGCATTCCTAAAGAGGAGACCCATGCACACCAGGCCTTTGTTCACCTGCTTCTGGGCGCGCTCCATCTCCTCGCGCTCGCGCTCCTCTGCTAGCCGGCGCAGGTGCTCCTCTTTCTCGCGGGCTTGCTCAGCTTCCAGGCGGCGGGATTCCTCCTCCCTGCGAGTTCGCTCTTCAGCCACCCTTTGGGCCAATTCCTCTCTCTTCTGTCTGGGAAGAGAGAAACACGACGGCACGTGATGGGTATTCCTTGAACTTGGGCCTGAGGCTGTGGGTATTGCAAGGACAGTCTGTTCATAGGTCCCACACAAAACTCTCCCTTGGGCACATTCAACTTGGTTTAGGCACAAAATATAAAGTCAGCCTTTATTTTCCCTCTTCCCTTCCCATACTGTGGTGAACAGAAGTGGAATGTCACCACTAGTATCTTGGGAGAGCTTTTTATTTCTAAGGACGTCGTAGTTTTATGTGTGTGGTACTGGAGACCGAACCCAGAGGTGTTCTACCTCTGAGCTACATCCCGAGCCCTTTTTATATTGTCCCTAAGTTGCTCAGGGTCTCCCTAAGTTGCTGAGGCTGGCCTTGAACTTGTGATCCTCCTGTTTCAGAATCCCCAAGTACAGTGATTACAGGTATGTGTCACTGTGCTCAGCTGTAACTAATTTTTAAATGCTAAATTAGACTTGTATATGTCTTAATTAGGCTTGTTACCTTTTAGTGACAAATTTGAAGCTACTCCTCCCCCCCAAATCTACAAATAAGAAAATGTTCTACTCCTTAAAAGGAGGAGGATGAAAGCTCTCTGATGGGACCAAGGGCCCAACTCATCCAAGATGGTGGCTCAGCCTGGTGAGGTCCTTCACCAGAGGCACTTCCATTTGTATGAAGAACAATTACATTGGCATTAGCCTCATGAGACCCAGAGGCCACCTTAAAGCCCACTGTGCCTGGCATACTGTCTGGCAGGCAACCAGGAAACATTTATTTATTTTATTTTTATGGTACTGGGGATGGAACCCAGGGGCTTTCTACCTCCAGGTATTACTTCCAGACCTATTTGATATATTTTTTGGAAACAGGGTCTCACTAAGTTTCTGAGAGCCTCACTAAGTAGCTGAGGTTGGCTTCGAACCTACATGATCCTCCTGTCTCAGCCTCCCAAATACTGAGATTGCAAGCTGTGCACCACCATGCCTCCACTACCAGGGAACATCTAAATATCTCACCAAGCTATTGTCTGAGAGGAGTTTTATCTTTTACAGGAACCCTAATTAAAGCAGCTTCAAAAAGATAGACAATGAGGAAACCTGGAGATGGGGTCAAGAACAGCCATTCCTCTACTGTGGTCATGGTTACACAGATGTGCGTGGATGCACGCACACACCTCCAGCCTGCTCAGAGACTAGCTAGAAAGGACCACCCCAAAGAGACACAGTCACTGAAAACTGGTAGGACTGAGGACAGTTTTTTTTGAAACCTTTCAGTGTAGTACTGTCACGCATAAGAAAACAAAGGGAATGTCAGCTAAGTGTAAATCTGGAACATTCATTCCCTTTGCTGCTTTCTAGGACCTCCTTCCTCCCTATCACTGGCCTCCCTGACACCCCGCTGTTGCCGCCCCTTTACCTTTCTAGCTCTTCCTTCTCTCTTCTCTCCCTCTCCTCCTTCTCTCGCTGCTCTCGGGCCAGCCGCCTCTTCTCCGCCAGCAGCCTCGTGGCCTCTTCGGGATCGGTGGTGCCTGCAGAGGGCTTCAGAGCTGTGCTGGCAGTGACAGTGGACGACGGGGCCGGGGCCGGGGCCGGGGCGGGGGCTGGGGCTGGAGCCGGGGCCAGGGTTGGGGCCGTGGCTGGAGCAACTGAACAAATAGGTACAAGGAGAGAAGTAGCTGGAAACAAAACCCAAAGAACAAAACACAAAGGAGCATTCCCTACGCCCCAGGGCTAGAATTCATCATTATGAAAAAAAAGGGAATGTTTATCATTGTGTGTTCTCACGGTTTTGACTGTATTCTATCTGTAACCAAGCAACAGATAACACACACACACACACACACACACACACACACACACACACACACACACGCCTGTATCTGTTGAGACATCCAAAGCTCACACTGTCACCAAGTCTTATTTTCACAGCAGTTAAAGAAGTTAACAATATCTACCAGATGTGCACCAAGGAGCGGGCCTCACATTAGAATCCGTGGGAAGTTATACCCTGAGCAAAATGAAGGTGAGACGTTTCTATCCGCCTTTGATGACTTTTTTTTTGTTGGTGGTACTGGGGATGGAACCCTTCAACCTCCGGGCTACACTACCAGACCTATTTTAAATTTTATTTGGAAATAGGATCTTGTAAGCCAGAGAGGCTGGCTTTGAACCTATGTGATCCTCCTGTCTCCGCCTCTCAAACGCGGGGATTACAAGCACGAGCCACTGTGCCTGGCCTTTGATGACATTTAAAAAATTCCTATTCTAGGCCAGGTGCTGTGGCGCACGCTTGTAATTCCCGCACTTGGGAGGTTGAGACAGGAGGATCGCACAGGTTCGAAGCCAGCCTCAGTTACTTAGAGAGGCTCTCAGCAATTTAGTGAGACCCCGTTTCCAAATAAAATATAAAAAAGATCTGGGAGTATAGCCTGTTGGTAGAAAAAGCCCCTGGGTTCCACCCCCAGTACCACACACACACAAAAATTCCTATTCTCTGGTGCCCATTCCTTCCTAGAGCACTAAAGCCTTTGTGTGAACATCCTCAGCATCCATGGCGCAGATCCAGACTCAGGCTGGAGAGAGGACGCCATCATCAAAGGAACAAAGGTCCGCTGGTGCTGTCTCCGGTGGAGGTGTGAGGAGGCACTGGCCATAGCAGGGGCAGGCATATGTCCTGTTACATATCTGGCCTCCGAGATGCAAGATGAAAGCAGAAGTTGTCTGGCCTTACTTGGTCCAGGAAGATGACCTAGGAAGCTGGTGCAGGAGGGAACTGCAACAGACCCTGCTCCACCGTGAGGCACCAGAATCCAGGGCATTTCTACCTCTGAGCTATATCCCCAGCCCTATTGTTATCTTTTATTTTGAAACAGGGTCTAAGCTGTGAAGGGCCTAAGTTGCTGAGGCTGACCTTGAACCTGAGATCCTCTTGTCTTAGTTTCTCCAGTACTGGGATTACAAGTGTGCGCCACCATGCCTGCTGAGCAGAGAGCTTTGAGCTCTGGAGCCAAGCCTCCTTTCCAGATTTCCATTTCTACGTTTGTTCCCATAGCCACTTTCTCTATGATCCTGCTGTCCCTGGGCCTTTAGCCTTTCTCTCTTTTCTTTCCTTTCTCTCTTTTGTTGTTCTGGAGATTGAACCCAGGACTTTGTACCTGTTGGGTGAATACCAATAAGCCATACCCCTAGCCCGCTCCCTTTATTCACGAAAGCAAACACTGAACTCTTTCGTTCTAATATTCCATCTGTCTTATGCCATCTATTTTTTCTTTTTGTCCGTAACTTTGATCTTTAGATAGTTTCAAGCAGAAATATTCTGAATGAAGACATTTATTTATTTATTTATTTATTTATTTATTTATTTATTTATTTATTGGTGGTACTGGGGTTCCTGGAAGCCCTTCTACCTCTGGGCTACACTCCCAGACCTATTTTTACATTTTTATTTGGAAACAGGGTCTCCTAAGCCAGTGCGTGCGGCTGGCTTCGAAACTGCGCGCTCCTCCTGTCTCCGCCTCCCAAGCACGGGGATTACAAGTGTGCACCACCATGCCTGGCCAAGACAATTTTTTAAAATAAGAGAATACTGCCGGGCGTGGTGGCGCACGCTTGTAATCCCCGCGCTTGGGAGGCAGAAACAGGAGGATCGCGCAGGTTCGAAGCCAGCCGCGCGCCCTGGCTTAGGAGACCCTGTTTCCAAATAAAAATGTAAAAATAGGTCTGGGAGTGTAGCCCGGAGGTAGAAGGGCTTCCAGGAACCCCAGTACCACCAAAAAAAAAAAAAATAAATAAAATAAAATAAAATAAAATAAGAGAATACTGAATTCCTAGCTCCAGGTGATTCCAAAATTTCTAAAAAGTAGCAGATTAGCCTCAGAGAGATGAGAACCACTGAATCTTCTAGAAAAATATTATAGAAAAACATTCCGACCTCTGTCAAGTACCATAGCTAAGCCTGAGGTTCTGAGACTGGGGTGTGTAGGAATAAAAAATCTGCCAGGGCTCACAGATCTACCACCTCATATTCTGATCCAGCAATTCTGAGGTAAGGCCAGGCCTGTGCATTCTGAAAAACCATGGAGGTGATGCTTTAAAATATTTCCATAAATTCTTTGAGAATCTTCTTTTCCAAAGATGGATACTAGCTAGTATCCATGCATGCTGGTGCACACCTGTAATCTTAGCTACTCAGGAGGCTGATGCAGAAGGATTGCAAGTTCAAGGCTAGTCAAGACAATTTAGCAAGACTTAAAAAATAAAAAGGGCTGGGGATGTTGCTCAGTGGTAAAGCACCCCTGGGTTCCAGTTACCTAGTATGGAAAGAAAAAAAAAAAGAGTTGAGTGTGGTTATGCATGCTTGTCATCCTAGTACTTGGGAGGCTGAGACAGAAGGATCACAGTTCGCAGACACCCTCAGGTACTTAGCGAGGCCCTTTGCAACTAAGTGAGACCCTGTTTCAAAGTAAAAAATAAAATAGGGCTCGGGGTATAGCTTGGAGGTAGAAGGCCCCTGGATTCAATCCCTAGTACTGGAAGAAAAAGGAAGGAAGGAAGGAAGGAAGGAAGGAAGGAAAAAAATTATAGTTCAAAAAAGTTTCTAGCTGTGTGTGGTGGCTCACATCTGTAATCCTAGTACTTGGGAGGCTGAGACAGGACGATGGAAGGTTCAAGGCCAGCCTTAACAATTTCTTAACAATTTAGCAAGACCCTAAGTGACTTAGTAAGACTCTATTAAAAAAAAAAAAAAGAAGCTGGGTGTGGTGGTGCACGCTTGTAATCCCTGCACTTGGGAAGCTGAGCACAGGTTCGAAGCCAGCCTCAACTACTCAGTGAGGCACTCAGCAACTTAGTGAGATCCTGTTTCCAAATAAAATATAAAATAGGCCTGGGAGTATAGTCCAGAGGTAGAAAGCCTCTGGGTTCCACCCCCAGTACAACCAAAAAGTAAATAAATAAATAAATAAATAATAAAAAAGAAGAAACAAAGGGCAGTGGGTGTAGCTTGGAGGTAAAATGTTCTTGGGTTTGATCCTCAATACAGAAACAAACAAACAAAAAAACAACAAAGAAAAGTTTCTAAAATGAGACTCAGAGTAAGATTTTTAAGTTTCTAGTAAGAAAAGCCACATAGGAGAGTGCATGAAGAAAGAGAGTATAAAGGTGAGCAGCCAGCCGCGCCCAGCAGGAGCCTGGCGCTCAGGGCGCTCACCAGAGTGGACTGCGGCCTCCACAGGTGTCCCTTCTTCAACTGTGGCCTCTTCTACCTTCACTAAAGCAGTTCTGCCCTTCAGTGAGGGCTCCTGGGCGGCCTTCTGAGGCTCCTTCTCGGGGTCCCTCTTTTCGGGGTCCCTCTTCTCGGGGTCCACTCTGACCTCTCTCTTGGCAGGGCGGATGTTGCCAGGCGAGGGCGGCCGGGCCTGAGCAGGAGTGGCTTTGGCAGAGCCTGGAGGCAAGGAGGATGCAGGCCGGGGTGTGCCAGGCAAATGAGGAAAGGACTTGGATGGGAGCCTGGGGGGCAAAGGACAGAGGAGGGCATGTGAGAGCAGGCTCGCTGGAACCTAGAACACTGGCTTACGGGAAGCGGTGCAACTGTTCACCTGTGAGCACGTGTCTTCTGTGTGGTAAATGCAGAAACGGAGCTGCTATAGAGACCGATTCCAGCGTTCCTTTTCTCTTTGCTTTAAGGAAGACTGTACCCCCTCCCCTAAGCCGAAGCCAACCAGCACGGGGAGAACAGTGCATCCTGAGGGCAGAAGCTACTAGTTGTCTCACTTGGGCCACCCCAACCAGCAATGAATATTTTACTTACCAAAGTCGGGAGGAAGCTGGAGACCTTGTTTTGGGATTAGATGGAGACAGAGCCCTACGGATACCAGACGTAAGGTGGAAGGGTACGTTTTCTCTCTCTCTCCCTCTTTTATGGCCCTAAGTTCAGAGAAATTCAATAATTAGATTTTTTCCATGAGTGAGACAACCACATTCGCAATATTCAACAGTGGAAGTACAAACCATTCTTCCTTCTTTCCTTCTCTGTGGTACTGGAGATTGAACCCATAGACATTACTTCCAAGTTACCACCCCAGCCCTACTTGACTTTTTTATTTTGAAACAGGGTCTGGGTGACTTTATGAGGCTGGTTTTATAATGTTGAAATTGAGTCAGGGGTTGCAAAGGAGGCAAAATCCAGCAAAGGAGTGTAATATCAGGCCCCTTTTATTAAATTGTCTGTTGCTGCCGAATGTGGTGTGCATGCTTGCAATCCCCGCACTTGGGAGGTAGAGATAGGAGGATTGCGCAGGTTCGAAGCCAGCCCTGCTGGCTTAAGAGACTCTGTTTCCAAATAAAATGTGTAAAATTAGGTCTGGGAGTGTAGCCCGGAGGTAGAAGGGTTTCCAGGGAACCCCAGTACCACCAAAAAAAAAAAAAAAAAAAAATTGTCTGTCGCTCCTGGTCGAGGTCTGTGGACTGATATTGGGGGAGAGGGGCTATCAGTCGGCAGAGTCGTGCTGCAGAAAGGAAGTGAGGGTATTTATGTAGCAGGGTCTTAGGTGGGGCTAGCAAGGCAGGAGAACATCTAGAGTCTGCCCCGCGACATCTGGTCCTCTCCCGACATCTGGAGTCTGCCTCATCTCCACTTCTGGCTACCAGGGTTCCTCCTCCTGTCCCAGCTGCAGTATCTCATGAGGGGTGGGGGAGGACCCGGCCTATCAGTCTTCAACCTGCGATCCTCCTGTCTCAGCCTCCTAAGTACTGGGATTACAGGCATGCACCACCATGCCTGCACTCTTTAGCAATTTCTAAATGATATCACATCACCCATTCTGTTTTAACAAAACGGCTCCTGTTACTTAAAACTGAACAGTGTTATCTGAATTAACACAGGTGGTTCTGAATCTGAATTTGGTTTAAAAAATACATTTTACCTTTGAGAAAGCATCTATACTTTGTGTTTCAAATTACCTGGAGCAAAATCTCTCACAGTATGGTTCATCCTCCAATACTGTTAAAATAAAGGTCACTTCCATTTTTAAACTTGCAATTTGCTGGGCATGGTGGTGCATACTTGTAATCCTAGTACTTGGGAGGCTGAAACAGGAGGATCAGGGTTCGAGGCCAGTCTCAGTAACTTGTGAGGCCCTCTGCAACTTTCAAAATAAAAAATAAAACAGGGCTGGAGGTAGAATGCCCCTGGGTTCAGTCCCCGGTACTGAAAAAAACATTAAAACACATCTTTCTTAATTCTTGAGTTTTTTTTTCCCCCTCAAGATTATACCATAGCTTAGTTCTTCCCCCCCCCCCTCCACACTGAGGATTGAACTTAAGGATGTTCTACCAGTGAGCTGTAACCCCAGCACTTTTTATTTTTTGAGACAGGTTCTTGCTAAGGTACAGTGTGATGGCCTGGAACTTGGTTACTCCTGCCTCAGCTTCTCAAGTAGCTGAAATTACAGGTGTACACCATTGAACGCAGCAGCTTAGTTATTTAAAAATAATTTTCCATGTCTGTTATTTCTTACACTAACTTATTTTTTGCTTATATAAATGTTATGAAAAAAAGTCCTTCCTCACTTAATGTCCCTTCCATCTCCAAGGAAAGTCAGGTTGAGCTGATGAATTTTAGATACTTGTAAGCTTCTTTACAAGAGGATTAAACCAAAATCTTAGGGTGGGCTAAAACATTAACCCTTCCCAACTGCAACCCAGCAATTCAGCCAGAGAGATGGCACTTTCCTGGAGTTGAAACAGGCAAAGAGAAGCCCAGAGAAGTGTTCTGAGATGCTACCCTCCCATCCCAAATGCAGAGGGCTGAACCTTTCTGACATCTGGGAATGGGGGCTTGCTGGGCACCTGCAAGAACACATGCCTGTCAGGAAAGCAGATTGCCCAGGGCTACAGGAGGCCAGAATGCCATCTGGCTTCAGGGCAAAAGGGCTGGTGGCACACCTTTTCTTCTCTCCTTTTTCCTGGCTCTAGCATCAAATATTCCTTCCCCTCCCCTGGATTCCCCTTGGTGCCCTTTCTAATTGCTTCTTTCCCAAATTCCTTAGCAGCACCCTAGCTGACTGGCTGGGCTATGGGTGCAGGAAACACATCTAAGTGTCAAGTAATACTGTCTCTTTGGATGGGGAGAGAGAGAGAGAGAGAGAGAGAGAGAGAGAGAGACAGACAGACAGACAGACAGACAGACAGAACACACCCAGGGGCATTCTACTTCTGAGCTACACAAAGTCTCACTAAGTTTTTGAGGGCCTTGATAAATTGCTTACCTGCAATCCTCCTGTTTCAGCCTCCAAAGTACTGGGATCCCCAAAGGTAGGAAGTAGGGCCTCAAAAAGTGGCTGTAGTTAATGGGGCAGAAAAGGCTATAGACACCATATGGGATCCTTCTGGCTGCTGGGTGGCAATATGCCTGAAGTAGGTCAGTCCCCAAGATGGAAGCCCCGGGGCTCTTCCCGAGGGAGGGTGGGGTTAAGCACCTGAGTAGTTGCAATGGTTTGTATTTAGAATGTCCCCCTACCCCTCCCAGAAACCAGGCAGCCATATTGAAGTGGGGCTTCATGGTCAGGGAGAGGTCCCTGGGGGTGTGGCCTTGGGGATTATATAGTTTCCTCCCCTTCTTCTCAATTCTGTGAAGAAGAAGCAGGGCCTTGCTTTCTCCTTCTCTTTGCTTCTTACCACCAGGCCCTAAGCTTGGCAGACCTGATCTGGCATGGACTAAGTCTCTGAAATAAATCTTCTTTCCTCTAAGTTGTGTTGTCTGCTTTTTGGAGTATAGCGGTAAGAATGGGGACTGAGACAGTAGTCAGTCCTCCCTTCCCCCAAAACATTTTGATTAGGCTGAAATCAAGTCAAGGAGAGATATTATCAAAGGGAGAGTAAGTCAGAAAGGGCAACTGACAGTGGAAAGTTTGGGGATGACTTTCCTTAGCTGTGTTCTTTCTGTGTGTGACACTGGGAACTGAGCCTAGGGGTGTTCTACCTCTGAGCTACAACCCCAGCCCTATTTTATTTTTTATTTGGAAACATGGTCTAAGTTTTTGAGAGTCTCACTAAGATGCTGAGGCTGGCTTTGAACCTCCTGATCCTCCCAAGTACTGGGATTACAGGCATGCACCACCACACCCAGCTCATCTATGCTTTGATGAAATAGGGATCCTACAGAAAAGAGTATAATCCTCAGATAAGTCTTTTTATCCAAGTGCCACCGAGCCAATCCTTCTCTCCCAAAATAAATCGACTTGTCTTTTATTTATTTATTTAATTTTATTTTTTGTGTGTGGTACTAGGGGTGGAACCCAAGGGCTTTTCTACCTCCCAGCTATATGCCCAGACCTATTTTATACTTTATTTGGAAATAGGATCTCACTAAGTTGCTGAGAGCCTCACTAAGTAGTTGAGACTGGCTTTCAACCTGTGCAATCCTCCTGTTTCAGCCTCCCAAACACTGGGATTATAAACATGTGCCACTATGCCCAGTTTTGACTTGTCTTTTATCACCTACAGGCTAGGAGAGTAGGGGAAGACTGCTTTTTTTTTTTTTTTCGGGGGGGGGGGTCTGGAAACCAGGGGCATTTGACCTCCAAGCTACACCCCCTGCCCTGTTTTTTACTCTTTATTTTGAAACAGGGTCTCACTAAGTTGTGGAGGGCCTCACTAAGTAGCTGAGGATGTCCATGAACTGCAATCTTCCTATCTCAGCCTCCCAAATGCTGGGATTACAAGTGTGCACCACCATGCCCGATGAGAAGACTGGTTTGATAAACCACTCAGTATTTCTTTTTAAGTACAGTTTTTGGTGCTGGGTATTTAATCTAGGGGCAGACAACCTCTGAGCTTTATTATGATTTTTGAAACAGGGTCTTAATAAGTTGCTAAGGGTTTCAGTAAATTGATGATGGTTGCCTGGATCCTGCATTACTTCTGTCTTGGACTTCCAAGTACTGGGAATAACAAGTGTGTACCATCATACTCAGCCACTCAATACTCTTGTAATCCCAGAATTTGGGAGGCTGTGACAGGAGGATTGCAGCTTCCAGTTCAGCCTCAGCAATTTAGCAAGACCCTGTTTCAAAACAAGTAACAATAATTAAAAAAGGGCCAGGGAGGGGGAGCTCAGTGTTAGGGTGTCTCTGGATTCAATCCCCAATACCACAATAAAGGAGGGGAGTAAAGAAAGTCACTCAATACTTGAGAGAATGCCCATTCCCAATTAATTCTCATCCTGATCTGAGTTAATAGCTAGCAGCCTGTAAAATCATCTTTCCTGTAAGACTTTTCACAATGGTAAGGGGAATGCAGCCAGCAAGATGTCCACATCAATTGGCTGGACAACTACCTACAGGAGATGGACTTTATAATCTGGAAAAAGGAGAATAAAATTTGAGGACTCACACTTGCTAATTCTAAAACATAATACAAAGCTACAGTAATCAAAACAGTGTGGTACTAGTACAAAGACAGGCACACAGGCCCAGGAATGGAGAGCCCCAAAATAAAGCCTTGTGGTCCAAGACCACTCAGTGAGAAAAAAAAGTTCTTTTCAACTAGTGGTTCTGGGAAAATCAAATATTTACATAAAAAAGAAATAAATCCATCTCCCTGAACAACACTCAATCATAAACTCAAATGGATTAAAGACCTACATGTGAGACTTACAACTGTAAAACTCTCGTAAGAAAACATGAGTGAAAAGCTTCATGTCACCAGATTTTATACTGATTTGTTAGCGATAACCTCACAGCACAAATAACAATAACGGATACAGAACATTCACTCAAGATTTCTCTGCATTGAAGGATACAATCAACAGAATAAAAAAGCAACCTATTAATATTAAGTAGAAGAACATACTTGGAACTTCCACAATTCAGCAATCAGTAACCTAATTAAAAATGGGCAGGGGTTGGAGGTGTAGCTCAGTGGTAAAGAACTTCCCTTGCATAGGTAAAGCCCTGGGTTTAATCCCCAGCACACTTAAACTGTGTGTGTGTGTGTGTGTGTGTGTGACGCTTACAGACTCTGTATGTGTGTATTTGTGTGTGTGTCACGCTTAAAGACTGTGTGTGTGTGTGTGACACAGACTCTGTATGTGTGTATTTGTGTGTGTCACACTTAAAGACTCTGTGTGTGTGTGTGTGTGTGTGTGTGTGTGTGTGTGTGTGTTAGTACTGGGGATTGAAACCAGGGGCCTTCTACCTCTGACTTATACCCCCAGTCCTACTTTTTTATTCTTTATTTTGAAACAGGATCCTATTAAGTGTCAGAGGATGTCACTAAGTAGCTAAGGCTACTCAAACCTGCCATCCTCCTGTCTCAGCCTCCCAAGTATTGGGATTACAAGCATGTGCTACCACACCTGGCTGCTTAAAAATGTTAATGAACATTTCTTCAGATATGAACTCCAAATTGTCAGCATGCCTATGAAAAGATGTACATTATGACTGATCACAGAGATGCAAATGAAAACCACAGTGAGATATCACCTCACACCCATCAGGGTGGCTGTTATAAAACAAAACAAAACAAAACACAAAAAGGACATGGAGAAACTGCCAGCCTTGTGTGCTATTTATAGGAAAGCAGCATTGGTGGTTCCTGAAAAAATTAAAATAGAACTGCCGTAAGATACCATGGTCCCACTTCGGGCATAAAATCCCAAACTCCAAGAGATATATACTATGCTCACAGTGCCATTATTCAAAACAGCCACGAGGTGGAAGCAACCCAAACATCAGCCAAAGGATGGATGAAAAACAAAATGTGATATATACATACGGTGGAGTATTACTGGGCCTTAAAAAAGAAAGTCTGACACATGCTACCACAAGGACGTGAACCTTGAGGACAATTTTAAGTAAAATGAGCCAGTCACAAAAATTCAAATATTTCATGCCTCCACTTATGAGGTATCTAAAGTAGTCAAATGCGCAGGAACAAAGTGTAAGGGTAGTTGCCAGGGGCCAGGGTTCAGCTGTGACTTGAAACGTCCTGGAGATTGTCTGCACTGCTCTGTAAAGTATATCCGCAGACTTAAAAATGATTATGAAAAGCCAAGTGTGGTGATCCCAGCACTTGAGAGGCTGAGTCAGGAGGATCACGGGTTTGAGGTTAGCCGCAGTAACTTACTGAGGCCCTCTGCAATTTAGGGAGATCCCGTTTCAAAATCCCCAGTACTACAAAACAAAATAGATTATATAACTGGGCGTGGTGGTTGATGCTTGTAATCCCAGTACATGGGAGGTTAACAAGAGGATCCAGGTTCAGCTACTTCGTGAGGCCCTCTGCAACTCAGTGAGACTATATGTTTCCAAATAAAGAATAAAAAATAGGGCTGAAGGTGTAACTCAGAGGTAGAATGCCCCTGAGTTCTATCCCTGATACCAAAAACGAAAAAGATTTTATTTATTTATTTATTTATTTATTTTGGTGCTAGGGATTAAACCCAGAGGCATTCTGCCTCTGAGCCACACCCCCAGCCTGATGTTACTTCTTATTTGGAAACAGGGTCCCACTAGTTTGCTGAGAGCCTCACTAAGTTGCCGAGGTTGGCTTTGAGGCTGTGATCCTCCTGTCTCAGCCTCCCAAGTAATAGGATTACAAGCGTGCACCACCACACCTGTCATGCTGTAGTGTGTGTGTGTGTTTGTATGTATATGCGGTATTGGGGATTAAGCCCTGGGGCATTCTACCTGCTAGCTACCTTCCCAGTCTTATTTTATTCTTTATTTCGAAACAGGGTCTCACTAAATTGCGGAGGGCCTCACAGTTGCTGAGGCTGACTGCGAACCTGTGATCCTCCTGTGTCAGCCTCCCAAGTCCTGGGATTAGAAGCATGCGTTACCAAACTGGTTATGTTGTAGTTTTTAAAACCATAATTAAACTTTTTTTTTAAAAAAAGATTAAAACCTGAGTTTGCCAGTGTCATTAGCCACTTCTCCAGGCTCAAGTGGCTGGTCACCACTGGATTTCACAGTGTGGCCTCACAGTCACTCTCTGGCAGTAGGTATTTGTCTACATATTTGGTTGTAGGGAAGTGTAAAGGCATCACCGAGGTGACGATAACCCTCCTCTCCATCATTCTGCCAGCCAAGGGCCAGTGTTCCGCCTCCCCTCAAGGGGGGTTGATTTCTGCTATTACCTATAACCAGAGATTTTTACTTTGGTCAATGCTCACTTCCCCTGTCCAATAAGCACCTGAAGCTATTCTGCTTCACGACTGCTTTTTGTACAAAGCTAAGATCTAGGCAGCACCAAAAGGCAATGAATGAAAGCTTTCCAGACATCAAAGGTCATTCCACCTCTGGCTTTGAGGCTGCAGACTGACTGAGTCATGAACTAAACACTGAGGAGGCCTGAAGGGGCTTGAAAGAAAATTGCCACAGGCAAAGAAGCCAGCAACCCCTCACAGCCCTAGAATTATCCTCTAAACAAAATCCTTTAAGGTATCCATCAGCTTTATACATCTGAATTGCTCTGGAAGGTAAGATTAAAAAACAGTAATTTCTTCCAGTCCCTCATGACAAGGTATGCTAGTATCATGGGAGAGATGCAATGGGGCCTGGAAGACTAGTAAGTGCTCCAAGACTCCAGCAGTGTCCCAAGGTCACTGAGTAACAGCTGCATCTTTCAAGGATACCAAGTAATCACACAGTTTAAAATCCAAGTGAAGAAAGACTCCTGAACACATACAAATTACCTCAGAGTGTTTAGAGCAAGATGGAAATTAACATGCGCTCAGTCACCATGCCAGTAATAAGTACAAATTATACTCCTCACTCACAAGCTTTGAGCATACAGTACAGGCCGACAGCCTCTTAAAAACTGGTTACTTAGCAAATAATGAGAGTTTTCAAAATACTCTTTTCATTGTGTTTTAAGCTGTGGGCTTTGACAGGGATTAGCTAAGCGAGTAAAAATCCCTTATCTTGATCCTTAGCCACACTTAGAGCTCAGGCAGGTTCTGAATATGGTTGAGATTAAGCACCAGGGCAAGGGATTAAGCATCAGGGCATAAATCCAGGCCATTTCCCCAGCAAAGGCCATCTGGTCTTCCTACTTTCAAAAATGAAGGTATAGAGCTGGGTCTGGTGGCACACACTTGTAATCCCAATACTTGGGAGGCTGAGACAGGAAGATCATGGTTGGAGGATAGCCTCAGCTTTTTTTTTTTTTTATTTATAGTGATATTTTATTTATTTATTTATTTTTATTTAACAATTTTTTTAATTGAACATAAATAGTATACATCTACACTATATTTGGTGCCCTCTCCCCCCCCCTGCCCCCGTTTTCTCTTCCCCCCTCCCACCAATGGTTGTCCAGGTTAACCATGTCTTATTCATAATTTTACACATGTTCAGGTGTAGACCTTCATTAATCAAGATCGGCCTTTCTCCTCTCCTATCTTTCCATTAAAACTTAGCTAGTATTTCCTCTCTAATATCTGGAGTCCCACTGGTATCCTTCGTGTTTTCTAGTTTGGGCATATTAGAGGAAACATGTGTATCTTCTCCTTCTGTGCTTGGCTGATCTCACTTAACATGATGCTCTCCAGGGCTTTCCATCTTCTTGCAAATGATATAATTTTGTTCTTCTTTATGGCTGAATAGAATTCCATTGTGTGTATTTCCCACAGTTTTGCTATCCATTCATCTGTTGATGGTGATCTGGGTTGGTTCCATATTTTGGCTATTACAAATTGTGCTGCTATGAACATAGGTATGCATATGTTGCTGTATTTCTCTGAATTCAACCCATTTGGAAAGATACCCAGGAGTGGTATAGCAGGCCAGTATCACATTAATCCCCAAACCAAATAAAGATACCTCAAGAAAGGAAAACTACAGACCAATATCCTTAATGAACACAGATGCAAAAATTCTAAACAAAATACTAGCTATACGCATTCAAAACTATATCAAGAGAATAATACATCATGACCAAGTCGGTTTCATCCCAGAAAAACAAGGCTGGTTCAACATACGCAAATCAATACATGTTATTCACCACATAAATAGAACCAAGAACAAAAACCACATCATCATAGCAATAGATGCTGAAAAAGCATTCGACAAAATCCAACATCCATTTATGTTAAAAACACTGCAAAAAATTGGGATAGAAGGAAAGTACTTCAACATCATCAAGGCAATATACTGCAAACCCAAAGCCAACATTATACTGAATGGGGAAAAACTGCAAGAATTTCCGCTACAGTCAGGAACAAGACAAGGATGCCCACTATCACCACTCCTTTTCAATATAGTCCTTGAGACTCTTGCTGCAGCAATCAGACAAGAGAAGGAAATCAAAGGAATTCACATAGGAAGAGAGGAAGTAAAACTATCCTTATTCGCAAATGACATGATCCTTTATCTGGAAGACCCAAAGAACTCAACCAAAAGACTTCTGGAGCTGAGTGACAAATTCAGCAAAGTCGCAGGTTACAAAATCAACCTAAAGAAATCAGTGGCCTTTCTTTATGCCAACAACGAATCCACAATGAAAGAAACAAAAACAACAATTCCATTCACTATAACCTCAAAACCAATAAAATACCTAGGAATAAACCTAACCCAAGATGTAAAAGACCTCTACAACAAAAACTATAAAACATTAAAGAAAGAAATTGAAGAAGACCTTGGAAGATGGAAAGATCTCCCGTGCTCATGGATAGGCAGAATAAATATCATCAAAATGGCCATTCTGCCAAAACTGATCTATAGGTTCAATGCAATTCCCATTAAAATACCAGTGGCATTCTTCAGAGACCTAGAAAAATCAATCATGAACTTCATATGGAGAAAGAAAAGACCTAGAATAGCCAAAGCAATTCTCAATAACAAGAAACACGCAGGAGGCATTACAATCCCAGACTTCAAACTATACTATAGAGCAATAGTAGTAAAAACAGCATGGTACTGGCACAAAAACAGATATAATGACCAGTGGATTAGAATAGAAGATACAGAAACAAACCCACACATCTTTAGTCAATTAATCTTTGACAAAGGGGCCAAACACATACGCTGGAGAAAAGACAGCCTTTTCAACAAGTGGTGCTGGGAGAACTGGCTAACCATTTGTAAAAAGATGAATCTAAACCCCTATATCTCACCTAACACAGGAATCAACTCAAGATGGATCAAAGACTTAGAAATTAGACCTGAGACTGTGAAGTTAGTAGAGGAGAACATAGGTTCAACACTACAACATATTGGCACAGGCAGTAACTTTCTCAACAAAACTTCCAAAGCTCAGGAAATTAAAGCAAGAATAAACAAGTGGGATAACATCAAACTAAAAAGTTTCTTCTCATCAAAGGAAACCATCAATAACCTAAAGAGGAAGCCTACAGAATGGGAAAGGATCTTTACCAGCCACCATTCTGATAGGGGGCTAATATCCAGAGTATACAAAGAGCTCAAAAGACTCTACACTAGCAAAACAAACAACCCAATCAAGAAATGGGCAAATGAACTAAATAGACACTTCACAAAAGAAGAGATACAAAGGGCTAATAGATACATGAAAAGATGTTCTTCATCACTGGCCATCAGGGAGATGCAAATCAAAACTACACTGAGATTCCATCTAACCCCAGTCAGAGTAGTAAGCATAAAGAAATCAAACAACAACAAATTCTGGCGAGGATGTGGGGAAAGAGGAACTCTTTTACACTGTTGGTGGGAGTGCAAACTAGTTCAGCCACTATGGAGATCTGTGTGGAGATTCCTAAGAAAGGTGGGAATAGCCTCAGCTTCTTAATGAGGCCCTGTGCAACTTAGTGAGACCCGTCTCCAAATTAAGAATAAAACATAGGGCTGGGTGTGTAGCTCAGAGGTAGAATGGATCTGGGTTATATCCTTAGTACCGTACCTTTCCCCTCCCCCCCAAAAATGAAGGTATACCTGGCTGTGGTAATATACACATGTAACCCCAGTACTTGGGAGGCTGAGACAGAAAGATTGCTGGTTTGAGGCCAGCCTTAGCTAATTAGCAAGATCCCAGGCAACTTAGACACTGTTTCTAAATGAATGAATAAGTAAGTAAATAAATAAATGAATGGATGAATGAATGGATAAGCTGGGGGTATAGCTTGGAACTGAAAAGACCTTGGGTTCAATCCCCAGTACAACAACAACAACAACAACAACAACAACAACCTGAAATTTGAGCCAGGTGCGGTGGCACAGGCTTCTAATCCCAGCACTTGGAAGGCTGAGACAGAAAGACCAAAGTCTGAGGCCAGCCTCAGCACTTATCAAGACCCTCAGCATTTGTTTCAAAATAACAAAACATGGCTGATGCTGTAGCTCAAAGGTAGAACGTTCTGGGGTTCAACTCCCCTACCTCATATATTCTGGCATTGCATTTATTTATTTATTTATTGCGGGTCTGGGGATGGAACCCAGGGGCATTCGACCTCCGAGCTACACCCTCTGCTCTATTTTTTTATTCTTTATTTTGAAACAGGGTCTCACTGAGTTGCAAAGGGCCTCACTAAGCAGTTGAGGCTGTCTGTGAACCATGATCCTCTGGTCTTAGCCTCCCGAATGCTGGGATTACAAGCGTGCACCACCACGTCTGGCATTGCATTTATTCTTATAGAGGGCCCAGTAGAACAGGTCAGTCATTCATATATGCTTGAAAAAAGATGTTTTCATCCTCAAGTTCAAATTTTTAGGGAAAGCAAAATTCCAGTGGAGAAGTATGTGTGTATGCATGTGTTGGGGGAGCAATACCATCCAGTCAGCCAGATTCATGATGGGTGGGATGCTGAGGGTCACAGCCACCCACCTAACACCCGCAGCACCTCTCAGGATGGGTGCACTCTGCACAGAAACAGCACCAGCTCCCCTCCTCGCCAGACTGCTCCCGAAGCTACTCACCATGGTGCCGTGAATGGTCCTCCTGCGCGCAGCACCCTCGGGTGGAGTTACAAAGAGTTTTGGCCGGTCCACTGGATTTCTAGAGTGTGCAGCTTTGAAGGGCATGATGATGGGGCTGCAAGATGCTGAACGAGGACAAATGGGGATAACTAGGATGCAGGTGATTGGTTTTACACACAAGAGTGCCAGAGGAGCAGGTGAAGAAAGCCCAAAGCAGGTTCAGGAAAAGGAGCAAAGCAGAGATAGAGAGAAAAGTGGGGAAAAGATATTATTACCTAAAGGTGCCCAGAACCATCATACTCAACTCTCCTCACAGCCTGTGAGTTTATGATGTGTCCCAAAGCAAGGCATGTCCAAGGGGGGGAAAATCAAATACATGGCTAGTTATCTGTTTATGTAAGTGCTGATTAAAGATATAGGTGCAGTCCAATCTTGACAGAGAAAAGTGACCTTCTATTCCCATAAACTGATGGTTCTGGTAAAATGCTACATTAGTGAAATGAGATCATTTTTATACAAGGACAGTTTTGCAATCAGATTTTTCCTAACTGGCTTTAGGATGGAACAAAAAGGTGGACAGAGAAGCAGCATGCAAGCAGGAAAGCAAAATATACTTGAACAAAGTTAAAATATACTACAGCAATGTCACGAGCCAAGTTCAACTGCCAGTGGGGGAAAATGGAATTTTAAAAATGTTAAATGACAAAACTGGGAATGGACCCACCATATAATCTGGCCATACTACTACTGGGTATCTTTCCAAAGGGGTTGAAATCTGAGAACTACAGTAAGACAGCCATACTCATGTTCATAGCAGCACAATTCACAATAGCCCAACTATGGAACCAACCTAGGTCTCCATCAACAGATGAATGGATTGCAAAATTATGGAATTCTACTCAGCAATAAAGAAGAATAACATTATATCATTCATAAGAAGATGGAAAGACCTTGAGAACACTATGTTAAGTAAGATTAGCCAAGCACAGTAAGAGAAGGGACATATATTTTCTCTAATATGCTTGAGCTTTGGAGTATTTGGGATACCAGAGGGACTCCAGATAATGGAGGCGATCCTCAGTGCAGCCAGGGAGGAAGGGTAAGGGAGGAAGAAGGCTGAGGTGCATTAATGGAAATGATACCTGTGACTATGTGTATACATGTGAACATGACATTGTTAACCTGGACACTTGGTATTGGAAGTGGGGAGGCAGGAGGAGGGCACCAAGTACTGTGTGAGCATATGGCATTGTCAACATGACCTACATTATGATGTAAGACTATAATGCAGCCAGGCGTGGTGGTGCACACTTGTAAGCCCAGCATTTAGGAGGCTAAGACCAGAGGATCGTGGTTGGTGGACGGCCTCAGCTACTTTGTGAGGCCCTCTGCAACTTAGTGAGACCCTGTTTAAAAATAAAGAATACAAAATAGGCAGGGGTGTAGCTCAGAGGTCTAATGCCCCTGGGTTCCATCCCCAAACTTGCAAAAAAAAAAAAAAAAAAAAAAAAAGCACCAATAAAAAATAAAAATAGGCTGGGCGTGGTGGCACACGCTTGTAATCCCCGCGCTTGGGAGGCAGAGACAGGAGGATCGCACAGGTTCGAAGCCAGCCGCACGTTGGCTTAGGAGACCCTGTTTCCAAATAAAAATGTAAAAATAGGTCTGGGAGTGTAGCCCGGAGGTAGAAGGGCTTCCAGGAACCCCAGTACCACCAAAAAAACAAAACAAAACAAAAAATAAAAATAAAAATGTTAAATGGCAAAGTCTTACCATGTTTTTAAGACTTATTACAGGGGTAATAATTTCCAGGGGAGAATTCTGTCAGTATTTTATCTATTTAAAGGCAAACCAACACACTTCTCAGCTACTTAGTGAGGCTCTCAGCAACTAAGTGGCCCTGTTTCCAAATAAAGTATAAAATAGGTCTGGGAGTATAGCCAGGAGGTAGAAAAGCTCCTGGGTTCCATCCCTAGTACCTAAATAAATAAATAAATATCCTTAAGCCTATAAAAATTCTAAAATTTAATTTTTCACAAAACACCTCTGGCTAAAACAAACATTATAAGTTCCAAACTGTATCAAATTCTATGAAATTCGCTGCTGTTCTGAACAGTAGCAATTAAACCAACTGGAACCATCAAAATTGATCGTTTGAATAATCTAGCCTTTCCTAAGAATAAGAGCAGCAGACAGCCCCCCCCCCCCAGTGTGCTCTCCATATCCAAGTACTTTATTTTTTTGGTGGTACTGGGAGTGAAACCCAGAGGCTTTCTACCTCCGGGCTATACTCCCAGACCTTTTTTATATTTTATTTGGAAACAGGGTCTCACTAAGTTGCTGAGAGCCTCACTAAGTAGCTGAGGCTGGCTTCGAACCCATGCGATCTTCCTGTTTCAGCCTCCCAAGTGCGGGGATTACAAGCGTGCGCCACCACGCCTGGCTCCCAAGTACTTTAACTAAACATGAATATCCTCTCATGCTCTCATGAAAATGCTTTGAGAATGACTTCCACTACCCTCGGTAGTGAGTGTGCAGGGCTTTAAGTCTTTCAAGATCTTCTCTGTGAAGCAGGTAGTGAGAGCCAAGGCAGCATGCTTCAAGGGCTGGAGTGCAGCAGAGAGCATGGGAGATTTGCCTACTGGAACACTAACACGTATTGTGGGTCTGTCATGCCAGGTACTCTTGTAACCATTTTACATGTATGCATTTATTTAATCATGAACTCTGTCACAGGTATTTGAATGTTCTGAAAAGAAAAGGTACGGGGAAGTCAACCCAAAGTAGCCGCTGCAAAGGAGAGGCATTGCCTCTTGCATTCCCAGTTCTCTCTGGCTCTAACACTTGCTCAGGGGTCTGCAATCAACAAACATCCTCGGGGTCAGGATGCCTAATCTGCTACTGTGACCGCCCCACCCACAGATGTGGGCTACCCTTTGGCCAGTGGCACTCGGGAATAAGATGAAGTCAAGAGACAAAACTAAAATGAAGAGACAGCAAAGAATGATTAAGGCGTACATGGGAAAATGGAATGCAGAAAGTCTTTGGAAAAAAAGTGTGGAAGACACATTTACATACATAATCCCAAATGGAGCGTTTCGTAAAAGCTAAGAGTTTTGGTTCAGTAAACAAGCGGCACCAATGGTGTGGGTAACAGTGATCTAGGGAAGGTCGGGATGTGTTAGTAGAGCTGGCAACTCAGATAGAGGCTATGCATTGTTTCACTTTAAAATAAATTAATGTATCAATCTGTGAATAGGAGAATGGAAAAACTGCAAAGTGAAGAAGAGCCAACTTGCAAATAAAAGGTACTTTGACTAAGCATAATAATGAGGGAAGAAGAAGGAAGGGGGACGATGGGCAAGTGAAATGAGTGGGAAATGAGGGAATGGTGTTGGAGGA